>NC_136635.1:890000-1522500 GCF_949748355.1 Melanostigma gelatinosum | reverse complement strand
TTGTGTTTTGCCACCGTGTCCACAATCTTAGTCTTAGGGATCTTTAGAGGTCTTTCCCCCCTCCTCCACCCCCACACACACACATGCCATTTTAAAATAAAAGCCCCACAGAATGAATCCTAACTGAAATGCTTGTGATGAGCCTGTCATTTAATAACCGGTTTGTGTTTATCTAACATTATGATTCTGTCTCCTCTCCCCTTCTCCCCCACACCCCATTTCAAAATAAAAGCCCCAGAGAGTGAATTCTAACTGAACTGCTTGTGATGAAGCCTGTCATTTAATAACCTCTGTTTGTGTGTCAAACATTATGATTATGTCTCCTCTCCCCCTCCCTCCCCCACCCAGCCCCACCCTTTCAAAATAAAAGCCCCATGGATTAACTGTATGTAAACATTAAGCTCAAAATTTGGCTTTTTTGTTGAAATAATGAATGCTCTTACAAATACTGCGACAACTACTACTGCTGCTAATATTTCTAGTATTACTACTACTACTACTGCTGCTACTACAACTTTTTCTGTTGCTACTATTACTAGTGCTATTACTGCTACCATCAATATTATTACTACCACTACTACTATTACTTATTTGTATTTTGCCACCGTGTCCACAACCTTCACTCTTCATGCATAATTTCTGGATGTAGAAGTAGCTAATCTTGTCCTTGTCGTAGAAAAATGACTGTGGAATCCCACAGATTTCCACATTTGACACAGAAGCCGTTAATTGAGAGGAAAACCAACTTTCTGCTCCATAGAGACCAATGTTAAATTTTGCTTCAAAAACATCTTCCACAGAACACGATACCCCATTTCTAGATCGCTAGTTAAGCCACATTTTTTACACTACAGACACAATTTTTACAAGATCTGTTTCTCAAGTCATCCTTCCTCTCAATTATTAATATCGGAGCAATAGGAGCTACGTTATGGGAGTTTTGATGATTTGTTTGAGAGGTGTTTCCCTGTTTTATCTCCATGAAATGGCTTCAGGCACACAGGTGTTCGCGATTGAGCCAATTAGTGATGTTGGTAAACACACAGACTCAGACACACGCGCACATACACTCCTCTCCCTTTCTCTGTGTCTCTCATAGTCATTCAGGTCTTAGGGATCTTTAGAGGTCTTTCCCCCCTCCTCCACCCCCCCCCCCCCCCACACACACCATTTTAAAATAAAAGCCCCACAGAATGAATCCTAACTGAAATGCTTGTGATGAAGCCTGTCATTTAATAACCTCTGTTTATGTGTGTCAAACATTATGATTATGTCTCCTCTCCCCCTCCCTCCCCCACCCAGCCCCACCCTTTCAAAATAAAAGCCCCATGGATTAACTGTATGTAAACAGTAAGCCAAAATTAGGCTTTTTTGTTGAAATAATGAATACTCTTACAAGGCTACGGTGTTCATCAGTGGCCCTCTTCCACCAGTCAGAGGAGGAGATGAAGGATTCAGCAGGCTATTTGCACTGAACAGATGGCTGTCAACTGCATGTGCTGACCATTCAGTACATTTTATCAACAATTTCTACCTTTTCTGGGAGCGCAGACATCTTTTTGCAGCGCATGGATTTTGCCAGGGGCCAAGTCAGGGGTAAAACTGTTTACCTCTAACCTATTTTTCTCCCTGCGTCACTCGTCTGTCCCTACTGCCAAAGACAAGATACAAGAGGAGTCTAAACAAGAGATAACCACACAGCATCGCCATGGAGACCTTACGGGAAGGATGCCCCCGCCTAACGACAGCCAAAAGGAGGAGTCTCAAACCTCATCATCAGGGACCGCCTTCGCCTCCGATCTCCTACTTTCCCCACCCTTCCTAGACACGGAGTCTTTACCTCCCTCCCCAGCTATTTCGAGTCCATACTTTGGATCGCAATCCTCTCTCACACTCTCCCCATCCTCCCCCCACCTGGAGTTCACTGACCACATGAAAGAGCTGGTCATTGCTGGAACCAAACACACACCTCTTCACACTCCCAGACGGCTCTACAACCGTCCGCTGTCTCCCCTACCAGATGGAGGAAATAATTGATATCTTCTGGGTCCAGGCTACAAGGCTAATGACACCAATGACTCTCTCCCGGAAAAGTCGGGGCCCTGTATGCAGCTAGCAGTTTCAATTCCTATCTTGCAAGTTTATAGAAAAAGAAAGGTGAGGCTGCGAAGAAACAATAGTAAACATGCTAACTTATCAAACTTAACATACATTCCTCGTCAGCCTGTCCAAATAAATTGGGCAAAGAAAGCTTTAACCACATTAAACTTAGCTTTATTAAATGGCAGGTCTCTGTCAGGAAAAACATTTTTAATCAATGATTTTATTATTTGGCACAAACTGGACATTTTGTTTTTAACTGAAACTTGGTTAAATCAAGATAACAGTGCAGCTGTTCTTATTGAATCAACACCTCCCAACTTCAGTTTCATGAGCGAAACAAGAGCGCATAAGAAAGGAGGTGGAGTTGCTATTTCATTTAATGATTCTCTTCAATGCAAGCAGATGTCCTTTGGTCATTTTGGTTCTTTTGAATATGTGGCTCTGAATTCCACTCAAGCTTTATTCCTAAACATTTACAGACCGCCTAAATACTGTGCAACCTTCTTTGATGAGTTTACTGAACTGCTGTCTGTAATCTGTATTGATTTTGACTGCGTTGTTATTGTTGGTGACTTTAATATCCATGTTGATAATCCCCAGGACAGAGAGTCTATAGAACTATGTGGTGTCCTTGATAACTATGATCTGACTCCGCATGTGACAGGACCCACCCACAACAGGGGGCACACTCTGGACCTAATCATCACCAAAGGTGTAAACATTTCCAAGGTTGCTGTGACTGATGTTGCACTCTCTGATCATTTCTGTGTTTTCTTTGAGAGTGCAATCTCCTTGCACACAAATGTCCAAACCAAGGTTGTGACAAAGCGTTACATCTCTGAAAACACCATTGAACTATTTATTCAGAAGTTCTCCTCCACACCAGCCCTCTCTTGCCTCTCAGTCAATGAGCTTGTAGATGGCTTCAATTTTAAAGTTAAAAATATTATTGATGCCATTGCACCCACTAAAGTGAAGGTTGTCTCGGGTAAGCAAAGATCTCCTTGGAGAAATGCTACGCTGGTCAAAATAGAGAAACGAGAGTGTCTGAAAGCTGAGCGCAGGTGGCGAAAAACTAATCTCCAGGTTCACTGTGACATCTATAAAGAGAGACTTCGCAATTATAATTTGGAACTTAGAAATGCAAGGCAGTCATTCTTCTCTGACATCATAACCAAAAACAAGAACAATACACGCGCCTTATTTGCTACCGTCGACAGGCTAACAAACCCTCCAGTGTCGGTAGCTGCTGAACTCCAATCCACCTGGGCATGCAATCAATTTGCCTCCTTTTTTACTGACAAAATCCAGAAAATTAGACAAGCAGTCAGTGCCTCCACATCAATCACAGGATATGTGTTGTCCCGATCCATTCAAATATCATGACACAATTTCATTCAATCGACCGTAGAAGCCTAGAAGACATCATACAACATCTGAAGTCATCCTCCTGCTGCTTGGATCTTCTACCAACACACTTTTTCAAAAATATTTCAAACTGCATGATCACTGATCTTTTACAAATTGTAAATACATCCCTTCGCTCAGGTGTCTTCCCACAAGCCCTAAAAACTGCAGTTATTAAACCACTCCTAAAGAAAGCTAGTTTAGACTCCGAAACGATGAAAAATTATAGGCCAATATCAAACCTCCCATTTTTAAGTAAAATAATTGAATAAGCGGTTTTCCAACAGCTGACCGACTTCTTGGCCGTAAATAACTGCTTTGATGTTTTCCAGTCAGGCTTTCGACAGCACCACAGCACTGAAACTGCTCTTGTTAAGGTTTTCAACGACATCCACTTAAACATAGACAATGGCAGAAGTTCAGTCTTAGTGTTCCTAGATCTCAGTGCTGCATTCGACACGGTCGACCATGCCATACTCCTAGAAAGACTAAAAATATGGGTGGGACTCTCTGGCACAGCACTTAACTGGTTTGAATCCTACTTGAAGGGTCGAGAATACTTTGTGTCTGTAGCTGATTACACATCAGAGCTGACTAAAATGACATGTGGTGTTCCCCAAGGTTCAATACTGGGGCCTCCTCTGTTCAACATCTACATGCTTCCACAACCTCAGATTATGGAAAACAACAGTGTGTTATCATAATTATGCAGACGACACACAAATCTACATAACTATGTCACCAGGGGACTATAATCCCATACAAGGGCTGGGTAACTGCATTGAACAAATCAACAACTGGATGTGCCAGAATTTTCTTCAATTAAAGAAAGATAAAACAGAAGTAATTGTTTTTGGTACCAAGGACGAACAATTGAAAATCACCGCTCAGCTTCAGTCACTGATGTTAAAACCCACAAACCAAGCCAGAAATCTAGATGTAGTTATGGATTCAGACCTCAACCTGAACAGCCATATCAAGACAATTACAAAATCAGCCTACTATCACCTGAAGAATATATCAAGGATTAGAGGATTTATGTCTCAACAGGATTTGGAAAAACTTGTCCATGCATTTATCTTCAGCAGACTGGACTACTGTAACGGTGTGTTTACAGGTCTCTGTAAAAAGTCCGTCAGAAAGCTGCAGCTGATTCAGAACGCTGCAGCTCGAGTCCTCACTAAGACCAGGAGGGTGGACCACATCACTCCAGTTCTAATGTCTTTGCACTGGCTTCCTGTCCAACAAAGAATTGACTTTAAAATCCTGCTGTTGGTTTACAAAGCACTGAATAGTTTGGGACCAAAATACATCTCCGATCTGCTACTACCTTATGAACCATCCCGACCCCTCAGGTGGTCTGGGACCGGTCTACTTTCTGTTCCCAGAGTCAGAACTAAACATGGAGAAGCAGCGTTCAGTTTTTCTGCTCCACATATCTGGAACAAAGTCCCAGAAAGCTGCAGGTCTGCTGAGACCCTCAGCTCATTTAAATCAAGATTGAAGACCTTTCTGTTTGCTGCTGCCTTTAATTGAACCACGTTCAATTAATATATTAATCAATTTCCTGCATTTCTGCATTTTACTACTGCATTTTATTTCTTACACTGTTTTCTAATTGTTTTTGAAATCTCCTTTCTTTTGCCTTGTGTTTTGATGCTTTTAATGGTTTTATGTGAAGCACTTTGAATTACCTTGTTGTTGAAATGTGCTATACAAATAAACTTGCCTTGCTTTGCCTTACAAATACTGCGACAACTACTACTGCTGCTAATATTTCTAGTATTACTACTACTACTACTGCTGCTGCTACTACTACTCCAACTTTTGCTGTTGCTACTATTACTAGTGCTATTACTGCTACCATCAATATTATTACTGCCACTACTGCTATTACTACCACTACTACTTATACTACAACTGCTATTCATGCTACTACCAGTACTAATACTACTACAGCTATTAGTACGACTGCTACTAGTACTACTATGACTTCAAATACTGCCATTACTTTTACTACTTCTACTACTGTTATATTAAATACTATGACCACTACTACAGCTATTACTACTACTACTGATACTAGGCTACTACTTCTTCTAAATACTAATACTTCTTCTAAATACTAATACTTCTACTACTAATGACACTTCTGCTACAACTACAACTTCTACTACTACAAATATCACTACTTCTGAAATTTGTTTAAGTACAGAAATTGTTCAAATATCAAAATGTTCAGCTCTTTCAGGAGAGGGGTGCTTTGACTTTTCATTTTTGTAATCTTTAAACTTTTTGAATTGAGCTTTTTGCAATTTTCTTTTGAATGGGATCTCTATGGAGAAAATCTTCAAATCCTGTTATACTTCAACTTTCAAAGCCTTCTTCTTCCTCATACTTTCAGCTACAGACACCATAGTTAGACATTTCAACTAGAAGGTTTTTCAGCAGTGCAGTTTAAATGCTTCCGGGCTTCAACATTTTTTAGACAGATAGTCTCCCATTTCTTAATTTTCAGCAATTTTTTCACAATTAATTTCAGCTTTCAGCATTCCAACGCATTTTCAGCAGGAAATGCATTTTCTAGTTATATTTGTTGTCCTCCTTTTTAGCTGTATTGTCTATTTCTATTTTCCTTTAACTTGTTCTGTTTTTTAGTACATTGAGAACAATGCCTCGTACGCTTACACACACACACTTGAGCAATAAATCTGACTGTGCTCATTGTGTGCAGAGTTTTAAAGTACACTTTAGAGTACTGACAAACGAGTACTACTATGTACATATTGCTGATACCTCTGTGAATGGCGTAAGGTTGGTGGAGAACAAAACGAACGACTCTCTATGAAGTCACATTACAACACTAAAGCGAGATAATCTCTCTGCTAGCGTTACTAACGTCACCACTCTCATTTCAAGATGTAACAACTATTACAAACATGGGGCTAATGATTGTGATAAACTATTACTGTTCGCATGGACACCGAAGAGTTCAATGTTCCTGACGATGTATGGCGACTTAACGTTAAACTAGCTACATACTTAGCTAACAGCTAGGCTAGTTGCTTGCTAATGTCTGTGGCTGACTGAATCAAAACATTCACGTTAACGTTACCTCCCATTGCTCCAGGAGCCGGGCCATATCTGCATCATTGTAGTCTCGTATATCCTTCTTTTTCTTGGGCTTTTCTTTGTTGTCAGTCGCTAATATACAAAGTAAATGTGTGCACAGAAGGAGCACAACCGTAACACTTTTCCACCTGAAGTCAGACGCCATGTTTACAGATGTTGTATTGTCATTGGCTCTGGAGTCTCCCGGTCACAAGAGGGGGCGCGTCAGAGCTGCAAAAAGCCGACCGGCACGCCATATGTAGGAATTTCAAAATAAAGCCGGAATTATTTCTGTGGTTGTATTTTATATTTCAACCCTTAAAATATCTTCAAGACATTTTTCCATCCTTCTGATTCGGAATTTTTTTAAATACGCTTTTGCTATTTTTTGGGGCTTCACTTCCATTAAATACAAAATAGCACAGAACACTAAAAAATTCCGCAGGACGTTTTGACAGTGTCGTTGCTACTGACAGAAGACCTCGCAATATATATACACGCCGATATTACCGGTAGTAACTAAGCATGTATTTTCAAGGTACACCACATTCTCTGTCTGTTTCACTGTGAGAGAGATGTAGAGAATACAATGGTTGTATTGCCTAGTTTAATTACCATTGCAACAGGAAATGAATCAATGAATGACTGAAAGATTTTAAAAAAATGTATTATCAATGTATCATGCATAACTACACCCAACCCACTTACAAGTAACCATAAATTCATACAAGGCAGGACCAGAGTGCAGTGTGCACATTTTAATAGAAACAAAATACAAAAACAACTAAGCTAATTCTGAGCTTCATGCACAGTTACTCCAAAACGTTTTTATTTTGAAAGGGTGGGACTGGGTGGGTGAGAGAGGGGGAGAGGAGACAGACTCATAATGTTTGACACACATACACAGAGCTTAAAAATGGCAGGCTTCATCACAAGCATTCCAGTTAGAAGTCACTCTGTGTGGCTTTTATTTTGAGTGGGTGGGTGAGAGGGGGGAGAGGAGATTTTTACAGACAAATTAAGCAGTAAAGCTACTGTGTGGGCTTTACAGTGCTGGAAATCCATTTATCTTTGTTTTTACTTTATTTAGTTTAGTCAGTGAGGCTTACTGCTAAATTACCGCAACATCATCATCATTGTAATTCTATGGGAAAAAAAGTAATTTTGGGCCCCATGGCGTCACGTGACGGACTCAGAAATTGTAATTCCATCATTTGGCCACTATGTCAAATCTGCTTCAAAGCCTGATGCTCTTCTTGAGGGCTCGGGCTCAACCGGGGCTGGGAGGCGGGGCTAAAGGAAACACCAGTGCACTTGCTCTATGGGCCCCATAATGCAAAATTTTAGCTGCTTATGCACGTCTGATCAGAACTTTCATAAGAATGAATGGGGTGCCACCTCCAATGCTGTATCGGTTCTCTTTAGACATGAGCATAACCCGGCAAGCACCTTGGATAAAAGGATAAAAGTGCCGCAACATGTGACAGACCTCTGAGAAAAATTTGTTCACAGTGTGTTCATTGGGTGTTCTGATGGAAATTGACTTGATCAGACAGTTAAGCCAATTGATGTTCAATGAAGTCATCTTAGTGTTGATTGATACCCGTGGCTGCTATCCTGTCCATCTATATTACAAACATAAGCGGAGACGAGGGCTTGTTGTAGTCCAGTCTTCACATTGAACATGCCTGACTGTTGAGAATGTTCATTCAGGTCTGTCTCTCGATTGTACATTGACTAACCTTTCACACCACAACAAGCTTCTCCCACAGAATGGAAATCATCCAAAGCTTAATCTAATTAGTTGAGTTACTGATCTACAAAACACATCTAGGTGGTTTTGTTGAATTCCCATGACCCTCCGATTACCTGTGTGAGGATAACAAAATGGCCCACTGACTCCTGAGTTTGAGATTTTAAAATCTATAGTCTGCATTCTGCGACTGGGTGAATACTGATTGTTAAAGGCCTGTTCGGGGTGTTGTCGTTTGGAGTTTGATTGCAGATCGAAGTAATAATAAACAGAACAGTCGCTTATCAAATTAGTCAGTAACTTTGTGACTTCCCTACCCTCTCTGTGGCTCTGATCTGGGTTACCCTTTGGTTCCTACTGAAGACGTAAATCTTAAAATACAGCTCAAATATATACTATCATCATCATCATCATCATCATAACACTACAGTTTCACAAATGTCACTCAAACAGGAGGAAATAGTGCATTTGATAGGGACTATTTTCAGCTGTGCATTAGTGCACAAGTGGTGGGTTTTCAGATTTACTGACAATAAGAAACATCACCAGAATGATCAGTCAAGTACAAATGTATTTAGGTCCCATGCCAAAAGTTGATACTTTTGTGAAAGTATTTTGTTGAGGTCAGGGAGGAGCTTCCATTGTGTTCAGAGGCAGGAAACAGTAGATGATAAGAGCCCATTATTAGATTACATTTGTCTACGGTAACTTTGCTGCTACAATCCTGAGCATAACATTATTAAATCATTATTTCTCCTCAGTGAGCATGGCCATGTTACCGTGGCACTGTTAGAAAGCAGTGAGTGAAGGCCAGCAGAGTTCATGGGGTTGTGGAGCTCAGAGATCAGCCTAGTTGACAGAAACTGTAGAGCTGTTTCCTCTCTGGCCGACTCCACCCAATGGCACTGTGCCCTGTGCAGCTGCAAATCTCACTGACAGTACAACAGTGTGTTCATCTCAACCTCCTACCAAGAAGAAGAGAGGGTTTGTTACCATGCAACATACCTGAGCTTCATCATTCTGTATGTCTAAAATTGAGTCTTAGTCTGAAATAAAAGATGTTTTTTGTGTTTAAAATAATTTTAGAAACTGGTGTAAATTTTTGGATCACAATTTTCTTTATCATCTATAGTTCAATGAAAGACACAATTTTCACATAAAACTTTATGTTCCGACCATTTTATTGACAGATTACAACCAACAAAAGCTCAAAATGTGTGCTAATCAAAGATCCAATTCGTACACGGCACATTTACCATTATTAGGTTTCCGTTTTAAAATAACTGAAAAATTATTAAATATGCAACTAATTCAGTGAGAAAAGTAACTTTGTGTTATTAATAATTACTTGTATCCAACGAATATGGATATTTTATGTCCTTTCAAAATCAGCAAATAAATAAATAAAGCAGTGAGGTATTCAATTATTTGTTTAATATTGTCACTGATAGATCTACCTTGTAAAAAGCCACACTGATCTAATATTTGGCAGTATTTTTTTGAATATATTTGCAAGACATTAAGCGAATATTTTCCCATCATTACATTGCAGTACAATTCAACACTTTAATGTTGTTGGATCCATATACCTTATATTATTAATACTATTTTCCCATCATTACATTGCAGTACATTTCATCACTTCAATGTTGTTGGATCCATATACCTTATATTAGATCCCTTCCACATGAATCTTGTTTCAACAAAAGTGAGATTAGACCTTCCTGTTAACATTTCAGTAAATGTTAACGGTTCAATTATATTATATTTTAAATATCATATTTTATTTTTGATTGTTTTAATTGAAGAATCTGAACTCTCTGCCTGGTTCCTAAAACAACAAAATATCGATGAGTGCACCTTAGCGGTAGCTATCTCTGCTTTTATTTTGAAAACTCAAGCTTCCGATGTAATTTTAGCTAGCTAGGCTAGCCGGTCGCTTGACATAATAGGGATGTCTCATGGCAGACTAGCAGCCAGTCCTGAAAGTAAAAGCAGTCGCGAAACTCCTCGGACCTCCTGCGTGTGACTACATTCTTCCCTCGCCACTTCGTTAACGTGAGACAACAACCAGTTCACAGACAGGGTGGAAAGTGTATTTAAAGCGAAGAGCAACTTATTTTGCGTCAACTTAACTGAGTCCAGCAGCCGCTCAGCCGCGACCACACCCTCCTTGCTTCCTCATAGTACTGTAGCGGGAGCGCGCAGCACGACTTTGAATCTCTGGGAATAACGGCCACTTCTTCCAACTACGTCTACAGGTTGTTGACAGTGGAACCTCCCGATACAAGTGAGTTAAATGTTCGAAGACCAGAGACTGGTACGGATATGAGAAGCAAAGCCCCTCGGGAGATATGCGGGGCTATACAATATCTGGTCCCGAGTTAAGACGCGGAGGAGGTGGAGGGCGGACAGACGGACGATGCATATGGAGTCGAAGCGACCGGAGCAACTGCTAGCTTCTAACCCAGGGCTCTGTCTGAAAAAGAAAAGGTTGAAAGTGGATTGACGGCTCTGTGTTGGAAAGTCGTCCTTTCGGTGGATTTTGCTTGGGAGGACTCATGAAATGATGGTGCTGGAGGGAAACACAAGTCTTCCCGCTGTCCAGAAGAGCTGCCCGGGTGGAGCCCTGTTTGTAACCGGCATGAGTACGCCAGGCCGGTCAAACTCATCGGGAACAAGTCGGACAAGGTCTCGGTGCTGTTTCAGGCTACTTGCTCTGCTGCGAGTGGATACAAAATGATATTCTGTCGATTATAGTGAAAAGACTGAAAAGCCATTTAAGTTACTAAATGTTAAGCTGATACTGTTCTTGGCTGTAGTCATAAAAAGACCCCAAGAAAGACATCTAACGTTTCACAAATAGCACAGAGGCAGTTCAGCAGATGTCATTCCAATCGGGAACGTGTTCTTCTTTCAAATGTTAAGGAGCTGTTGACATTTTTTTTCATTTTAAAGATTGTCAGTCTGCACTTTGCCCTTCAGAAGGCACCTTGGTGGCACTGCAGTTTGTGTGTGATTTCTTTTTTTAATTCAACAACCTGTGAATTCTTCTGTTCCATGAAAACCTGGGACAACAATGAGCATATTGACTTTTGGATTATTTTGTTTTGGGCATTTAAATGAGTGAAGATGAAATCATATAGCTCATTACACTGATTACTCTGAAGTTGTGGAGATTTTGGTAGACTGTGTTACATACTCATTACTAATACCTTTTATTATAGTATACTTTAGAGACACAACAGTTCATACTGGGGAATGTTATTCATACAGAAGTAAATGCAGTTATTGAGTTTAGCTCTTTCTACATGTTTACATTGAGACTTCATGTTCTGTGTGTACAGTTGGTGACTTTTACTCTGAAGGAAATTAAGGAAGACAGTTTGGCCAGTTATTTAAATGAGTGTGTAGAAAGCAGGGAGGTGAGGCTGATCTTGGAAATGTCTTAAACAGTGAGATGCAGTGTGCAGCAACAGAAAACTATAAATCACCGAACCCCTCCAGAAGAGCAGTTTGACCCCCGCCCCAGCCCCCCTCCTTATTATGGCTAGTGGTGGCTCTGGCAAATCGGCTAGCGAGGGATCCCCCAGCACACCCAGTGTTAGCTTGCAGCAGAGGAAGCGTCTCTCCTCCATCTGTGACACATGTAAGGGCAAAATGCAGTTGGTGGCCGACCTCCTTCTGCTGTCCAGTGAGACCAGGCCGGTCATGACCTCTGAGGGCGTGGCAGTGGCAGACACCTTCGACCAGTGCCGCGACACAGTCATCGCCAGGACTAAAGAGCTCTCCATCCTCACCCACGACATCCAGAGCCAGCTCAACATGGGCCGCTTCACAGAGGTGGGGGACCGTCTGTTGGAGGTGGCCGACCTGGTGGTGTCTTTGACCGAGTGCTCGGCCCACGCCGCTTACCTGGCAGCCGTGGAGACCCCCGGCTCTCAGCCCTGCCTGCCGGGCCTGGTGGACCGCTACAAGGTGACCCGCTGCCGGCACGAAGTGGAGCAGAGCTGCGGCATCCTCCGAGTCACACCCCTGCCAGACCTCACCCCCCAGCTCCTCCTCGAGCTCTCTCAGAACATCTCCACCAACCTCAAGAATCTGACGGACATCTCCTCAGTAGCCAGCGAGAGGTCCAGGGACCGCTTTGCTAAAGAGCAGTTCAAACTGAGTGTCAAGAGCATGAGCACAAGCGGCACAGCCTTCCTGGCGTGTGTCAAAGAGGTGAAAACCCAGCCCAGTGAGCTGACGAGGAGCCGCTGTGTCCTCTTTAGTGCGGCGCTGGTCCAGGCTGTCAGTGCCCTGGTCGGGTTCGCCACAGAGCCTCAATTCCTTGGAAGACCTGCGAGCATCTCCACAGAAGGGAAGGGCGTACAGACTGCAGTGTTAGGGGGGGCCATGAGTGTGGTTTCAGCCTGTGTCCTCCTCACTCAGGGCCTCAGAGACGTCGCACAGCACCCCGAGAGCAGCTCCAAAATGGCAGACTACCGCGAGCGTCTGCGTAACTCGGCGTGTGCAGTGTCCGACGGCTGCACTCTGCTCACTCAGGCACTCAGAGAGCGCTCTTCTCCGAGGACTCTGCCGCCAGTCAACTCTCATTCTGTGAATTAGTTTAGGAAGAGGCGACATGATGTCCTGTCCCCTCGGTCCTTTTCTGACGTACCAAAGAGACTCACTTGGGTTATCCCTGTTCATCAGGTTTAGAGTCTGTGGGTCAGTACATGTGGCTGAAGTGTGTTTGAATGCAGAGGAGCGCCAATACCGCTACAGGGTTCTGTGTCGCGCTGGATGTGGCTCAGACCTTGTTCCTACCGGACCCTTGGAGCGCTCTGAGCCTGACTCGGCTCAGCTGACGACGCTCTCACCGACAGACGGCAGTCTTCAAACCTGAAAAGTTTACCTCAGTTTTCAGCGCCGGTGAAAACACCAGCCTTGATGATGGATGCACCTGGTTGGCTGACCTGCTCGATTACATGTGCTTTGTGAGATTGGAAAGAGTGATCCGAGTGTCTCAATGCTTGTTTTTGTTTTCAACTTGTGTGAATTCCTAATTGGTAAAAAGCTGCTGTGAGTGTGTGCCATAGGTTTTACACTATTTACCAGACTTCCCATAGTATTTTAAAGTGTTTTGATCATGCATGTAATGGAGTATTTATTTCAACAATTAAACGTGTTGTTTCCGATATGCTGTTGTTGGGTTGTATGTGTCCAGGGTTCCACTCATTTGTCTCTGGGATTTCTGCTTCCACCCCACTATATATATCTATATATTGTGTGTGTGTGTGTGTGTGTGTGTGTGTGTGTGTGTGTGTGTGTATTATAGTATGAAGGGAATACTGCTGTTAGAAAGCACCTTATTTGTTTAAAGTGTTTGCAAACCAAATGTTATTGCACTTTTGTTCATATAGAAGTACTTTGCGCATAACAATGCGATTAATTGCAAAAAAATCATGCGATTAATCGCAATTTAAATTTTGAATCGTTGCCCAGAATACATTGGAATACACTTTCTAACATGGCACCCAGCATGAAAGGTTTCATTAGATTAAAGAAATATCAACTATCGGTTGGTAGAATAATGCTTTGTGGATGAATTTTAAGCTGTTACTAGGAAACTATTTTTGGAAGGTTTGTTTGTCCTTTAGTTCATCAAGACTGACCAACAGAATGGATTTCTTCACAACCTGGCAACTCCAACGTTCTTATGAATGGCTTCTGTCTGATGTTTAATACATGAATAATTGATGTATTTGCAGCAGGGATGAAGACTTGTACTCAAGTCTCACACACAGTGACAGCATCTGTGTGTTGTAGAGGCTTACAGTAGATTACACACTGAAACAGTGCATAGTCCTTTCATATTGCATTGCATTAGGCAGGGGCATTTCTAGGATTCAAAGAAGGGGGGGCTTAGACCCAAGGGGAGTGTTATGTTTGCGTGTGTAGTGCGCGGCAATTTTTTTGGGGCCGCGGATATCCATCGTTTCAGACAGTTCATAGATTGGTTCAATCAGAACGAGTGTGATTTTGCTCTGTAGTTTTGCTTGCATTCAGTATATGATACAGATACAGAATTTCAGCGTGAAATTTGACAACACAAATATGAACTTTTCTCAAATAAAGAGAAATTATTTTCTTGCTTGTAAAGGAAAGATGGATAAACTAGCTTTCATATCCGCGTCACTCCCAAATCCTAATTCTTAAAGGGACTGCACACAATGGATGGAGAATGGACCTGACAGTGTCAACTTTATATCGTTCAGTATGATGATAGTATCATCAGATGATAGTATGATGTAATTTGAAGGTGGAGAAAACATAGAAACCAGAACGCACGCACATATGTAGCATGTTAGTTATAAATAACTTGTCCATGTGAGAAACAATAGTTTAATTTAATGACCAAAAAAAATAATATTTTTAAAGCCAATAATGCCAAATTATTTGGGGGGGGGGCTGAAGAACATTTTAGGGGGGCTGAACATAGTAACATTAAAGATGTGTTGCTCTCCATGAGGCTCATGGAGATAAGAAAGGCCTGTATTGACCTAAACACTATGACCATGAATTAAATCAGGATGAAAAGGATAAAAAGTTTACTTGAAACAAAATAAGTGTTTACTTTGAGTCAAACAACTCAGCAGACCAAAGATGGAGTTTCGACTGCAATTGACAATTTCAACTACCTCCTGCATGCAGTCACTGTATTACAGAGCTACATTTACTATTACAACAGTGTTGAACAGTTCATTATAGCTTGTAAATTCATCAGCGTTTTTTGTGGCATGATACAAAGCTGAAGGGCTCTCAGCTCTTGAACCAGCACTTTCCATCCTCCCTGAGGTAAAGCCAAAAATGTTGGCCTACAACAGGAAACCTGTAGCCTGTGTTATCAGGAGTGGCTTCCTTCACACAACAAAATGCTGGAGTCATAATTTCGGGCAAGGTTTCGCCCATTTCCTGCTGCAGGAGGGAAACACTTTATTCTGACTCTCACACACACATACATGCTGACCTGGTCTGGCTGACTGTATGATGGGGGCAGTTTTTAAGAGGAAAAAGCCAACTGTCAATAGATAATGGGATATTCTTTTTAACTTCAGGTATTTTAATGTTTTACTTGTTATTTTAAGTTTGGCCTAATACATGGAAGTACTCTCCCCGTTGGCTCCTGTGTTAGATCCTGGGGTACTTCTGGCCCGATACGGGGCTACTTACTGACTCAGCTCTCTATTAAAAGATTGTCGAGCTGGTGTTCTTGCGAGGGAACTCGCCTGGCTCTTCTAACTGCCGTTACTCCCGACGTCTACCCTGCTTCCTGTAGGTCACACTGTCTGAGTGCGCTCAGCTGAGGCGCCAGCCTCGCCCCGGGCGCTCCCACCAGTCGCGTCGGTTATGGCAGCTTCCCTCTTCTGTATCCGTGCTCTTGGTAAATGCCAGGTTAGGTTTTAACGGCTAGGATTACTTCTAAAACCGTAAGGGATTGTTAAGTGGATTCGGTCTCTAGGATAACCTTACAGAACTCAGTTGTTAGACATACAATGGATTTAACTTTTTACTGCCACGAGGAACTTTTACGACTTAAGCAAATAAATGCACTTGAGAAATTTACTTTAAATGCAGATTAGATATTTATTGCAGGTTATATTTAGTTAGTTAGCAAGGGTTAAGCTACAGCTCACATAAAATGTTACTACACTTGATTCGTTACTTTAATTTTCTTCTTAGATTATACTCATTAGTTTTAGATGCCGAGACGGCTTGGTTGGAGCTGGATTTTCAAAGGTGCGATGAAAAGGTTCTTTTGGAGTTGTTAGGAGCGAAGGTCCGGCCAGACCCTCGGTCCTCCTGCTCCCGCAGCGGAGTTCGTTCAACAGTCCTCAAGGCTCAGTACAAAGTCTTTCTAGGACTGCCGCGTTCCTCCGTTGTTCAGTTGTTAAAGTCGAGCAGTGGGGAGAGGGAAATCTCCGTCTTTCAATCTTTGTCCACGAACAGCGGTCTTCTTTCCGTGAACAGAGACGAAGTCCTCGAATACTTCAGTGGCGATCGTCCGTATCTTCTTCTCAGAGCGTCTGGACGGCTTGTGTAGAAATCCCGTCTTCCTGTTTGCAAGTTACTTCTTTTTTAACACTTTTGGGCTGCCTCTCGCGTCTCTCCCCCCTCTTCCCCAACACGTCCTCCCTCAGCCCATGATTAACATGACATCATTGATTTGGTGCAAGTGCTTCGAAAAGTACCTACATTTTGTGTGTGTGTGCATGACGAAATCACCCCAACTTCCCTGTCTGGGCGCTTACTTAATCAAGCTCTGCGCGTGTCTGGGTGTTCAACATCTGTTGCACTTCCCCTTTTCCTACACTCACACATTTCTAACACAGATTAGTGATCATAATCACAGTTACAGTTGTTATACTCAGTTACAGTTGTTATAATCAGTTACAGTTATTATAATCATTTACAGTTGTTAATCGCTTTATTCAGCACGCGCTTGCTTTTAAAACACTTATTCGATTTTTCTCTCCTCTCTGCAGCCGTTATTTTCTTAAGGCCTGCACTCAGCTCACTTCCTCTTTCTCCGTACTTTCTACACCCAGACTGCACTATACTCAGATACACATATTATTATTATTATCAGGTTTACATTTGTTCAATCACTCTATGTATTAAACATTCGTTATGTAACGATCATACACTTTATCTTTCGATTACACTTTAACTATTGATTTCTGAGTATATGCTTCGTGCTTTTATATCCTGACTTTCCCCTGATCGTGTATGCATGTTTTCGAGGCAGCTCTCGTGAGCTCAACTCTTCTCGACACTAGGCAGGCTAGTAGATAACGTTTCCAGGTGTGTTGTAGTAACCTGAGAAGAGCAAACTGATCATAGATGCATCATTTATTTCTTTGGCAGATTGAATGACAGTGCTATATTTCTCTCACACGCTGAAGGTTACAATAAGCAAGCGCCCACATTTCATGCACTGGAGTTCACATTTAGAACTGTAATCACCATTACTCAATGGCAGCAGGGCCGTAGCCAAGATGCCCTTGGATCGTTTTTGCAACCCTGGGTACATCCCAAGTCTCTTAATTGCATCCACGATTCCCTTCGAGGAGAGTGGAACTGAGGAAATATGTTTTAATAGAAATAAAGACAGTTATCACTGTACTAATACTAATACTAATAAAGACAGTTATCATCACTATACTAATACGAATAAAGACACAGTTATCATCACAATACTAATACTAATAAAGACAGTTATCATCACTGTACTAATACTAATAAAGACACAGTTATCATCACTATACTAATACGAATAAAGACACAGTTATCATCACTATACTAATACGAATAAAGACACAGTTATCATCACAATACTAATACTAATAAAGACAGTTATCATCACTGTACTAATACTAATAAAGACACAGTTATCATCACTATACTAATACGAATAAAGACACAGTTATCATCACCATACTAATACTAATAAAGACAGTTATCATCACTGTACTAATACGAATAAAGACACAGTTATCATCACCATACTAATACTAATAAAGAAAGTTATCATCACTGTACTAATACTAATAAAGACAGTTATTATCACTGTACTAATACTAATAAAGACAGTTATCATCAATGTACTAATACTAATAAATACAGTTATCATCACTGTACTAATACTAATAAAGACAGTTATCATCAATGTACTACTATCAATGACAGTTATCATGACAGTTATCATCACAATACTAATAATAATAAAGACAGTTATCATCACGATACTAATACTAATAAAGACAGTTGTCATCAATGTACAATCATCAATGACAGTTATCATGACAGTTATCATCACGATACTAATACTAATAAAGACAGTTATCATCACGATACTAAAACTAATAAAGACAGTTATCATCACGATACTAAAACTAATAAAGAGAGTTGTCATCAATGTACTACTATCAATGACAGTTATCATGACAGTTATCATCACGATACTAATACTAATAAAGTCAGTTATCATCACGATACTAATACTAATAAAGACACAGTTATCATCACAATACTAATACGAATAAAGACAGTTATCATCATGATACTAATACTGTTAGATCCTGGGGTACTTCTGGCCCGATACGGGGCTACTTACTGACTCAGCTCTCTATTAAAAGATTGTCGAGCTGGTGTTCTTGCGAGGGAACTCGCCTGGCTCCGCTAACTGCCGTTACTCCCGACGTCTACCCTGCTTCCTCCGGTCAGAGCGCGCTCGGCCGAGAGACCAGTCCTGGCCCCGGGCGCTCCCACCAGTCGCGTCGGTTATGGCAGCTTCCCTCTTCTGGATCCGTGCTCTTGGTAAATGCCAGGTTAGGTTTTAACGGCTAGGATTACTTCTTTCTAAAACCGTAAGGGGTTGTTAAGTGGATTCGGTCTCTAGGATAACCTTTCAGAACTCAGTTGTTAGACATACAATGGCTTTAACTTTTTACTGCCACGAGGAACTTTTTACTACTTGAGCAAATGAATGCACTTGAGAAATTTACTTTAAATGCAGATTAGATATTTATTGCAGGTTATATTTGGTTAGTTTGCAAGGGTTAAAGCTACAGCTCACATAAAATGTCACTACACTTGATTCGTTACGTTAATTTTCTTCTCTGATTATACTCATTCGTTTTAGTTGCCGAGACGGCTCGGTTGGAGCTGGTTGTTCAATGGTGCGATGAAAAGGTTATTTTGGAGTTGTTAGGAGCGAAGGTCTGGCCAGACCCTCGGTCCTCCCGCTCTGCAGCGAAGTCCGTTCAACAGTCCTCAAAACTCAGTACAAAGTCTTTTTAGGGCTGCTGCGTCTTCTCCGTTGTCCAGATGTTAAGAGTCGAGCAGTGGGGAGAGGAAAAACCTCCGTTTTTAAATCTTATTGTCCACGAACAGCGGTCTTCTTTCCGTGAACAGAGACGAAGTCCTCAATACATCCGTTGCAATCGTCCGTATCTTCTCTCGGTGCATTTGGACAGCACCCGTGTTGAAATCCCAGTGTGCTGCCTGCAAATGTCTCCTTTTATCTCTCATTCGGGCTTTGTCGGCCCCCCTTGTTCAATACATGATCTCATCCCCCCTCCCTTTGGAGAGGGCGTTGGGTTCTGAACAAGTCCGGACAAGTCCAGGCTTCATCCTGTATCCTGTCAAAGTCAAAGTAGCTTTTATTGTCAATTTCTTGCATGTCAGGACATATAAGGAATCGAAATTACGTTTCCCACTCTCCCACGGTGGAACATAAAGTGCAAGCACGACACATAAAACACTTCCTAGGCTAGGTAAAGACAGATATCCTAGTTAAAACATATACTATACTACAATAAAACATTCAATACACATAGGAACGTTCAATACACATAAAAACGGGAAAAGTGGGCAATTAATATAATAATTAATAATGTAGGGGCAAGTGGGCAATTGATATAATAATGAGAAAAATGGGCAATTAATATAATAATGTGTGTGTATGTGTGTGTGTGAAAAGTGGGCAATTAATATAATATAAATATAAATATGGATACATATTTACAGTACTTCTGTACTGGGGGGGGGGGGGGGGGTCAGCTTCAGCTTCCCGTCAGGCTGGAGGATATGATTGGGGGGAGTGAGGGGAGAGAGTTCAGTGTCCTGACAGCTTGGTGGGTGAAGCTGTTCTTTAGTCTGGTGGTGCGGCAGCGGAGGCTCCTGTACCTTCTTCCAGAGGGTAGGAGGCTGAACAGACTATGTGCAGGGTGACTGGTGTCGCTTGCGATGTATGCGACTGTATGACTCATCCCTTGCAACAGTCTCTTCCTAACTCCACCCATAACATCTGTCTCTGATTTCTGTCAAGTCATTCTGACTAGCACTTTTATCGCAGCTCCGGTTACACAAGACATTTGTTAAACACTTATTTAAATTGTTAAATCACTCTATGCATTACACATTCATTACATATTGATTAGACATTTTGTTATATAATGATCATACACTTTATCTTTCGATTACACTTTAACTATTGATTTCTGAGTATATGCTTTGTGCTCTTATATCCTGACTCTCCTTTGAATGTGTCAACATGTTACAGAGGCAGCTCTGAGGGGTCAACTCTTCTTGACAATACTAATAAAGACAGTTATCATCACTGTACTAATACCAATAAATACAGTTATCATCATTGTACTAATACTAATAAATACAGTTATCATGATACTAATACTAATAAAGACAGTTGTCATCAATGTACTAATACTAATAAATACAGTTATCATCACTGTACTAATACTAATAAATACAGTTATCATCATGATACTAATACTAATAAAGACAGTTGTCATCAATGTACTAATACTAATAAATACAGTTATCATCACTGTACTAATACTGATAAATACAGTTATCATCATGATACTAATACTAATAAAGACAGTTATCATCACTGTACTAATACCAATAAATACAGTTATCATCATTGTACTAATACTAATAAATACAGTTATCATGATACTAATACTAATAAAGACAGTTGTCATCAATGTACTAATACTAATAAATACAGTTATCATCACTGTACTAATACTAATAAATACAGTTATCATCACTGTACTAATACTAATAAATACAGTTATCATCATGATACTAATACTAATAAAGACAGTTGTCATCAATGTGCTAATACTAATAAATACAGTTATCATCACTGTACTAATACTAATAAATACAGTTATCATCATGATACTAATACTAATAAAGACAGTTATCATCACGATACTAATACCAATAGACAGTTGTCATCAATGTACTAATAAAGTCAGTTATCATCAATGTACTACTACTGATAAATACAGTTATCATCACTGTACTGATACTAATAAATACAGTTATGATCACTGTACTAATACTAATAAAGACAGTTGTCATCAATGTACTACTATCAATGACAGTTATCATGACAGTTATCATCACGATACTAATACTAATAAAGACAGTTGTCATCAATGTACTACTATCAATGACAGTTATCATGACAGTTATCATCACGATACTAATACTAATAAAGTCAGTTATCATCACTGTACTAATACTAATAAAGTCAGTTATCATCACTGTACTTATACTAATAAAGTCAGTTGTCATCAATGTACTACTACTGATAAATACAGTTATCATCACAATACTAATACGAATAAAGTCAGTTATCATCACTGTACTTATACTAATAAAGTCAGTTATCATCAATGTACTACTACTGATAAAGACAGTTATCATCACTGTACTTATACTGATAAATACGGTTATCATGACTGTAGTAATACTAATAAAGACACAGCGTCTGTATGTTTTTAAATTATTTTTAAAAATCATTAATTTATCAAACTCCATGTTTAGGGGGAAATTAAAATGACGTAACTCATCAAACCTGCCTCACGTGACTAAATGTAAATGAAGATAAAATATGTAAAAAGTGTTTCGTCTCTCCAGCTCTCTCTCTGAATTTAATTGTATCCATAATAAAAGTTTTTGTGGGAAATACCAGAGCATGAAAAGATGATTCTTTCTTATGAATTGTAGCCGGTACTGAAATATCCCTCCTTGGCTACTGTAGGGCTGAGTAGGCCTTGGCCCCTCCTACTTCCTGGTTCTCAATTTGTTTGTCACTATATAAGCTGTACTGATGAACTGTCTCTCACTGATCCCTGGTGTGACAGGGTGTGCCCGTCGTGTGTGGTGCTTGGGTCTGGCTCGATAGCGAGCCTCGCTTTCAGGATGGGGATTGGGCGGTGATCGGGCAGGCGAGATCCTGTTTTGTTTTGTTTAATTCTGATTTTTTTTGTTTTGTTTTTTTTGTTCTGTTTGTTCCTGTTTAATCTATATTAGTGCTAGTTCATTTCGTTGCCCTCATGGCGCTCATTGCTTCCCCCAAAAAGTTGTTCGTAAGATTTTTGTAGTTGCCATGCGGCACCAGCATTGTTTGTCTGTCTGTCCGAGTGCTGTAGGACCAGAGGGTTTGGTGACAGAGTTCCTCATCTGTGCTTCACACCACCATAATCGTGAGTTTTCTTTCCCCACTGTGTGTGTGTGTGTGTCCCAGTATTACGTTCTCGTCTGCGGCTACGACCATTTGTCGTACTCTTGTCAATCCATCTGACAAATGTCCGCTCTCTGACCAACAAGATGGATGAACTGCTGCTCCTCAACAAAGCAAACACGGACTTTAGCAGATCTGCCGCCCTGTGCTTCACTGAAACCTGGCTTGGTGAGTACATCCCGGACAGCACACTACATCTGCCGGGCTTCAAACTCCTCCGAGCGGACCGCTTAACAGCACTGTCAGAGAAAACGAGGGGAGGCAGAATATGCTTTTATATTAATGAAGGTTGGTGTACGGATGTCGCAGTGTTGAATAAATCATGCAGCCCTCACTTAGAAACACACTTCATAGACTGCAAATCATTTTATTCACCGCGGGAGTTTTCCTCATTCATTCTGGCCGGTGTTTACATCCCAGCTCAGGCCTGTGTGAGTGAGGTGCTCCAACACCTGGCTGAGCACTGAACACCCAGACTCCCTGCTCATTGTTCTTGGAGACTTTAACAGAGCAAAGAACTGCCATAATACAGACAACATATTAAGTGTAGCACCAGGGACCTCCCGCATGGTGGTGTTGTCTATCAGAGTTGATAGTTTAGCCATAATCCTCCTGTCTCCCACCACCTCCACCATATCCAGTGGACACCCCAGCACACTGCTGGCCTTCTTTATGAGCTTGTTTAGTCTCTTTCTGTCAGCTGTTGAAGAAGGTCCTCAGGAGTGCTCACTGCACTCCAAAATACCTCAGTCTCCTCAGCAGGTAGAGTCTGCTCTGACCCTTTTTGTAAAGTGTGTGTGTGTGGGCAGTCTAGTCCAGTTTATTGTTCAAGTGAACACCCAGGTACTTATAAGATCTCACAATCTTGATGTCCATTCCTTGGATGTTCACTGGTACCGGAGGAGAGTGTTTACCCCGCGGAAGTCCACAACCAGCTCTTTGGTTTTACCAATGTTGATCTGGAGGCGGTTCCGCTGGCACCATCCTATAAAGTCCTGGTTCAGTTCCCTGCATTCCCTGTCATCGCCGGTGGAAATGAGGCCGACGATTGCAGAGTCATCAGAGAACTTTTGCAGGTTGCAGTTGTGGTATTTGTTATAAATACTTGTTGTCACATAGATGTTATGGGAAGCTGTACGTGGGGGGACTTAGGACCCAGGGGAATGGGGGCGAAGCAGGGTAACCTGGGAAGGGGTCTGGACTGTGGGGGTAACGTTAATGTACCGGAGCAGCTTGGAATAAAGAGTTGAGTTAAGAGCAGTTTGTTCTCACGTTTATTTCTAAACACAACAGCAGTTAGCAGAGTCGTATTTGAAGTTTGAGGTGTATATAGTGAAGAGGAATGGAGCTAGAACGATTCCTTGTGGGCCCCCCGTGCTGCAGAACACCAGGTCGGACTCACACTCCCGTATCCGCACGTACTGTGGACTGTTGGTGGGGTAGTCCAAGATCCATGCAGTGAGGTGGTGGTCCACCCCGGTCTCCTCCAGCTTATCCCTCAGAAGCAAAGGCTGGATGGTGTTGAAGGCACTGGAGAAATCAAAAAACATGACTCTCACAGTGCTTCCAGCCTTTTCCAGGTGAGAAAGGCTGGAAAGGTGTAGCAGATAGATGACAGGGTGGATGACTGATCGAATCTGTTAAAGAATAAGTTCAGGTCATTCACCCAATGAATTGGGGACCCAATTTAGACCCCTGTAGGATGTTGCTTGGGCCCCTTGTAGCCAGACATTGCCTTGAGGCCCTTCCAGACCCCGCTAATGTTGTTCTGCTGCAGCTGGTCCTCCATCTTCGTCCTGTAGACTTTTTTCCCTGCCCTGATCTTCCTCCTCAGCTCCCTCTGCACAGTCTTCAGCTTCACAGAGGGTATCTAAATACCCTCTTCTTCTCCTTGAGAAGAGACTTTGTTTCAGGAGTGATCCATGGTTTGCTGTTGGAAAGACACCACACAGTCCTGGTGGGTACGGTGTTCTCAACACAGAAGTTGATGTAGTCTGTTATGCAGTGAGTGAGATTGTCAATGTCCTCCCCATGGTCATCACTGAATATTTCCCACACAGTAGAGTCAAAACAGTCCTTTGCTTCCTCGGACCATCTTTTTACTGTGCGAGTCACAGCTAGCTGCCTTTGTACAAGAGGTTTGTACACAGGCAGGAGGTGCACCAGGTTGTGATCTTCCCAGGGGAGGGAGAGGTGATGAAGAGTATACCTTGTTGGTGTTGGCATAGAAGAGATCCAGTGTTTTATTGTCTCTGGTGTGGCATGTGACATATTGGGTGAATGTGGGCAGAGTGGAGGACGGAGGGTCATGATTAAAGTCACCAGAGAGAAGGAGGAGGGCATTGGGGTGTTGTGTCAGCAACCTGCTTGTCGCTGAGTGGATGGCGTCACAGGCCGCCTCAGTGTTAGCAGAGCATATGCAGCTATCGCGATAACATGCGAGAATTCCCATGGTAGGTAGCTTGGCCTCATGCTAACGGCTAACAGCTCAATGTCCTTAGTACAGGTATGTTCTTAGTGATGTGCCCAGGGTTACACCATCTATCATTAACAAATACTGCCAGACCTCCTCCCTTCCTGTTACCGCTCTCCGTTGTCCTGTCCTGTACGGAACCTGTCCAGTATAGCATGCGTGTTTGGAGTTAGCTGTGTTAGCCATGTCTCCGTAAAACACCATGAGGCTACACTCCCGGTAATCCCTTTGATGGCGAGTCAGTGCTGGTAACTCGTCCATCTTGTTGGGGAGAGACCGTACGTTTCCCATGATGATGGAGGGGAGGATGGGTTTAAAACGTCTCCTCCTGCCGCAACGTTTTGCCCCAGCTCGGCATCCCCGTCTCTTCCTCCTCAGCTCGCGGGAAACCTCCGGTCTCTCCTCAGGTAACAGCGCCGGCGTGTCCCGGTACGCTAACAGCTGATCCCTGGTGTAAACAATGGGACCATAGCTGCGTGCTGAAAAGTGCAATAAACAGCAAATAGACAACAACAAACTCAACGAGTCTAGCTGCCATAGTGCACTACTGCTACAAAAACAATTTACAAGTAACAAAAATATAATATAATATAAAAGCTCCGCCACTCGTGCGGCGCCAGAAGTAGGAATAGTTCTCTGCATTTGACCCATCCCTATATAGGGAGCAGTGGGCTGCCACTGAGAGGTGCCCGGGGAGCAGTCAGGGGTTTAGTGTCTTGCTCAAGGACACTTTTGGACAGCACATGTAGCAGCCAAGGATAGAACCGCTGACCTTGCGGTTACCGGACGGCCCTCTCTACCCCATGAGCCTACAGTTGCCCCCGTAGGCTCATGGGGGCTCAGAATAAGGCTCATAATAAAGCTGATTCTGATTTTTAAGTTTTAAACTAAAATTATGACCAGATCTTTCACACGACACCTTTAATTTTCTTAAAATAATCATACTTTCAAGTCCCCTCCACTCTAAATTATGTTTTGCTCAGGGAAGTGAGAGATGGCTTGTTTCACATTGTTAAACTTTTTAGATAAAATATATTTGCATATTAATTGCATTCAGCTTGTATTGTGGAAAACCCTTAACAAACACAAAAGTATTATTCAAAGCAGAATATTTAAATGTGTCTTAAAACATGGTGGAGCTCTTTAACATACAGGCACTGTAGAGCTGAGTGGAGAGGCTGAAGTCTGTGAGGCATTCAGATGACGCCTCCCAGCAGATCTGGTTGTGGACAATGATAGAAGATGATCCTCTGCTGTTATTGCAGGTGATGGAACTAAACAGTTGCTCCCCAGCCTTGACATCTGCTCTATTTGACTGAAAACACCCTCACACACCACAATGTGGAAACTTGGCTGTATGTCAAGTCCGTTTTTAATTCCAGGCCGAGCCCTTCTTTGGCTCCCGTCACAGGACAGGACTGACTACCGTAGCCTTTTTGAGACCCTCGTTTCCTCTGGTCCTGCCTGCAGGGGAAATATGGCTGGCTGGACGTGTTCACACCCACACACTGACCTCTGAGCCACAATGGTTTCAGGATCTTTTTTTGGATTCATAGTAGTTGGAGAGCTTCCTCATGATGAACAGAAGTAGTACACATTATTAACACGAACCCACTCACAATACACACTTCATAGCCTGTTACTACCCCACCCTGCTCGCCATTATCCACAAACACAAATATTTACCCTGGCCTGTGCCTCAGTCACTGCAATCCCTGTTCTGACTCTATCAGGGATCACTGAGCACTGTTCGCATATCCTGTTTGTACCAGGAGAGGAGGCAGAGAGTTATGTTTTTATCCTAACTTCCTCTTGTCCTGAAGCCAGTTTGAGGGTGGGTGATATTATGGCCATTAGGTTGTGGAAACAAGCTGCTTTTCCAGCTTGCAGCTAAGACTTCTTTAATGACAGAACTAAAGAAGAGGACTAAAGATATACAGCTACACTGGCTGCTACATTAGGCTGTACTATTCTAAATGCTAGTGTTAGCATGCTAACTTTCTGACAATGAAAATGACCACGTAAACCAGTTTGGTGTGTTAGGATGCGAACATAATTGACACTTAACACACAGTTGAGGCTGATGGGAATGTTTTGCAGATGTTGTTGTGGTTTAATTAAACTTCACATCTAAAAGTCAGTGGCGGGTCATCAGGGCCTGCAAGGCCTTCTCTGCTGGCCTAAACAGAATCACAAAGCTATATATATTTAAAAAAAAATTATTTTTCTTAAATACATGACATGTATTATAATTTATAAAAATATTTTTCCCATCATCTTATTTTCTCATTGCACAGATACTGTGCTGCTACTCAGTTGCTCTGCTTCCAGTGCAACTTGTTTTAAGTAGAGCTTTTATCCAATCAGATCTCACCTCTGTGTCTCTATGTAAGAACAGAGCCAGAGGCCTGCAGACTCTCACCTGCAGCCAGTGCAGATTAAAGTAAATGTGGACGATATTGTTGATTGTCATAGTGTTCAACCAATCAGATCTTTAGTTTGACATGTTTGGCGTATTCTTTAGTGCCAGAGCCTGCTAGCTGGCCTACAAGTACGTCAGCATTACATGCAGCTCAGTTTTCAGGTGTAGCTCTGCAATGAGGTGCAGTGTGCGCTGTGGCGAGCACGTGACTATCGTGAAACGAAACTTAACAGCAGAGGCTTAGTCGTGGTAGTGAGAGTTCAAATTGAAAGATGTGGAAGAAATTATGACATTTTTTGCATTTTGCTTGGTATAGATTATTTTTTTAACACTCAATGGAGGAGAGACGGATTTGTGAGTTGGGATTTAACCGTGGGATTAAACTCTTTGTCAACAAAGAATGGAGGATGGAGTCTGTCTTTAAGTGATCAGCATTTGGTACGTCAGCTGGTTAGTTTTTTTACATCTAATCTCTGAATGGCCGTGCCCTTGAGTGTGTAGCAGGATGCGTGTTGCTGCTGTTGTTTTCCCGTTAAGCTAGTTAGCGTAGCCTCCCAGAACACCTGTGGAGCCCCAGCTGTTTTTTGTTGGGGTTTTTTTTCCGTTCCGGTTCAGAGGTCACATCCTGTTGTCTCCTACATGAGCGCAAAAAAGAGCCATTATATTTCCTACAATTTAAGCTTCTGGATTTTCCAAATGCACTAGTATCATTCAAACGTATTGTTCGGTTTGTAAGCCTCGTACCGAACGGTTTAATACGAATATGTATATTGTTACAGCCCTAGAAACGAATAATAACCCTAGCTGTGGCGCCATCATGTGCACACCTGATAAGGTGGTATTTCAGCTGCAGGACAGCAGTGAAGGTCCAGGTATAAAATGCACGGCCCGCCACTGGTATCATTATAATAATGCTTACAATAAGAGGCAATGAGAAGTTAAATAATGTGTATGTAAAGAAGAGACTAACATAATCAGTTTTTATTGACTAAAACCTAGATTACTTTATGATGGACAACAGACTGAGCAGTCTTCTGTCTTCATATCAAGGTCACCAGTGACAACATGCTTGTATCATACATGTAACACTGTGGATATGTTTCCTTTAATGCACAGCCTGCTGTTTTTAATCTTTCTTCAAATGCATCATATGGAATACATGTGTCTTTCCTCTTGATTGACAGGTACAATATATGCCAGTCTCTTCTGTATGACCGGTGAGTGTTAGCATTGTCTTTTAGCTGCTGAAGGCTAATTGACTTTGACAAAGTGAAGAATCTGTGTGGTTGTTGCTGCATTTTTTTAAATGGCACCCATATATATGTGAAAAACTGATTGAATCCAAACGTTGGACTAATACCATGATAACATTTGAAATGTTATTTAAAACATGAGTTTTAAATAACAATTGTTTTTTCTTTTCAGTTTTTGTTACTGTGGCCCCAAATCCCAATGGCGCCTCTGCTTTTGAACTGTAAGTTACTCCCCCTGGACCTTGTGAATAGCCAAACATCTATTGATTGCACGCATTAAAAACACAAAATGAACGATGAAGAGGGTCCATGTTTTGAGCATAAGAGTTGTGAGTGTGTGTGTGCAAAGGCTAACGTGAACCAGCATTAAAAGGGTGTGAGGTCATGCCTCCCTGCTGCCTCTGAGCCCAGTTCTTTGTCCTTTATGTTGCCCCTATACTGTACTTTCAGTCAGACTCACATACTCAGTGGGCACTGTCCTCTGATTTGCAAGACTTAACGAAAATTGCAAGCTGGGAGTTATGCAAGAATCACTGATTGTGAATTTAAAGTCACTGTTGTAAAAATGATTTTGCATTGTTTTGACAGTACAAGGAGTCCAAGGAATATGCTAAAGAGCTAGCTCACTAACTGACCCTCAGCTAACCCCCCCCCCCCCCCCCCCCAATGCTAGTCCGTCAAGGTGTCAGAGCTATGTTACCATGGAGCCACACTGTCTCGAACTGACCTCCCTGAACAAATAGTATCTCATTTTTGGAAAAACGAAAAAGCAATCTCCTGGTAACCTGTGTTTAATGTCATAATACTATGAATTGTGGGTAATTCCCTTCAGCAAAGTCTGCAGAATTACGGATTTATGGAAAGTGTTTTTAAAGGGCTCAAAATGTCTGTGAGAGAGCCAGCGAGAAAGAGCTAAACAATCATGGACTTTGTGGGAAGGCATTTCAAAGTCTGTCAGACCATGAGTGAGGAGATTGGGAATGGGACTATGTTCTGGTACTCTTTGGTGTATAAAACAACAGGTGGTTGTGAGGGTCAGATGACAAGGAAGGGGGCAGTCTGAGGACATCTAGTGGACAATATCAGGGAGGCAATACAGTTTAATAATAGATGCAGTGTTCTGGAGGAATGGTAATGTGACTGGATGAAGGATAACGAGACATAAATGACAAAACATAAACACAACCGAGGAAGCAGTCATGACAAAGACATTCCTGTCTGAGCTTCGGACAGATGCACAAATGGAGTCTACCAAGAGGGAGGGGGGTGTACTATTGTTTAAATATAGTCTCAAATCTGCACAAGCATTTAGTATCTGCCAGCTCAGGCAGAGATAGAAGTGAAACAGTGTGAGGTTAGGGTCACAGAGAACAGAGAGAGGGTTTCCGGCTCTCAGGATGTTTTCTACCCTCTTTTCCCTCTGAGGTGTAGTCTATTTCCTTCAGCCGGTCTACTGTGTGCTATTAGATCAATGTGGTTGAGCATTCTGAGACATCCAGCACAGAGAGAAACTATACATCTACTCTTACATCATTATCTATCTATCTATCTATCTATCTATCTATCTATCTATCTATCTATCTATCTATCTATCTATCTATCTATCTATCTATCTATCTATCTATCTATCTATCTCATAACATTTACAAGCCAGATTGTAAACTTCAAACGAAAGTTAACCACTGACTCAATCATAAAAGAGAGGGAAATGATTCCCGCCAATGGTGGACACAGTGACATAGTTGTGTCGTGGAAAAGAAGTTCAGACCAGGCTGAAGTCTAAACTACTCATTTTATTGTGTTCTTAATACCTATTGGTGTCCTGGTGATCTTTGAAGAAAGCACTGGAATCAGACAGTCAGTAGCAATAGAGTTTATTCTTCAAGCAAAGAATACAACCAAAGTCATTCTTCTGAAAATGATTGATTCTGTTCTTACATAGTGTGGCAGACAGTGGATTTGCCCTTTTAAGCACTTCCTCTGATTTCCTTTGTAATCACAGGTGTGTCTCTTTTCCTGTCATGTGTCATTATGTCCGTTTGGTTTTCTAATGTGTGTATTGCATGTGCCATTGTGTCATGGTCAACGTTATCGTTCTAGTGGGAGTTAAAAGCCTTTTCCCTGGTGCCGCCTTGCATGATGCAACTCTTTTTATTTCAGACCAGCGCTCCTTCTCACAGCACCAGGGCCTCTGCTTGCCTTTTTCATGACAGTCTCACCATCCGCCTGCCAGCCTGTGTAGTGGGAACGCCATCTCACGATGCACCTGCTACGCCCCCTCTGTGTTTTTTTTACAAGAGACTGGTCTTTTCTGAGGCACACAGGCTGTATGTTGACCTATTCAGACCCACACTATATTCACACTAGCTGTCAATATGCAGATGTCATATATGTGGGCTTCAAACATTTTGATGTATTTAAACAAATAGATTATGATGACTTATTATAACTATGATTACTTGGGAATCAGCTGGTTGGTCTTTTTCATGTTTTATAGCAGAATGTAAGGCAAGGCAAGGCAAGTTTATTTGTATAGCACATTTCAACAACAAGGTAATTCAAAGTGCTTCACATAAAACCATTAAAAGCATCAAAACATAAGGCAAAAGAAAAGGAGATTTAAAAACAATTAAGAACATTCATTAAAACATTAAAAAACAGTGCAAGAAATAAAATGCAGTAGTAAAATGCAGAAATGCAGGAAATTGATTAATATATGAATTGAATGTGGTTCAATTAAAGGCAGCAGCAAACAGAAAAGTCTTCAATCTTGATTTAAATGAGCCGAGGGTCTCAGCAGACCTGCAGCTTTCTGGGACTTTGTTCCAGATATGTGGAGCAGAAAAACTGAACGCTGCTTCTCCATGTTTAGTTCTGACTCTGGGAACAGAAAGTAGACCGGTCCCAGACGACCTGAGGGGTCGGGATGGTTCATAAGGTAGCAGCAGATCAGAGATGTATTTTGGCCCTAAACCATTCAGTGCTTTGTAAACCAACAGCAGGATTTTAAAGTCAATTCTTTGTTGGACAGGAAGCCAGTGCAAAGACCTCAGAACTGGAGTGATGTGGTCCACCCTCCTGGTCTTAGTGAGGACTCGAGCTGCAGCGTTCTGAATCAGCTGCAGCTTTCTGACGGACTTTTTACAGAGACCTGTAAACACACCGTTACAGTAGTCCAGTCTGCTGAAGATAAATGCGTGGACAAGTTTTTCCAAATCCTGTTGAGACATAAGTCCTCTAATCCTTGATATATTTTTCAGGTGATAGTAGGCTGATTTTGTAATTGTCTTGATATGGCTGTTCAGGTTGAGGTCTGAATCCATAACTACACCTAGATTTCTGGCTTGGTTTGTGGGTTTTAACATCAGTGACTGAAGCTGAGCGGTGATTTTCAATTGTTCGTCCTTGGTACCGAAAACAATTACTTCTGTTTTATCTTTGTTTAATTGAAGACAATTCTGGCACATCCAGTTGTTGATTTGTTCAATGCAGTTACCCAGCCCTTGTATGGGATTATAGTCCCCTGGTGACATAGTTATGTAGATTTGTGTATCGTCTGCATAATTATGATAACACACTTTGTTGTTTTTCATAATCTGAGCTAGTGGAAGCATGTAGATGTTGAACAGAAGAGGCCCCAGTATTGAACCTTGGGGAACACCACATGTCATTTTAGTCAGCTCCGATGTGTAATGAGCCAAAGACACAAAGTATTCTCGGCCCTTCAAGTAGGATTCAAACCAGTTAAGTGCTGTGCCAGAGAGTCCCACCCAGATTTTTTGTCTTTCTAGGAGTATGGCATGGTCGACCGTGTCGAATGCAGCACTGAGATCTAGTAAGACTAAGACTGAACTTCTGCCATTGTCTATGTTTAAGTGGATGTCGTTGAAAACCTTAACAAGAGCAGTTTCAGTGCTGTGGTGCTGTCGAAAGCCTGACTGGAAAACATCAAAGCAGTTATTTACGGTCAAGAAGTCGGTCAGCTGTTGGAAAACCGCTTTTTCAATTATTTTACTCAAAAATGGGAGGTTTGATATTGGCCTATAATTTTTCATCGTTGCGGAGTCTAAACTAACCTTCTTTAGGAGCGGTTTAATAACTGCAGTTTTTAGGGCTTGTGGGAAGACACCTGAGAGAAGGGATGTGTTTACAATTTGTAAAAGATCAGTGGTCATGCAGTTTGAAATATTTTTTAAAAAGTGTGTTGGTAGAATATCCAAGCAGCAGGAGGATGACTTCAGATGTTGTATAATGTCTTCTAGGCTTCTACGGTCGATTGAATGAAATTGTGTCATGATATTTGAATGGATGTTATTCAGAGATTGGGACAACACATATCCTGTGGTTGATGTGGAGGCACTGACTGCTTGTCTAATTTTCTGAATTTTGTCAGTAAAAAAGGAGGCAAATTGATTGCATGCCCAGGTGGATTGGAGTTCAGCAGCTACCGACACTGGAGGGTTTGTTAGCCTGTCGACGGTAGCAAATAAGGCGCGTGTGTTGTTCTTGTTTTTGGTTATGATGTCAGAGAAGAATGACTGCCTTGCATTTCTAAGTTCCAAATTATATTTGCGAAGTCTCTCTTTATAGATGTCACAGTGAACCTGGAGATTAGTTTTTCGCCACCTGCGCTCAGCTTTCCGACACTCTCGTTTCTCCATTTTGACCAGCGTAGCATTTCTCCAAGGAGATCTTTGCTTACCCGAGACAACCTTCACTTTAGTGGGTGCAATGGCATCAATAATATTTTTAACTTTAAAATTGAAGCCATCTACAAGCTCATTGACTGAGAGGCAAGAGAGGGCTGGTGTGGAGGAGAACTTCTGAATAAATAGTTCACTGGTGTTTTCAGAGATGTAACGCTTTGTCACAACCTCGGTTTGGACATTTGTGTGCAAGGAGATTGCACTCTCAAAGAAAACACAGAAATGATCAGAGAGTGCAACATCAGTCACAGCAACCTTGGAAATGTTTACACCTTTGGTGATGATTAGGTCCAGAGTGTGCCCCCTGTTGTGGGTGGGTCCTGTCACATGCTGAGTCAGATCATAGTTATCAAGGACACCACATAGTTCTATAGACTCTCTGTCCTGGGGATTATCAACATGGATATTAAAATCACCAACAATAACAACACAGTCAAAATCAATACAGATTACAGACAGCAGTTCAGTAAACTCATCAAAGAAGGTTGCACAGTATTTAGGCGGTCTGTAAATGTTTAGGAATAAAGCTTGAGTGGAATTCAGAGCCACATATTCAAAATAACTAAAATGACCAAAGGACATCTGCTTGCATTAAAGAGAATCATTAAATAAAATAGCAACTCCACCTCCTTTCTTATGCGCTCTTGTTTCGCTCATGAAACTAAAGTTGTGAGGTGTTGATTCAATAAGAACAGCTGCACTGTTATCTTGATTTAACCAAGTTTCAGTTAAAAACAAAATGTCCAGTTTGTGCCGAACAATAAAATCATTGATTAAAAATGTTTTTCCTGACAGAGACCTGCTATTTAATAAAGCTAAGTTTAATGTGGTTAAAGCTTTCTTTGCCCAATTTATTTGGACAGGCTGACGAGGAATGTATGCTAAGTTTGATAAGTTTGCATGTTTACTATTGTTTCTTCGCAGCCTCACCTTTATTTTTCTATAAACTTGCAAGACAGGAATTGAAACTGCTAGCTGCATACAGGGCCCCGACTTTTCCTGGAGAGAGTCATTGGTATCATTAGCCTTGTAGCCTGGACCCAGAAGATATCAATTATTTCCGTTATCATGTAGGGGAGACAGAAGATGGTTGTGGAACCGTCGAGGAGTGTGGCGAGGAGTGTGTTTGGTCCCAGCAATGACCAGCTCTTTCATGTGGTCAGTGAACTCCAGGTGGGGGGAGGATGGGGAGAGTGTGAGAGAGGAAAGGGACCTGGATGGAATTTGGGGGGTGGAAGTAGGTGCTGGGGAGGGAGGTAAAGACTCCTCGTCTAGGAAGGGTGGGGAAAGTGGGAGATCGGAGGCGAAGGCGGTCCCTGATGATGAGGTTGGAGACTCCTCCTTTTGACTGTCATTAGGCGGGGGCATCCTTCCCGTAAGGTCTCCATGGCGATGCTGTGTGGTTATCTCTTGTTTAGACTCCTCTTGTATCTTGTCCTTGGCAGTAGGGACAGACGGGTGACGCAGGGAGAAAAACAGGTTAGAGGTAAACAGTTTAACCCCTGACGTGTTCAGGCAAACTCCATGCGCTGTAAAAAGATGTCTGCGCTCCCAGAAAAGGTAGAAATTGTTGATAAAATGTACTGAATGGTCAGCACATGCAGTTGACAGCCATCTGTTCAGTGCAAACAGCCTGCTGAATCCTTCATCTCCTCCTCTGACTGGTGGGAGAGGGCCACTGATAAACACCTCAGCCTTGACAGAGCTGACTGTGTTTAACAGATCAATAAAGTCTCGCTTTAGAACTTCAGACTGTTGTTTCACAATATCACAGCTTCCTGTATGCACGATGATGTTTTTCGCTGTGGGATAGTCAGCCACGATGTCCAGGAATTTGTCTCTCATGTCAGAGACCATATCTTTCGGAAAGCAGAGTATTTTGGTGTTCTTGCTGCACAGTTTTCTGACATCTTTTACATCATAGTCACCAACAATCAGAGTCTCAGGCCCAGTCACTCGCTTTGCCTGCGGCCTTTTCTCACATTTACTCTCAGTTCTTACCCTGCTTTGAGGAGATAGCTGCTTATCCAGGTCATCAGATGGAGATTTAGGATCCTGCGACAATGGAGCAAATCTGTTTTGAAGTTGTAGGCTTGGTTGTTGTGGAGGTGTTTTGCAGGTTTTACTTTCCTTAGCTGTCCTTGGCTTTGTCCGTCTGGGTGCAGGGGTTGAGGAGGAGTTCTGCCCGTGTGCTAGTGCAGGCCAGTCAGTCGCATAAGATTCATTATCTGCTCTCTCCTCCTGTTTCTTGGTAGGCCTGGTTATGCTAGTTAGCTGTGTCTTAGCTAGCGTTTGTCCAGTGTTTTGAGTCCATGGTAGAGTGGTATCATTCCCACACAGTCCATTTACTTCCGCGTTTACTTCTAGTCGGTAGATTTTTGTTTCCAAGACTGCAATCTTCTGTAGGAGTTTGTAGTAGTCATCCGTGGAGAAGGGAGGCATCTTGCTGCTACGTAGCTTTAGCTTAGCTGCTAGTTAGCATTAGCTAACAATCCAAATAGCTCCACGACTTTCTGGATTTGTCTTCACTCAAATGTTGAAGAGTGATATATGTGATATATCTGGCAAGATATATGTGATATATCTGGCAAATTGAAGCAAGAAAATGCAAGAAAATGCAAGCAGAGGCAAGAGCAAGCAGCAAAGCGACTGCACTCTCTCATGAAGGTCGAAGATTGGCATGTATCAAACTGCATTCTAGTGTACAACCATTCTGTGTTTTACAATATAAATGGAACAGTTTTTAAAATAGTACATTAACATGTGCAAAATGGAGCATAACTACAACGAGTTTTGGTTGAGTTTTATTTGACAGATGAATGCATATTGCCATAAAAAAGCCTTTTTTTCAAAAAGATTTTGAATGATTCTTACTTGTTTTTTTACACAGTTCTGGTATACCAAACACACCTATCCAGTGTTGCTAGTATTTCATACTTAGTTCCATTCTTTACAAGAACACCGGCTGTAACTATCTTTCTGTCCTTACAAAGTCCAACTCCTCACTGCTGGTTTACCAAACTGAAGGAGAACCACATTGACACAGATGAGCCACTAGAGGGAGGCACAGAAAATACATGGCAAACTCCTCACCCAGAGGAATCAGTGTACTTTATACGTTGCATCTTAACTCCTGGTAAACTAGTCAGTCAGCCTTCAGAGAGTGTGTTGAGACAGGACTCATAACCTGGCAACAACTATTTGACAGCAGGACTTTGGAGACTCTGCAGACAGTTGCTGTGCCAAACAGCTGTTTGTCCACAAACTGCTCCAATGTTGGTCACGTCTCATTTTCTCTTTCTAAACATGGTAAGTAGACAGCATCCTGATTATGGAACAAATAATATTCATAATGGCTCAATGAACTGAGCTTTATTCAAGGTAAAATACGAGGCAAAAACAACGCGTTTTTTATTCAATAGAAAATGCCGAATTAAATAATGTCACATTTGCATTTTTAAAATAACATTTCAGAAAACTTGCAAAAATACAAAAATGATCTTAATGTTAGTAATCAACTGAGGACGTTTCATGTTGATATCTATAGGTAATATATGATCCTATTCACTTGCAGTGTCTTAAACATGTCTTTCAGTTTACGATCCACATCTTAAAGGCCATTGCCTCTGAATTAGTTTTTCTCAGACTCTGAGCCAGAAATCTCCACTTCAGTACACAAACTTTACAGTTTCATTCTTATCTATATTCTGAAGGTTTGTACTGGGAGGTTTGTTCATGCATTATTCATAGACTGATTTATACAACAGTATATTCATAAAAACATATGCCATGGCCCATATCTATTTTCTGATTTATGGAGTGATACAAAGATATATCCCAAATTCCGTCTTTAAAAACCTTTGACTCGGATAAGTCAACAAAATGAAACAAGAATTTTGAGCTTGACTATGTCCAATGATCAGATTTCTGTTCTCAAAATTGATGCAAATTAGCATATATTTAAGTAGAACGGTGCACTCCTCCACCAGGTGTGTCACCAACTGTGCTATCATTAGCGGAGAATGAGAAGTTAGCAGTGTGAAACACCTTAAAACAGCGTAAAGCAGCGTACAGCAGCGTGAAACAGCATCAAGCAGGTGGTTAACGTACATTTTTACAGAACAAATATCACAAAACTGCTTGGTTATTATAACAAGCTTCTGTTACCACCGTGGGTTTCCCTCAAAATACAGTTTCTCAACATTTTTATTTCCCCACTGTCCAAACAGGCCTCGGCCGTGCGCTCTCCTGCCGTGCCTCCGAGCGCATCTGCTATCGATGCTTGTCCGTCTGGTTTCCTCTGTCACCGCCGATGTTTATATAGGAGACACAATCAAAGATTGATTTCAGCTGAGGCTAAATAAGCCTCTTCCCTGAACCACTCCCCCATTCTGTCCCCTGTGCAGCTGAGCCCAACCACGCCCGGCCACCACAGTTATGTTTAGGTCACAAAAGTATTTGGTTCAAACGGGTCACAGACCAATTCACCACCCGACCCCTGACAGTTTTGTTGTATGGGAACGTCATGCACAGGGCTGGATGACAATGTTTCATTCTCGCCACCATCTTCCCCACTCATGTATTAAGTTTGTGGCAGATGTGACACAGAATAGGTTGAAAATAGCCCCCATTTATTGCTCATCCATATCTAAACCTAGTAAATGCCTCAGCGCCCGTCATAGTCTAAAACAAGCTCTGTAGCAGTACTGCAGGTCAAACAGCACTGATCCAGACTGGAAACGAGAGTCATACACACACATATACTCAAATGAGGAGTGTGTTTATGTGGACCACAGAGAAGGTATTCATCCCCCCCCACACACACTCACACACACACACACACACACACACACACACACCCTCTCACACACACACACAGAACCTTGTAAAAGCCCTTGTAGGTGTGAGGTCAGGCCCAGCTAAGTACGTGTGTTTTCCTCTGGAGGCTGGCTCAGAGGAAAGGAGCAGTGGTTTTGGGGAGCTGTGCTCACTGAGACACACTGTTATGTTCTCCAGACAGAGGGGGAGGAAAAGGAGGAAGGAGGAGGACGAAAGAGGTACAGGCACATTACCCCAGATGAATCCCAGTGAGGAAGCCACGCTCTGGGTAATGCTTCAGTTTCTGACATGAAGTTCTCTCTGGATTTGTGCCTGTCTGTCTGGAGTGAATCCATCCTTTGAATCCTCTGTTTGCATCTCCAGTAGAAGCTATAGACACGGTCTGACAGACAACATGATCGACTACGGTGAGTGGGACTTCATCTCCAAACGCTGACGTTTTCTTTTAACAGGGATGCTTATCAGTGGTTTTAATTATTGGAACCGTGTGTCTCTCAGACTGGTATCCAAGTTGACATTTTGACTGTGAAGACTTTATGACAGGAAAGTAAGAGAATGTAGCAGAGCAGGGAAGTGTAGTGAGGCATTTTTTGGCCTGAGGGCTGTATGAGTATAATAAGTGTGTGTGTGGATTCTACGGGCTCACTTGCACACAGAGGTCCTTTATGAAAACACAAATGACATAACATTGTGTACGTCCATTCCAAGGCGACCTTTAGAGCACAAATAGCTCAGTGAGGCCAGCAGTGGATGGGCAGGGCTCCCCACAGCCACACATAGGCCCACCGGGCCAGCTGACACACAACCACATGGCCCTAGAGAGGGAGATCCTTCGCGTAACAAGAACTCAAGATCGTCGTTATAGACTGAGCCCATAGATGATCTCAGTGATTGTACATGTTGTGAAAGTGGTGGATTATTCATAGAATGACGCGCTTCAGGTGGCTCTCTTGCTGTCCTCTGAAGGCCCTGCTCCGTCTCACAGACTGGAAAGAAGAATCCCCAGTGAAAACTCCGAACAGCACTCACGTTGTTCAGCTGAGCAGCCGCCCCGCCCCCTGCTTTCTCTCAATCAGGGTCTGTTCCGTCAGGCTGGCCCTGAGTCACTGCCTTTCTACTGCTACAGGCAGTCAGTGTTTATGTGAGGACGTGTACACACACACACACACACACACACACACACACACACACACACACATGATTATGCAAACACGTGTTTATTCAGCCTATCCTAAACACATCTTTCAACGTGACCCACCCCCTTCCTCTTAGTCCAAGTTTTGATTCTAAACAGTGTTACTGTTGTGTGCCATCACATCACTAGAATCGAGAGTGTGTAAGAGGAAACCTGGACTCTCTCTGTACTTCTGTTGACATCACAGGAGGCAGTCAACACCTTCAAGGCTTTTGGTGAAGCTTTACATATACATACCAACACAAAGCCTACACTGGAAGGGCTTTGAAGAACTCTTACTTTCTGGAAAACAGTGGCTGTCCTGGTTGGCCAGTCCCCAATGAGTCCTTTCCTCTGCAGCCCGGGTTCAGGTCCGACACGCAGCCCATTGCTGCATGGAATGAACGGGTCGTACTTGAGAGCAGTGCTTTCAACCCTTTCATTCCCACAATTTCAGTGCCAGTTTTAAGTCAGCAGCTCCAAAACTTTTAATTTCATAATTTTCATACTTTGCCAGTGAATTTACTACATTGAAAGTAGTAAATATTTGGGGTCACCTTGTGTTTAGTGCTCCTAAACCTAGTCCACACATGCAACATGTTATTGTATTGGTGGGATGTCAAAGTTTGAATCTGATCCACAAATCTTATCCCCTCATTTTCCTGGTGATTATTTTGAAGCTAAAAAAAGAGAAAAGTGAACGTCTCTGAGAGGAACGGAGCCAGAGGACCGGCTCCCTTCAAAGAGCTGTAACTCCCATCACTACAAACTATCAGTGATCATTGTGTGTAGAGACTTGAACCAAAACCTGTCACTGACTCCATCTGACAGTGTATGCATATCCAGAAACAAATAACTATACACTGACACACTGGATGGAAACTGTTTAAGAAATCATTTTAAAAAATCACAAATTATTATCTTTAAATTTCAGTGTATGTATGGATTCAACAAACATGTCACGTCTGGACAGAGGAGCAGACTGAGTAGAACAAGATACCGCGTGAATTCACATGTCGCTAATTTTACTCTTACATGTTTTTCTGAAATGACTGCCTTCCTTAGCATGTAACTTATCCATGATATGGAGCCACGCTCTCCTCAGATCTCCTTTCTCTCCCTCTTGTCTCAGAGATGCCCTTCAGCCCTCCCTGTTCATTCTCATAGCTCGCCACTCAACCAGCCTCAGTCAGTCTGGTGGCCTTTGACCTGTGACCATCTTGGGCCAGGGGGGAATGATATTGAATAAGGCTGCTTAAAAAATGAAAAGATTAAGATGAAAAGACATTACATTGTTTTATAAAATGTACTATTATCTTAAGCAGACTTATGCTGTCGGGATCAATTGTGTCATTACAACTGTGTTTACATGGACATGAATAACCGCCTGTGAGTGCTTTGGGGCGGCTCACGGCAGCACCCGCTGCTCGTTCACCACAGTGCAGAACATACGTGCTTTCATGTCAGAGTCAAAACACCAGAAAAGTCTCCAACACCAGAACAAGTCGCTAGATTTGTCACGAGTAGCTTTTGACAAAAAAGTCTCCATGAGGGTTCAGAAAGTCACCAGATTTAGCGAGAAAGTCGTCAAGTTGGTAACACTGGCACCAGCTAAATATGTCCCCAGAGCAACATTGGACATAACAATGGTTCCTATCACATATAAAACCAAACAAAAATCCATCTTCATAAAAACAAGTTGTAAAAATAATAATATATAAACAAGCATATTAAAGCTACTGCAGATGTAAAAACAAACGCATTTAACTTAGCAGAGCTGCTGTTCACTATCTAAAGACAAAGTGCATCCTCCTTTCTTTGTTAATACAGAGTTTAATCTCACGGTTGTTCAGTACATCCGTGTGTTTTAGTTCCAGTAAGAAGTCCTTCTCCATTCATGGACGCCAGTGAAGACAGTCGAGCCTCCCCAGTTGTATTTCTTGAATACGTTTTAATGCGTTTGAGGGATGAAAATGTCCGCTCACAGAGGCAACAGATATTGGGATTGTCATGCTAGCCCACTGGCCAATCACGTAGTTGTAGGCCAGCTAGCAGCTCTGGCATGTCAACGAATACGCCCAACATGTCAAACTAAAGATCTGATTGGTTGAACACTATGACAATCAACAATATCGTCCCCATTCACTTAAACTGCGGATGGATTCACTTGTGAGTCTGCAGGCCTGTGGCCTCTGTTCTTACCTAGAGACACAGAGGTGAAATCTGATTGGATAAAAGCTCTACTTAAAACAAGCTGCACTGGAAGCAGAGCAACTGAGGAAGACAGTAGCTGTGCAATGAGAAAATCAGATAATGGGAAAAATATTTTTATAAATTATAATACACGTAGTATATTTAAGAAAAATTGTTAAATTATAAAATAGCTATAACTTTGTGATTCTGTCTAGGCCAGCGCAGAAGGCCTTGCAGGCCCTGACGGCCCACCACTGCTGGTTACTGATTACCGCGTTGTATTCATGCAGGTGATGTGATGTTCACTAAAACAAACATTAACACTGTACACTATTTACTACCACTTGATTGAGTTAACTGCTAATGTCTTCTCATTGTAACCTATTTGGATCGCCAACAGCTGTCTACTCTGAGCACATCCTCTCTCTCTCTTTCGCTCTCTCTCGCTCTCACTCTCTCTCTCTTTCACTCACACTACGGACTGAGCTCGTCCTGAAAGTAGAGCAGCTGAGTTATTCTGATAACTCAGTCCTCCACAGCGGAGTGAGACTGTCACTGTCCCTCCGTAGGACAGGGAGCAGCTTCTTTCATTGCAGAAAGACAAAGTCAGTTTATTCGTCGCTCCAGAAGTCAGACGCTTTATCTGCAGCTGTTGTTTGTATTTCTGATACGTCACTTATCTGAAGCTGTGCCTGCATAGATAGTCGGTGGCGTTCAATAGCTTGCAACAGAGTTCTTCAGCTAGCGTATTCAGGTTTCTCATAAACTCTTCTACGTGCTTTGTCATTTAGTGTGGCGGAGACCCTCAAACATCTCCTTAAAGGTGTTTTGGGTGTAATTAGTTGTTTTGAGGTTTATATATCATGCTGTAGCTTCCCAGTGGTGTTGCTTATGTATTCAAATCAGAACATTTAGGTTTTGGTCCAAGTACATATGTTTTAGCACCAAAATGCTATTTTCCAACGCGACCTGACGTATCTGCATTATGACACTGCTACATGTAATACATATATACATATGTGTTTGTGTATAAATATCTGACATGCTCTCAGTTTGGAGAGGCAGACAGGTTAACTGGCACGGAAGCTTGAAGAGAGCGCTATAACGGCTTCAGTTCCCCGTCAGTCTGACGGCAAGATAAAGCTGTGAAAATCTTCCTGTTATAGCGTACACTTAGACGTATGTTCTGCAGCTCCAGTCCAGCCGCTTCACCTCTGTCAGAAAAGCCCTTCCATTGGGGAACTGAAGCTGTTATATCACTCTCTTCAAAGCCACCAGACTTTATTTGCACAGTTAATGTTGCTCAGCTAGTGCTAGCATTCACATGATCCATAACCGTATTGATTAGCTTACTGTGGTCCATTTGAAAAACACTATAAAAGAACACTGATAGAGGAGAACTTGAAGTTAAGTTTAACTTTTTACTGTGTATCAGTAAATGAACCTCTCAAACTAAGATGCACTTTTAGAAGCGTGCAACTTCTAGTTGGCTGCTCCAACATAAAATGTGTGCAAGACATTCGATACTCAGTTCCACCTCAGAGTTTTTCTCCAAATTCAAAGATCAAAACCGAGAACACAGACGGTTGCTATGCTGCTGCAGATTTGACCTGCCTTTCTTTAATTGCACATTTGCATTTATACTCATCTAATGCACAAAATGAATATAATGTTTGAATATTTGGAGATTGACTTGCATCCTACAACTGTGTGTGTTCCCACTGTGCTGGCCCCCATCCAGGAGTGTGTATATGCCTATAAGGGGGGAGAGAGGGAGATCCATGGCTCTGTTTCCTGTATATCTGCTCCACACATAAGCAGACTAATGCTCCTTAATTGCTAACACACACGATAAGATCCACTGATTCATCAGAAAAGAAAGTCGGTCTTCAATACTCAGTGGAACCTGTGGATTTTACTGGTTCACTTATTTATTCAGCAATTTAGATATCTGATGAACTATTTGATTAGGTATTGAAGATAAACAAATGTAAAGATAAAACTAACTTAACTAATAAACTTAATACATTTTTTTTTCATCAAATCATCTATTTTCGAACAATAATGAATCGTTTTCTTTTTCTTTAGTTTTAGTGGCTGAGCTGAAGATAAAACTGAGACTCCAACTCACTGCCTTGTTGTTAGCACATCATATACAGTGTTTACTGTTTGAAGAGCTCTGTTATATTCCAGCAGCATATGCTGGAATATTCACAGCACAGAGAGGCATTTGTCAGCAGGCTGCTCCATCGCTGAAACATATACATTCATTCAGCTCAAGCTCAAAGCAGTCTCTTCCTCCACTAAACTGGCTGAGATTTACAGACAAAGTAGTACTTTTAGCACATGGCAGACGTTTGCCTTCAGGTTTGTTTCAACAAACTTACCTGGTTAGGTTGAGAAAAAGATCATGTTTTAGGTTCATGTAAACCCTTTCTGGCAAAAAGGCCTGAAGGCAAACTTGTCCTGTGTATTTAGGATAATATGGATACCATAACACACTGTACACGTAAGTCCTTTCATGGCCCCTACCTCCACTCACGTAGTCTCCGGTATGGACCGCAGGCTGAGACCTGAACCAGAGTAAGACCCAACCTCACTGAGCTCAATCGGTATTGCAGAATGTGACATCTGAACCAAACCTGGAACAAGGCTGTATTTGGCTTTCATTTTCTTTATCTCATATATTACGGACTATTATCTCATTCAACTAGAGACATAATGCAACAGCAAGACAAACAGGATAACACAAATGAAACTACAACGAAGAAGGACTACACAAAGCACAACTAAAACATGACCCCATGAAATGTGTTACTCAGCACCTTGCAGGCTTTATAAACACCTTCTTCTGTGAGAGGCTGCTTCACTCATGGTGTGAAGGAGAGAAACCAGAGCTCCTTCCTTCCTGCTGCTGTCACACTAACTAACAATCAACATGCTTCAGTAGAAACAATTCACTCGTGTGCAACATCAATGAAACTGTTCAATATCAATATTTCCTTTGTGCATGTAATGTAATGTAGATTCAAAGGTTCAGTTATATTTAGCTTTTGATATATATTTATATTTTGCAAGAAATATCAAAGTTCAATATAGCGTTATGCCGCAGCAAGTGACAACCAACGTCTGTTGGAACTAACATGCTTTCAGGCTCTGGAGCTCAGCGCTCAGAAAACTAGTGATGGTTAAAGCAAGCTGTGGAAAGATTTGAGACCGTAAACAGAGCTCAAAGAAATGCTGAACCTTCTCAGCCCTCACACAGTCTGAGACACCTGGATCTGAGTCCACCAACAAAACTCAAAACTGACTCGAAACTACCCGGCAAACGGCTTAGCGGACAGGTGTTGGCTGCTAGTGGAAGACCAATATATGTCATTGTAATCTGTCTCCTGCATTAGTGAGTGTGTACATCAGTAGGCTCACATGCCACATTAAAATACATGCTTCCTTTTCATCTTTTGTTTGTGTGGCCTTGTTCGGGGGTATATTTAGCCTATTCAAAAATCTTGTCATTCAGCTTTTTTTGTCGAATGAAATCTCTTCCTCGTGGCCTAGTAGCATATCTTCCATAGTCCAAGAGAAGTGCACCACCAATATCTAAAATCCCCACATGAGTAGATCTAAAAGACGAGGACACTTCACAACGTAACTCTACTTCGACAATTTCTAAAACTTGACATTCATCACATGATGTTTGGTTGTGTCAAGTGAGATCATAACGTTGTTTTTTACCTCCTTCCCAATCACCTATGCATTTTTACAAACGTTAAAAGAGGGCGAGCTACGACTGATCAGCGTCCAACATGTAGCCTGCTGTCTCTCTCTGCCAAGCCACTGCAAGAAATTCTTAATCTGTGACCATCACTAAAGACAGAGATATCATACCACCTGATCCTGAAACCTTTGATTGTTGACTCAGTTTGAGGGGCCTATTACACATAATCACTAAAACTAATGCTACAGCAGTCACAAAGGTTGAGCTAATTAGTATTCAGGTCATGTGAAATGATCCCAAGCAAGTATGTCTCGGGCAATCCAAGCACTAACATCCAGCTGAAGAGCTGCTCAAACCTTCTGAGCCAGTCAGGCCCCGACTGTGAGGGGAAGAGCAAGATAATGATGTCAGACCAAAGTATGGGTGTCAGTGAAAGAGCCTCTGCACATTGTTTACTAAGTGGTCGTGGCAAATGGGAGAGGCCATCTCCACTAGAATGTATAATGCATACGAGGGTCTTCCTATAGTGCACTCTAGAAGGTGAAGTGTTGGCGTGTACAGACCATCATTCACTCCAGCTCATTGATGGGACCAGTACAACATGACAGACACCATTTTCTGCTTTCACCCAGTAGATTGTGTAAATTAAAAAATGAGCCTCTACTAGCTCACCAGCTGCAAAATGCATGTCCCCTTAATGTATATCATCATATTTTATGTTGAAGATTTGGGTTAGGGTCAGGTCACTCTTGAAATTAATGTACGTTTGTATGTAGAAATGTCCTCTAAGTGAGAACGTGTGTGTGTGTGTGTGTGTGTGTGTGTGTGTGTGTGTGTGTGTGTGTGTGTGTGTGTGTGTGTGTGTGTGTGTGTGTGTGTGTGTGTGTGTGTGTGTGTGTGTGTGTGTGTGTGTGTGTGTGTGTGTGTGTGTGTGTGTGTGTGTGTGTGTGTGTGTGTGTGTGTGTGTGTGTGTGTGTGTGTGTGTGTGTGTGTGTGCGCGCGTTGGTATCTCCGGATTGTGAGGGCTTTTCACCTGTTTACATACTTACTTTGTGAGGACATGCTGGACTTGTGAGGACAAAGTCCATGTCCTCACAAGTCGCGCACTGTAGAGGCACTTATCAACACGTAACTAACGTCCTCCCGCATTTTCTCCGCATGTCTCAACAACTCGGTTTCACCAGAATTCTAGTGTATGCCAGTGTGTGCGCCCAGTGTATAATTTAGATTTCCACATTTCTTTTTATTTTTTTATTTTCCCGCGAATGTGTATCAGTGTGTCGTCAATCATTGGCTAGTATTAGGCAGACTGGTCATTGGCTGTACTCGAAGTCAATCACACACTCTGATCTGTGATTGGCTGTTCTCGAAGTCACTCAGGGAGATGCTGGTCAGTGATTGGCTTCTGAACCTGCGGTCAGGTTTCGCCCTGACGCTGAAGAAATGAGTCTGGATTCGATGGACGTCTTTTGTGGGCTAATACGGACTTGGAATTAACTTTACCGAACTGGTAAGTGAAAGTTTTAACGATGTATTAACAACTAAATGCATTTAGTGAAGGGCTGTCTTTTCGTTGCTTTGTAAAACAAACGTCTCCACTTCCTCGTGAGCCTGGACCGGCGCTGCACCAGGTGGAATCAATCCGGCTTAATGTTCAGCTGATTCCACCGCAAACTTTTACTGCACTGTAAAAGTCTGCGGAGGAATCAGCTGTTATTGGAGCTCGTTGTGCTAGCAGCAACTGGCCAAGCCAGTTAGCTGTAAATGCTTTTCCGAGCTACGACGAGCAACAGTTATTACCGGTATATTCGCTAATGCTAATCGCGGTTAGCATTTCCCCATTGGAGGTAATGTTAAAATTAGCTTAGAAGCTAGCGAGTCGGATTTAGATAGATAGGTACTTTATTCATCCCCAGGGGGACATTTGTATGTTACAGCAGCAAGACACACCAACAAGTAAAGTAACAGAGTAACCAAAATATTAAGTATTAAAAATAATATCCATTAGAAATAAGACGTCTTAATTAGTGACAGCTGATATGACTTAAGCCCGGTGATGTTAGTCAGCCCGAGCATTCATAATTATTGTGAGGAATAATTAACATGGACATGTGATCAGACAGTCTCTTCACATATATTATTATTATTAAAAGGTGATCTGTGCAACTTTGTTTTTCAGGAAGTTTGTATCAAACAATATGCCCCTGTTAATTATCCAACTTTGAAACCTAATTTAATTATTGCTATCCTCACTATCAATACAGATTGGTTTAGTACTGCAGACTCAGCATGTTCTCTGGAAATTATTGCAGCAAAGATGGCGGCGAGAAGGAGAACAAAGACTCCTGATCGGGATGCCATGGACCACATCATTCTGGCCAGAGACTAATCTTTTCTGGAAGGAAAATTCATTGACACATTTAAAGGTAAGTCTTTCATCTCATATTGTTTGGACACCACTGACATCATAGTTAACTCGCAGTTATATATATGTACATATATATATATATATATATATATATATGTACATATATATATATATATATATATATATATATATATATATATATGTATATATATATATGTATATATATATATGTACATATAAAACAACGGGGACGGATCCAGCACGGACAGTTACAGGAGTGAGGGATGAGGAGGTAAGGAAACATGAGAACACCAGGGTAGGGAGTGAGGGATGAGGAGGTAAGGAAACATGAGAACACCAGGGTAGGGAGTGAGGGATGAGGAGGTAAGGAAACATGAGAACACCAGGGTAGGGAGTGAGGGATGAGGAGGTAAGGAAACATGAGAACACCAGGGTAGGGAGTGAGGGATGAGGAGGTAAGGAAACATGAGAACACCAGGGTAGGGAGTGAGGGATGAGGAGGTAAGGAAACATGAGAACACCAGGGTCGGGAGTGAGGGCCTTGGGTCCCCTGAAAGGCGCTATATAAATTAAAGTTATTATTATTATTATTATTATTATGTTAAAATGAAGCTCAACACCTGTAAATACACTAACTGCAGAGAATACGACGATTCAGTCACGGATATTCTCATCTCTGCGAGCGCCGAATTCACAATGCTCCGCTAGTTCGTACAAAGCCCTGATAAAAGTCTCAGCTTTCTCTCCCGGTATTTGCACGCGCAGATGGAAACATGCACGTTCGTGTATTACATTCCTTCTCTGCACAAAGTACTCATTGAACTTTCCAAGCACCCGAACAAAATCATCTCTTATGTCCATCTTCGGGAAATGCAAACAAACGGAAGATGTTCTCCGACTCGCTTCCCATAGCGTATATCAGGCTGTTCACCTGCACGGCACCATCTTCTTTGTCCAGCTTGGTGGCGGTTCTGAATCTCACAAAACGCTGCTTCTACTCCGGCCATTCTCCTGGCTTATCGAAGGAAAAGTTTGTCGGGGGATTGAACTTTGTCATGTCTCCGCTTTCACTTCTGACACCATGTAAATCAATGCAATAGAGGCTTCTTAGTTTGCTCAGCTGGTTTTAATGGATCACCGTGTCTCACTTTACATACATCTGGAACTCCCGTATAAACCCCAGTATATGCGCATTAGACTACCGTATATGACAGTACCCGCCTATGAGTGCTTTTGGGCGGCGGAAGGGTTCATGGCAGCACCCCCACTGCTCGTTCAGGACAGTGCAGAATGTACGAGCTTTAACGTCACAGTCAAAACACCAGAAAAGTCTCCAATAACACCAGAAAAAGTCGCTAGATTTGTCGCAAGTAGCTTTTGGCAAAAAAAAGTAGCCATGAGGGTTTGGAAAGTCGCCGGATTTAGCGAGAAAGTCGGCAAGTTGCCAGCACTGGCTAAATATGTCCCCAGAGCAACATTGGACGTAACAATAATTCCTATCGCATATAAAACCAAACAAAAATCCATCTTCATAAAAACAAGTTGTAAAAATAATAATATATAAACAAGCATATTAAAGCTACTGCAGATGTAAAAACAAACGCATTTAACTTAGCAGAGCTGCTGTTCACTATCTAAAGACAAAGTGCATCCTCCTTTCTTTGTTAAAGAGTTTAATCTCACGGTTGTTCAGTACATCCGTGTGTTTTAGTTCCAGTAAGAAGTCCTTCTCCGTTCATGGACGCCAGTGAAGACAGTGGAGTCTCCCAGTTGTATTTCTTGAATACGTTTTAATGCGTTTGAGGCTGAAGATGTCTGCTCACAGAGGCAGCAGATTTTGGGATTGTCACCGCCCAACACGTCACGCTAGCCCACTGACCAATCACGTACTTGTAGGCCAGCTAGCAGCTCTGACACGTCAAAGAATACGCCCAACATGTCAAACTAAAGATCTGATTGGTTGAACACGATGACAATCAACAATATCGTCCCCATTCACTTAAACTGCAAAGAGATTCAAGTGAGAGTCTGCAGGCCTAGTCTTCTACCTAGAGACACAGAGGTGAACGCTGATTGGATGAAAGCTCTACTTAAAACAAGCTGCACTGGAAGCAGAGCAACTGAGGAAGACAGTAGCGGTGCAATGAGAACATAAGATAATGGGAAAATATGTTGATAAATTAGAATACATGTAGTGTATTTATGAAAATGTTTTAAATTATAAAATAGCGATAACTTTGTGATTCTGTTTAGGCCAGCAGAGAAGGCTTTGAAGGCCCTGACAGCCCACCACTGCTGTTAACAAACACAAATACATGCAAGTGTAGAGCTTATTGTATAAAGATCTCTGCTGATCAAGCAAATGTAAAATCTGTACTCCAAATGTACCTGCAGGGCACAAATAACTGTGGGCGGCCCACCCAGATAAAGCCATTGTGTGGTTAACTTTGTTAAGAATTTGCGACCTACATTCCATGTTTTTGCAGGATTTATTTCATTCAGAAGATAAGCCATGAGTAGCGTTAATTGCCGAACAAATAGTTAATTCTTTCCTTGCTATTTTAGGGAGAGGTGTTTTTACACGGGAATACATTGCACCATCCAGTTTTGTGATGGAGTACCGTGGAATTCTGTCACGAACTACAGGTGTAGATGACACAAATAATCCCTGTGTGTTTGATTTCATCTGGAATGGAACACACTATTGGTAAGTTAGCTGCTTGTTGATTTACTGAAATGGATTTCTTTTTATAGAGTTATTTGTTGTAAAAGAACAAATCAATCATCAGTTCAGATTCAGAACAAAGATGGTGTATGCTGCATGGTATACTTGTATCTATTTAGTTTAACCAGGGCCTCATCTTGTGCGTGTGAATTTCCCAAAAGTTATACAGCACAATGCGTGGGAAAATGTAAGAGTGGTGCAGTGGTATATGTGTACAAAAGGTTCCTGTTTTACATATAAACCAAGGTTGGACAACACAGAAAATATTTCTGTCATGACATTTTGAATGATTTAACCCCAGGAAAGCTTTTGAGTTTTATCTGGGCTATTTGTCTTACAGCATAGAAGAGGATGGAACACTCGGACGACTAGCAAATGATAATCACAGAAATCCCAACTGCAAAGTTAAAAAAATAATTTTCAAAGGAAGGCCACACTTGTGCCTGTTTGCTATAAAAGACATATTTCCAGGCGAGGAGATAACGTACAACTATGGGGCGTCTTCTTGGCCATGGAGATCAATGGTGAGTTTATGTTCTCATGTTCTCTAAATGATAGTGTGTGGTAACTGACGGGGCAACAGTGTTTCATTGTCTCCTGCTTTTCATTGAACTACTTGGCTGATTTATTCAGATCATATTTTATTCCCAGACATTACAATGTCCTTAAAGTCCCAGTGAAACAGAGGTGTAACTTATTTTTCTCAGTTTTCTGTTGTCATTGTGTATAAGACTAGAGTACTCTGTAGGCTAGCTGATCCACTATAAATGTACACACCTTCATAACTGCAACGCCTCTGCCTTCACACAAGTCTTCCTCAAACTTCTCCAGAAGTTATATGACAACAGCATATATTTTCTCTGTACAATCTTAGGCACCTTGTAAAGAACCGTCTTATCCTGAACCCAAGAAAGGAGTTCCATTCTCGTCAGAAAAAGAAATGGTAAGTTCCTTTTTGTAATATCGCAGTCGCATGCTGTTTGGCTAGAATGGGGGGAAACAACACCTCCATGACACATCCGCCTACTTCCTGGGATGGGATGTATTTCATGTCTGCAGTGCACACCGCATGCTAACAGTGAAAGTGGCAGTAGGTATTTAATCAGCATAGAATTTACTAAAGTGATTCCCGGGGAGAATTTGGGTTTCATCGATACAGTTTTGCCCATTTAGAATAGAAAAGTACACAAAGACAAATTATAAGAAAATAGAAAAAATAAATGTGCAATATACTACAACAATAAATAACATATATGGAAATAAGAAATGTGTAAAATTATATAAACTACAATATAAAACAGTGTAAATAATAATAATGCGGAAGAACTGCAGATAACTTGTCAAACATGAATTAGCCATCCCGGTCAGTAAATGGCATCACTTGTGTGTCGGGGGATGGGCACAGCATGGACCTGCTTTGTGAGGACACCTGTTCTTATGAGGACCATCATATTTCTTCACACACTGGTCAAACAAGTTGGTTTCATGTTAGCTTTTAAGCATTGACTAGGCTCAGGCCTTACGTACACTATTCAAGGCAGGACATACTTTCATACATAATTTGTGGTATTTATTGAATATGAAGGAAGGTCTTGATAGATTTCTCTCATAAGTTGAAGGTATTTTTCTCAGGTTATTTTGTCTCCGTGTATAGGATTCATCAGTGATCTTTTATGTTCCATCCTTCCTTGCTGGCTAGTAAGCAGAATTTCAGCCAGACAAATGGCCAGTGTTGTAGAACTTTGATTGCTGAATGTAAATGAATCGCTGCTGTTTTTATATTTTCTAAGAGTGTCCCTATTTTTGACTCATTCACAGGAATTCTGTGGTGAATCAAGTGATGCTTTGAATACACCTTGTGCAACTCCCTTCACACCAGTGAATGAGAACGTAAGTTGGAATGTATTCTTCTTTCACACACTGGCAAGACGTTACATGTGGGTGGCTGGGGGAAGACGGTAGTACCGGGCTGTTTTACCTGAACCATATATGTCTCCACTCTTTGGGTCAAACAGAAGCTGGTCGAATGTTTTAGAAAACTTGGTAAAGTAAAATGATGTCTGGTCACAGTGTCTTGTGAGGACAGCAGATAACTTGTCAAACATGAATTAGCCATCCCGGTCAGTAAATGGCATCACTTGTGTGTCGGGGGATGGGCACAGCATGGACCTGCTTTGTGAGGACACCTGTTCTTATGAGGACCATCATATTTCTTCACACACTGGTCAAACAAGTTGGTTTCATGTTAGCTTTTAAGCATTGACTAGGCTCAGGCCTTACGTACACAATTCAAGGCTGGACATACTTTCATTACTGTTACAACTACAACAAATGACTTGCATACATAATTTGCGCTATTTGAAGGAAGGTCTTGATAGATTTCTATCAGAGGTGTAACTTATTTTTCTCAGTTTTCTGTTGTCAGTGTGTATAAGACTGGAGTACTCTGTAGGCTAGCTGATCCACTGTAAATGTACACACCTTCATAACTGCAACGCCTCTGCCTTCACACAAGTCTTCCTCAAACTTCTCCAGAAGTTATATGACAACAGCATATATTTTCTCTGTACAATCTTAGGCACCTTGTAAAGAACCGTCTAATCCTGAACCCAAGAAAGGAGTTCCATTCTCGTCAGAAAAAGAAATGGTAAGTTCCTTTTTGTAATATCGCAGTCGCATGCTGTTTGGCTAGAATGGGGGAAAACAACACCTCCATGACACATCCGCCTACTTCCTGGGATGGGATGTATTTCATGTCTGCAGTGCACACCGCATGCTAACAGTGAAAGTGGCAGTAGGTATTTAATCAGCATAGAATTTACTAAAGTGATTCCCGGGGAGAATTTGGGTTTCATCGATACAGTTTTGCCCATTTAGAATAGAAAAGTACACAAAGACAAATTATAAGAAAATAGAAAAAATAAATGTGCAATATACTACAACAATAAATAACATATATGGAAATAAGAAATGTGTAAAATTATATAAACTACAATATAAAACAGTGTAAATAATAATAATGCGGAAGAACTGCAGATAACTTGTCAAACATGAATTAGCCATCCCGGTCAGTAAATGGCATCACTTGTGTGTCGGGGGATGGGCACAGCATGGACCTGCTTTGTGAGGACACCTGTTCTTATGAGGACCATCATATTTCTTCACACACTGGTCAAACAAGTTGGTTTCATGTTAGCTTTTAAGCATTGACTAGGCTCAGGCCTTACGTACACTATTCAAGGCAGGACATACTTTCATACATAATTTGTGGTATTTATTGAATATGAAGGAAGGTCTTGATAGATTTCTCTCATAAGTTGAAGGTATTTTTCTCAGGTTCTTTTGTCTCCGTGTATAGGATTCATCAGTGATCTTTTATGTTCCATCCTTCCTTGCTGGCTAGTAAGCAGAATTTCAGCCAGACAAATGGCCAGTGTTGTAGAACTTTGATTGCTGAATGTAAATGAATCGCTGCTGTTTTTATATTTTCTAAGAGTGTGCCTATTTTTGACTCATTCACAGGAATTCTGTGGTGAATCAAGTGATGCTTTGAATACACCTTGTGCAACTCCCTTCACACCAGTGAATGAGAACGTAAGTTGGAATGTATTCTTCTTTCACACACTGGCAAGACGTTACATGTGGGTGGCTGGGGGAAGACGGTAGTACCGGGCTGTTTTACCTGAACCATATATGTCTCCACTCTTTGGGTCAAACAGAAGCTGGTCGAATGTTTTAGAAAACTTGGTAAAGTAAAATGATGTCTGGTCACAGTGTCTTGTGAGGACAGCAGATAACTTGTCAAACATGAATTAGCCATCCCGGTCAGTAAATGGCATCACTTGTGTGTCGGGGGATGGGCACAGCATGGACCTGCTTTGTGAGGACACCTGTTCTTATGAGGACCATCATATTTCTTCACACACTGGTCAAACAAGTTGGTTTCATGTTAGCTTTTAAGCATTGACTAGGCTCAGGCCTTACGTACACAATTCAAGGCTGGACATACTTTCATTACTGTTACAACTACAACAAATGACTTGCATACATAATTTGTGCTATTTGAAGGAAGGTCTTGATAGATTGCTATCAGAGGTGTAACTTATTTTTCTCAGTTTTCTGTTGTCAGTGTGTATAAGACTGGAGTACTCTGTAGGCTAGCTGATCCACTGTAAATGTACACACCTTCATAACTGCAACGCCTCTGCCTTCACACAAGTCTTCCTCAAACTTCTCCAGAAGTTATATGACAACAGCATATATTTTCTCTGTACAATCTTAGGCACCTTGTAAAGAACCGTCTAATCCTGAACCCAAGAAAGGAGTTCCATTCTCGTCAGAAAAAGAAATGGTAAGTTCCTTTTTGTAATATCGCAGTCGCATGCTGTTTGGCTAGAATGGGGGGAAACAACACCTCCATGACACATCCGCCTACTTCCTGGGATGGGATGTATTTCATGTCTGCAGTGCACACCGCATGCTAACAGTGAAAGTGGCAGTAGGTATTTAATCAGAATAGAATTTACTAAAGTGATTCCCGGGGAGAATTTGGGTTTCATCTATACAGTTTTGCCCATTTAGAATAGAAAAGTACACAAAGACAAATTATAAGAAAATAGAAAAAAGAAATATGCAATATACTACAACAATAAATAACACATATGGAAATAAGAAATGTGTAAAATTATATAAACTACAATATAAAACAGTGTAAATAATAATAATGCGGAAGAACTGCAGATAACTTGTCAAACATGAATTAGCCATCCCGGTCAGTAAATGGCATCACTTGTGTGTCGGGGGATGGGCACAGCATGGACCTGCTTTGTGAGGACACCTGTTCTTATGAGGACCATCATATTTCTTCACACACTGGTCAAACAAGTTGGTTTCATGTTAGCTTTTAAGCATTGACTAGGCTCAGGCCTTACGTACACTATTCAAGGCAGGACATACTTTCATACATAATTTGTGGTATTTATTGAATATGAAGGAAGGTCTTGATAGATTTCTCTCATAAGTTGAAGGTATTTTTCTCAGGTTCTTTTGTCTCCGTGTATAGGATTCATCAGTGATCTTTTATGTTACATCCTTCCTTACTGGCTAGTAAGCAGAATTTCAGCCAGACAAATGGCCAGTGTTGTAGAACTTTGATTGCTGAATGTAAATGAATCGCTGCTGTTTTTATATTTTCTAAGAGTGTGCCTATTTTTGACTCATTCACAGGAATTCTGTGGTGAATCAAGTGATGCTTTGAATACACCTTGTGCAACTCCCTTCACACCAGTGAATGAGAACGTAAGTTAGAATGTATTCTTCTTTCACACACTGGCAAGACGTTACATGTGGGTGGCTGTGGGAAGACGGTAGTACCGGGCTGTTTTACCTGTACCATATATGTCTCCACTCTTTGGGTCAAACAGAAGCTGGTCGAATGTTTTAGAAAACTTGGTAAAGTAAAATGATGTCTGGTCACAGTGTCTTGTGAGGACAGCAGATAACTTGTCAAACATGAATTAGCCATCCCGGTCAGTAAATGGCATCACTTGTGTGTCGGGGGATGGGCACAGCATGGACCTGCTTTGTGAGGACACCTGTTCTTATGAGGACCATCATATTTCTTCACACACTGGTCAAACTTGTTGGTTTCATGTTAGCTTTTAAGCATTGACTAGGCTCAGGCCTTACGTACACAATTCAAGGCTGGACATACTTTCATTACTGTTACAACTACAACAAATGACTTGCATACATAATTTGCGCTATTTGAAGGAAGGTCTTGATAGATTTCTATCAGAGGTGTAACTTATTTTTCTCAGTTTTCTGTTGTCATTGTGTATAAGACTGGAGTACTCTGTAGGCTAGCTGATCCACTGTAAATGTACACACCTTCATAACTGCAACGCCTCTGCCTTCACACAAGTCTTCCTCAAACTTCTCCAGAAGTTATATGACAACAGCATATATTTTCTCTGTACAATCTTAGGCACCTTGTAAAGAACCGTCTAATCCTGAACCCAAGAAAGGAGTTCCATTCTCGTCAGAAAAAGAAATGGTAAGTTCCTTTTTGTAATATCGCAGTCGCATGCTGTTTGGCTAGAATGGGGGGAAACAACACCTCCATGACACATCCGCCTACTTCCTGGGATGGGATGTATTTCATGTCTGCAGTGCACACCGTATGCTAACAGTGAAAGTGGCAGTAGGTATTTAATCAGCATAGAATTTACTAAAGTGATTCCCGGGGAGAATTTGGGTTTCATCGATACAGTTTTGCCCATTTAGAATAGAAAAGTACACAAAGACAAATTATAAGAAAAAATAAATGTGCAATATACTACAACAATAAATAACATATATGGAAATAAGAAATGTGTAAAATTATATAAACTACAATATAAAACAGTGTAAATAATAATAATGCGGAAGAACTGCAGATAACTTGTCAAACATGAATTAACCATCCCGGTCAGTAAATAGCATCACTTGTGTGTCGGGGGATGGGCACAGCATGGACCTGCTTTGTGAGGACAAAAGTTCAGATTTCCTGATGCTTAGAAACTTCAAGTATTTGGATTGTTAAAATTGGAGTTATGGTATAGAAATCAAGTTGTTTTTTGTTGTTTTAGGGAGAAAAAAGAAGATTGATTTGACCCAGGATGAGGCCACCAACTCCGAAGGTAAATATAATAATGCTATGGATGGATTTCTTAATTATTATTTTTTTAGCAATTCAATGTATGTGGTCCTGTTGATGCTTAAGTGGGCCTGCATAAAGACTTATGGCTTTGTCTACTGTGATAGGTTCTTCTGTACCACTACTACATTGTACTGTTGTGCGGAGGAAAAGACGATGCGCCTCATTCTGCATTTTAGTTTTGGTTCTATTTCTAGAAAAACACATTGCCCTGGCAACCAATGCAGATAGTTCAAAGATGCCAGAACTCACAAGTCCGACCTGCACACTTGCAAAAATAACAGTGTAGAGAGTCAGTCCTAAAGAGAAAAGTTTTTGTACAATTTCGAATGTTTCAAATATATATTTTAAGTGTACTATGTTACAGCCTTAAGCAGGAGTTATGTAAAGTTTATTTACCGAATACTATCGGTACAGTGGTGACATAATGCTGTTTTTATACTCATTTTAATTGAACTTAAGTATATATAACTTTGATAAATAATATACTCGATAACCCACAAATGCTACATTTGAGTGCATCAAAAGTTATTCCAAGAATGTTGTAAATCTCGACTAAACTTATGATTGTCTTTATTATAATCTAATCAAGGAAAATATGTTCTTGTGATTGGCAGATGTCTGAAGAAGATCTTCCAAAAAGCCGTGGAGCAAGGTAGAAGTTTCATCTGTCATGAAACACTTTAGAATACACATTTCAAAGGACACCTTGCTACGAAGTTGAGTGTGAGCAATGTAAGAATGCTCAAGACCATGTTTTGAAAGACAGAACTGTTCAAAACATCCGAGATTTTGTGAGGAACAGGGGCCTGACTTACAAAAGGAATAATGTAACATGAATATCCATTAACCGTAGAGTTTAGTGCATCTGTTGCATTACTGCACCTGTTGCAGCACAGTTTGTAGCGCCGTTTACTGCGTCTGTTTCTGTTGCGGTGCCGGTTAATGGGGCAGTTTGCAGTGCGTTTAACTGCGTTGTTTGCAGTGTGTTTTACTGCGTTTGCATTGCACTGCGTCATTTGCAGTGCGTTTCGCTGCATCGTTTGCAGTGCGTTTCACTGTACACTGCACCGCTTGCAGTAAGTTTCACTGCGTTGTTTGCAGTGCGTTTCACTGCGCTGCTTGCAGTGCCAGTTACTGTGTCGCTTGCAGTGCGTTTCGCAGCAGTGCGTTTCTCTGTTTCGTCGCAGTGCGTTTTAAATGTAGCATTTTTCTTTTATTTACGACAGAAATCTTGTACATTCTCAATGTTTAAAGTCATTACATTACAATAAATGTATTTTCATTTAAAGGCATTCTGATCTAGCTTTTGATTTTATTTCCTCCATTACCCTGTTGCTGATACCATTTTATACTTATTCTAAACAAACAACAAACAAAAAAGTCGTCACAATTTTAAAGTAAAAGCAACCTTTCAGAATAAACATTGAATATATGCAATTCAAATGTTGTCCGTCTCTACCATTCTTATGCAAACGTCCATTTGAACTCAAGGATGAAATTATTAGATTTTGATGGTCAAAGGTCACTGACCAGACAAAAAGTCTTCATTTGCTAATTATGACAATATCACACGAATGAATACAAAAAATGTGCGTGTGAAATGTTAACATTTAAACCTACATAGATATAATTTGTAACATGACTGGTTGATGGATGCATACAACTGTGAAGAGGTAATTCTAGTTTAATGGGAGGGGTTTGTTTGAGTTTATGTGTGTGTATTAGGGGTATACAGTTCACGAAATTCTCATTTCAATACAATACAGTGGTGCCATGGTTAGGTTCGGTACATTTTCAATACAGCAAATAAGCAGAAATGCCTCGCTGGTGAGACTCGAGGGGGCGTGTCTGAAGAACATGGCTCTTCATCTCCCATTCAGTAGTGAGGTAATGTGTCGTTACAGTCAGGTAGCTTTGTGTAGTCCGTGACGTCCGGCCGTCTGTTGTTAGAGGAACAGCGGGAGCCTCGGACATTTGATTCTCTGTTTGGACTTTTGTTTTCTTTAACAAAGCAGGAATTATGGTCTGGCGAAATGGGCTCGTGAATGAGTAGTGTCACGGGGCTCAATAACATTAAGCATGTTGGTACAGTCTGGTGTTCCAGTCCAGATTAGGGTCTCGTATCTGCGGCTATAAATATAACAATCGCCGTGGCGATTGCTTTAGCCCTGTTTGAATCGGTAGGGAGTAGCTGCCTAAACACTGCGGGAAGATGTTGAAGTGGGTGTGCTGCTGTTGGTTTTACTGGTAAACTAGTTTAGCGTAGTGCGCCTCCCAGAACACATGTGCCTCACCAGAGTAGAATGTTGTTCTTCTGTGGTGGGCGTGTCAGACAGCACGTTGTCTGTTATGTCAGGTGGGTTGCCATATCTATCTATCTATCTATCTATCTATCTATAGGATGGTCCTCATAACTCAGGGTCTTGCCATGTTTGTGTGTGTATTGGTAATGTCCCACTGAACCAGGATGGTCCTCATAACTCAGGGTCTTGCCATGTTTGTGTGTGTGTGTGTGTATTGGTAATGTCCCACTGAACCAGGATGGTCCTCATAACTCAGGGTCTTGCCGTGTTTGTGTGTGTGTGTGTATTGGTAATGTCCCGCTGAACCAGGATGGTCCTCATAACTCAGGGTCTTGCCATGTTTGTGTGTGTGTGTGTATTGGTAATGTCCCGCTGAACCAGGATGGTCCTCATAACTCAGGGTCTTGCCATGTTTGTGTGTGTGTGTGTTGGTAATGTCCCTCTGAACCAGGATGGTCCTCATAACTCAGGGTCTTGCCATGTTTGTGTGTGTGTGTATTGGTAATGTCCCGCTAAACCAGGATGGTCCTCATAACTCAGGGTCTTGCCATGTTTGTGTGTGTGTGTATTGGTAATGTCCCGCTAAACCAGCAGGGTCTTCATAAGTCAGCGGCATGTTAGGATCCGCCCCGTCCCAACAGTCCTGTAGAATGTCAGGTCTTAATATCTCCAGATTCTTTGATGAGATATTAATTCTGAACAGTGAGGTTTGTTCCCTTTATCATAAGGACCAGTTTAATACTTATTATCACTGTCTAGGACTAAGGAAAAGGTGCGTCTCCATATACCAGGGTTTGAACTGGTATGGGTGAAAAGCCCTCATAAACCACCCGCGCCCGTATAGGTGTGTGTGTGTGTGTGTGTGTGTGTGTGTGTGTGTGCTTCTCTCAACACGTCTGAGCCTGATTAAGCTGAAATCATGAGGACTGAGGAAAACTTTGCCATTTTTTCAAAGCAGGGAAAGAAAAGCGTTTTTTATCTCCACCAGCCTCCTCAAATGCCTCAGCTGTTTCTCAGAACACTTACACACGGATGCAGTCAGACTGTCCTAACTCAGTTTTCTAATTGCCCTCCAGAGCGTCCCTCTCCATTAGGCTTCGGGCCGGCTGGGAGGAGTGTGATGGTTCCCGAGCTCCCGCCGCACACACATACACACACGCTGATGGCCATGCCTCAGAGATACTCCCACCAGAGGAGGAGAGCCAGCACAGCGGCTGCAAGGAGGATGGAAAGGAGACGCAAGCACCAGGAGGAACGCCGCAACAACCCAACCAGCAGCCACAAACACCGCTCCAAGAAACTGGCCATGCTCTCCAGGTACCAGCACCACTCAAAGGCTTACGACTAGGGATGCACAGGGAGCGAACAACAGTTAGGTTACCCTTTGTATTGGCAGAGTAACCTTCTTTCCAGGCTGGTGTCAATCTTTATGATGAAAAGAGATAGTTTTGTTATTTCTTTGTGAGCATTATATGTTCCTCCAGAACAAAAATACATTTACATACGACAAACGGCATGAATGCATTCCTACAGCAAACGTGTGATATTGTGGAATTCAGCGCAGCTGACACATTTCTTTTCAACACATTCTCACTGCCATCTCGTCAAACAGCGACCTTCAGCAGCCCTATGCTTCAAACTATGATGCTCTATAGAGCTAGCTTCAGTTTTGGCGTGCCAGTTTCCACTTGTTACATGCATACAGTTTATTATCAAAATAAACTTCCAAAGTAGGTTAACTTAGTCTTGAAGTTTACTTGGTTTGGATTGTGGTTTGGGTAAAAATAAGTCTGTTAGATACGTAAAATAAGTATGCTAGTACTTAACTAACGCTGCTTAGTTACATAACAGATACATACGTTACGTAACAAAACCAAGGTAAAATAAGTCAACATTGACTTAGTTTCACATGGGACATGAGCAGCTGCCTCCTGGGTGACAGCCTGTTTGACTTAACCATCCACCCAAAGGACTTTCCTGCTCTTTGTACTTCGTTAGTTGTTCTGAGTGTCTAATAATTACATGGATGGGTTTACATTGGAGTTAGCTGAGAGCCTGGTGCATCTCATACAGACACTAAAGGGTGCCTTGTTGGTATTTGACAAGTTGTGAGAATGGGTTGGCCTTTTTCCATCTAAGTGTCCTGTATCTGCGACAAGAGTAGAGTGAAAAAAAGGATTCACGGGGAGGTCAGGGTCACGTGCTGCATGTGAGTGATGGCTCGTGGCTGAATTACTCCAGTTGTATATTATTGCTATTAATTCAATCCAATTTTTTTTGTCCAGCCCAAGTTCACAAATCACAAATTTGCCTCAGTGGGCTTTGCAATCTGTACACATATGACATCCTCTGTCCCAGGACCCTCACATCGGAATATGACAGCCCCCCCCCCCCCCCCCCCCAAAAAACTATTTATGTCAGTTAATGCCGAAAATTGACGTTGTGACTTTCACTGACTCTGTCCAGGTCCCTGATCCTGTGTCACTCTAAAACTAATGATAACTGTCCAGAAGAGAGGCATGCTGTGTCAGATGGGCGCAGGACATGGGGCCCAGGCTGCAGAGATACAGGAAAGGGACACTGGAGGACAACCCAGCAATCAGCCCTGGAGAAGAGAGGAGGCACTGAGTCAGATGACGAGATGCATCATACCGCCACACTCAGGGAGAACAAAAAGAGCATAAGGAGGGCATTCAGCATCAAGGTACGGCAGCAGCTAGTGATCATTTGCTGATAAAAATAATCAAAGCATATTCTGCGACTGATGAACTTTCTCACCCATACTCTTCTCTAAACTGAGGAAGATCCTTGTTGTTGCCTGTGTTCATTGTAATTATTTGGCCATACTAGCAGCACTACTCTTGGGATGACAATAGACCGGTCAGTCTGGTCCAGACAGAAATAACTCTTGATTGGGCTGAAACATTGTACACCGATTCATGGTCCCGAGAGGATGAATTCTAAACAGCTGATATTATGACTGACAGCCTCAAACAATGACAGCAAGGAAATAATGAGAGAGCATGCGAGTGGAAAGAATGGCAGATGTATGAGAAATAAATGATAAGCCTAAGAGGATAGCCTAAGAGGATAGTCTTCCTAACTGAACCTACGCTAGAGCTCCATTAGTAGCAGTAGTAGCAGACGTAATGTAGGAAAGCAGTTGTAGCAGTAGAAGTAGTAGTAAAAGCAGTAGCAGCAGTTGCACTAGTGGTAGTAGGAGTTGTACTAGCAGTAGTAGAAAGCAGTAGTATTGTTTGAAAGCAGCTGAAAACTGTCCGACTTGACCACAGTTTTTTGTCAACGCCTCCTGCTGCTCATCTCGAACAAGCCTATTAGTAGTAGCAGTAGCACTTGTACTAGTAGTAGTAGTTGTAGCAGTAACAGTAGTAGCAGTTTTACTAGTAGTAGTAGTAGAAATGTTAGTAGCAGTAGTAGTAGAAGTAGCAGTAGTAGTGGCAGAAGCAGAAGTAGCAGATGTACTAGTAGTAGTAGTAGCAGTAGTAGCAGCAGAAGTAGCAGTTGTACTAACTAGTAGTCAGTGGTGTATAGTGTTAGATCCTGGGATACTTCTGGCCCGATACGGGGCTACTTACTGACTCAGCTCTCTATTAAAAGATTGTCGAGCTGGTGTTCTTGCGAGGGAACTCGCCTGGCTCTTCTAACTGCCGTTACTCCCGACGTCTACCCTGCTTCCTCCGGTCTGAGTGCACTCGGTCGAGGGGCCACCCTGACCCCGGGCGCTCCTACCAGTCGCGTCGGTTATGGCAGCTTCCCTCTTATGGATCCGTGCTCTTGGTAAATGCCAGGTTAGGTTTTAACGGCTAGGATTAATTCTTTCTAAAACCGTAAGGGCTTGTTAAGTGGATTCGGTCTCTAGGATAACCTTTCAGAACTCAGTTGTTAGACATACAATGGCTTTAACTTTTTACTGCCACGAGGAACTTTTTACTACTTGAGCAAATGAATGCACTTGAGAAATTTACTTTAAATGCAGATTAGATATTTATTGCAGGTTATATTTAGTTAGTTTGCAAGGGTTAAAGCTACAGCTCACATAAAATGTCACTACACTTGATTCGTTACGTTAATTTTCTTCTTCGATTATACTCATTAGTTTTAGATGCCGAGACGGCTCGGTTGGAGCTGGATGTCCAATGGTGCGATGAAAAGGTTCTTTTGGAGTTGTTAGGAGCGAAGGTCTGGCCAGACCCTCGGTCCTCCTGCTCTGCAGCAGAGTCCGTTCAACAGTCCTCAAAACTCAGTACAAAGTCTTTCTCGGGCTGCTGCGTCTTCGAGCAGGGGGGAGAGGTGATTCTCCGTCTTTCAATTTTTGTCCACGAACGGCGGTCTTCTTTCCGTGAACAGAGACAAAGTCCTCGGACGCGGCTGTCGAACGAGGTCCAGGGTTTCTCCATGGATGGCTCGGTAGGCGTCCCATCGTGAATTCCCAGTTTGCTGCCTGCAAACGTCTCCTTTTATGTCTCATTCGGGCTTTATCAGCCCCCTCCTGTTCAATACATGAGCTCATCCCCCCACCCTCTGGAAAGGGCGTTGGGTTCGAACATGTCCGTATAAGTCCAGGCTTCCTGCCTCTGACTCATCTCTTGCAACAGTCTTCTCCTAATTTCTGCAAGTCATCCTGACAAGCACTTTTCTTACATCGCAGCTCCGGTCACACAGAACATTTGTTAATCAGTTTTTACATTTGTTAAATCGGTTTGGTTAGTACACATTTGCTTATAAAATGATTATTGATCTCATCCTTCATCATTATTGTGCTTTGTGTCTTTTCTTCTCAACCATCATTATTTCCCCATCCCTTGAAGCCAACACCCTGCTTACTTCCTCTTTCTCCGTACTTTCTACACTCAGACTGCACTATACTCAGATACACATATTATTATCAGGTTTACATTTGTTAAATCACTCTATGTATTAAACATTCGTTACATATTGATTTAACATTTTGTTATATAATGATCATACACTTTATCTTTCGATTACACTTTAACTATTGATTTCTGAGTATATGCTTTATGCTTTTTATATCCTGACCTTCCCCTGATCGTGTATGCATGTTTTCGAGGCAGCTCTGTGGGCCCAACTTTTCTTGACAATAGTAACGAAGTAGAAATACTTCGTTACTGTACTTAAGTCGTTTTTTTGGGTATCTGTACTTTACTTTACTACTTATATTTCTGTTGACTTTTACTTTTACTTCACTACATTTTGCAAAGAAAACTGATACTTTTACTCCGATACATTTCCCCTGAAACCTTCATTACTCGCTACAAAATCAAATCTATCTTTAGAAACAAAATGAATCATGAGAGCAGCGTCGGGGACTGTGGTGGAAGACAGACTGCAAGCAAGCAGGTTTGGTGAATCAGTGGTCCTAGCAGCAAGTTAAATCATTGGTTAATCACGTTAATGCACAATTGAAAACAAGTGCTCTCAAAGCTGCGGTGTTTTGATTCCCAGTGATGCCCAGGATGCTACAGCTAGCGGGCGACTACCTGAGTATAATTCCACTCTACGATGACTGATTTCATGATGGAAGCAGAAATGGAAGCACCTGCTACTCCCGCAACAAACGACGGTGGTGACGAAGACCAACACCAGTGGATCGCTAGCGAGTTAGTGAGCTGAGGAAGTGTTGACAGTTGTGCAGCACTAGTTGGCTAACGTTAGCTGTAGCTATATACACGGATTGACAGGAGCCGCGAGAGCGCAGCATTCGGGGAATTCTTTGCAGCTGTGTGCAAGCTGTCTGTGACGCTGAACACACCTCTACCTGCCTCAGCGGCCTGTGAAAGGCTATTTAGCATCGCGGGACGAGTCTTCAGCCCAAGAAGAGCGAGACTGAATTCTCCCAATTTTGAAAACAAACTTCTTTTGAAGATGAACAGGACATTTTTCAGTTTCAAGTAATGACTGTGTTACTGCTTTAGTATTGATCATGTTTTGATATTTGAGTCATGTTGTGGATGATCAGATGGAGTTATGATGGTAGCAGTCGCCCAATTGCAGATTCAGCTTGAGCAAAACCTTTGTCTATTGTGTTCAAATCAGGCCCATAGGAGTTTACAAGGCAGGTTTCCTTTCTCTAAACACTGACCTGATGCATCAAGTGGATATTTTTTGCTGAACACAATATTATGCATTTGCCCTCTACATCCTCCAGTCTAATGAGCATACTTATAAACGCACTGTTACAACTCCTTCATAGTGTCATATTGCTTTTCGGAGAATTATGATGATAAGTTCATAGTAGATGCAAAAGTATAGTTATGTACAATATATTATGTTGAACATTGTTGCTCCTGAATGGATCACAGCAACCCAATTATGTTCAACACAGCTCCATGTCCTTGGTCATGGTGCCACAGCACTTAAAAGAATAAACTTCATCATTCTCAAAATTCTGACCCTTTGCTTTTTTATTAACAGCATTTACTTGTACTTTTACTTTCAATGAACAGGTTATGATGTTCATTTAATGTTCAGGTTGTGATGTACATTTAATATCAGAAAATTATTTTTGATACTTAAGTACTTTTGTACTTAAGTACAATAAATATCAGATACTTTAAGACTTTTACTCAAGTAGTATTCTAAGAGGTGACTTTTTACTTTTACTTGAGTAGTTTTCCAGTAAGGTATCTTTACTTTTACTCAAGTATGGCTTTTGAGTACTTTATACACCACTGCTAGTAGCAGTAGCAATGTTAGTAGCATTTTGTAGTTGCCCAGCAAAGGGTAATTCATATTGTCTAATGACCTGAAACATCTACACCAATTGTCATTTGTGACAGAATAATATGTACAAATGAGTTTGTTGTTTGTCTGTGCCGAGCCTGACCACACAGTAGTGTACTGCTGTGCTATGTGTTGGTGGTTCGGTAGGTTGAGAGCTGTGACTGACCTGAATGTCAAACAGTCAGACAAAGACAGGGTTTGTTTTACCGTGCTGTTCATACAACATATATCAGTCCTGAGCTCATACTAACATTCAGTTATTTAATTTAGTGTAATTATGTTTCCAATAAATTGTTTGTAAGCAGATTTATGAAATATAAAAATAAACAGGCAGTCCACTCCTAGACAATTATCTTTTTACTGCAGTATAGATCTAGCGCACCCATTTTCATTCGGCGGTGTACTTTAAAGAGTACTCCACTGATTCACTGATAGCATTGTAGAACTCTCAATGGAAAGTTTAAGAATTTGTTTTCAAAGTATCAAAATCGATGCAGGACAATTAGAGATATCATCTTTGTTAATCCACGCATTGAAGAAGATATAGATTACATCTTTTTTTAACACCAGTAAACCTGATACATCAGGGCGTTACTTTGCTGCTTCCCACCTAAGATCAGTTTAGTGAATGGATAAGTATAAGTATATATAAGTAATAAGTATATTAAATGAGTCTGTTTTGATAAAATCAACTGTCTTTATTGTATATGACTCGTCGGTTTTGTCAACATAAATAAAGTGATGGCGTCTTGACTGATTTTACTTTACAGCGCTCTCGGAATTGAAAATGTTTGGATCACATGAGTTGGAAACAATCCTACACAGCCACCACTGAAATCTAATTCTACACATAGTACAAAGTAGAATATTAGAGTAGACAGGCCGCCATTGTAAATAAGAATTTATTCGTAATGACTCGCCTGGTTTTCTTTTTCTTGCAGAGCTGCATCGAGGGGATGCTGGCGTGTTTTTCGCCGCTCTTCATGCCGACACTTAATTCTCGTTTCCTACCACTCTCTGCCGTTAATCTATTCAATCCTGAACACAGTCTGAAGATTGTCCTGCCCTGGTTTTTGTGTTTCTACCATTTCCACTGCTCAGCTGATTACCTTTGGCTGGTGTTCGGCTCCTAGCCTCTGCCGACCTACCACTAGCATACAAGCTATCCGACGCCGCTCTTAGCTCTTAGCAAAACAAGCTATCCGACGTGCTCTGCCATCCGTGGAATCCCCGCTCCGGAACACTCCGACTGGGCTCTTCTCTGCCACACTGCCAGGAACTTCCACGAACCCTCCCTCAGTCCTGCCAACGCGACTTCGCTGCTTTCCATCGCCGCTGCTGAAGGTCGAGGTCCGGTGTCTACCAGGCTAATGGTGCCGGCTGCTAGCTGGCTCTCTGTTCTCTTCATGGTGCTACAATACTCTCCGCTGGAACTCCTAAACTTTTCCAGCCACACCATCCCTGACTGCCTCGCAGTTATCAAGTCTCTCGGACTACTGCGTCGTGCCCGCTACATACACCGGGCATCCCGACGCATGTTTTTCTACTCCAAAACTCCTATTCCCGCAGTTGTATCCGACAGTCGGTCCGTCGCACTGCGATGTCGTCATCACAACAATCGACATCATCCGACCAATCCTCACGTTCGCTCTATCTACCTGAGGTCCCTGGTCTGTGCTGACAGTGTGCTGGTTTCTCCCTCCTCGTCCTCCCCAGCATCTACGAACAACACTGCAACGTTTATGCTGCTGAATACTCGCTCCCTCAACAACAAAGCATTACTCATTCACGACATTATCACTGACAGAAGCATTGACATTCTATGCCTAACAGAGACATGGCAAAATCAGCAGGACTTCGTGACACTCAACCAAGCCACACCCCCAGGCTATGTATACATCCAGAAGCCCCGCTTCCTGGGTCGTGGCGGTGGACTGGCTGTTATCCACCGAGCCGGCATCCTGGTCAAAGAGCTCCCAGTACCTACAACCTCCTCATTCGAGTGTGTTGTCTTCAAACTGGCTGGGTCTGCTCCGCTCCTGGTCGCCCTCATCTACCGCCCACCTAAAGCCTCCACTACCTTCCTGTCTGAGCTTTCTGAGTTGCTCACCTCTCTCTTCTCCATGTCTCCATCAATTTTCCTGCTTGGCGATTTCAACATTCATGTGGACTCCAGCAACTGCAAGTTTGCTACTGAATTCCTGTCACTCCTGGACTGTTTCAGCATCAAGCAACATGTCAAGGGTCCCACCCACAACAAAGGCCACACACTGGACCTGGTGTGCTCTACCGGCCCACCACCCCCCGACCTACAGCGTCTGGACCTGGCTGTATCTGACCATCACGCCATCCTCTTCACTGTTCCTGTCTCCCTGCCCAGGCATCATCCTAAACGCACTATCATGTTTAGGAACATCAAGACCGTGAGTGCACCAGCCCTATCCAACCTGATAGCTACCCACATGGCCTCGGCTCCCTCCGACTCCACCGTGGACGGCCTGGTAGCCCACTACAACGCTGCCTTATCCCTCAGTCTCAACTCTCTCGCCCCCATCAAAACCGGACTGTTTCCTTCACCCGCCCTGCCCCCTGGTTCACTTCCGAACTCATGAAGGCCTCTGGTCGCCAGCTGGAGAGGCTTTCTAAAAAAACTGGCCTCACGGTCCACCTCCTGGCCTTTCGTGACCATGTGGAAACCTACAAGGAAGCTCTCTCTCAGGCCAAAACAGTATACTACTCTCGTTTGATCGGTGCCCAGCAAAGCAACCCTCGATCATTGTTCTCCACCATCAACCGCCTACTCCGCCCCATTGACGCCCCCATCCCTCTGGTGCTCCCGATCTCTGCTCCAAATTCCTCGACTTCTTCCAGGCGAAAGTCGACTCCATCCACCAGCAGCTCCTGACACCAGCCCCTCCCCCTCCACCCGCACTTCAGCCACCTGGCAACGCCCCCTCAGCGCCGCACCTCTCCCTTTGTGACCTCTCCTCCTTCTCCCCTGTGGATGCTCCCCAACTGGCCAAGTTGGTCAGCTCGGCCAAGACGTCCACCTGCTCCCTGGACCCCATGCCTACAGCCCTGGTCAAGGACTGCTTACCCACCCTCTGCCCCTACATGGTGGACATCATCAACGCTTCTTTGGCATCTGGTATTGTCCCTACCAGCTTCAAAACTGCCTCAGTCACCCCCATCCTCAAAAAGCCTGGCCTGGACATTGATGACCTCCACAACCACCGGCCGATCTCCAACCTCCCCTTCCTCAGTAAGACTCTGGAAAGAGTAGTCGCCGGCCAACTCCATCTCCACATGTCCAACCATGAGCTCTATGAGCCCCTCCAATCCGGCTTCAGACTCCAGCACGGAGACCGCCCTCATTAAGATCATCAACGATCTCCTCATTGCTGCTGACTCTGGCCGCCTCAGCATCCTCATCCTCCTGGACCTCTCTGCAGCATTTGACACTGTCTCCCATACCATCCTCCTCAACCGCCTATCTGACCTTCTAGGGGTCACTGGCACCGCCCTCTCCTGGTTTTCATCCTACCTCCATAACAGGGAACAGTTTGTTTCCATCAACGGCTCTATTTCCCCCCTAGCCCCAGTCAATCATGGCGTGCCCCAAGGCTCTGTGCTTGGCCCCCTCCTCTTCACCATCTACATGCTCCCCCTCGGCAAGATCATCCGCCATCACGGACTGAACTTCCACTGCTATGCTGATGACACTCAAATCTATCTCAGTACTACTCCAGCCTCCCAGTTCCCCCCTCAGTCCCTTGTCAACTGCCTGCACGAAATAAAAACCTGGATGTCATCAAATCTCCTCAAACTCAACACCAAGAAGACAGAGCTCATGGTTGTGGCACCCAAGGCGCTGCTCCGGAAGGTTGGTGACTTCATCCTCGAGGTTGACGGCTGCTCCATCTCCCCATCTCCTGAAGTCCGCAACCTGGGTGTCATCCTGGACTCCACCCTTTCCTTTGAGTCCCACATCAAGTCCGTCACCAAAACTGCCTTTTTCCATCTCCGGAACATTGCCAGACTCCGACCGTCACTCTCGGAGTCTGTTGCTGAAACCCTGGTCCATGCATTTGTCACCTCCCGCTTGGACTACTGCAATGGTGTCCTGTTCGGGGTACCCAACAAAACCCCGGACAGGCTCCAGTATGTACAAAACTCTGCCGCCAGGGTTCTCACGCACACAAAGCCCTGGCAGCACATCACCCCCACCCTCATCAACCTCCACTGGCTCCCGGTCAAGTCCCGCATCTCATACAAGATCCTCCTCCTCACCTACAAGTCCCTCCATGCCCATGCCCCCCAGTACCTATCGGACCTCCTCCGCCCACATGCCCCTCCCCGGAACCTGCGGTCTTCAGACTCTGGCCTGCTTGCCACCACCCGCACCAAACTGCGAACCTTCGGGGACAGAGCTTTCAGTGTGGCAGCCCCCACCCTCTGGAACTCTCTCCCTGCGGTGATCCGCAACATCTCCACTCTGGACGCCTTCAAAAGGGCCCTCAAGTCCCATCTGTTCGCCAAGGCTTTCGGCCCCTAGTTTACTTGTTCTGTTTTTCTGACTGTTTGTCTAAACTGTTTTTGTCTAAACTGTTACTCTTGTAAAGCGGCCTTGGGTCCCCTGAAAGGCGCTATATAAATTAAAGTTATTATTATTATTAAATAAAGCTTAAGTAAAATAAAATTACCGGTAGACACTGTGCACAAATGTCTTTCAACAGAATATGACCTACTAAGGAGCCACTATTTTTAGGTGAGGACTAGAAACTATATATTTTGAAATACTTCCATATAAAGACTTTTGTATAAATTATCCAGTAAGTGTGTTAATAAGATTTTAGTTATACATGTGAAACTCTTATATAGCCAACCTCAGAGCAGACAAATCCTGACCCTCCCCCTGTAATCATTGGTGCCCCTGTGAGGGGGGCCCTGACCCAGGTTGGGAACCACTGCCCTGCAGCATGTCAACTTGTTGGGCCTTTATTCCAAAGTTAACAATGGTTGTGCCAGCAGACAAAGTCACACAGCTGAAGAGCATACTGTCCTAAGTATGGGAATAAATGAGCCATGCTGACCTCCTGGCCATGTTGGAAGTGTAATTAGTCATTCTTGCTTGTGTGGTTATTTAAAGACAATGCACTCCAAAGGAACCTTGGAACAATGTTATAGTAACGTATGTTTTCTATTACTATTAACAAGAACAACATCTATACAGATGTAAAGGAGCATTACATACACATCTGTTTCATTGATTTTCTATATTGCTTGCAATTTTTAAATGAGGTAGCTAAAAGTTATAAAGAGACTTTATATTTCCAGATTGGACACATATTGTTAAATTCATTGTGTTATCTACATTTGCTCATTCAGTCTCGAGATAGTAATTTACTTAATTCAATTCAACGTTTGTATTTATATCAAGCAATCTCGTATTGAAATTCACGATTGTTGTGCATGTCCTCTCAAGAAGCTGTGGGTTTTGGACTTAGTGTTATGGTTTGCTTATGATAATGAATTGTATCAATGAATTACAATAATAAACAAATTGAAGTGACTGCCTGCTACTTCAAAAAAAAAAAAAAAGTTAACAAGTTAGCAACTCTGCATCCAACATTGGCATGCTAACATGCTCACAATGACATTGTTCACATGTTGGACTCAATCCTGGGCTGCTAAACAACCCTGACATGGAGCAGTGCCCCTCTGGGGCTAATTCTTAAACATCAATCATTCTTAATCACCTACCAGACAGAAACTATACCAGAGCCATGTCCATTTGAAACCACCTCCTTAACACTCCAACAGAAGTGTATGAATGAAGTCTCTTTAAATCGAGCCATGTTGTCATACAGAGATTCATTTCAAGAACTCATTCATGCTCATCATTTATTGGATTACTTTGTTTCACATGATTACATGTTCACATTTGTGATTGCTCCATTTTTGAAGTAATTGACATAAAGGAAATACATTTAAGAATCACAGCCATTCTGTCTGTATTTAATATTTAATAATCTGGTCACAGACTGTACTATCCCCTTAAGAGCCATTGAATCATACATGGCCCATGCAAGTAAAACCTTTCTCCTGATTTCTCCTGCTGTCACTCAGCCAGATGGTTGATATGCTCCTGAAGCTGGCTGTATAGAGGTTCCCTTATGCTTGTTCACTGTGTATCTGTGTGTATATGTGTGTGTGGCTGTAGGAGAGTAGTGTCTGGAGGATGTGTGTAGCCACAGGGCCCGCTGAGGACGTGTGTGGACCACAAATTGCTCATAACAGCGTCCGGACAGAGGAAAAATACTCTAATGTGGAGCCAGGAAATGCAGGGAACCTACACAGGTAAAAAAAAAAAACAGTACCACAACTCTAAGTGCTGGAAAATAATGGTGAAATCTGAATTTGTGTAAATATACAAAAATACATGTGTCTTATCGGGATAAATGATAAAGTGTAGCAGGAAAGAAAATAATCCAATCATCACTAAGAGCAATGATTGACATTTCCTCCTGTGTCTGGATATCCTACGTAGATCAGGAGAAATGCTTTCACATAGAGAACACTGTGCACTCAGACCTCATCTAAAAGGTTTAGAGGGCTCTGTGTAAATGAGATCTATACAGTTTGTCTCCTCTGAGAAGGAAACAGAGTAGTTACGTGATGGACAGGGTACAGGTGAACCAGCATCTGCAATGGAACTGATCACTTTCTGTCCAGGCGTCACAAACCTGAAAACAGGCCGAAGGGGGGGAGGGGCTGTCTGAATGCACCAGCTATCGGTGTGACGATGAGAAGCCTCTGGGGCCGAGGGGCTGTATTTCTGGGATTCTGGTGTAGCCAGCAGATATCCAGGCCAAGACCTCCTTTTCTGTGTTCTGATCATTGTTTACAGTCAGGTTAGTAACTTGAGACACAAGACAGGAGTTGCAATCAACCAAAGCCTCTTCCAATGTGTTTAGTCAATACTACTCAGAGAACAAACAGAAACCAGAGCGCTTCTGATACCAAAATCCAGTCCTGTTGCCTTTGGTCTATTTATAGAGATTACTGAAACACTGGTATTCTACTGAAATACTGAAACCTGCTTTCACACAGCCAAACTTAAAGGTGCCATTGGGAGCTTTCATGTAAACAAAGCAAATTTATATTCACTTTCAAGGTTACCAAAACGCACTAAGTGTATCCTTGAGGTCTAATAAATGTGTTGAGTGCATTTGCTTCCTCAAATAGTAGTTGTAAGGCAGATTTTTTGAAATATTCAATTTTGTGCATTATATAAACTCTTTGTTGGCGCGTTGCTGCGTTTCTTTTCATATTATGTGTTGTGTTGCCCGTGTACATGCATGTGTTGTAAACCCAAACACTGGTAAAAACCTGGTTCCATAGCAGTACAAGTGGTGATTTCAATCTGATAAATCATTAAAAAGACCTTCAGTAATGTGGGCTTTAGTGTTCCACCAAAAGTAAATGTGCAAATATATTAGATTTTTACATAGTTTTGGCATGAATAGGGACTTGTAAATCCCATTTTACTCTAACTGTAATAGTTATAAAGTTATATCATGTATATCTGAATGAGCCATGCAGTAAGGTTTGACCGTCCGGTATGTTTTCTCTCCAGCGGCTGCAGCTTCATGAGCTCAGACAAGCTGGCACCCTTTAACGGACAGTTTCTAGACGGCAGTACTTGGATGGCAGGGGAGAGGATGAGGAGCATTCACATTAAAGCCTACAGTGAGGTAACAGCAGCTGACACATCAAATGGTTCCTCTTTTTCTGATTCTTTAAGAGAACACGGTGTCTTCTGTCCAATAAAGCAGAATACTGCTGTACAATGACAGCTCATCAGCAGACACAGTGCGCTGTGTACCATTGCCCTGTTGATGCAAATAGATACATGTTGTGTGTAAACTATAAATGTGTGACATGTTGGTTCATGTATCTTGAATTCCACTATGTCAGAGTGCAACTTCTACTTCCTCATATCATCAACTTAATTTTGGGGCACATGATTTGCTCCATTATTATCAATATTGTGTATTATGAGCAATTTTCCAAATTAATAAAGATCCAAAAAGGTGAATAACCAGCATGATGCGAAGGTTAATAGTCTTATGTTGACATAAAGACATGAATAAGTTTCACTGTCCTGAGTACTCATAAATTGAATGAATTTAAATATATGATAAAAAATTAAAATGAATGTCTCAATGAGCAGATGCATGCCTACATGGCAGAGCACCCTGAGACTACATGTTTCTCATGCTGCAACCTCCAAGTCTTCCCACACACACTCAGACACAAGGCTCTGTGGAGCTCAGTCAGAACAAAAAACACAAACACAAAAGGAATGTAAAGAATTTCATGGATTTCTGTAATAACAGACAAGGAATTTGCTACATTCTGACATCATTGACAGGAACAGCAAAGTTTGGACATCTCTTCAGCCAGTCATGGAAAGTTGATGAAACGTTTTGTGATTTCATATCAATCTTTAAAATGTTGTTGTGAGAAAATAAATGTATTCTTTATGTTATATCTTTAATATATGAAGAGTAATAGCTTTACACCTGGAACGAGGAGTCACTTTGGACCAGAGGTGTTGTACTGAGCTGAACATGCTGTGTTTCATCGCTCCTCAGGAGCCACAGAGGCAGTAGCCTATGCAACGAGGTTTTAATATTGTTGTCGCTGTGGGAGCTTTCCTGCTTGGTAGTTATGTCATCATCATGCTGCCAAATCTACTTGAGTCACTTTTAGGAGGCTGGAAAAAGTTGAAGGAGAAATGGAGAAAAGGAGCAGTAGGAAAGAATGTCTAATATGTGACGACTGGGCTCAGCTGATTCTGTTTTCAATACTGTCTCTGTTTGATTTAGATTTTTTGATAATGGCTCCCTTCAGTAATGCAACGCCCCCTTTCACGTGGTTCCAAAGACTAGTTCATGATAATCCAGATGACAAATAGACTGTGTTGCCACGGATAGATGGACCTTTAAAGTTTGGGGATTTAAAAATGTCAGTTAAACAACTCCATCCGTATAAAGTGTGCTAACATGAACCACCATGCAGTAAGCTACTGGTTATACAGGACAAGTAGGTATGTAGCAGTAAACGCTCTGACTGTATAGAACTGCACTGTTTTGCTGCTTATGAATTAAACTACACTACACTGTACTCTATTACCGAAACTATATTATACTACTCCATCCTATACTGTACTATACTACTGGTTACTACACTGTACTCTACTACCTAAACTATATTATACTACTCCATCATATACTGTACTATACTACTGGTTACTACACTGTACTCTATTACCGAAACTATATTATACTACTCCATCCTATACTGTACTATACTACTGGTTACTACACTGTACTCTACTACCTAAACTATATTATACTACTCCATCCTATACTGTACTATACTACTGGTTACTACACTTTACTCTACTACCTAAACTATATTATACTACTCCATTATATACTGTACTATACTACTGGTTACTACACTTTACTCTACTACCTAAACTATATTATACTACTCCATCCTATACTGTACTATACTACTGGTTACTACACTGTACTCTACTACCTAAACTATATTATACTACTCCATCCTATACTGTACTATACTACTGGTTACTACACTGTACTCTACTACCTAAACTATATTATACTACTCCATCCTATACTGTACTATACTACTGGTTACTACACTGTACTCTACTACCTAAACTATATTATACTACTCCATCCTATACTGTACTATACTACTGGTTACTACACTTTACTCTACTACCTAAACTATATTATACTACTCCATCATATACTGTACTATACTACTGGTTACTACATTGTACTCTACTACCTAAACTATATTATACTACTCCATTCTATACTGTACTATACTACTGGTTACTACACTGTACTCTACTACCTAACCTATATTATACTACTCCATTCTATACTGTACTATACTACTGGTTACTACACTGTACTCTACTACCTAACCTATATTATACTACTCCATTCTATACTGTACTATACTACTGGTTACTACACTGTACTCTACTACCTAAACTATATTATACTACTCCATTATATACTGTACTATACTACTGGTTACTACACTGTACTCTACTACCTAAACTATATTATACTACTCCATTATATACTGTACTGTAAAATGTATACTACATTTTACATGTGAGCAAGTACCGTAAAGGCTGAAAGAGCTGCGCAGGTTAAAATAGAGGCGCTCCGTCAAAATTGAATACATCTCAATTATCTATCGGTTTTAGGTCCTGGGTCCGGATACAACAGCGTCTGGGTCCGGATCCTATTGGCGACCCCTGACATAGACCTTTGCATGCCTGGTCTCTACTCTACCTTTACTTTGCTCTACTTTACGATACTAGTATACTACTTCTATCAGTAGTACTTCTGCTATATGATACTATCCCGATTTATATTATATCATACTAAACTACCATATACTGCACAACTCTATACTGTACTTCCTAATATTATATAAAATTTCAATTTACTCTACTTCACTATACTACTATAATACCCTATATACTAGCGACATACTAATGAGCTACATTACAAAGCTCTATATTAAACAATACTGCTACTACTATAACTACACTATCATACTACTTTATATGACACTCTTTATCTACTCAAAGGTAAATGATCGATGGCCTTGTCTTGCCTCCTATCAGCTGAGTGCAGTTAAAGTGTCCTGATGAATTAAGTTGTTATTATAACTCAGGTTCAGGAACAAGACCACGCTTCCCCACCACTAATTTGATGACCTATGTCGTGTTGATACCACCACCCATGCCTCATTAAGTCAATCACCTGGGCAGACCTCTTTATGTGAGTCTAACCCCTTTCCCCTCCGTTTTACTAAGTTCTCCTGCAGGGTGTTTCTTTCGGTCAGACTGACCGACTAAAACTTACTCCAGTTGTCGAACAGTTAGATTGCTTACCACACTAGGGACTACGAGCTGAACCCCAGGCGATCCCGCCACAACGAAGACCTCGTTCATCCCTCTCCTCGACCCACTATCATCAAACCAAACAAGACCCTTAACCAGTCTTTCCTGCATTGTCCAGCCATTTCAAATTGTTCCTTACCAATGGCGTGATCTTTGTAGTATAGCGGGCTTTAGAACTGTACTGCTTTGTACTGCAAAAGCAGAATGTGTAGAGAGGACCATGGGAACTAATGAATTGCTGAAGTGGACTTTAAAGGTACATTCTGCCATTGACATGTCACATGACTGGCGTTTTTGTGTACTACAGGACACTTCCACATGTGAGGACACTCTATATTCACAAAGTCTGGCTGCAAACCTACCACATCCGGCTCTCATTTCCCCATCTGATCCTCAGTCATTGCCCGGATACACAGAGGAAGAACTCCTTGCCAACAACAACCACCTCAAGGTAAACTAATCTTTCACCGGGACTGTAATCTGACCCACTATTATATTTATATGTATGCCATCATTAAAAAATAATCTCATCTCACGTTGCAATTTTTTTGTGTCTTTTTGACATAGTGTGTGTCCATGTGTGTGTGCGTGTGTGTGTTTAGTTCTCCATCCCAGAGGTGAATGAAGAGAGGTGCTGGGACGCAGAGGAGACTGAGCAGAGCCCACCAGGACAGGTGGTCAGCAATAGGACACACCCCACCTCAACCAGTGTGTATCATACAGTTTTCACTCAAAAGTACAATTCACAATCACCTCTCATCCACCAAGAGGAGTGAGAACCATTTACTCGAATGTGAGCCAGTCGGATCTGTGTGGGAAGCTGCACGAACAGGAGGAGGCTGCTGTTCTGCATCTGAAGCTTTTAGAGTGTAAAGTAAATACAGATGATGGAAGGAGAGGGTGAGAGGGTGGACGGTGATGGGAAAATTGGTTCTAATATGTTTATTGTCTTCAGGGAGGTGTGAGGCCAGGGAGTAATATCCTTTTAGAACCAGGAAGCCACACCGCTTATGGGAAATGTGGTCCTAATTGTGAGAAATGCATGCACTTACAGTTCCAACGGCGTGAGATTGGAATAAACAGATTGTAAATGTCAGTGTGTATTTATCATCATACAAAGTATAACCTCTCAGTAATCAGGAAATCCCTCTACACTGTAATTCACTCCAATACATCGCTTCACTTTTGATGGCCACACAACCACAGTCGAAAGATTTTGTTTTCATCACGGCACGGCATTTGGTACTCAATGTCAGCAATAGGCAGGCATAACATATCAAACAATTTATAATAATCTCAGTATTCCTTGGTGAACAGAGGGGAGCTGCATGTATTCCAATGCAACATGCAAGAATTTGGAAATTAGGAGGCAGATTTCAGAGTTCTTATTGCAGCAGGACAAAGACTGTTGTTGTGTTCCAACAACAACCTGTAGTCCCTTCCAGAGATACAGATCGTGACAGTGGCGACTGTGGCTCAGTGTTAGAGCAGTTGAGCGGTTCCCCGGCTCAACTAGTCCATGTTGATATGAAGCAAGATACTGATGCAAGGTAGCCCCTTCCATCAGTGTATGAATGGGTGAATGATGACATGTAGTGTTAATGCGCTTTGAGTGGTTGGAAGACTAGAAAAGAGATATACAAGTACAGTTAATTTACCAGTGTGGGACGGGTCGGATGTTATTGTTATTGCATTTATCAGCAGCGACAGTGTGTGGCTGGTATTGTTTTCATCTTGGGAGTCATCACGACAAATTGTGGTCCTGAACAAGGGAACTACCTCAGAGGCAGTTTTATGTAATTGTCTGTCTTTCTGCGCTGGATGTAGGGGGGTGGGAAGTGGAAAAGTGGTCATTGGTCCCCCCACTTGATTTGATGTTGTAGCTGGTGTGATCCCAACATCTGTCAACAGACAGAGAGAGTTCCTGTGTTCCTGTGGTAGTTCCTGCTACAGGAATCATAACATGACGACACGCACACAGACTCACAAGGTGACAACAATACCAGCATAACCATCGTGGCTGCTAACTGAGCTCTTTTCAGAATCATAATGAAGAACTGGATCAACGTCAATGCTGGTCTAAATGCTGCTTTTGCTTCTTGTCTAACTAATAATTGACTTGACTTTAAACCTCATGTTCATCCTGATGACACTGTGTATAACCAGGTGTTCATCCTTACTGGATTGGGGATCTGGACAGCATCATCATGAAGACCCCAGAGCTGTATACTCCTCATCCTCATGGGAATGGGGGTTTCTATGGAAACAGGAAGTCTCTGTCCCAGCAGCTGGAGTTTCCTCATACCACTACACAAGTATTAGATCTTTCTAATATTCTAAACAGAATGCATGAAAGATCACACCTGACGACCACACATAAATATTGTTCACTTGTGCTCGTCCTATAAAGAAGAGAAAGCCTGCAAGGCTAAAATGAAGGCAGATGCAGAAAATCGATACCTAAACTGACACAAACAAAGTTTTATATATTTGTCCATTTTAGTTTGGTCAATAAGTCAATTTGACAAGCAAAAGCTGCTTTATTCTCCGCGGTCTATACTCTGTAGTGTTACACCCTCTTCTCCACCAGACTCTTCTGACACACCTGCTGATGTTTGATGTGTTCTGAAAAGTGAGACAGACTTGACTTCAGTAAAGTTGACACTTCACAGCACTACCAACTTGGTGAGCGAGCATATGCTCTAGGGCTGAAAAACTCCAAAGCCCCTCGTTTAGTGGGGTTAGCTGGTTTGAGCCATTTTGAAATGTACACTGCTAGAGCACAATACATGGCATGATCAGGTCCTTGGGGTGAGTCCTCAGACCTCTGATTTAAGTATTGGTTTGTTCTTTTTGCTTACTTGTTGCATGTTCTTAAAGAAGTTGGTATTTTATAAAATTAACCCACAGCAAATCTGGGGCCAGAAAAACGGAGAGTATGAGTCTGAAGTTTCTGTAATATGGAGCCTTTATTAATCCAGCCATGACTGGAGCAGGAAACTCACAGCAGTCAGTCTGATCAGTTTGCTGGTTAAAGAGAACAGTCAACAGGACAGACAGCAGCCCGGAGGTTCTGTCACTCATTAACATTACAGTGCGGTGTCGGTCAAAGGTCAAAGTACTACTACTTCCTGGGAGTAAAGGAAAAAAAAACATGACATAATCCCCTGCTGTGTGTGTGTTCCATGCTGCTCCTCTCCAGCCTGTTCAGCGTCCCTCCCGCTCTCTCAGCTCTGCCCAGCTAGTACACTCCTGCAGCAACATGCAAGCCTTCATAATCTGTAATGTTGTGCTGATGAAGGGCCATGGCAAGGTAGGAGTCCTCCACCACCACCACAACTTGAATTCATCACTGAATTTATGATATTGTGAGCAAGTGTTCCCACAGGTCTTCTCTCCCTTCTGCTCTTCAACACGTATAATATACTTCTTTCATGCTCTTTAACCGTTAACTGCAGACACTTTACCTCCCCACCACCCGAGTCCCATACCTCATGTGCAATTTTACATGTAATTATTATTCATTACATATTATTCATTGCTCTTGATTCATCAACTGGCCCACTTCATTTGTAATTCAGCAATACACTTTGATTGTAATCATTTTTATGGGATGCAAATAGTGCCTCTGGTTTTTATAGTTCAATGTGTCTACATTGTAGGTTGTTGATAGCGCTGTTGCTCATGCACACAACAACTTAAATGTCTTCACACCTCGTAGTGTGATTGTGAGCAAACTCCATCATCTCCTATTCTCCACACAAACTACTGTTTCCCAGGTCAAGAATGAACTTTCACACTCAACCAGTGTTCTAGTCTTAGTTTACTTCTGGTATCAATTATGTACCAGCATTGGACAAAATGTGAAACTACTCCTAATTTTATGATTATGATTCCAATTATGATTGTGATTATATTGTTGTTGATGTGAATCATTGCTGATGCTATTGATAATATGTCTGCTGCTGTTCCCAGGGTCTGGGCTTCAGTATAGTGGGTGGGAGGGACAGTATGTATGGACCAATGGGGATCTATGTCAAGACCATTTTCCCTGGAGGGGCAGCAGCTGCTGATGGAAGGCTGCAGGAGGGTAAGGGACAACATTCTGTGCATGAAGCTCATACACTCACTTTAGTGTTTGTGTCATTTGTCACAGTATTGTTTTCTATAATTTTCACCCAGCCGCTCTCTATTACTAATTATTGTAAAACACCTATTTCTTCTCACTTATTATCAGACACATACAGAAGCCCTGAGAGTGCACAGAGATATTAAAGCTCAGCTGGTAGAAAACATGAACGCCTTTAGTCCTCTTTCGAACATGGGATAGTGCTGCTCTTCAGCCTCTTGTGGCAGAAATTAGTATTACAACAAACAACACTGAATTCTTAAAATTTTGAAAGATTATCTTGGCAAAACATTTTTTTCTGAAGTTATCATTACAGGAGAGAAACATATTTCGATCAGACATAGAATATGGATCCCAGAACCTTTCTTCTCTCTCTTCCCTCGCAGGGCTTCTGTAGCTTCTGTCGTATATAAAAGCAGTTTCACTGTGTTGAGAAATGCTTGTTGAAAGGTAACCACATGTTAATGAAAGTGTACTAAAAGCTGTTGAAATCTCAGTTGAAGTGGAAGTTTTGGAGTAATGAAGTCTTACAGAGTGTAAATGTATTAGAAATGATGGGAACGCTTTTCCATAAGTCTTATCCATTTCAGATTTCTAAACTGTGTCAGTTGACATGTCACTGTGTAGATGCAGCCTTTAATTTAATGCTCTGAGATCTTTCTGTCGTCTGCACAGGTGATGAGATCCTGGAGCTGAATGGAGAGTCACTACATGGTCTGACTCATGATGAAGCACTTCACAAGTTCAAAGTAAGACTACTACATTATGATCCTGATAACAGTACTGGTTTTATCTGTATTTTGTAGTTGAAATGGATTTCTAGTTCTTGCATTTTAATACAATTTTAATGTACTGGATCCTCAAACCAATTGCCTGAAAGTATCCATTTTTGCAAGAGACCCACATATGTGTGCATGTGTACAACTGTACTAACTTAAGCCAGTTTCAAAACAATATCTCCAACTTTGTATCCTGAAAATGATGTTTATATACAACTTATTCGTAACAGCAAATACATTTTGAGGGAAACATGATGCAAGCTGGCTGTGGTTTTCTATTACTGTTACATTATGAGGAAATGTTGTTCGTTAATGTATCTGGCAAGTGGCAAGAATGTTGAAAGTGGACGTAAAATGTTCACAGACAATGTATTTCAATTGTTTTCTGCCATATCAGATTGCTATACAATGTCGGCAAATCAATTATAGCATTATCAAACTATCTTTAGGCTCTCACTGCACTTAGTTGAGGTAAAGATCACGTTCTGGTTTAATGAAGGAAAAGTTGATTTCCCAAACTCCAGGCTTTGAATGATAACGGGGGAAGAGGTGTAAGTCAAGCAGCACTCATCAGTGAAAACACATGCGTGGGTGAACTATGGCTGTGCAGGGCCTTTAAGATTATATATTACACAAAAACATAAATGAGAAAATATCTTTATGAAATATGATGCAGTGATTGAATGAACACGATAATACGCAGTTGACATTCACTCCAACTCCACCAGCTCCAACATTAAAATGCTCATTGACGCTGACAGGGTCCACCATGCGTAATAAATACTTTTTACTTTCGAGCATTACAAGTACATTTTTCTGATAATATGTATATACTTTTACTCCAGTAATATTTTAAATGCAGAACTTTTACTTGTAACAGACTGTTTTTACACTGAGGTATGACTACTGACTTAAATAAGGCATGTAAATACTTATTACACTAACAGTACATGAGTGCATGCGTGCATGTGGAGGGCAGACAAGTGGAAAGACAAAACAAACAAACAAGTGAAGGGAAATGAATGAATGCATGAAAAGAAAATGACAGTAACATGTAAAGAGAGTTGTGAGTTTTGCTATTCCACGAGTATAAAAGTGCTCCTAGCATAAATTCTCCGACATGCTGTTGTACACTTCTATATTGACGCTTCTCTTCGTGAGCGGGAGCATCCTTTCGGCTGTGTGTCGTGCTTACAGTGCTCATTGGGTAAAGATTGAGCCATCAGCTGTGCTTGTGCCCGTTCTCTTACCCACCCTGATGATGGCTCTGTGCTGAAATGTGTTGGTTGAATAAAGAGATCACACTTGATCCTGTCTTACTTGAGCACCTGGTTGGCTGATTAAGAAGTGACAGCCCGATCCTTCCTGAAGCCATTATTTAAAAGTGTCCCACTAGAGGATTTACGAATAGTTATTATCGAATAACTATGACTTTGGTTTAAAATGTCTTTCTGTTTAAATAATAGAATGATTGAGTTTATTAGGACGACACACAAAAAGTATTCTAACAGATTAAACATCATATTCAGTTTTCGGTGGGCAGTTAATAGGGGCCCAGAGATCAAACTCAGCCAGCGAACATTTCTACAAGCATTTAGCATTGATTTGAAATATTCACTGTCTTTGTGCAGCAAATCAAAAAGGGCCTGCTGACTGTGGTGGTGAGGACAAGCCTGCGTGTGGGGGCCCTGTGTGGTCAGTCGCAGGTAGCTCAGCTATGCAGGTCACGCTCCCTCAGCTCCACCACAGGCATGGCCAGCGCCAGCGCTGACATCGGAGACTACAACTACCTGAACAACGCATGCAGTAACACACTGAGTGCTAAGCCCAGAGACCGCATCATGATGGAGATCATCCTGCAGAAAGGTAAGACACAGGGTGGGGGGCGGGGCTACAGGGATTAGACTCTTTCCTAGCATTCAGAGAACCCACACTGGAACAGTCTAGCAAGTGTGCAGAAGAAATTTACCTTTTTTATCTTCTTTTTTTTACTTAATTAGAATAATTCAGTACATTATCAGTTCTAGTAGGAATATTCATTTTGGAATCCTCAAAACAATATACACAGATTCAAAACCTGTGCAAAAAATGAATAAAATCAACAAGGATTTCCATGATTGTTACAATTGATAAACCTACAAAACATACAAAACAATTCATATGCACACCTCAAAGTTACAGACAGCTGTTGCTGTGCCACTGGCTTGCCACCATCCTCTCGCTATGTACTGAGTAAGTTGGCTCCATAAGTGATTATTGAGAGTGGCAGTTAGTTCGTTTTTGACCTGCTGAACCAGACCAATATTATTTAGTTCATCGCTTATACACAGCGCTAGCTTCATCATTATTTAGCGAGCTAATGTTGGCAAACAGACACATAGCGGACACAAAGTGGGTGAAGTCCCTGTAATCTCAGCTCTGGAGCCTGTGACGAGCGCTGCTTTCTCACGCCTCGTTGTGATGTTGCACAGAACACATGCATCCTTGTAAATCCTCTGAACGAAGGATTCAGTCCTTGGTAGAATTAGAAGGATCCTTGACATTAGAGCAGTTCTTCAGGGGATTCAATGACGTACCATGTTTGAAAACCGTTGAAGGATCCTTCAATGACCTTGAGAAACACCCATTAATTAATTGTTGACATCTTTTTGGTATTTTACCATTTGAAGTTTCCACCTAGAGTTATTCTGATGGGAAGAGTTGCTTGCTTTTCTGGGTTTCATCTGACAATAGAAAGAACATTTAGTAGATTTATTATTATTGGTTTTGTTTTTGTCACTGCAGAAAAAAATAAGCAATTTTAAGATTTTACAAAAATGGTCAAAAGATGGATCCTGCATTTGCCATAATGCAACCAATTGCATCTTTTGGGTATACCGTCCTGGTAAATAACCACATCTTTAAAACACCAAACTGCTCAGTTGTGATTCAGGCTTTCTGTTGCACAGGTCAGTCTTCACAAAGGTCCTCACACTCCTCACGCTGGTAAACTGCATGTAGTGGTAAAATCAATTGTGTTCCATTTTTAGACATCACTCCAGGCTCTGGTAACTGATGATAGCCATTAGTCATCGTTGTTTTTGCATTTTACAGACTAAATGATTGATTGATCGATCAGTAATGAAAGCAGTTATTAGTCTCAGCTCTAAAAGACGGATTTCCAAGGCTGTGCTGTGGTTTGTTGGGGTGTAAATGCTAAATCTCTTGAAATGAAACCTTTAATTATAGACAGTATTATAATGAGTCATATCATTATAAATGTTTACAAATGCATGTGTCATTTCCTAGAGGCTGGTGTTGGTCTGGGTATTGGACTGTGCTGTGTTCCATCTGGTGACGGGTGCCCAGGGATCTACATCCTCACCCTCTCTCCAGGATCGGTGGCTCACATGGATGGTAGACTGCGGTAAGCATTCATTACTACAGCACAAACATGTCTATACTGATGAAGTGTGTACAGTAAGTTGGTCAGTAACGCACACCGTAAGAGTTCTCCAGTTCCCAGTGAAAAGGAAAATGTGTGCGGTGCGCAGTGAATCAAATCCTTTGCATTTGATTGGGCCGCTAAAAAGTGGGCGGGTTTAGAATACAGGGCGATACGGAGCTGCAGAGGACTGTGGCTCCAGACATCACCCTTGATGCTAAATGTTGCAGATTGATTGATGGACGGATGTCATGATTGGAACATGGTTGGAATTGTTTGGTACTAGCTTACATAGGCACACATCATATTAACATAGTTGTACAGGGAGAAAGGATGATGAAGGTAGAGAGATTGGATTTTGAAATAAAAATACAAAGAAGTTGTTTTTTAAATATATTTTTTTAAACATTGTTTTTAAATATTTGTTTTGTGTGACATCAGAATCAGAAACCATTCATTGCCAATGTACGTTGCACATACAAGGAATTTGTCAACAATCAACACAGTGCAAAAAATAGAAACATATTCAAATTTACAATAGAATATAAAATAAAATATAGTGCACAACAAACAGATAGCAGTACTATAAATGAAGTATGATGAAGTGTAATGTAAAGTGTCAAGTGTGTTAAATAAAGAAACAGGGAAGGGATGTGCAGGGGATGTCAGAGTCAGTGGGGTGGTACAGAGGCATGAGCCCCTGCTGAGCTGGGGGAGGGGAGCCTGGTGGTTTGGGGCTGGTTGATGGAGCCGTGGGGGTCAGGACTGTCCCTTTGTCTTTCAAATCTACAACAGAACTCGTTCAGCTTGTCTGCCAGGCATAGTTCGTTCATGGAGGAGATGGTTTTAGGTTTGTTGGTGATCTGTCTCAGGCCTCTCCAGACAGAAGCAGAGTCACTTGCTGAGAGCTTCAATACAATTAGGAGTATTCTTTTAAATAATGTACTGTATATGTTATTTGTCATATCTTCTGTGCCTAACAGATCATTAGGTTAACCACCCATTGCTACAACAACATGTAAGAAGAGTTTCATAGCAGCTCTCTTGTAGCACCTGGCAGCAGAGTCAAGTTTGCAGACGACACAACTCTGGTAGGTCTCATCACCAACAACGATGAGACCCACTATAGGAAGGAGGTCAGCCTTCTGACCACGTGGTGCAGAGACAACAACCTCCTTCTGAATAACAGCAAGACCAAGGAGATTATTGTTGACTTCCGGAGAGGCCACACTCAACACCCACCACTGACCAGCAATAGTGCTGACATAGAGAGAGTGAGCAGCACCAAATTCCTGGGGGTGGACATCAGTGAGGACCTCTCGTGGACAGCCAACACAACATCACTGGCAAAGAAAGCCCAGAGGCGCCTCTACTTTCTCCGCAAACTGAAGAAGGCAAGACCACCCCCACCCATCATGTGCACCTTTTACCGAGGCACCATTGAGAGCATCCTGACAAACTGCATCACTGTGTGGAAGCTGCACTGACTACAACAGGAAAGCCCTGCAGCGCATAGTGAACACAGCTGGAAGGATCATTGGTGCCTCACTCCCCTCCCTGCAGGACATATATGACACTCGCCTCATCCGCAAAGTGACCATGATTGTGCGCGACTCCAGCCACCCCTCACACAGTCTCTTCAGCCTCCTGCCCTCTGGGAGAAGACACCGGAGCCTCCGTGCTCGCACCACCAGACTCTCAAACAGCTTCGTCCACCAGGCTGTTAGGAAGCTGAACTCTCTGAAATCTCTCCCTCCTCTCTTTTAAGACTCCCCATGTCCAACTGCTGCTAAATACAGATTGATAGTTTTTTTGTTTTTTTCTCTTATTATATATATTTATTGTCTAAATGTTTTTTAACGTTTTTTAATCTATTGCACTGTATTCACTTTATATGTTTATGTGTTGGACTAGAGAGAAACGTCTTTTCAACTCCCCTGTATGTTCAGTACATTGTGGAATTGACAATAAAGCAAACTTTGAAACTTTTGAAACTTTGAAACTTTGAAACAGAGGAAGCGTAGGCGTTGGTCGAGCTCCCGTGTGTGTGTGTCCTCAGCGGGCTACCTTCTGCTGGGAGGTCCACGCTGGCCCTGGAGAGCCAGTGTGGTGGTATGATGAGCTGATCCTCGAGAGAGCTTTGCAGACAAATGGCAAGAAATAGCAAAGACAGATGAGCTATCTGTACCTATCTAGTAACGACCTCCAAAGACACCGCATCCAAAAGAAGGGTGTTTTTGTTCTGACATTTTATAGACCAAACATTTAATCAGTGCACATGCATTCACTTTCCTGAACTGTCCCTCCCTTCCTTCAGATGTGGGGATGAGATCATGGAGCTCGACCACACTGTGGTTTACAGCATGGTGCTGAATGACGTCTACACAGTACTGAGCCAGTGCACACCAGGTCCAGTCCACGTCATCATCAGTCGACACCCCGACCCCAAAGTATGCAATACCTCATTCACTCAAACCAGCCTGTGCTGCCTCAGTGTTAATGTGGCTTCATGGCTTACACTGCAGGCCTCTGTGCTGTCAGCATGGATTGTAATTTGACTGTGTGTGTGTGTGTGTGTGTGTGTGTGTGTGTGTGTGTGTGTGTGTGTGTGTGTGTGTGTGTGTGTGTGTGTGTGTGTGTGTGTGTGTGTGTGTGTGTGTGTGTGTGTGTGCGTGTGTGTGCGTGTGTCAAAGAAGACTGAATATAAATCCATGCTAGCTCTGTGAAGCTGTACTGAGGAGCAGCAGGGCTTTAAGCAAAATACTAACATCTGCATGCTAACATTCTTATAATGACTAGCTGTTGTTTAGCAGGTATCATGTGTACAGTGTTCTATTTTTATTTTTTAGCCTGTTAGCATAGTAACATCTGCTAATTATTACAAACACTAGCTTGCAGTGGCGGCTGGCCAATAGAGGGCCATGGGGCGTGGTCCGACCTTGAGCCACACCAAAAAAAACAATTATAATAATGATAAATTATACAAATTGTCAATATTTATGTTTTTGAACTGTGGAATGTACCCAGTAATATATGTAAAATATGATATCTGTGCAAAATATATGCTTTTCCTGCTCGTCCTCTCCACCTGTGTGCTCGTCTGCTCGTCCTCTCTGCCTGTGTGCAGCAGTTTAGCCAATTGCTGATTGAAGATATAAATGAGTGACATACAAGTTAGCTATCAGGGCCCTCAAATAGATTCAGAGTGGGGCAAAAACTATTTGGCCCCCCTAGCTGCGTGTTCTCGTCAGAAGAAGTCTCTACAGGCGAGCGCGAGCTAATTTAACATCAGTATTCACAACTACACTTCATGTTTACTTCTCCTGATCTTTACCTCCTATAACAAGGTCCATAGGGGCATCTCAATAAATAAACATGTTATATTATATTATATAAGTGTTATTTACTGCTTTTTTTCGTGTTGGAATAAATGTTAAATATTTAACTGCAAAGTAATAATGCGTGTTTGATACTTTTGATACATTTTTTTGCATTAAATCACACTGGGGTGTTTGCTGAAATTGCTAGGATGGCCCGACCTAGAAAATGTTCCACCAGCCGCCACTGCTAGCTTGTATTTGAACGGATTGATTTTGTGTGCCTGTCTAAACAAAGGCTGAAGTGTGCTGGAGAATGTAAACTCCTCCTCGGGTCATTAAAACACAAAGAATCCCCAGACACTCCCGTCAACATGACATCTGTGTTCTACATTCTACCTATGACTCTGCAACACACTAGTCTAATATGTGTTTCCCACAACAGTAGAAATCACCTTTAAAAAGTACAATACAAATCGATTTATTTTGTGAAATGACATGTGCAGTTCTCTCTCTCTTCCTGAGAAGATGAGTTGGGGGAAAGGAAGTCGTCTCTTAAAGAGACAGGCAAGATAACAGCGGTGTCTGACAGAGGGCAATTACAGGGACCTTCAGACAGTGTGAGAAAATGAAAGCATGCTCACGTGTTCTAGGGGGAAACCAAAATACGAGGATGAACCTGAAAGATATGTCTCCTTTAAAATGTTTGTGAGTTGCCTCGAGCACCAAAACTTTTCCTCAACCTGACTTATTCATTCCAATATTCTGTGTGTCACAGGTATCAGAGCAGCAGCTGAATGATGCTATCGCTCAGGCTGTGGAAATCAGCAAACTGAGAAAGGATAAGAGCCAGTGGAGCATTGATGGTGAAATATGTATTTGGTTATTATTCATTTTCCACAGCCACATAGGACCATGGCACGGCTGGGTCGTCAGCTCCCACCATGTTTATCTGAACTCAAGTTGTCATACTCTTGTTGCCTTGTACACTTATTAGTATGCACAAATTGTGCATACTTCTTTGTAGATGGGTGCTTTTCTTAGAAATAACTGTTGTACTTACTATACTGTACTATAACTTTCATTTTACTGAAGTTGAACTTGATTTTGTTGAACTTCCATAAAGTAGGGGGACACACCATAGATGAATTGAAAAATGTTCAAAATGTATCCAGCAGAAACCGAGATGTGGTGAATTTTAGATCCTTATGGGGTCTATACTCCAAAAACTTTGGATCCTACACTTCCCATAATGCAACTCAATCATAATGCGAGAAATTTAGCAACTTATTCAAACCATCAAGAAAAGGCAAAAAGGCAAGACATATATTCAAAGAGTCTTTATTTCATTGTTCTTAACTCCCAGTGGTGCTCACAGTAATCTCAGTCTCCTCTGCCAACAGTACGGCGACAATGACTAAGCTTGACTAAGCTAATGAGCGTGCAATGATATCACCAATATGCAAATGAACACATGACGTCACCTGGCTACTTTTAGCTACTTTTGGAGCTACTGCTAGCTACTTCTTTGGAAAAGAGTTGGCAGCACTTCTCAGGACACTGCATTTTGTTTTCCACAGTTACTGTGGTTGTTCCACTGTCCACCATTTCCACTGGGTATAGTAACTATAAAACTCACATTAATAATTTGGTAAAAACAAACGCAAAAGCACTATCTTCTTTCGGTTTTGGTTGGACAATAGTCCAATGGACGCACTTCCTTTGTGCAGTGATTGGAGCCTTCATTTTCCCTGAGATCGTAGCAGGCAGACAGAACTGCACAGTGAAAACGAGGCTTAAAAGGAACCAATCTAAACGCTGATGGTGAAATTTAATTCTGAGTGAGAAGTTTAAGCGAAAAAACGTGTTTACTGCCACATTAATCAGCATCACGCACATTTTTCTCAAGGAATGGGTGTCTAGTTTTCATCAGAATTATATAATAACTTTATTTCTTTTTTTAATCATTTGTTATTTTGTCTCAGGGCTACGTAGACCGGAGTCTTGCTCTCACAGCCGGCACAGATGTGAACGTTATCTGGAGAGGAGTTTCAGTCAGCTGACGGTTCGACGAGCACAGAAGACCATGACCCGCTCCTGCAGCGACAACACCAACGGTCCTAACCACAACCACTGCCTCACCATACACAGCCTTCACAACACACAGCATAACCCATCAGCTCGTGTCCACAGCCTAGACACACCCAAGGTAACCAAATGTGCGGCAGGATGTATTGAGAGGGTTCCTATTAAAGTTTCTGGGATCAGATGAACGTTTGTTTCTGGGAAATCTATCAGAATCCGAGTAATCTCCTATTTTGAAATGATGTGTTTCTCATGTTATCCCTGTCCCATTCTTGTTGTGTAGTCTATGAGAGAGACATGGTCTGACAACAGACTGTCAGTGCCTGTGTATCCTGATGAAGACTATAACCTCCCGTACAACGCTGCTGCTGCCAACCTGTCCAGTCAGCAGGTCCTGGATCTGGCCTCAAGGGGCTTTAAGGTAGCCCATCCATCCATGCATCAATCCATCCATTCATCCATCCATCCATTCACGCATCCACTCATGGAGTCATCCATCCATCAATCCATCCATGCATGCATCCATCCATCCATCCATCCATCCATCCATGCATGCATCCATCCATCCATCCATCCATCCATCCATCCATCCATCCATCTACGCATCCACTCATGGAGTTATCCATCCATCCATCCATCCATCATCCTTCCTTGCCTCCATTCATGCATGCAAGCACACATCCATTAATCACAGTCATGGGGGGCTGGGGCCTCAATACAGAAAAATATCCAAACTGCTTATCTAAGTTCAAGTTTCAAAGATAGGAAAATCATATCTTCTTATTCATCCATCCACGCATCCATGCATCCACTCATGCATCCATGCATCCATCCTTGCATGCTTAGTGTAAGTTTCAGAGATAGGAAAATCATATCTTCCAATTGCAGAAGCAATTCCTTAACTCATGTATATGTCCTATCCGATATCTTAACTTAAGAAATCCTAACTAAACAGTAATTCTTCAGTCAGCACTCATCCTGTCCTGCCTGTATCTTCGATTAGCGTGTACTGGTAGGCTACCCGAGATGTTACTGGATAGCTAGCTAGCTTTCATGGACAAAAAAGATGGGCGTTTAATTTTACCTATGGCACTAATAGTGTCGCCGTAAATGAGGAAACCCCACCTTTTTGGGTGAGTTATCTTCTCAATTCACCAAATGTAGCATGTCAATCAAATTCAAAATTAATTGTCTTGTCAGTCGACATATACTTGGTCCTGGAAATGCAAAGTGTCATCATACAGTATACTATCATTATATTATGCCAAAGTGGCAGAAACGAGAAAACGACCCACACCTTCATCTCGTCTTCCCCAAAGCCGGGAGACCACAAGGAGAAGGAGAAAAGCGGTCAGTAGGGCAGCCCTCCAGGTTTAGACCGCCAATGCTGGTAGGATTGGCTGTAACATGGCTGAATTTGTGCTAACTGCTAACTGGGGGTACCTCTCCTGGAGCTGCTGAATGCTTCACTGCTGCCTGGAGACGAGGCGAGGGTGCGAGTCGTATTTGTGTTTCGTATTTGTGTTTCTGCCACTTTCTATTAATCCAATAAACAAACTATCAAAACTCACTCAGACCATGGATGTTTTATTGGCAAGCCCTGGAGCAGCTCTACTCTTCATTCTCTTGACTGAAAGCAGACTGGACGCTACAGTGACACACTATGGCCTATTTCAGGAAAGGATAGGCCGCACCTTGCTGATTGGCAGTGATATCCGCAGCACAAAAAAATCCGTCACATATCACACAGCATTATGTCAAAACGGTTTCTTCTTGAAATTCTTTTAATGACCATGGTTACATTTCTGAATGTTTCAATAGAAATTCTGGCCAGATACTGCATGTTGCATATTTAACGCCTGCAATAGAGCTGTGTGTCTGTAGTTCACCTGCAGGGCGCGTGCTGCTCCACGTCGGTACTGCTGGCCTCAGGATGTGACCAGTGAGGAGGGTTATAATGGAGACTCCAGTGGCTCCAGTAGAGGATCCCCGGTTAGAGATGGAGGACTGGAGTCATCATCACACAGCAGCTGCCAGGTACACCAGTCTAAATACAGCTGATCTACACTTTTGTTCTTTTTGCATATTTGCTAGTATTTACTCTTCAAGATTTTATTGTTTAAAAGCTTTCATTTTTCTATGATTGTACACTTATCTACTATGTCACACATTTTCAATTGTCCCTTGACTAGTCAGGCATTGCTTTGAGGGTACCAGTGGCGGGCCGTTCATTTTATACCTGGGCCTTCACTGCTGTCCTACAGTTGAAACACAGCTACCATTATTATTTGTTTCGTGTAAAAATTAAGCTCAATACCTATAAATGCACTAACTGCAGAGAATACGGCGAGAGTGTGTCTCCTCTCTTCTCTGACTGCAGCGCGAGTAGCCGCCTGTGAGTGCTTTGGGGCGGCTCACGGCAGCACCCGCTGCTCGTTCACCACAGTGCAGAACGTACGTGCTTTCATGTCAGAGTCAAAACACCAGAAAAGTCTCCAACACCAGAACAAGTCGCTAGATTTGTCACGAGTAGCTTTTGACAAAAAAAGTCTTTATGAGGGTTCAGAAAGTCGCTAGATTTAGCGAGAAAGTCGCCACGTTGGCAACACTGGCACCAGCTAAATATGTCCCCAGAGCAACATTGGACAGAACAATGGTTCCTATCACATATAAACGAAAATCCATCTTCATAAAAAGAAGTTGTACAAATGACAATATATAAACAAGCATCTTAAAGCTACTGCAGATGTAAAAACAAGAGCAGTTCACTTACCAGAGCTGCTGTTCACTATTTAAAGACAAAGTCCATCCTCCTTTCTTTTTAACAAAGAGGTTAATCTCACGGTTGTTCAGTACATCCGTGTGTTTTAGTTCCAGTAAGAAGTCCTTCTCCATTCATGGACGCCAGTGAAGACAGTCGAGCCTCCCCAGTTGTATTTCTTGATTACGTTTTAATGCGTTTGAGGGCTGAAAATGTCCGCTCTGATATGTCAAAGAATACGCCCAACATGTCAAACTAAAGATCTGATTGGTTGAAGACTATGACAATAAACAATATCGTCCCCATTTACTTAAACTGCGGATGGATTCACTTGTGAGTCTGCAGGCCTGTGGCCTCTGTTCTTACCTAGAGACACAGAGGTGAAATCTGATTGGATAAAAGCTCTACTTAAAACAAGCTGCACTGGAAGCAGAGCAACTGAGGAAGACAGTAGCTGTGCAATGAGAAAATAAGATAATGGGAAAAATATTTTTATAAATTATAATACATGTCGTGTATTTATGAAAAATTATTAAATTATAAAATAGCTATAACTTTGTGATTCTGTCTAGGCCAGCAGAGAAGGCCTTGCAGGCCCTGACGGCCCACCACTGGAGGGTACCCTGTGGAAATTTGACAAAACATAGTCATCTGCCTTGTTTTCATCCATTTTGCTAACTAGCAACTTGCTGTTGCATTGCTCCATTTCTTTGCTGTTAATCAGTGGGCATTGCAACACGTGCATGGACGCAGCCATCTGTCAAAGTTAGGGACCGAAAAAGAGAAATTAAATATTAGATTTGAAATTATCCCAAACCAATCCAGATCCAGATCCTTCTTCTGTATCTGTCAGGTGTAGGTCGGGTAGCAAAATGTTTGTGTTATTCCAATGTTTGCCATTTTAGTGTCAAGATGTACAAAACACATCTGAAGAAAATACAAATCACAATCACCCATTTTTCATCATGTAGCCATTAATATATAAAACTTGCATCTACTGGATTGGAGAGCTGGACAAGATGCTGCTCCAATCAGGATCCTTCGGATGCTAATCAGGAAGTGGGATGGGCATATGGTAACCAATCTAGAATGTTCTACATTTAAAAGAAACTAGGAGGGTGAGACACTGAGGGCATTGGCTGTGGCTGTAACAAGCTTGCGCTGTCTGCGAGATGCTGCACAGAAAGCTCATTTGATTTATCAATCAGTATCTCAGTTCAGGGACCATAACAAGATTTTAAAATGATGTGTGAGACCATCTGCATCAGTATTCTTTTTAACTTCCACACAGAGATGACAGGGACAGGGATTCTGCTACTTTCTCAATGTCCTGATCCCCCTTATATTAATCATGTTTCCTTCAATGTATCATGCTTTTTCTGAAAAGAGTGACATGTAACACACTGCTCTCCTTTCACTGCCGGCAGTTCTTCAGCAGTATTTACAAAGCCTTGAGAAAGATCTGGAGGTTACTCTCAAGGAATGTATGTTAAGTGATGTGGCTTCCAGTGTTTTGGTGGTGAATGCATGCTGAACACCTTTGGCTTTTTAGGATTTAATGAAACGTAAAGCTGTCAGCCTAGTGTGTGAGTGTTAAACTGGCAATACTCTATAAAAATAAATGTCATAAACCGATTGAAAAACATATTATTACTTACTATCTTGTGGAAAGCTCATAATTACACAACCCTATCAGAAAAGAACATTGGGCCTCCCAGTGAGTACCAACCAGAATTTCAACGGTGATAGTTTAAAACTGGTTGTATCAGGTCTGAAGCACACTCTTATATTGCTCCTGTACGATGTCCTGAAAAGCTTCTTGTTGGCAGCACACGGTCTATATAGTTTCATGTTTATGCAATTTTATAAAAAACATGTAATGCTTCTTCGTGTAGACCACATTTTGCTGACCAGTATAATATGACGTTGGAGGAATACGTTGACAGTAATCAGTATCGTCTCTCTTTCAACCTACAACTAAACAAATTATCAAACTAATTGGTGTTGTGTGTTGTGTGTGATGTTGTAAACATGTACACATACTTTTGGCCGTGAAGTACAAGTGTGTGTGCATCTCTGTGTACAACTGGCTTTGAAAATTCAGGTGTTAGAATATAATATGCTTCCTAAAATACCCATTTTATGTTTCAGTCGTGCTCTTCATGCATCCTTTTACATATGTCTGAGTGTGTGCATATTAGCATGAAAGCAGTGCATGTCATGTGCCCACCGGAGCTCTGCCTCCTGACAGTCAGTGTTGCAGCTTTGCCAACTCTCACATTTGTTTTTGTTTTTCTGCTGTGTCAAGTGGATTACTACAGGGAGATTTCAGTTTTACTGCTTTAATGCAGTTATATTTGCAGCTGTCCATCAAATTCATAAAAATGGTTGCATCATATCCATGACCAATCAATAAAACACTACAAATTTGAATATTCTCGCTACACCTTAGTGGCAACTGGTTCATTTAGATAGTTGCATTCGATTTGAGATATCTCTCTCCTGAATTCCACCAATACGATGGTGCTGAATGGAATTTATTTTGTGGTACAGCTTTAAAAAACATCTCTTTCTAAAAACGGTGCCATTGATAAACTAGACAATCCACAGCCACAGAGCACAACGGCTTCAGTTTTCATTGGAACAACTTCCTACTGATGAAATAGTCCCCATTAAAACTGTTAAGTGTGGTCTGTGTTAACTACCCCACGTTTACTAAACCCCCCAGTCTCATTGGACAAGGTCTCCGCCTCCTCAAAAAAGCTCATTTTGACCGCTCGCTGTATGCATCACGCTTGTTGCTTACTTTATGGGACTGTTGCTCACTCAATTAGACAGTGTGAAAGCAGTAGCAGTTATGTGGATGAATGTCAGAGCGGAAGCAGGGTACGTTATTGCACTCTGTGGTTGATACAAGTGAAGCTGCTGTGACACAATACTTCCTGTTTGTGTAGCAGGAAGGAGAACGAATAAGAGAAGAGTCAGAAGGGATCAAGGAAGATTTCACTCAACCTCTAGCCTGCACCAACGACAGATTACACACAGGTAGGAGACAAGTACTATTATCCTACATTTCAGCACCTGAATGCAACTTCAGAACTAGCTGATCTTGGTGCTGTGGTTATCAGTTATCAGTGGAGAACAACTGAGGTTCCACTTCCTGTTCAATCATATGACAGAGCCCAACAGGGGCAGAAGCAAAAGCGCAGTCATCAGGCATTGTACATTTCAGCAAACCATGGATGCATTGAATGTGGACATTTCTGTATTTGGTAATAGCAAGTGACGTAGGTTGTTGTACCATGTAGTAAGTCGCTTTGGATAAAAGCGTCTGCTAAATGATTGTAATGTAATGGAGTGCAATGTAGTAGTTGGTGCAGGCTGCAGTGTCAGGATGAGTTGTACTAAGGCGTAGTACAACGAGCGAGTAGGTGATGCAGTATATTGATTGACCGATATTAAAAGATAAGTGGTATAATACAGAGTTTAAAAAAAGCAAGAAAGTCCACTATAGGTGGATGGGAGTGGTGGTGGATTGTTCAAACAAACACTGCGTCACATGTAAAACCAAAAAAGTAAATGTGGACTATTACGCAACATCTTTACACTTACGCCAACAGCGTAACATCAGAATTTGAACACAAACTATGAATGTATTTCAAACCTTATTCAAGTAGTTGTGTTGCCTAAACCTAACCAATCATTTCACAACATTAACCACTTGATATTATATGTTTCTACATGCGTGACACAAGGCTGACATAAAACGTATTTATGAAACATATTTTTGGTTCGGAAACGTCATAAGGGTACAACGCCAACATTTGTGCCGACTCGGTTGGCAGCAATGTTGACGATAACTTGCTTTGGTTGGACCAAAGTTGTCTGGGCTTAAACATGGCTGGTGACTATTGATACTAGTCTCGTATTGTTTTACTTCCATGATAACCTGTTTTGTTGTAATTTGGTTTTTAATAGTTTGATATAAATGTATTTGAATGCATGAAATAACCCTTTGAACTTTCATTAACACAAGCAGAGGCCTGTATGATGACTATTACACTTATCATGTAGTTCACAGTGTGAATACACAGTAATATCTATTCCTAAGTTTGAGACATGAACATGTTTGAAACACACAACTACCTCTCAGACCTTTCTACTTTCCTCTGTGTTGCTGGACAGGTGATTCATCAACTGTGCTCTGCTCACAGCCGAAGAAAGCAGCTCTGAGGAGGCAGGTTCGTATCGACCAACACGCCCAAGAACAGCTTCAGGATCCTTGGGTTCGCCTTTCAGACAGCTCCCCTGAAGAGCTGACCGAGATCCACCATCGTCACCCCCACTGTGCTGCAGAAACAACACAGCCTATCAACGTCCACAGCAAGCCTGCCACCATGAGTGACGAAGAGAACATGTCCAAGCTCAATAGCTCAGCCACTGATGGAACTTCAGATCCTCCGTCCAACATGACCCGTGAAAACACATCAGAAACTCCTTCAGGAGCAATGTCGGGGCCCCCGGTGGCACCCAAGCCTGTCTGGTTTCGCAAGAGTCTGAGGAAAATTCGGGATGAGCAGGACCAGAAGAAGCAAGTGAAACCCGCAGAGCAGAGGTCTGCTGTGGGCTTCAACAGAAGCTTCGGAGTCAGATCTGCCTCTTCTGCAGCTAACCTGTCAATTAAACAAAAGATCCACTCATTTGAGACTTTTTCCAGTCCAGAGGGTCCAGAAAAGGGGGGTAACAGGAGACCTATGGCCCCTTCCAACTCTCTTACTCTGGAGACGGAGTCCAAGAGTCACCTTGCCTCACATGGAGATTATGGGAAGGTCAAACATGAAATCCCAGAAGAGATCCAGGCAAACCAGTCAGCATCTGTTAGGGAGACAAGCAACACAAATATATCACCCTCTGCTACCACCTTCTCCTCTTCTGAAGCTTGTAGTCAAATACCAGCCAAGTCCTCTGATGATGAACCTCCCTCTATCCAATCCCCCACAGATCTTCCATTTTCTGACACCATCAGCAATGATCTGGACTCAGGGACACATGATTCTCATTCAGCTCAAGTCCATGATGACAGGAATGTCTTTCCAACAAAGCAGTCTGAATCTGAGCTAGAAAGAGTGGATCTTACCAGGTCCACAGAGTGCAAAGTCCTGCCCCCTGCAACATCTATGAGATCCAATAAAGTGGAGGGGGAAAGTCCTCCAGAGGGGACAGAGGAAGATGGAGCAGAGAGTCAAGGAATGCTGCAGAGCACAACTCTGAGTGCTGGTGCCCCCACAGACAGTAACTCTCTGGGAGGTCTGGAGGGAGAGAGTATGGGGAAAATCCTCGCCTTCAGTAACCAGGTAATCTGTCATGTGAAGAACTATAGTCATGTCCTTATGTGACATGTAAACATTATTTAAAGGACAATTTAAATGTATGTATTTATTTGACTTATTTTGATATAGTTTTGTGTACAATTTCCAGGAACACGGCAACACCGCTATAACAAAGTCTAATGGGTCAAGAAACACAATTTGTGAAATCACAAGGTTGTAAAAATAACAATTGATCAAGATTATGTAAACCACTGTATGTAGAGGTAAGCTCACTGAAATACAGGCCGAACCTCCGGTTCTGAAAGTGAAGCCGATGCTTCATGTCTTAAACCCGCATTCTCTCTAATGTTCATCAATGTTCATCACTTCTCACTTGATTTATTACCTCAGTAAACATTGTAAACATGAGTTTATGGTCTTAATCTCTAGTTCGTTTGGCTATCTTGTGATTGACAAGTCTGTACCACAGCGTTGTCTGGTGTGAAAGTTTTCCTCTTACAACTTTAATCAGTTCACGCTATGTTTTTACTTTATCAAAGTCAATTGTTACATTTTTGGTTTCCTAAAAATGTCTTCGTTAGTAGTCAGTTGTACTTAGCTCCATGCTCTAGTGTTACTTCTGGTTGCAAAAACAAGGTGGCGATGGCTAAAATGCCAAATTTGAGACTTCAAAAATGTGTCCACAAACCAAAGGTGACTACATCCACTTCTTATATACAGTCTATTTCATGGTCTCAATCTCTAGTTTCAAGTCTTCTTCAATACAGTATGATGTTCATTTGGTAAATTATGCTCCATTTAGAGTCAAACACTAATTTCTGATTGACACGTCTCTACCACGGCGTTGTCCGGTCTGGGGGTTGTCTGAGTTTTCTTCTTAGAACTTTAACCCTTTCATAGTTGGTTTTCCCTTTGTCAAAGGTAATTGTTAGAATTTTTTTTGGCATTGTACTTTTCTCCAAACCATGATGATTCTGAAACACAAAAGGTTGTGAAATGGTTACGGTAATTGTAGGCAACAAAACCACTTGGGGTAAGTTTACAAAAAAGATAGTTGTTTTAAAATAACTATGTAATATGTAAAAATGTAACAACTGTAACAATGTAACTAGCGTAAATGAATAACAACTGCCCTTCGTGGACTTTCTGGGGTAACAGACCACGTTCAGTAACAAGCGTAAAGTAATAGTTAAGTGAGGTTTCACATGGGACATGAACAGCTGTCTCCAGTCCTGTGATTGTTTGACCATCCATCCATCATTTGTGGACTTAAATAAAACCGGTCTACCCACCAATGGGTGATGTCACGGAGATACGTCCCCTTCTTTCATACAGGCCATGCTGCAATATGATTCTATATTTTAATAATCCCAGTGTCCCTATACACTGAGCTGTCCCAGATGGAAATTGTGAGAGCAATCACTTGAAGTCTTTGGTTTTCCGAGATCTCAATGTGAGACAAATTCACTGACAGCTGTTTTTAGAGAATTTGTCAAATTCTTACAATGTGACTGATGCCAAGACTTACATGTATAAAGTAGTCAGTCTGTAAACTGTTCTGGATCTTTACAGTGGACAGCTTGGCTTATAGTTGAACAGTTACCTTCATTTCAATACTTGATGAGCCCAATGGTAATATTGCTGGTAGAAGTGATTGCAAAAACTACAAAAATATGTATCTTTCTCCATTCTATGTTGTTTTTGTTCTAGGTCTCACAAGCGCTGATGCGCTCTCTACCCACGTACCCCTGCCATGGAAAGCCTGACTCCCCAAACCTGCAGGACTCCTCTGCCGTGGATATGACTAACCCTCAGTGGTCTGAGCACGCCCTGGACAGCCCCAACAAAGGATTCTCTGTCAGGTAAGACTTACACTAAGAGGTCTGGGTTAACATGACATGTAGTGATTCATTATTTAAACAGGGACTCACTACCAGAAGGCATCCAGGACCTGTTTTGTATTCATAAGGAAGTGGTTCAGGTTGAAAAAAATCACTTCCTGTTTTACCAGAGAAGCAGTTACAAAGTTCTGAACTGTCAGAAGAGAATGAATGCAGTGAATGCAGCTCAGTTACACACTACTGGCATGCACAATGATCAGATATCTGATATCCTCATCTCTGATGTGTTTGCATCATGTTGAACACAGCTTGGCCACACTGAGGGAGTGTACCATTGAGCGAGGGGAGGGGGGGTGTCATGACGACACAGCAGTCACTTCTGCTTGTGCTCACTCTGTCATCTCAGCCATCCCCTCACAAGAAATAAAGAGGATGATCCAGGAAGTCAAAGGTCTGGATGAAGAGACGCTGAAGGTAAGAAATCTTACAGAACTTGTTGTAAGACAGCTTCACCAATGTTCTATATGGGTTATACAACTGGAGATGTACGTATGTTTATGTACAAATCCCCCACTTTTAAACATACGACATCATCATCGCACACACATCACATATATTATATTGTATGGTATTTAGGATTATAGAAGCGCTCGGGTCAAACATATTTTATATCTTATATTTTATATATACACACACAAAATACAAATTAATAGTGACATATAGTATATATGATTGAATGATATATATTATATACACACAAACCCACTCATGATATGAGATAGGAGAATGCCCTTAATGATATAATAATTTGCTCTTGTAAACATTGTGTCACGATTATAGCAGTTGGATTGGATGCAGTCTACATTTAAGATGAAATCAAAGTAATACCATGAATGTGATTAAGGAATGCTGTTAGAACAGAACCTCGTGAGGAGCTACACAAACTGGCAGAACGTTTCTTTTAAAGTTTAGATGTAGTGAAATCTTTAAACCCAGTGTGGCCTTGGCCATGTAGATGTGAACAATGCTTGGTGGTAAACAGACAGTTAATCTGAGCGGATCACATTAAGAATGAATACACTGCAGTAGTAACTGTGCCTCTTTTTCCTTAGCAACTGGTGGACATCCATGTTGTGATTCTACACAAAGAGGAGGGAGCTGGTCTGGGCTTCAGCATCGCGGGAGGGACTGACCTGGAGAGCAAAGCTCCCACAGTAAGCAGCACTCTCTACAGACTCATTACATTACAGTCATTTAGCAGACGCTTTGACCCAAAGCGACTTGCAATTCAGATTCTACCACATTCACCGTAGGCACAGCTACTGGAGCAATTGTTTTTGGAGTTAAGTGTCTTGCTCAAGGACATGCGACTAGCAGAGCCGGAGCCGGGGATTGAACCACCGAACCTCTGATTGACGGACGGCCCTGCTCTCCACATAGCCACAGTCGACTCATACTCATATTAGTGATTCAAGATTGCACCAATAGCAAGGCCGTACATGTACAATTCATGCATAAATTAGGATCTGAAATGGTTTTAGAATGACAATTCCTTTTGAACACAGAGTTGCACAAACAATAGCAGTTGTAGCCCATTGGTGCCACACAAGAACAACTTGGCAAATTAAAACCAGTAGTGATTTTATCATTTTAGGTGTTGAATATATTGTGGTTTTACTGATTCTCCAGATTTTCAGCTGATCAGGAAGAAGCCTGAGATCCAGTTCTCAACCACAGAACACATAAATATTTACTTTGATCTCACAAGAGCCTGTCTATTGAAAAAAAAGTGATCTGAATGATAAATAATAAAATGCCTCTATGATAATGTGTGGGGGGCTTCAATAAACCAATAAGCTAAAGGAAGGAATAAAGCCAGTGAGCATATAAAAAAGGATTATGGTCAACAATGAAAAGACGTTCAGAAGTGAACGTCTTTCATCGACTATTTAAAGACATTTGAACGTTCACATTAAGACCATATTTCAACGAAATTTGCAAAAGTGATTTTTTTCATCCTCAACATGTGCTAAATTGTCATTTTAGAGCAGACCTGGGCATTGTACGGCCCCCGAGCCATACCCGACCAGTCCACAGGATTTCAATGGTAAATTCGGAGTAAAACATAAATAAGTGTACAGCAATACAGCGGCATTGCTTTTATTTTGAGGGCGACTGTTGCTTTTTTATCTCAATTTACGTACGTTAGTACGTTGGTGAATGTGTGAGAGCAGCAGCTCACTGCAATGTGTTGGTGATGCAGAGCAGCACGGACATCTGAGGCTTTGCTAGCTAAGCGAAAGCAACATGCTCAGAAGATGTTGATTCTCTTTGGATCGACCTACATATGTGAACAAACATTCTCCATGATGAAGTTGAACAAATCCAGATCCAGATCCTCTCTCACTGATGATCACATGTCAGCTGTCCTTCACATCTCACCTCACACATTCAACCTGACTTCAGTGCACTCGTTCAAGCCCAACACACACTAGAGTTCTCGCACTGAACTGAAAATGAGGTAATAGTGATAAAAGTACTAATTTTGCAGAAACATGATCCCTGCCAGTGTTTTACTGTTAAATATGGATATTACAAATGTATATGGTTGGATCATTCTTCCTGCTGCAGATGTTTAAGGTGGAGCTAATTTTAACTCCTTTATGCACTGTTGTTCAGTTTGGGTATTTTTTATGTGCAAAGTAAGTAACTAATGCTGCCAGACAAATGGAGTGGAGTAAAAAGTACAAAGTTGAATAAATACCCAAGTAAAGTACCTTACATTTGTGCTTAAGTACAGTACTTAAGCAAATATACTTAGTTATATTCCACCACTGATCATAATATTTACTCTTAACACTCGCAGCTCATCAAAACTATACAATCTACTGCTTTTTATAAAGAAGTGGAATACTATTGAGCAGGGTTGAGTTCAGTCTATTGGTCCGGCCCTCCACCACAACAGTCCCTGTTTCTCATGTGGCTCATGTGGTAATGTGACTAATAATAAACATAATATTAGCAGTGGCTATCAGCAGGGCCATGGCAGGAGGCAGGACCAGGGCCCAGATATTACCACGATCCATGGAAACCTGTGAGGAGAGAAAGCACAAAGACTCCGGGGAAGAAGCAAAGTCAGTAATGTGCATTAATGGGACATCAATTCATACAGAAGGAGAGAGAGAAGAGGAGAGAGGAGCTCAGTGTATCCTAGGAAGTCCCCCGACAGTCTAGGCCTATAGCAGCTTATCCCTAGATAAGCTGCTCCAAGGCACACCTGAGCCAGCCCTAACTATAAACCTGAGCCAGCCCTAACTATAAACCTGAACCAGCCTTAACTATAAACCTGAGCCAGCCCCAACTATAAACCTGAGCCAGCCCTAACTATGAACCTGAACCAGCCCTAACTATAAACCTGAACCAGCCCCAACTATAAACCTGAGCCAGCCCTAACTATGAACCTGAACCAGCCCTAACTATAAACCTGAACCAGCCCTAACTATAAACCTGAACCAGTCCTATCTATGAACCTGAACCAGCCCTAACTATAAACCTGAACCAGCCCTAACTATAGACCTGAGCCAGCCCTAACTATAAACCTGAACCAGCTCTAACTATAAACCTGAACCAGCCCTAACTATACACCTGAACCAGCCCTAACTATAAACCTGAACCAGTCCTATCTATGAACCTGAACCAGCCCTAACTATAAACCTGAGCCAGCCCTAACTATAAACCTGAACCAGTCCTATCTATGAACCTGAACCAGCCCTAACTATAAACCTGAACCAGCCCCAACTATAGACCTGAGCCAGCCCTAACTATCAATGTTATCAACAAGTAAAGTCTTAAGCCTGCTCTTAAATGAGGTGAGTGTGACTGAAACTGGAGGCTGGTTCCACAGGAGAGGATCTTGATAACTGAAGGCTCTGGCTCCCATCCTACTTTTTGAGACTCTAGGAACCACAAGTCACCCTGAATTCAGGGAGCGCAGCTCTCTAGTGGGGTAACATGGCACTATAAGCTCCTTATGATATGATGGTGTCTGACCAATGAGGGCTTTAGGTGAGCAGAAGGATTTTAAAGTATGTTGTATATTTTACAGGAGTCAGTGCAGAGAAGCTAATACAGGAGTAATATGATCTCTTTTCTTAGTTCTTGTTAGTACACGTGCTGCAGCATTCTGAATCAGCTGGAGAGATTTAAGAGACTTATTAGAGCAGCCTGATAATAAGGAATTGCAGTAATCTAGTCTAGAGGTAACAAATGCATGAACTAATACTTCTGTTAGCCCAGAGCAGCGCCTGGTAGACTGAGGTGAACTGTGGGATCACCGTAACTACTGTAAACTATTTCATTGAGTTTCCTTTGAGCAAAATGAGTTGGGTGAATTTTAGACATCCAAACATTTAGGCAGTGTATATGTCGAGGGATTTTATTGTTAAAGGTAAGCAGATAAGGAGTAGATCTGGTCTGCACTGCCTTTGTGGGTCTGGTTGGGCCTCCATGTTGTTGTTTTACTGATTAAGTTAAACTCAACTCGTTCCTCGCCTGATTGGATGCATTCACGGTGCAAAACTCAGAAACAAAAAATACGCCTCTTTTTCACCGTGTAATATGTGCGTTTTGTGTAAAAGTATACAGGTCAAAAACAACAGTTAAAAAAATATATAATCACATGCAAATTCAACGCACAACAAAACCCGGAACCGGTGTATAAAGGCCCGTCCGTACAAGTTGTTTACCCTTCAACGATTGCTTTTCTTAATACTGAGTTCACTTTTTCAAAACTCAGCTCAACAGCAGTCTATGTGGACTAGACGGTGGATCACTTTTCCCTGCTTTTATACAAAATGACCACATCTTTCAAAAAACTGTTTTCTTACTCAAACTCAACTCAAAGAGGGTATTTACACTCCATTTTGATATTGTGAAAACTGTAAAATTTATGTTGAATACATATCACAAAAATAAATCAAATACGTTTGAAGATGTTCAGCCTCGCTACCATCTCACTACCTCTTTTCTGCATGTCATATTGTTCATTTCTTTACGGTTTTACGGTCTTATAATAATATTCCTTTTTATTCTTTTAAAGCACTTTGTGATCTTGTTGTTTGAAAGGTGTTATACTAAATCAACTTTACTTACTTAGACTTTGGGACAGACACTGTGCACACGCTCTCTGAATCTCTGTGTGAGACACTCATTGTCTTCGTCCAGGTCCACAGAGTGTTTCCCAGCGGCCTGGCAGCTCAGGAGGGCACCATTGAGAAAGGAGATGAGGTGTTGTCTATAAACGGACAAACGCTGCGCAGCGTCACACACGCTGATGCCACCGCGGCTCTGCGTCAGGCCCGCTGTCTGAAGCAGGCTGTGGTGGTCGTCTGCAAGAGAGCAGAGGAGGACGGAAGAGAGGGAGGAAGCTGCAGGAGCCAAGAGACCATCCCTGCAGGTGAGTCCCAACACTTTGCTTTCTAAAGTCGGAAATAAGTCCTGTGGCTCACGTAGGCCATTGAGGTTGTACGTTGTGTTTTGTTTCGCAGTGGAGGAGCAGGGAGCTCCGCTGAGTGTGGAGCTGGAGAAAGGAGCTGGAGGAGTTGGCTTTACACTCGAGGGAGGGAAAGGCTCAATCCATGGAGACAGACCTTTAGTCATCAACAGGCTCTTTAAAGGTACACTCATGATGCCATCTGATTTCATTCTATTTACAAGAAACAAATTCCCCATACATTCAAATGTAACCAGCTTTACTCAGCCATCTGGGGTTTAAAAAGTGCTTCTGTTTATTTACTGAAGGGGACAGACAGTTGAATTCTAAGAGTTCTGTGAAGTCACAGACAGGAGAGACAATTCCAATACATTGATTCTCATAAAGGAAGAGAGGACGTGATTCAATACTGGAGTGAAATTATTTTCAAAACTGGGAATGGAGCCTGAGGAATGGAAGCTGCTTCAGACATGAGTACTAGTTCACGTCTGTAGCAGCAACTATACAACTGTAAACTTCTGAAATTAGCAGTCTTATCCTCTGCTTTGTTTGACTTTTTGTGAAATAAAAAAGCAGGTCTGTAGAAATACATTTTTTTACAGAAGCCCTGAGAGGCAAATGAAGAAAAAACATTTTTTAAGTCTGGTCTAAATTGTTGAGGTCAAAGTTCAGCCATTTATGGTTTCCCTAACGGCAGATTAGCATCGATCCAAATACATTTCTATCCAAAACATGACAATAATGTTACATCATTTGCTAACACATAACATAAGTACCTTGTGTTTAGAGTACATGGAGTGATTCAAACTGACCTGGAAGAGAACATGAGTGCTTTTAGGTCGAACATGGGGTAGTAGTGCAGTTCATCCTCCGGTGGCTGAAATGAGTATTACAACAACAAACACAGCAAATGAAAAATAAAAAATCACCTGGCTAAGCTTTTCCTGTTTCCACAGATGAAAGCAAAGTAACTTAGAAAGATGATCCTGGCCAAACCTCTTTCTCTACCTGTTAAGTTATAAACACAGGAGAGACAACTATTCGCAGACTTCTTTCACTAGCATCTCAGGATTTCTGTACATTTCCCCTGATGGGAAATGCTGAACTAATAAAGCAGGTCTTTTTACCCGTACTGACAGCCCGGTTACCAGCTATCATACTTTTGTAAAGATACCCAGACTAACAGTGTGTGTGTGTTTCAGCTGGAGCAGCAGAGCAGAGCGGTCTGCAGCATGGAGATGAACTGCTGCAGGTCCAGGGAATCAGTCTACAGGACATGACTCGTTTTGAGGCCTGGAACATGATCAAGGCCTTACCTGAAGGACCCATCACCGTAGTCATCAGGGGGAGGCAGGGGGGAGTTGAATCACAGCTGGCAGCTGCTTGCAAATGAAGAGGCCAAAGAAATGAAAAGCCACACAGATGTTGGCGTTTCATTTAAGGCAGTCAGTGTGATCCACCTTTGACATGGTGGACAACTTCCAAGTACAGTTCTAAAGTGCTATTATATTTATGGCACATTTCTGATCAGATATGGAAGTTAGTTAAAATAGTCAATTCACCCAAATCCTCCCAAAACCCACTTACTTTACCATGCCATGTCCCAAATACTGAGAACAATCAGAAGGGGGAGCTTCAGAGACTACGTCCAAGTTGTATTCACTCAGCGGTTAGCATCTCAGTTGAATTCTATGCTACGCTAGCTTCTGAAGGTATACTGAATGTATTTGAATGATTGTAACAGTGAATAAAGATCTACCCAGCTTTACAGGAACACTGTTGATCCTTTTTTTATTGTCTTCCGTCTTGATCACCAGGTGATGTGGTGGTTCACTGATGTGGGGACTCTGACAGCTTGAAGGACTGGCAGTGGGGGGGACGGGGATTAGCCAAGGCACAATTACATTCCAGTGGTGACTGCTAGGATTTTTTCCAACTCATGTGACCAAAACTTTTCCAATAACTCCAGAGCGTTGTTAAGTCCAAAAGTCAAGATTTACTGAAAAAATATAGATTGAATCATTTACAAAATTCACAACAATTTATCTAACAAAATAATCTGCTTCTAACCTTCTGGCGGTTAACCTTTCAAAAATATTTTAACTGAAAAAACAGTTTGCTCTTTATGTTTACGGCTATGTTCTGTTCATTTGTGCACACAAATGATGTAATTTTAGAGGATAAATAGTAATTTGTGTCTTTGTAATTGTTGGTTCAAATGCCTGATTGTGCAAACTAAACTGTTTTCTCTGTCTGCATTACATCTGCCATCTTGGATGTAGAAAGATACATTATGTTCCTAAAAACAATTCCTTCAAATTAGCCAAAACAAGGCTAACTAGAAGGCAGTGAAACATCCGCGTCACACCACAGCAGTTTTATTCTCTCTATCCATCAAGACAGTAAGCAGCATATCAGGCCATGGGACTCACTTGGGACGGTTTGAAGCTGATGTTTTCTCACTTATCTCCCTGGACGTCTATAAAATGGCCGTCTGACTCAGTTCAGACACTTTGCACTAATCTGAAGGAGGAAAGATCGACAGGAGATCAGGCACAATAGCAACACCCGTCCAGAACAATGCAACCCACTACAGCTGTGCTGCTGGTGGACAGCTGGTTATTAGGTGTTGTTTTTAGTGCTCCTTTAAGTTTAGTCTACAATGGTATGAAAATAAAAAATACGCAATCACGCGTAAAAGGAGGGAAGTGTATATATTGGAGTAAACGTCTATTTTCCCAGCAGTATGTGTCTGAGTTTCATCCATCTGTTATCTGTCAAACCAAACTCTGGAATGTATTAAAGAAAAGAAAGAAGAAAGGGTATTGGGATTGTATTTGTTTCAATTCTGAGCGTGCAATAGGACATCTTGAGCACAGAAGATGTTTTTGCATATTCATGTAAATGTGAAGAGGAATTCACTCATTCCCTTCTTTGTATTTATTATCCTTTTGTACAAATCAAACTAACCATTTGTACAAACATCATCTATTCTGGTACAACATGATTACATCAAGCTAATGGTCAGTGTGGATGGGCGATAAAAATATATCAATTCAAAAACAATGTTTATATAGAGTCACTAATATCTGCCTTAATAATTCTAAATAACTGATGTAAAACTGTTAAAGTGAGCCTGCAGTCTGTGTGAGGTGTCATTCTGCTAGTGTGTCGGTGGCTTATACATACTTTGAAGTGTGGAGATGATGCTGTTCTATAAAGAATAAGAGCAGTGCTGGACAACAAGATCTTCTTCATTATTTTAATGCTGGTGAAATACAAAACCAACAGGGTGCAGAACAGTACAAGATAAACACTTTGATGTGTTCTGACTAGACATGTACAAAAGTAAAGAGTAGCCGCTGTTGCCTTCAGTGAGAGGAGTACATTAGAAACATCTGACATGAGTCATTTATATTCTGTGACGCCAGTACTTGAATTTTCTCGTTTGTTGTGTAACACAAGAGAACAAAATGACTAAAGTGACTGTTGGACCACAAATGCACAACTTTGGGAACTTGGGACACTTTGGACTGGCACCTGAATCTCAACCAGAGAAGAGTAGATCTACTTTGGGTATTTGGTCACAGTCACGGTGTAAAGCAGGGGTCTCAAACTCCCGGCCCGCGGGCCAAATCCGGCCTGCTACGTCATTTTATGTGGCCCCGCTAGTTTTATCCGCTAGTAAAAAAAAACTAGCTTTATCCGCTAGTAAAAAAAAAAAAAAAAGTTACTTTTTTCTTTTTTTTTTAGTCGAAATTATGAGCTATAAAGTCGAAGTTATGAGATAGAAAGTCATAACTATGATAGAAAGTCATAATTCTGAGATTGAAAGTCAAAATGATGAGATACTTAAACAGTCACAGAAGCAGCTCCTTGGCTGGTTACTGTACACTTGGAATGGAAATGTATTGTGAGTACATTGAAGACTACTTTAAACGTGTCTTTACAACACATGAAATACTTCACGTGGGATTGTGCAAACGCACCCTTGAAAGGATTTTAAGCATTGAACAAAGTTATTGTAATAACTTGTTTGATATTTGTCTGATATTTTCTTTAATAGTTTGATCTTTGATAGAGTAATGTGAGTTTCTTAACCCTCAATTAAAAGGATTTAAGTTATAATAACAGAAATGTGCATAAATATATTTTTACATTTATATAACTGCATGTACAATATTTTTACACTTGAATAAACAACAATCAAATGCAGAGACAGTTATTTACCAATATGTTAGGAGTAGTTACATTTACAACAGGCCCTTTGAGGGCGACCGTGATGCTGATGTGGCCCGGAGTGAAAATGAGTTTGAGACCCCTGCTTTGAAGGGTTTAACTGGGACTACTTCTGCCATAGTCGCTCTTTGACCACTTTGTTAATCTAGATGCAGTGAAATTTTGTTGGTCAAAGTTCACAGAGGTCAGATAAATCAATGCTGAATCACATGCTCTGTCCGAGTTCAGAATCTGATGCATGTTTCATGTTCGCTGCTTGCATTTTAACAAACAAATATAGAGCAGAATTTATTTTGAATTTTAAGCAAAAGATATTTTTCAAACGATAAAACATTGTGTTTCCTTAACTACTGGAGGTAAAACATCTAATGACAAAGCTACTGGTGAGATACATCACAACGTTTTGGTGGCAGTTCAAACTCAGACGTCCAGCAGGTGATCCCAACGGCTCCATTTGTGTTGATTCTACTTCAGCAGCTACCTGTATGTACATCGAGATCATTTCACACAAAGAACACGCGTGTTCCATTTCATAAACACAGATATGAAAAAGCCTTTGGACCCACGAGCCACTCAACCACACATGACCTGGAAAAGGTGGAATGCAATGAAGAGGTCTTTCATTAACATCACCGTCTCCACGGTGAGGTAACAAGATGTTACAGGTAGAGTGACAAAACCTGTTCAAAGGAAGCTTGATACTCCGAAAGAAAGACTTCAACATGTCACTCATCATACACATGAAGGCTCTGGAGACATACAACAGTTCACTACACAACCCATATCCTCCCTCTAGCCTTCCTCAGATACACGTCTTTATTCATATATTTCATGAAGAGGGATCCATAAGTTAAGGAACCTTAATAAAGAGGGGATGAAGGGAAGGCTTACATGGTGTGTTAGCCTGTGAAGATTCAAATGATGACAGTACATGTATGGTCTATTTTATTCTGAATACCTGAAGAACTTACTAGCAGTTGTGGAAAAACATACATGTGTATATTTTGTACATATGTATGATTATAAATGCAATAGCAACTTATATATTGTTTAGTTATTAAATACAGACATGATTTGAGCTGTAAGCTCTGATTTTAGTGTGCAGTAGTTCACCCCGTCTGTCAAACCTGAAAATGAGTCCTCGCGTTAAATGACAGGACAACATGATTAAATCAAGCTAATGGTTAGTGTGGATCCTGTCCAGGTATGTCTTAGTGGAAGTACTGTCATTATATACAATCCCACTTCAAGTTCCACAAGTACTTCTCCCATTTCTTTTCCCCCAATACACAACTATCATGAGCTACAATGTGTAGCCAGTGAGTTGGCCTGAAGAGGAACTGGACTGATAAATAGCGTACTGGTCCTGGTCTTTGACGATCTACATGTAAAAACACTGAAGCAGCATTCATTTGGACTTTATGATACGTGTCAGTATAATTCTACTTTCCACCACTGGGATCTGAGTTGAGAAACCTCATAAAGTTCATCAATGCTAGCTAGTTTAGTGAACATTACATATATCAGAGATCTCCTCCATCACTGGGCCCATAGAACAAGCGCACTAGCGTTTCCTTTAACCCGCCTCCCAGCCCTCAGACTCATTCACATGGACAGAGGAAGGGAAATCACTTTGCATTCAGCTGTTAGTGCATTTTACAACTTTTAGAACCTAATCATTTAAACAAGGGCCATTCAAGTGTTCATACTGGGACGTTGATTCACCTCAAAGACAATTATCCACTGAGTTACACGTGTCTCTTTTCCAATGTAAGGCTCCTAGCGTCGATCCTAACCACTTCACCTTGACCTTTATGGAATTTACTGATGCTTCTTGTTATTGAGAACGAGAATTTGTTCGACAGTTCTCTATATTTACTGTTCATTTTATTTCATTTTCCGTTTTAAACTTATTTGTTACATGTTCAAAGTAAATAAATACATATGAAATTAAACTAAAGGATTGTCGCTGTCTGTTCATATTCATCAACATGAATTCCATTACTTTATGACTGTATGAGTATAATTGTTAAATCTGTGTAAGATAAACACATCGTTTGTTTTCATGGACCGAATGGTGCGTCACTGTAAATGTTGCCGCCGCAAGGAATTGTGGGTCGGCATTATATTCTTTCCTTTCGTAAAGGAAGGTCCAGTGTTTCCTATGCTAAAGGAGCTAATACAGGAAGCATTGAAGCACCTTTCCTTCGCATTTAGAGAATTCAAACAGCTCTTATCATGGCGGCCACTTCGATACTTCCACGTCATTTAATTCAGTTAGGAACCTTCCTAAGCAAAAAGGACAATTCGACTGCAGCCTAAGTCTGAGGAAAAGTATTTTTGGGCCCCATGGCGTCATGTGACCGACCCAGAAGTTGGAATTCCACTGTTGGCCACTACGTCAAATTTGCCACAAAGACTGCCGCTCTTCCTGGGGACTTGGTCCAAACATGACAAGAGCAACATGATGAATGCACGCTACCAAAATAAAAGCGTACCTCAAGTTTGACATTCGCCAAGGAGTTAACCTCTCTTCACTCACCAACAGCAATAAAGATACTTGTCTCTACATCACGTACACTAAACTACCCACAAACACACTTGAAAATATAATAAGTCTGTTTGTTCAATGCAATCTAAAGGGTTCTGATATTATTGAGACATCTCTATACAATAAACAAGTCTCCTTTACACCATTTCCAATACATCTCTGCCAGGTTACTTTTGACTTAAGTCTGTCTGATCTTGAGTCCTTGCATTGCTCATAATTATGCCTTGGAATAGTTTCATCTTAGTGATAGTACTCACTTTTACAGTACAAGCTACTGAAAGCAGCTTATAGTGTAGTTTTATTGTTTTACATTACAGTTTTATCTTATTGTATCTTAAAACATGTGACCACACCACATGCCTTTTATTATGAAAGTTCTCGTGTCAGCTGGTGACCACTTTTGTGAGCCTAGTTAGTCAGCTGGTAGGGTTCTAATCTTGACTCTGCATGAGGAGTTTCAGGGACTGTATATGAAGAAGAAGAAAAAGGGAAATGTACTTGGAAACTGATGCCATGAAAAAAAGGAGAAGACACTTTTCTGCTCAATAGAGCAGCATAAAACACGCCCTATTCCCCCACCTGTGCTTCAGTGTGACGGATTAAAGAGGCAGATAATCACGGTTAACAGGTGAGTTGGAGATGAGCAAATGGCAGTTCAAGTACAACAGAAACAACTAAATGTGAGGTATGAGCCAAAACTCCAAACCAACAACCTGATACCAGCAGAGGGTAAATAAGGTCCATGCAACATGCATGCTTACTGTACACACTGAAGTATGCGATAATAAGAAGAGGAAATGTCTAGTGTCTCATCAGCGTGGTAAAAAGCACAGATGTTCTATCATTAAACACATGTACAAATATAGATTATTACTTCTATATGCGTTCTTCAGACTGAAGGAAATTAATTCATCCCACTGATGGGGATCTAAAGAGACTGGAGTTTGAAATGCAGGTTTAGTCAAATGCAAGCCCTCATTCTGATTTTGGGACATCTCAGTGCGTGAACTGCTTTCAATAAGAGGGTTGACTGTTGAAGATTCACTGGATTCCTCCTGCAGCAACGCGGGACTATAGGAATGTACAAACAAAAATCGTGGGTTGGTTCTATTTGAAGTCAGCGATCTCAGTGTGCTGATTGCTGTTGAGTTTGGACTGTTTAAAATACAACAAACCTGACCAGTAGTAGGGCTCAGGTTTGAAGGTACATGTCTCAACTCTTACTGTCAAAGGTCCTTGAGGGATTTGACAGCCTTGGCCAGGTTGCTGTAGAACTCAGCCATGCTGGAGGGGAAGAAGGAGTCGACCACGGAGCGAGGGAGGAAGCCACCCAGGTCCGTCTGGAAGAAGCTGAACACCTGGGTTTTGTTGGGCTCTCTAGAAGAAACAAGGCAAGGCAAGTATATTTGTATAGCACATTTCAACAACAAGGTAATTCAAAGTGCTTCACATAAAACCATTAAAAGCATCAAAACATAAGGCAAAAGAAAAGGAGATTTAAAAACAATTAAGAACATTCATTGAAACAATAAAAAGCAGTGTAAGAAATAAAATACAGTAGTAAAATGCAGAAATTGATTAACATCCTTGAATGTGGTTGAATTAAAGCAGCAAACAGAAAAGTCTTCAATCTTGATTTAAATGAGTTGAGGGTCTCAGCAGACCTGCAGCTTTCTGGGACTTTGTTCCAGATATGTGGAGCAGAACAACTGAACGCTGCTTCTCCATGTTTAGTTCTGACTCTGGGAACAGATAGTAGACCGGTCCCAGACGACCTGAGGGGTCGGGATGGTTCATAAGGTAGCAGCAGATCAGAGATGTATTTTGGCCCTAAACCATTCAGTGCTTTGTAAACCAACAGCAGGATTTTAAAGTAAATTCTTTGTTGGACAGGAAGCCAGTGCAAAGACCTCAGAACTGGAGTGATGTGATCCACCCTCCTGGTCTTAGTGAGGACTCGAGCTGCAGTGTTCTGAATCAGCTGCAGCTTTCTGATTGACTTTTTACAGAGACCTGTAAACACACCGTTACAGTAGTCCAGTCTGCTGAAGATAAATGCGTGGACATGTTTTTAAAATCCTATTGAGACATAAGTCCTCTAATCCTTGATATATTCTTCAGGTGATAGGAGGCTGATTTTGTAATTGTCTTGTTATGGCTGTTCAGGTTGAGGTCTGAATCCACAACTACACCTAGATTTCTGGCTTGTTTGTGGTTTTTAACATCAGTGATTGAAGCTGAGCGGTGATTTTCAATTGTTCGTCCTTGGTACCAAAAACAATTACTTCTGTTTTATCTTTGTTTAATTGAAGAAAATTCTGGCACATCCAGTTGTTGATTTGTTCAATGCAGTTACCCAGCCCTTGTATGGGATTATAGTCCCCTGGTGACATAGTTATGTAGATTTGTGTGTCGTCTGCATAATTATGACAACACACTTTGTTGTTTTCCATAATCTGAGCTAGTGGAAGCATGTAGATGTTGAACAGAAGAGGCCCCAGTATTGAACCTTGGGGAACACCACATGTCATTTTAGTCAGCTCTGATGTGTAATCAGCTACAGACAAAGTATTCTCGGCCCTTCAAGTAGGATTCAAACTTCAGATGTTGTATAATGTCTTCTAGGCTTCTACGGTCGATTGAATGAAATTGTGTCATGATATTTGAATGGATGTCATTCAGAGAAGGGGACAACACATATCCTGTGGTTGGTGTGGAGGCACTGCCTGCTTGTCTAATTTTCTGAATTTTGTCAGTGAAAAAGGAGGCAAATTGAGGTGGATTGGAGCTCAGCAGCTACTGACACTGGAGGGTTTGTTAGCATGTCGACGGTAGCCAATAAGGCACGTGTATAGTTATTGTTTTTGGTTGTCAGAGAAGATTGCATTTCTAAGTTCCAAATTATAATTGCGAAGTCTCTTTATAGATGTCACAGTGAACCTGGAGATTTGTTTTTTGCCACCTGCGCTCAGCTTTCCGACACTCTCGTTTCTCTATTCTGAGAGAACAAGAGAAAATGCGTCCTACAGTGGAGAGGAACAAACCACACACTGGACTTACTTGGTGTCAGTGTACTCACCCTGAGATGGGGACACAGATGCAACCACATGGATGGTTAAGTCCTCTCACGTAGCCAGACTGGGGCGGACAGCCCGGGTGACTCACGTTGGTGGCTGTTTGAGAGGACACAAAACACACATGCACATTTGTCTACATTATGCTGATATTGTGAGATCTGTGGCTCTCAACCAAAACTAAACAGAGTGCCTGTAGAATTTCCTTTCCATTAAAATGAGAAACTCCAGACACAAAAAACCTTTATGCACAGATCAAATTGAGACTGGGCTATTTGGCTACTTTCAGACTAGTGAAAAGAAAACATCCAAAATACATGTTTACGCGTGAGTATTTAAACATAACATTTCAGAAAAGTTGTAATACAAAAAACAATTGTCTTAATGCAAGTAATCAACTGGGGAAGTTTCATGGTGATCTGTATTAACTAACATGTTTATCATATTCACCTGCAGTGACCCTTAAAGTAATAGGTTGCCTTTTGTCTGTACATGGCTGATTATAGCCACGCTTTTACCAAAATCATTTTGGAGCAACACCAAATGAACTAACACTGCAGCAGAGCTTTACTCAGATTACTCTGAGCAGCTTGATGGGAATGAACTACAACATGATCAGTGTCTGATTAAGTTAGTTGTTCCAAATGTTTTTAAGGTGTATTACTACCATGGGCCAGCAGCACACATGTGGAAATGTGACCGGTAAATCATTGGAAATTTGAAACTGATTTGCGTGATCAGCATCTTTAAGTTCTACCAGTCAGTCAAATTTCATACCGCAGGGCAAATTCATTTTTTTATATATATTTTTTATCTGTGTATGAAATGGTGGTGGTTAACACTGGTTCATTTAGTACGGCAGACTTATCAATAAGTACTAACTTAAGACTTCAACTAGGTTCCTACAGTGTGAATGCAGGTTCAATTCTTGAGTTCCTATTCATCGGTCAATCCTTAATGTGTGACATTTAATGTATTTATTCTGTTCATGTTTGTAGTGTATCGGCAACATAGTTAAATATCATACAGCCTTGTCACAGTCACTTCCACAGGTAAAACAGTCCAGCCTCTGCTGCATGGCACAATGAATCTCAGGAAGTACAAAGGAAACAAACAGGAAGTAGAGGAGACAGGAATGAGTCGCTACGCACCATTTGATGAAATGGTGCCATCTTCGTACTGCTTCACTAAAATAACATCTACAAAGTCCCGTGGAGCTATGATACCCATAGCTGCTGAGGGCGTGACTGTTCGGCAGATAGAGATGTCCTGGAGAGAGAGGGAGACAAGGGAATGGTCTCAAAGACTCGGTCGAACAAAGCAAAAGCTAATTAATAACAACTGTCGTATCACATGTATGCAATTAAAGCTGGACCGGGCTACATTTTCTGTCTTTTCTTTTGTATGTGGATCTGTTTGGAGCTGTAGCTATTGGGTTAAAGGGCAAAGCTGATGTAGTCACTGTGACACCAAGGTCCACAAGACAACATACAGCATTTCACTGACTGTGCCACAGTTAACAACACGTCAGCTTGTGTGGTGAAACAATATGTTACACTATATACAGCACTGCCGCTGTAGAAGAGTGGGACAAAGACTATGTCTTATAATGGAGTCCATGCAGCCCACTAATCCATGATGAGCATATGTCCACTGTTCGACATGTGCATATCATCCGCTGTCTCAGCATATTTAACACAGAATGAGGGTGAGTAGAAACGGATGAAGGACGCGCAGAAACCCAGAATGCCACTGCCATCCCTCTGAGGTGGGCCATGTAAGAGGATAAAACGCTCTGCAAAGGCTCCACTCCCGTGGCACTGTTTGCACAGACAGTGAGACAGACGCTGTTTTGACTGAGCCACCACCACGTCATCTCCAATTGAAAAGTGGGATGAACTTTGGCAAAGCACTTGGCGAGCGGCGGTTTGCCCCCATTCTTTACTCATCGCAGCAAAAATAACATGGAGCTACAGAAGTCAGAGACTATCATCTCAGCAAAAACAATTCTCCCTTCGTACCCTCCGTGGCTGCAGCATACACTTCAGCTGTAGATGGGCCAAACAGTTATCAACCAACGTTTGCAGGTATGTTAACATGATAGGCATGGGACATGACATTGGATCCACAATATCTAAATGAACATGAGACTCAATTTACACTAGTTGTGGGATGAACCTCCGTGAGACGTTAGGTCTGCAGAGTGGTATACAGCATACATGGTGGTAGGTGTCTGTGTGAGCCACCAAAGCAGCAGGCTCCTGGCTATTTCCAGCAGCCATGCTGAATACCTGCACCGTTTGTTGATATGTGCTGCCGCTGTCATATTTCCTGTCCTCACCATGTCTGTTTGAAACAAAGCGGTTCTGTACTTTTAGCACTGTGGATATCTCCAGACAGTTTACATGGAGGGATGGAGGATTCCACATTTTCCTCACAACATGAGACACATCCCATCCATCCAGAGATGGACCCGTCTTAGCACACCGATATGTGTGACGTCACTGTCCTAAGGGAAACCCACAGTATGCCAGGTCTGAGTGCATTCAGGGAGGGAGTCACCATTCACCTTTTGTGCCAAACTGGATTGAGGTGCAGGGCCCCGAACGACCACATCTTTCTCAGTTGGAGGAGTCCCAGGGGTCAACCATACGGTTTGTGGACATCATGCCGAGAGGGCGCATCACTAACAGAACCATCACCACTCTGTAGGCACAATGTGGGACAACAAAGAGTTCAGTGCATCCCGCTTGGCGTGAGACAGCTTTGCTCTCATGGCGACCAAACTCATATCCACACCAGGGTAAATCAACGTCCTCTTCTGCCAGTTTATGGCTAGACACTGTGTTTGCAGTGTAGTAGGACTTCCACTGCACTCTTTCTTGGTACAGCATGGTGGTAATCAGCGATGGAATGTAACTAAGTACATTTACTCAAGTACCGTGCTTTCCTACATTTTTAGATGCTACTTCCTACTCCATTGCATTTCAGAAGGAAATGTTTTTTTATTTCACTACATTTATAATAGTGAATAAATGAAAAACACCGTATATTACACCAGCCAACAGTATCTCACGTGGTGCATCAATAATAATGGTAATAATAATCGATTATTACAATCATACATCTTTGATTAATACTACTGTATGGACTGAAACCTGGGTTAACATATACAGAATGGTCATGACAAAATATCCTGTAATCAGAAGAGAGAAATTAGTAACACACCTCTGTGATTTGTTCCAAAAGCGCAAACTTTTTGACATTATTGTCCCACTTGACTCTGAGCCCATTGGGTACTGGTTTGAGACACTGCCACACTCTCTCTGGGCTGCCACTGACAACCCCCTCCCCCTTATAACTGCAGCGGAAGACAGACGAGGACATGGTCAGGAGAGCAGTCTATCTGCTGCAAATGAGATGATACGTTATTGGACAGGCACATGATTTAACCCCTCCACACAGATATTGGTTAGGACCACACCTTCCTTAAACATAACATGGTCAATTGATAGCAAATTAAACTTAAACAATGACATTCTAACTAATGAAATGATTAGAAATGCTATAAATTGTGTTATTTTAACATTAGTTTGTGAAATATGAAATAATGACTTTATAAATGATGTGTTATCTAAGCTGGTAAAAGACAAACAATTACCCTTGATTCCATTAGTAATTTACCAATTTACTGTTTATTGTTAATGATTACAAAATTAGGTGTAAACATTTAAGAAATGGTTTTTGAAACGTCTCAACATATACAGATAGATGGAGGAGAAACCAATTATCTAAATAGTGTTTATAGATTATTTTACAAAGCATTTATTCACCATTTTACAAGGCATTTGAATCATCAGTTGCTATTTTATGGTAGCCAACCAATTGCTAAATGACTTATAAACCATCCATTAGCAATAACAGGGATGCAAATATCTGGTCCATAGTGTTGCTAGATATTTTACAATCAATTTCTTAAAGGGTTACAAATCATTTAGTAATCATAAAAAATACTTAATACAGTATACACAATGTTATAATGTGTGCAACAATATACTTTAAAATAACATTAGTAAACATTAATTATAATTTCATCGTTTGTTGACAATAAATGAACTATTAAGTGTAGCTTACTTAACTATCAATTTCCCTGTTACAATGATATTATAAAATGTCATCCATACAAGAGCATGGGTCTGTCATCTAACTACATGTCTGTTCTTATGAGAGATGCACTGCTACTGGTATCGGAGATACTGCCTCAAAAGGATCAGGTATCGGGGACTATGGGTCAATCTGGTGTCGGATACTATCATTTTGGTAAATAACAATTCAGTACATTTATATTTAGGTATTTATTTGTTATATTGTTTTATGGAGTTTTAAGAAAGCAAAGTTTAAGTCAAGCCTGATGTTGCCTCACACATAAAAGAATGATCCCAGTCACGTCCACACAGTGAGGCATCGAGCTCAACTGCTATTGGATCGGTACCAGCAGATACCCAAATCCCAGGTATCGCTGTCGGACCAGAGAAAGTTGGATCTTATGAGGGGAAAAAGTTTTTAAAAATCCATTGATAATAATGTAATTGATGAGCTTTGATATTAAAAACAGAGCCATGTTTCATAATTTTCCTCGTCGCACATTCATCACTCACAACACAAGCGAGCGAGAGAGAGAGCGGGCGGTATACCGGTTGTACCGCCCAGCCCTAGTCTCCACACTGTGCTGTTGAGTATGGGGGGGGGGGGTTTTAAGCTTGTTCAGCTCCAGGTTGTTCTGACCACAGTTGGTGAGTACTTCCAGGCCTCTCCAAAGAGGTTCAGTCAGGTTCACTGGAGCCCTTTTACACACTAGAACTGTATGAAGACTGATTTCCTACTCGTTGATAAATGCACAACAATAGAACACATTATAGAAACTGCAGATGCTCTTTAATGGTTTCTTGGATTTCTAATGACCGTGTTAAAATTTGAGTTGGCTTATCTCTTTTGGGATTAAAGGGTGCTTATGGAATAGTTATGGTTCATTAGCACAAACACTGCTGTTTGAATGTTTATGAACAGTGGATCTATAGCCTGTACTTGGTGGTGAAGTTAACATTTGTGTAGACAATCAGACATGACAGTGAGAGTTATGCCTAATCACAAGTGTTTTGTTAGCTTGTTTTATAAGGCAGGGGGATTTATTTATTACGACTTTATTCTTTATTCTCAGAAAACACCAATATGTTTTGAACATAAGGTTTTGAACACGAGCAGAAATCTTGCTGACACACAAGAGCTATGAAAGTCCAGGGATAATAAATAAATGACAACGTATCATTGGGGTGAATAAGTGTCACATATACATTTAAAGAGTGTTTTTTTGACTGATTGATTAGTTGATTTGATAGACAGATCCGTAAAAATAGTTTTCTCCGTAAAGAATCACAAAATCCCCTCTTTACATTTTGTGTTTACCAGAGATGTGTTCATAAGTTTCTTATAAGTCATAATCGATAAGTCTGAACGAAAAATACTTTTTGGTGAGCTGATGATTTCACAAGTGAGACCTCTCCTTTCTTCTCATCTCAACAGCAGAGCCAGTTAGTCAGGGGGTTATGGGAAAATATAGACGCAGAACTTCACCCCACAAAAGCGTCCCAATATGGAATAATACAAGCATGTTAATAAAGACAAAGAATGGAGGGAAAAAGGTATCTGATTTATTATATCGTTATATGATAATGGTTTTGACATACTTTCACTGAGAAATACAACGTTGTTTGCACTAAAAGGTAATATGACACAGTAATTAAGGCAATGCATTGATACTTTTGAATCAAAGGAAAACCAGGTTATCATGTGGTTATTACAAAAACACCTTCATCAGTTAGACGGATGTAGCTTTTAAGATTAAATAATGCAATAACAGATTAAGGACTATTCATCAGTTTGTTTCCACCCTTGAAGAGGAAACATACAGTTGCACACGCACTTATTCAACCTCCATTGCAAATTAGGTTTGTTGGCAAAATCTCAAAGAACAATTTAAATAGCTCAACACAAGCAATACTACAAGTGGTTCTAATTTAAGACAAAACAAAATGACACTGTTAATGACTACTGCAGTCTCAAAATGGTTCAACTTCTTCATGACAAGCATCTTTAGTACTTAGAGCAGAGGTCTTCAACAAAGGGGCCGAGGCCCCTAGGGGGTCCACGGAGGTACTGCAGGGGGTCCGCGAAATTTTTGGTTGATTAGACAATAAAAAAAAATAAAAAAAATGTAATTCTTTTTTTTTCTCTAAACATGAATGTGTCCACTATTTTAATAGTTAAGTATTTTATGAAAGATAACAGGTATGTTTATGCATAGCAGTGGCACTAATATGCCATCACTTATTTTTAGTTTCCACATTTATGTTTAAAGTAAAATCATCTATTTGAATAGCTTGTATGCATGATTATCATGCAATCGACAGACAATGTTGATATTGGCATCAGCTGACAAGGTATGTTTACGAATGGCAGTGGCACGGCCACCCTACTCACTGTACCTTGCACATGTTTAAAATAAAAACATGAATTTATGAACCTGTGTATTATTTGAGTAGCTTAGTATTGAATGCACAATAAAGAGGTATGTTTATACATGGCACTAGACCCAGTTTAATATAAAACACAATTTTATACAATATATTTATATCGTCGGGGGTCCCTGCTCCATCTCTATCAGTTTGGGTGTCCTTTGCCTGAAAAACATTGAAGACCCCTGACTTAGAGCACCCTTTTGCTGTTATGACCTGATGCAAAGCCAGACTCCAGGTTCTGTCAGCATTCTTGAGGAATCTTAGCCCATTCCTCATGGGCAACGGCCTCCAGCTCTCCAATATTCTTGAGTTTGCCGCCGCTAGCGCCTTCTTCAAATCCCACCAGAGATTTTCTGTGGGGTTCAAGTCAGGCGACTGTGACGGCCACTCCAGAATTTTCCAATTTTCCAATTGGCGCAATGATCTCTTTTTGGAAAATTCTCTTGACTTACCCATATTTCCAATCAAACGTCACTGCCAGTCCAGGCATTTGATATGTTCTATCTCAAGCACACCTGATGCAAATAATGAGGCCCTTGTTTAGTTGCATCAGGTTTGCATGAGACAACACCTGATGAGGGATTCTATTAAAGGGATTTTAATAAATGATGCATCGAATGTGTTGTAACTCTGTTATGTTGTTCATTCTGTACACATGACATCTATCGCACTTCTGTCCATGCTGATAGAGGATCCTCCTCTGTTCCTCTCTCTAAGGTCTCTCCCTCTTAAAGGTTTTTTTTGGGAGAGTTCTTCCTGTTCCGATGTGAGGGCTTTTTTAAATGCTAAATTACAAATTGTGTTGTGAATGATGAATGTAAGACAGGGGAAATTATGAAACATGGCTCTGTTCATATCACTCTATTATTTATTTCACAACTATCTTTTATGGTTGCATTTTTTGAAACTCATGCATTTTTATCACCTCTATTTTTACCAATGAATTTATGTTTATTTCACCCCTCATACATTCTCTCACAACTCTGTGACAATTAGAACTTGAAATGTCTGACTTTCATACAAAAACTGTGTTCAAACCACATTTAACAATCTAAGTATCTTGAAAAGTGGGATTAAAGTATCTGCTGGTAGCATCTAATAATGTCTTTTGAATATCATGTAAAAGATTATATAGCATGGTGATTTTAAACTGTCTGCAGTTTTAGATATCATACTATGAAGGAAAGGTAGCTTTGTAAACACAAGCCCTGACTGATGTCCTGATTCTTGTGTTTACCGTCACATGACCTGAAATGTTCCATCTACAGATATGAGGCATTGTGTTCAACTGTTGATTAAATCTAAACGTGATGAGAAAAACAAAAGAAGTTGAGGTTTCTCACACATTCCCTGGGAACTCCGAAGAGGGACGCCAAGACACAACCACGTCATTCTGCCAAAGAAAACAATTTACAGTGAGCTACATTTGCTTTAGTGTAATGAACAGCCCTGGTAAACACACAACATAGTTCAAAACGGCAAAAGAGGTCATAGGTCGTGTCTTTCTGCAGTCATGAGGAGTGTGACAGAAGCCAGTATGAGGTGATGCACCATTGTCAGGAGTTTTTGCAGTATGTTAAGTGGTGCTGGCACTGTAAAGGGTCAGTGTTGTAGTGATGTTTTAAATAGTGTTGTAACAGACATCATGCGTTGTCTGTTCCACCTCTGACTGTTTGTTGTTGAGGACTGTATCATCATCTCCTGTAGAGAGAGCATCACACCTTGAGTTTAGCTCTGTTAAACTGACAATACATATGCTGAATATCGATAACCTGAAACTAATTCACCATCTCATGTATTGTGACTTGGAAACGGGAGGAAGAGTGTCTCAAGCAGACCCTGAGCCACCAGCACTCATTGGCAGATCTGTAGGAACTAACATCAATGAGCTCTCCAGAACCAAGAGTTCCTTTAACGTTAAAGAGCTGATTCTAAAATTCCGTCACGTGACACAAGCTAACGTAGTCGGTGAGCAATGAATCAAGAAACGTTAACGCCGAACAATGGAGCTACCCGCTGGTGCTCTGTGACCATACCAGAGAACAGCATGCGTCAGTGCACAGTGGATATTAACATTACATGTCGTACGATTCCATAGCAGACAATAATAACAGAAAACATTTACCGATTTCTTGCAGACTTTCCAGCCAGACTCATCCGTCTTGTAACCCAGCAAGCAGTCACCCACTGCCTTCGCTTTATGTTCATAATCCATAGTAGTTGGTGTAAATTAACGTTACCTTGCTAACCTAGCGTTAATTCAATTGGCAGACTAACGTTAGCTGACGGCACAGCGGCTAATGGTGGATAAGCGATATCACGTTGTCTTTTAATTAAACAGAAACTCAAAGAGACACTGTAGCTGAGCTGTGCGACTCAAATGCAGCAGCGACAATTGAAGTCACTTAACATGAGCAAGTAGAACCGCTACTACAGAGCTAGCGTTAGCCAAAATGAATGAAATATGCTATGCAATGCCCGCATAGTTCACTAACAAGCAGTTAGCTCACGTGTCTAATGGATATGACAACTCTGCCAGTTCCTGCTCACTGTAAACCCTTTATGGCCGTGCGACAGCCCACACCTGTCTCGGCCAGAACGTTTCAATTCGAAACTATTTGAATGAATTCCCTGAAATATAAGAATTGTTAGCAGCGGCGTCAAATCATTCAGAGAATTCGTTTTGCTGGTATAGCTTTCAAAAGAAAACTCCATCTCACATACTTAAGCATTTATGAAAATGTACCATGCGCTATTACAAAGATTTCATTACATTTTCAAAGTGTTCAGTGATTTATTCAAGAATGTTGATATTGTTTTTTAACACAGCAAAACATTTACGTAAGCGAAAAGTACCAAGTATCTTATTTTGAAGGCAAAAATCCCCGACTCTTTCTCGTAATCTTGATGGCATCACGCACCTGCAGCTGGAGTCCTCGTATGTTGCAGCAGAGCAAGCTGGGAATTGTAGTGTTCATGTCATTCCATCCGAAATGCTGCTTATTCAATGTCCAGGACAGATCAATGAAAAATTATTATCGATTCTATTGTGATTGGATGGGAAGCAGGTGTTATGTAAACGGTGTGTTCCATAGCTGTTATAGCTTCAGTGCAGAATGGTTTGATTGTTATACACAATGCTACAATAACTCATTGAATTATCTGATGTACATGGACACACATCGGAGAAGAAAAAAATATCACATTTATGATAATATTCTTGTTGTGCTTTCAAATCATAACCACTAGTAGTGTATATATCTTTGATTTTCTGAGACACATTTGCAGAATACATCATTTTACCAAAGATGTCATACATTTGAGCAGACAAGGTCATTTGATTCAATGACATTTAGATCAAAGCTGGTTTTGGACTTCTTTTTGGCCAGCTTCCCTTGCCCGGCATCAGTCTTGAGATGGTGTTCCTTGTTGTGGATGACCTGAATGTACTGGTCAGTGCTGCTGTTTTGCTGGTCGCTGCTGGAGGCCAGGGAGGCTGAGTCTGACTCGGTCAGAGGGGTCTCTAGCTTTGGTCTGGTCTTGGGCTTCACAAAAGACTCCATGTGCCTGGTCCTGGCCGGGGAGTGACAATGTCTTCCTGGGGAATGGATGTGACGCCTGGTTCGTACAAGGAGCGAGTCTGCTCCTCTCACATTGGCCTGGGCCCGGGAATTTGATTCTAAATCTCCCCAGTCCATTTCTCCTTCACCATCCTCCCCTTCACCTTCTCCTTGCACTCCATATCTGCCCCGAGCTTGAGTGTGACCGCCTTTAACCACAGACACGTGGCCCTCTACACGGTCCCCGATGTAGAAGTGTGGCGGCTGGTGAAGGTCAGAGAGGGACCGGGGGCGATGAGTCTTTCCCGACACTATCCTTCTCCTGCCTTTTCCCTCTTCCTCCTCCTCTTCCTCTTCACTCAGATGCTGATGCGATGGGTGGGACCGGTGAGGATGTGGTTGGTGGTGAGCGTTGCGGGGTGTGTAGCGTTTGATGTTGTGTGGGTACAACTCGAGGATCTCTGCAGGCTCCTCCATGAGGTAATGGCGTGGGATCCGTGTGGATGAGCGCAGCAGTTTCTTCCTGGGCTCATTGACAATCACATAGCGGGTGGTGTGACCGCGCCGTCCTCCATAACTCTGTGCAGTGATGATCCCGGCAGCCTCGACTGGATGTATGGAGCGTATGGCCTTCCTGTACAGGGGGTCAGAGTGGATGTTGTCAGAATAGCGATCTGGTAGATTATACGCCACTTGGTGGTAGGATTTGGACCTGCAGGTACCACTAGGGCCACCAAGAAAGGGTGGGGGCCTGTTACAAGAGAGGACAACACATACGAATGAACTTAGATAACTATGATGTGATATTATTGTTGGTATGTTATCATTGCATAATGCTTTATCAAATGGTTGCAATGCAATTTTGACAAAATATAAGGGGACATATTGTTCACTGTAATGGATAATTAAACATGGTTCAAAACAGTAAAGCAAGCTTGAATAAACACTTAAAAAACAACTTTGGTATGATTTGTATATTGGTCTGCAGTGATGTAATGTATATGCTATTTGGTAAATTTTTTTTAAACAAAACACTGGTATGTTCCTTTAAAGCCAATATTCAGCAGGTTTGAATTTTACCTTTTTCATGCCAAAAAACATTCCCATAACTAACAAGTATTCAGCGCTTCACACAGAATATTATTCTTCAGAATGAAAGAAGGAACCGAGACAGCATTTAGAAAACCCAGGTTTGCTACTAAGGTATACTGAACAATTAATCGTTTTTATATAAAAATCGCAACATCTCTTCAAACCACAGGAGTCACAATTTTAAAAATTGGATAAACATTATCTAAAATCTACGAAACATGTAATTGAGTTCAGACAACATGTGAAGAATGATGAGTTCAGAGTTTAAAGTCAGAATTCTAAGTTCAAAGTCAGATTTTCTTTTTTCAAATATTTAAAAAATGTATTTGACTTCTGAATTTGAACTCTGAAGTCTGACTTTTCTCAGATTTCTAACTTTAAATAACTCAAATACATTTTTCTCGTTGCCCTAAACCTGTTCTGTAACAATCCTAACACGCCTTGAAAGTAATATTTTAATATCGTTAAGACTGTCACTAACACTTGGACAAACCTCAATAAAGAAGCACTAACATTTTGATGTTTGAAAAGCTTTAAGCTCTTCAAAGTGATCAACCAAGAAGTCGGTCTTTCTGTAAATACCACATTCGGTTACATAACTACAGAAATGTAGCAAGCTGCTATAGCTTGAGCTACAGTGTCAATGACCAGTAGCTGGTGGATATTCAGCGTTTGGCCAGGGCCTTGTTTCCCAAAAGCATCTTAAGGCCAAGATGATTAACAGAACTGGATTGGACGAGTAATGCTAAAAGTAAATTGCAAAATAACATTCAAACTATTCATACCAGCAGCGATAAGACACTGTTTCAATAAAAGCTTTTGGTACATTTGGGCAGGCAGAGGACCACCCCCCGGGATCCGATTGACCCAGGGCAGCTTCTGGCAGTCTGAGGAAAATTGTTGTATAGTTTAAGCTCCTGTAAGTTAATGTATTGAGCTTCCTGCTGAGTGAATTTGAGTGTTCCTTCTGGTAAACAGCAATCTTCGAACCCATCAGTTATCGGTGTGACGACAATAAGCTTGGGGGCGAGGATCTATATTTCTGGGTTCTGGTGTAGCCGGTTCACAGATTATATTTCTGCCAAAGCGTTCCGCCTCTTTTTCTCTCCACACAGTCTATTTACCTGCATTCAACCAAAGCCTGCTGAAAGTGATTAGTCAATACTAAACAGACTACAATTGGACACCAGAATGCTTCCATTGCCAATTATTGTCCCGTTGCCTCGAGATTATACATGTGAATGCAGAATCTGCTTTAAGAAAACAAATGGTTACGCACTGTATAAATCTAGCTTTTATTGTATGACCTGAAGGAGTGGATCTGGGCCCCGTTCCTCGTACGTGGTTCAACTAAGTCGATCAAATGTCCTATTAGCCAGCCTAAATTAACGAGATGATTGATGTCAGGCTATCTTGGTTTCTCCAAGGCTGATCCTCTCAAACAGTCTCGTTAATTCGAACCAGACTATCAGGACCAGGATAATTGCGCATGCCCGTCCTACTTCAAAAGGGGGAAGCGTCGATCACCGAAACCATTATTTTCTAACAGTACAATGGCAAATAAAGTCAAAGAAAGAGCCTCTTTTTTCTCCGCTGACGAGCAGGAGATGATCATGAACGCATATGAGGAATTCAAGACCATAATCACGGCAAAATATAACACCGCCACCGCTGCTAGGGCTAGACAAGAAGCACGGCAAAAGATCACAGACAAGTTAAATGCGTAAGTGTTGGGGAAATGTATCGGCTAATTTTAACTGCCTCATCACCCCAACCAATCAGATTATATGTCTTTAATGTGCCTGCTGGCAGTAGGCTTCATGGAATGCATCATCCAATGAGATCTTATAGCGAAAATAATGATCTCAACTCTTTCAGAATAAGTAGATAAAAACAAGCTCAAAGATTATCTAATTGATACGAATTAATATGAGGATATATGTACCTACTGTATGCGTGTATGTATCATGTAGCCTACTATATATGTGTATATACATGTATGTGTAGATTAGAATATGTGTGTGCGAATCTGTGTATGGGCGGATCAGTATGTATGTATTATTCATAATCAGAAATTCAATCAATTGAAGCAGTGAAAAGAAATAGTGTGTGATTCTCTCTATTCTTATCATGAGTCCACCTTAATCATTTTCTACAACAATGATATGCTGGTGTACTAATAACACTGTCATATAATTATGAGTGCTTTAACCCCCATGTAGTTGCAACCCAGCCATCAAGAGGACATGAGAGCAAGTAAAAACTAAGTACAAACACATTATTCAGAATGGTGAGTCAATACAATATGTGCCATGGTAATGTAATGAACACATCCATAAGTTTATTAAGCGCCAAATAAACTTCACGAACAGCACGGCATGCATGTTCTCCGCATCACCGACACTGTACAAAAATGTACCACTCGCAAAACAGCACAAGGCTGCATCCAGTCTGTGAGACAGTCAATGCTCGGCTGCGGCGTGTGGTGTTCGCAATGTATGGCTCGAGAAGGTCTGTAAATAAAAGATTTCTTGTCGGCAGAATCGACAGCACTCGTATAGGAAGTCATCATGATGCGATAACGGATCTTGGCGATGTGGAAGAACTCTCTCCCTATGAAACGCTCATCTAACTAATATCCTCCTTCATCAATGGGATCTCTGAGGAAGGGAGCTGTAATTTAGTGCAATAGAGTCTTCTTAGTTTGCTCAGCTAGTTTTAATTGATGGATCACCGCGTGTCTCACTTTACATGCATTTCCGGAACTCCCGCATAACCCCCAGTATATGCGCAAGCGCATTAGACTACCGTATATGACAGAAGCTGCCATTTTTTCCGGGGGAGTGACCAGCTTATCCAGCTACCTTCACTGAGCCTGCGCTGGAGCAGGTTCAGGCTTATGGATGTGTTGCTATGGTGATTTTGACAAACTTGCTTCGTGGAACCGAAAAGCCTCACTTATGTAATCTTATCCTGAAAATTGTCCGGCTAACTCAGTTAGCCACGTACGACGTCTTTAGACAATCTGATTGGCTAAACCAAAATATCAGTGTGTGTCAGACCTGTTGGGTATGTGCTCCGGCCTGTGTTTAGGCAGTATGGTCACTGTTGGACTTCTGACTGATCCAGCAACACTTCCTCTGTTCAGGTCCGCCCTAGAAGCTGATTGGGTGATCGTGCGGATGCTGTTTCCGTGACGAACAGGAGAACTAAAATTTGTAACGCTGCCGTTCCGTCGGGGAGATGGAGTGTGAATGGAGGCCTCCTGGCTCGTGATGTCACTCTCCTGCTGATCCGGCTTTTGATCAGCCGCAGCCTCTGGAGCCTGTAATCTCGCTAAAATGGAGTAAATGTTACAGGGTGAGGGTCGTGACACTACAAGAAATAATGGAACACACAAAAAACTCCAGAGATACCTGCAGCCAGCTGGAAGACTTTCTTCTTGTCCTCGGTCCGCTCCTAAAGGGATTAAAGGAAAATTCCACCTTAAATATTTTCTACATTTTAGCTTAAAATTTGTTAAAGCTACTACAAGCCACTTTCATGTTTTCATTTTGGCGGTCCCTTTGGAGAAAAGCGGTAGTGTATTTACGAGCACCAGAGTCCCTTCAGAAAAGCTTTCATAGCGTCTTTCTATTCATACACTGACGGCACGGGCTCTGTAAGGTGCCACTATCTTTTACTATCCATAACTAAGCATCCACATGGCCTTCGGGAGCAGTTTGGGGTTAAGTGTCTTGCCCAAGGAAACGTCGACATGGACTGTAAGTGCAGGGGATCGAGCCGATCTTCTGATTGAAAGACGACCTGCTCTACCGGCAGCATTGGCGGATTTGGGTCAATTGGCAGTGGGCTGGTCTCTGCTGGAGGCCCTGCTGGAGTCTGCGCTGAAAGAGTTTCTGGTGAATCTGCTTGATTTCGTCTGATTTCTTGTTCTAAAATATTGATATCCTATCGCCATCAAAAATCCAGTATCGTTCTGCCTTTATTGTTTTGGACCCACAAAACTAAATTTTAAGAAGCTCCTTGACTATCGAATGAATTATCACCGGTCAATATAATTGGTCATATTCCTGCCGTATTCTTCCTTTCATATGGGGCAACCAAATCTGCTAAATGCAAATGTGCTACGATTGAGAGGGATGTATACATTATTATTTTGTGTCTTAAAAAGCATACATGTTGAAAATAAATACAGCATGGTAGCCCCTGCCATCAGTTTATGAATGTTGATATGTAGTGTGAAAGTGCTTTGAGTGGTCGGAAGACTAGAAAAATGCTGTACAAGTACAGTCCATTCACCATTTACCCACTATGCGAATGATTCGTCAGAAACTTACAGTCTGGAGCTGCATCCTCAGCTGGTTGTTGGTGAATTTGAGGGATCTGGCAATGGCCTGGAGATAGTATATCAGCATGCTGAAACACACAAGGACAAATGATAAGGTGTGCGCGCGTGCGCAACAGAGGATATTTTGGAAGTCCCCTCTTGGTCATGCTTTAAATCACCCTAAACTCCTGTCTAAAACCCTTTGATTTCATTTGCAGTAATTCTGTGGGAAAATTTCTATTCTATTTTTGTTTTGTCAAAAAGACCAGAAACAGGAGTCCACACTTGGTTGGAGTAGTGTGATAATCCACTGTTGTTAATGTAGGAATGTATGTGTGTGTGTGTGTGTTTAGTCTTACAACAGCAGCAGCAGTGCTGGCAGCACTACGACAGGGCTAGTGACGTAACTCATCACTTTCCTGAACCACAGGGGGAAGTCACTGGCCACTGTCTCAGAGATGATGTCATAAATCTTCTCTTGACCACTGAAACACACATTTAAGTACTTTTATGCAGTTAACATTTAGAAACAATATAAACACAATGCCACACCTCAGGGTTCAGGTGGCAGATGTAATGACCTCCTCATATTGCAGAAACATAGCAGTACTTTCGCTTCTTTTCCCCCTTGGCATCCCTGTCATCTGCTGCACCCTTACCACCAACTTGTGGACAGAACCCAGAGCGCCAAATGCAAACAAACAACCTGCATTTATATCCAAGCTGAGAGACAGCATCAGCTACTGTATATGGCAACATTGTGGTTCAACATTCTGTTGATCTGACCTTGCTACAAATAACATTGATTTGTACATTTCGTGACTATATAGATCAGTTACAAATGACTGTGTGTAATTAAGCTGCTCTTTGGAAAACACAGAGGAAAGTGGAATGTCATTACAAGGACCTTACATATTACTTTAGCTGCAAAGAAAGAAAGAAATAAAAATAAATATATATACATATATGTTTTTTTCAAGAATAGGAGGAGGCAGACAGCCTTTACAGGACGTCCATCCTTCTATTGATAGGGAATATAAATCGTAGCAGTTCCTTTCAACACACATCTTTTGACACTATAAACTATGTTTTTACCTGAATGGTCCACAGTGCTGTGACGGTCTGTATCTCACTATGGCAAAGACGGTGGGCAGCATACACAGAAACAGCATAAAAAGCAGCATAGCCAAGTAGAAATTGTTTGATCTGAACAAAAGAAGCAAAGCAAAGACAACATTGGTGTTTTAACATGTTCACATTCCCATTGTTTTCATACCTCTTCTCTGCGGTTGTTTTCAGAGCAATCTGTTGAACAATTCAGCAAAATGCAACAGAAATTGAAGTAACTGCTGGAAAATGAGTATAGGCTACTGCATGATTCAAATGTGATCCATAAAGTTTTAAACTGACAGCAAATCTTTAGAAGTGTGGTACATGTAGCTGATAATTGCCTCTTGGAACAGACATAAATGAACAGATTTGAAACCCAAAGCAGCTGTGCTCACTAGAACTGTTCAGCTCTTTATTCTGGTACACACCATCCACAAGACAATAGAAATGAGTCCACTTCCTTTAACAGCCAGTGAGTGTGATCACAGTGTCTCCTGACTGCACTGTCATGAGTGCAGGAGCTGAAGGATGATATGGGACTCTATTGTTTCAGCAACTATCCTGACCAGCATTTCACCTGCCACAATAACCTACACTGCCATCTGTGGTCGACTTGATGTCGGGGGCTACAAATTTAAACAGATATAAATATACAGACGTAATGACTCCTGGTGGCGGCACACCATATGTTAAAATGATGTGCCAGCACCACTTAAACAACACCAATGGAAAGTCATTTCGGATCCTTTGTCGAGGTTGACACAAATGTTTAGGTCCAACAGACTATGGTCTTAATCAAAGTCTATGAGGTGAGGGGGTCCAAGTTGGCAGATGAGTCAAACACATGACTTTCACCCAGGAGACCTGTGTTTGTGTCCCAGTGTAACCAAAAGTCAGAGTTTACTTCAGTTAAAATTACGTAGCAAACATACATATTTTACCCCAAAACATGATATTGCACTGTTAAGAGGTCGCAGTCATTTCACGTAGATCACGTTGATTTTTGAACTGGACGGAGCCAGATTATCTGTTTCCCAATGCTTCTAATCTTTATGCTAAACTAGGCTAATTACGCCCTCACTCCAGCTCCATGTTTAACCCACAAAACCTTCGGGAAATACATATTTTAGCTGTGCACGTTAAACATTTTCCAAATTACGCTTCCATTTCTTTAAAGCCAGTTCTTTAAACACTCACAAAACTGTCTCTGTGACCGGTTGCCATATGTTTTCACTGATATGGCAACAAAATTCATTGTTTGCACAGTAATATACTGCAAGGTGTGGTGCTCCTTTGATTGTTATAAAATGTTGACAGTATTTGATTATACATTAGCACCTGTGAAGGCCAACTGACAAACACATCGCCATTGTAGTTCCTGCATTTCTTGTGTGAGGCCAGAAACACAAGACTACTTGAAGGATGCTAGAACTAAATCCATATTATCACCAACAGACATGTTGTCAGTGTTACACAGTGTTCCCCGCACTCCACAATCAAGAGCAGGGTTAGTACAATACCTTATTTATTATCAGCAACATTTCACTATCAGTCTCTCTCATCCAGCACAACTGCATCCAATGGCTTACATTAGATGTTCACTCAGACGGTGGACTGTGTGTGTGTGTGTGTGTGTGTGTGTGACTTTAGAGTTTAAGAGGAGGATATCTGTGTGTGCGTGTGTGTGTGTGTGTGTGTGTGTGTGTGTGTGTGTGTGTGAGAGTGAGTGTGTGGGTGTGTGTTTGTGCCGCTGCAACCAGCTCACAGCCTCTGACAACCCATAAACCTCGGCACTGATGCTCAGATGGAGCCGGTAACCATGGTTACACGTCATCCTGGGAGTGACTGATAAGGACTGAAAGAGGCCATGACAGCCTTGTTACATAAATCCAGAGAAGGCTGATCGCCTCAGGCCTGTGTGTGTGTAGGTGTGTAACGAAGCACCGCAGTTACCTATGCTGCGGACAGTATTTGAAATGTATTTGAAATGTGATGTGATGACAAAGGAAAACGCCCACACACAATGTTATTGGATAGATTTATTGTAGGACTGTGAATGCTGGGAGCCATGTGCACAGCTGGGACAAAGAGATGTTCCATTTTGTTCTCCCTGCCAACAAACAAATAGACAACGGCAGTTAATGACTGATTGAACAGACTTGATTATCTAATTAGTTATGTGGCAGTGTCGAGAAGAGTTGAGCTCACAGAGAAAGCCGCCTTGGATACATGCATACACGTTCAGGGGAAAGTCAGGATATAAAAGCACGAAGCATATACTCAGAAATCAATAGTTAAAGTATAATCGAAAGAGAAGGTTTATGATCATTATATAACGAATGTTTAATGCATAGAGTGATTTAACAAATGTAAAAACTGATTATAACAATTATCTGTGTACCGGAGCTGAGATGTGGAAAAAGTGTTTGTCATGGTGTGTCAGCGGACCAAGTGAGTCAGGAACAGATGTTTTGGGCGTAGGTCAGGGAAACAGTCATGAAACTTTGAATTCTGCTGCAAGAGATGACTCACACAGGCAAGAGGGAAGATCGGTACTTTCCAGAAACAAGCGCACACACAAGAGGGTGGGGGGGATGAGATCATGGGTTCAGAATAGGAGGGAGGGGAACAGACAGCCCAAATCAAGGATAAAAGGAGACGCTTGCAAGCCGCAAGCCGGGATTTCTGCACGAGCCGTCCAGGCGCTCTGACGTTCTGACGATCGCCACTGAAGTATTCGAGGACTTTGTCTCTGTTCACGGAAAGACGACCGCTGTTCGTGGACAAAGATTGAAAGACGGAGATTTCCCTCTCCCCACTGCTCGACTTTAACAACTGAACAACGGAGGAACGCGGCAGTCCTAGAAAGACTTTGTACTGAGCCTTGAGGACTGTTGAACGGACTCCGCTGCGAGAGCAGGAGGACCAAGGGTCCGGCCGGACCTTCGCTCCTAACAACTCCAAAATAACTTTTTCACCGAACCATTGAAGATCCAGCTCCAACCGAGCCATCTCGGCATCTAAAACTAATGAGTATAATCTAAGAAGAAAATTAAAGTAACGAATCAAGTGTAGTAACATTTTAAGTGAGCTGTAGCTTAACCCTTGCTAACTAAACTAACTAAATATAACCTGCAATAAATATCTAATCTGCATTTAAAGTAAATTTCTCAAGTGCATTTATTTGCTCAAGTAGTAAAAGTTCCTCGTGGCAGTAAAAAGTTAAATCCATTGTATGTCTAACAACTGAGTTCTGTAAGGTTATCCCAGAGACCGAATCCACTGAACAATCCCTTACGGTTTTAGAAGTAATCCTAGCCATTAAAACCTAACCTGGCATTTACCAAGAGCACGGATCCAGAAGATACACAAAAATATTGTGAATAGATTGCAAAGACAGAGGTTAACTCTCCTCTGTCTGTTTCCTCTTCCCAGTGTGTTCGGGCAAAATACTTCTCTGGGGGCCGAGCACCGATTTATGGTTCCGGGTCGAGCACCGATTTATGGTTCAGGGTCGAGCACCGATTTATGGTTCCGGGACATACCAACCACAGGAAGCGGGTAGGGGGGAAGTCACAATATGTGTTGCTCTGTTTATTAGGGCCCGAGCACCGACGTAGTCGGAGCGGAGGACCTATTGAATTTCTAATGTTTATTATTAGGGCCCGAGCACCGACGTAGTCGGAGTGGAGGACCTATTGTATTTCTAATTAGGGCCCGAGCACCGACGTTGTCGGAGCGGAGGACCTATTGTATTTCTAATGTTTATTATTATTAGGGCCCGAGCCCCGACGTAGTCGGAGCGGAGGACCTATTGTATTTCTAATGTTTATTATTATTAGGGCCCGAGCCCCGACGTAGTCGGAGCGGAGGACCTATTGTATTTCTAATGTTTATTGTTATTAGGGCCCGAGCACCGACATAGTCGGAGCGGAGGACCTATTGAATTTCTAATGTTTATTAGGGCCCGAGCACCGACGTAGTCGGAGCGGAGTACCTATTGAATTTCTAATGTTTATTAGGGCCCGAGCACCGACGTAGTCGGAGCGGAGGACCTATTGAATTTCTAATGTTTATTAGGGCCCGAGCACCGACGTAGTCGGAGCGGAGGACCTATTGTATTTCTAATGTTTATTATTCGGGCCCGAGCACCGACGTAGTCGGAGCGGAGGACCTATTGTATTTCTAATGTTTATTAGGGCCCGAGCACCGACGTAGTCGGAGCGGAGGACCTATTGTATTTCTAATGTTTATTAGGGCCCGAGCACCGACGTAGTCGGAGCGGAGGACCTATTGTATTTCTAATGTTTATTATTAGGGCCCGAGCACCGACGTAGTCGGAGCGGAGGACCTATTGTATTTCTAATGTTTATTATTAGGGCCCGAGCACCGACGTAGTCGGAGCGGAGGACCTATTGTATTTCTAATGTTTATTATTCGGACCCGAGCACCGACGTAGTCGGAGAGGAGGACCTATTGTATTTCTAATGTTTATTAGGGCCCGAGCACCGACGTAGTCGGAGCGGAGGACCTATTGTATTTCTAATGTTTATTATTCGGGCCCGAGCACCGACATAGTCGGAGCGGAGGACCTATTGTATTTCTAATGTTTATTATTAGGGCCCGAGCACCAATGTAGTCGGAGCGGAGGACCTATTGTATTTCTAATGTTTATTATTATTATTAGGGCCCGAGCACCGACGTAGTCGGAGCGGAGGACCTATTGTATTTCTAATGTTTATTATTAGGGCCCGAGCACCGACGTAGTCGGAGCGGAGGACCTATTGTATTTCTAATGTTTATTATTATTATTAGGGCCGAGCACCGACGTAGTCGGAGCGGAGGACCTATTGTATTTCTAATGTTTATTATTAGGGCCCGAGCACCGACGTAGTCGGAGCGGAGGACCTATTGTATTTCTAATGTTTATTATTAGGGCCCGAGCACCGACGTAGTCGGAGAGGAGGACCTATTGTATTTCTAATGTTTATTAGGGCCCGAGCACCGACGTAGTCGGAGCGGAGGACCTATTGTATTTCTAATGTTTATTATTATTAGGGCCCGAGCACCGACGTAGTCGGAGCGGAGGACCTATTGTATTTCTAATGTTTATTATTATTAGGGCCCGAGCACCGACGTAGTCGGAGCGGAGGACCTATTGTATTTCTAATGTTTATTATTATTAGGGCCCGAGCACCGACGTAGTCGGAGCGGAGGACCTATTGTATTTCTAATGTTTATTATTATTATTATTAGGGCCCGAGCACCGACGTAGTCGGAGCGGAGGACCTATTGAATTTCTAATGTTTATTAGGGCCCGAGCACCGACGTAGTCGAAGTGGAGGACCTATTGAATTTCTAATGTTTATTAGGGCCCGAGCACCGACGTAGTCGGAGCAGAGGACCTATTGTATTTCTCATGTTTATTATTATTATTATTATTAGGGCCCGAGCACCGACGTAGTCGGAGCGGAGGACCTATTGTATTTCTAATGTTTATTATTATTAGGGCCCGAGCACTGACGTAGTCGGAGCGGAGGACCTATTGTATTTCTAATGTTTATTATTATTATTATGAGGGCCCGAGCACCGACATAGTCGGAGCGGAGGACCTATTGTATTTCTAATGTTTATTATTAGGGCCCGAGCACCAACGTAGTCGGAGCGGAGGACCTATTGTATTTCTATTGTTTATTAGGGCCCGAGCACCGACGTAGTCGGAGCGGAGGACCTATTGTATTTCTAATGTTTATTATTATTAGGGCCCGAGCACTGACGTAGTCGGAGCGGAGGACCTATTGTATTTCTAATGTTTATTATTATTATTATGAGGGCCCGAGCACCGACGTAGTCGGAGCGGAGGACCTATTGAATTTCTAATGTTTATTAGGGCCCGAGCACCGGCGTAGTCGGAGCGGAGGACCTATTGTATTTCTAATGTTTATTAGGGCCCGCGCACCGACGTAGTCGGAGCGGAGGACCTATTGTATTTCTAATGTTTATTATTATTAGGGCCCGAGCACTGACGTAGTCGGAGCAGAGGACCTATTGTATTTCTAATGTTTATTATTATTATTATGAGGGCCCGAGCACCGACGTAGTTGGAGCGGAGGACCTATTGAATTTCTAATGTTTATTAGGGCCCGAGCACCGACGTAGTCGGAGGGGAGTACCTATTGAATTTCTAATGTTTATTAGGGCCCGAGCACCGACGTAGTCGGAGCGGAGGACCTATTGTATTTCTAATGTTTATTATTATTAGGGCCCGAGCACCGACGTAGTCGGAGCGGAGGACCTATTGTATTTCTAATGTTTATTATTATTAGGGCCCGAGCACTGACGTAGTCGGAGCGGAGGACCTATTGTATTTCTAATGTTTATTATTATTATTATGAGGGCCCGAGCACCGACATAGTCGGAGCGGAGGACCTATTGAATTTCGAATGTTTATTATTATTATTATGAGGGCCCGAGCACCGACATAGTCGGAGCGGAGGACCTATTGAATTTCTAATGTTTATTAGGGCCCGAGCACCGACGTAGTCGAAGTGGAGGACCTATTGAATTTCTAATGTTTATTAGGGCCCGAGCACCGACGTAGTCGGAGCAGAGGACCTATTGTATTTCTCATGTTTATTATTATTATTATTATTAGGGCCCGAGCACCGACGTAGTCGGAGCGGAGGACCTATTGTATTTCTAATGTTTATTATTATTAGGGCCCGAGCACCGACGTAGTCGGAGCGGAGGACCTATTGTATTTCTAATGTTTATTATTATTATTATTAGGGCCCGAGCACCGACGTAGTCGGAGCGGAGGACCTATTGAATTTCTAATGTTTATTAGGGCCCGAGCACCGACGTAGTCGGAGTGGAGGACCTATTGAATTTCTATTGTTTATTAGGGCCCGAGCACCGACGTAGTCGGAGCGGAGGACCTATTGTATTTCTAATGTTTATTATTATTAGGGCCCGAGCACTGACGTAGTCGGAGCGGAGGACCTATTGTATTTCTAATGTTTATTATTATTATTATGAGGGCCCGAGCACCGACATAGTCGGAGCGGAGGACCTATTGTATTTCTAATGTTTATTATTAGGGCCCGAGCACCAACGTAGTCGGAGCGGAGGACCTATTGTATTTCTATTGTTTATTAGGGCCCGAGCACCGACGTAGTCGGAGCGGAGGACCTATTGTATTTCTAATGTTTATTATTATTAGGGCCCGAGCACTGACGTAGTCGGAGCGGAGGACCTATTGTATTTCTAATGTTTATTATTAATATTATGAGGGCCCGAGCACCGACGTAGTCGGAGCGGAGGACCTATTGAATTTCTAATGTTTATTAGGGCCCGAGCACCGGCGTAGTCGGAGCGGAGGACCTATTGTATTTCTAATGTTTATTAGGGCCCGCGCACCGACGTAGTCGGAGCGGAGGACCTATTGTATTTCTAATGTTTATTATTATTAGGGCCCGAGCACTGACGTAGTCGGAGCAGAGGACCTATTGTATTTCTAATGTTTATTATTATTATTATGAGGGCCCGAGCACCGACGTAGTTGGAGCGGAGGACCTATTGAATTTCTAATGTTTATTAGGGCCCGAGCACCGACGTAGTCGGAGGGGAGGACCTATTGAATTTCTAATGTTTATGAGGGCCCGAGCACCGACGTAGTCGGAGCGGAGGACCTATTGTATTTCTAATGTTTATTATGATTAGGGCCCGAGCACCGACGTAGTCGGAGTGGAGGACCTATTGTATTTCTAATGTTTATTATTATTATTATGAGGGCCCGAGCACCGACGTCGTCGGAGCTGAGGACCTATTGAATTTCTAATGTTTATTAGGGCCCGAGCACCGACGTAGTCGGAGCGGAGGACCTATTGAATTTCTAATGTTTATTAGGGCCCGAGCACCGACGTAGTCGGAGCAGAGGACCTATTGTATTTCTAATGTTTATTATTATTATTATTATTAGGGCCCGAGCACCGACGTAGTCGGAGCTGAGGACCTATTGTATTTCTAATGTTTATTAGGGCCCGAGCACCGACGTAGTCGGAGCAGAGGACCTATTGTATTTCTAATGTTTATTATTATTATTATTATTAGGGCCCGAGCACCGACGTAGTCGGAGCTGAGGACCTATTGTATTTCTAATGTTTATTCACGGAAAGACGACCGCTGTTCGTGGACAAAGATTGAAAGACGGAGATTTCCCTCTCCCCACTGCTCGACTTTAACAACTGAACAACGGAGGAACGCGGCAGTCCTAGAAAGACTTTGTACTGAGCCTTGAGGACTGTTGAACGGACTCCGCTGCGAGAGCAGGAGGACCAAGGGTCCGGCCGGACCTTCGCTCCTAACAACTCCAAAATAACTTTTTCACCGAACCATTGAAGATCCAGCTCCAACCGAGCCATCTCGGCATCTAAAACTAATGAGTATAATCTAAGAAGAAAATTAAAGTAACGAATCAAGTGTAGTAACATTTTAAGTGAGCTGTAGCTTAACCCTTGCTAACTAAACTAACTAAATATAACCTGCAATAAATATCTAATCTGCATTTAAAGTAAATTTCTCAAGTGCATTTATTTGCTCAAGTAGTAAAAGTTCCTCGTGGCAGTAAAAAGTTAAATCCATTGTATGTCTAACAACTGAGTTCTGTAAGGTTATCCCAGAGACCGAATCCACTGAACAATCCCTTACGGTTTTAGAAGTAATCCTAGCCATTAAAACCTAACCTGGCATTTACCAAGAGCACGGATCCAGAAGATACACAAAAATATTGTGAATAGATTGCAAAGACAGAGGTTAACTCTCCTCTGTCTGTTTCCTCTTCCCAGTGTGTTCGGGCAAAATACTTCTCTGGGGGCCGAGCACCGATTTATGGTTCCGGGTCGAGCACCGATTTATGGTTCAGGGTCGAGCACCGATTTATGGTTCCGGGACATACCAACCACAGGAAGCGGGTAGGGGGGAAGTCACAATATGTGTTGCTCTGTTTATTAGGGCCCGAGCACCGACGTAGTCGGAGCGGAGGACCTATTGAATTTCTAATGTTTATTATTAGGGCCCGAGCACCGACGTAGTCGGAGTGGAGGACCTATTGTATTTCTAATTAGGGCCCGAGCACCGACGTTGTCGGAGCGGAGGACCTATTGTATTTCTAATGTTTATTATTATTAGGGCCCGAGCCCCGACGTAGTCGGAGCGGAGGACCTATTGTATTTCTAATGTTTATTATTATTAGGGCCCGAGCCCCGACGTAGTCGGAGCGGAGGACCTATTGTATTTCTAATGTTTATTGTTATTAGGGCCCGAGCACCGACATAGTCGGAGCGGAGGACCTATTGAATTTCTAATGTTTATTAGGGCCCGAGCACCGACGTAGTCGGAGCGGAGTACCTATTGAATTTCTAATGTTTATTAGGGCCCGAGCACCGACGTAGTCGGAGCGGAGGACCTATTGAATTTCTAATGTTTATTAGGGCCCGAGCACCGACGTAGTCGGAGCGGAGGACCTATTGTATTTCTAATGTTTATTATTCGGGCCCGAGCACCGACGTAGTCGGAGCGGAGGACCTATTGTATTTCTAATGTTTATTAGGGCCCGAGCACCGACGTAGTCGGAGCGGAGGACCTATTGTATTTCTAATGTTTATTAGGGCCCGAGCACCGACGTAGTCGGAGCGGAGGACCTATTGTATTTCTAATGTTTATTATTAGGGCCCGAGCACCGACGTAGTCGGAGCGGAGGACCTATTGTATTTCTAATGTTTATTATTAGGGCCCGAGCACCGACGTAGTCGGAGCGGAGGACCTATTGTATTTCTAATGTTTATTATTCGGACCCGAGCACCGACGTAGTCGGAGAGGAGGACCTATTGTATTTCTAATGTTTATTAGGGCCCGAGCACCGACGTAGTCGGAGCGGAGGACCTATTGTATTTCTAATGTTTATTATTCGGGCCCGAGCACCGACATAGTCGGAGCGGAGGACCTATTGTATTTCTAATGTTTATTATTAGGGCCCGAGCACCAATGTAGTCGGAGCGGAGGACCTATTGTATTTCTAATGTTTATTATTATTATTAGGGCCCGAGCACCGACGTAGTCGGAGCGGAGGACCTATTGTATTTCTAATGTTTATTATTAGGGCCCGAGCACCGACGTAGTCGGAGCGGAGGACCTATTGTATTTCTAATGTTTATTATTATTATTAGGGCCGAGCACCGACGTAGTCGGAGCGGAGGACCTATTGTATTTCTAATGTTTATTATTAGGGCCCGAGCACCGACGTAGTCGGAGCGGAGGACCTATTGTATTTCTAATGTTTATTATTAGGGCCCGAGCACCGACGTAGTCGGAGAGGAGGACCTATTGTATTTCTAATGTTTATTAGGGCCCGAGCACCGACGTAGTCGGAGCGGAGGACCTATTGTATTTCTAATGTTTATTATTATTAGGGCCCGAGCACCGACGTAGTCGGAGCGGAGGACCTATTGTATTTCTAATGTTTATTATTATTAGGGCCCGAGCACCGACGTAGTCGGAGCGGAGGACCTATTGTATTTCTAATGTTTATTATTATTAGGGCCCGAGCACCGACGTAGTCGGAGCGGAGGACCTATTGTATTTCTAATGTTTATTATTATTATTATTAGGGCCCGAGCACCGACGTAGTCGGAGCGGAGGACCTATTGAATTTCTAATGTTTATTAGGGCCCGAGCACCGACGTAGTCGAAGTGGAGGACCTATTGAATTTCTAATGTTTATTAGGGCCCGAGCACCGACGTAGTCGGAGCAGAGGACCTATTGTATTTCTCATGTTTATTATTATTATTATTATTAGGGCCCGAGCACCGACGTAGTCGGAGCGGAGGACCTATTGTATTTCTAATGTTTATTATTATTAGGGCCCGAGCACTGACGTAGTCGGAGCGGAGGACCTATTGTATTTCTAATGTTTATTATTATTATTATGAGGGCCCGAGCACCGACATAGTCGGAGCGGAGGACCTATTGTATTTCTAATGTTTATTATTAGGGCCCGAGCACCAACGTAGTCGGAGCGGAGGACCTATTGTATTTCTATTGTTTATTAGGGCCCGAGCACCGACGTAGTCGGAGCGGAGGACCTATTGTATTTCTAATGTTTATTATTATTAGGGCCCGAGCACTGACGTAGTCGGAGCGGAGGACCTATTGTATTTCTAATGTTTATTATTATTATTATGAGGGCCCGAGCACCGACGTAGTCGGAGCGGAGGACCTATTGAATTTCTAATGTTTATTAGGGCCCGAGCACCGGCGTAGTCGGAGCGGAGGACCTATTGTATTTCTAATGTTTATTAGGGCCCGCGCACCGACGTAGTCGGAGCGGAGGACCTATTGTATTTCTAATGTTTATTATTATTAGGGCCCGAGCACTGACGTAGTCGGAGCAGAGGACCTATTGTATTTCTAATGTTTATTATTATTATTATGAGGGCCCGAGCACCGACGTAGTTGGAGCGGAGGACCTATTGAATTTCTAATGTTTATTAGGGCCCGAGCACCGACGTAGTCGGAGGGGAGTACCTATTGAATTTCTAATGTTTATTAGGGCCCGAGCACCGACGTAGTCGGAGCGGAGGACCTATTGTATTTCTAATGTTTATTATTATTAGGGCCCGAGCACCGACGTAGTCGGAGCGGAGGACCTATTGTATTTCTAATGTTTATTATTATTAGGGCCCGAGCACTGACGTAGTCGGAGCGGAGGACCTATTGTATTTCTAATGTTTATTATTATTATTATGAGGGCCCGAGCACCGACATAGTCGGAGCGGAGGACCTATTGAATTTCGAATGTTTATTATTATTATTATGAGGGCCCGAGCACCGACATAGTCGGAGCGGAGGACCTATTGAATTTCTAATGTTTATTAGGGCCCGAGCACCGACGTAGTCGAAGTGGAGGACCTATTGAATTTCTAATGTTTATTAGGGCCCGAGCACCGACGTAGTCGGAGCAGAGGACCTATTGTATTTCTCATGTTTATTATTATTATTATTATTAGGGCCCGAGCACCGACGTAGTCGGAGCGGAGGACCTATTGTATTTCTAATGTTTATTATTATTAGGGCCCGAGCACCGACGTAGTCGGAGCGGAGGACCTATTGTATTTCTAATGTTTATTATTATTATTATTAGGGCCCGAGCACCGACGTAGTCGGAGCGGAGGACCTATTGAATTTCTAATGTTTATTAGGGCCCGAGCACCGACGTAGTCGGAGTGGAGGACCTATTGAATTTCTATTGTTTATTAGGGCCCGAGCACCGACGTAGTCGGAGCGGAGGACCTATTGTATTTCTAATGTTTATTATTATTAGGGCCCGAGCACTGACGTAGTCGGAGCGGAGGACCTATTGTATTTCTAATGTTTATTATTATTATTATGAGGGCCCGAGCACCGACATAGTCGGAGCGGAGGACCTATTGTATTTCTAATGTTTATTATTAGGGCCCGAGCACCAACGTAGTCGGAGCGGAGGACCTATTGTATTTCTATTGTTTATTAGGGCCCGAGCACCGACGTAGTCGGAGCGGAGGACCTATTGTATTTCTAATGTTTATTATTATTAGGGCCCGAGCACTGACGTAGTCGGAGCGGAGGACCTATTGTATTTCTAATGTTTATTATTAATATTATGAGGGCCCGAGCACCGACGTAGTCGGAGCGGAGGACCTATTGAATTTCTAATGTTTATTAGGGCCCGAGCACCGGCGTAGTCGGAGCGGAGGACCTATTGTATTTCTAATGTTTATTAGGGCCCGCGCACCGACGTAGTCGGAGCGGAGGACCTATTGTATTTCTAATGTTTATTATTATTAGGGCCCGAGCACTGACGTAGTCGGAGCAGAGGACCTATTGTATTTCTAATGTTTATTATTATTATTATGAGGGCCCGAGCACCGACGTAGTTGGAGCGGAGGACCTATTGAATTTCTAATGTTTATTAGGGCCCGAGCACCGACGTAGTCGGAGGGGAGGACCTATTGAATTTCTAATGTTTATGAGGGCCCGAGCACCGACGTAGTCGGAGCGGAGGACCTATTGTATTTCTAATGTTTATTATGATTAGGGCCCGAGCACCGACGTAGTCGGAGTGGAGGACCTATTGTATTTCTAATGTTTATTATTATTATTATGAGGGCCCGAGCACCGACGTCGTCGGAGCTGAGGACCTATTGAATTTCTAATGTTTATTAGGGCCCGAGCACCGACGTAGTCGGAGCGGAGGACCTATTGAATTTCTAATGTTTATTAGGGCCCGAGCACCGACGTAGTCGGAGCAGAGGACCTATTGTATTTCTAATGTTTATTATTATTATTATTATTAGGGCCCGAGCACCGACGTAGTCGGAGCTGAGGACCTATTGTATTTCTAATGTTTATTAGGGCCCGAGCACCGACGTAGTCGGAGCAGAGGACCTATTGTATTTCTAATGTTTATTATTATTATTATTATTAGGGCCCGAGCACCGACGTAGTCGGAGCTGAGGACCTATTGTATTTCTAATGTTTATTAGGGCCCGAGCACCGACCTAGTCGGAGCGGAGGACCTATTGAATTTCTAATGTTTATTAGGGCCCGAGCACCGGCGTAGTCGGAGCGGAGGACCTATTGTATTTCTAATGTTTATTAAGGCCCGAGCACCGACGTAGTCGGAGCGGAGGACCTATTGTATTTCTAATGTTTATTAGGGCCCGAGCACCGACGTAGTCGGAGCGGAGGACCTATTGTATTTCTAATGTTTATTAGGGCCCGAGCACCGACGTAGTCGGAGCGGAGGACCTATTGTATTTCTAATGTTTATTAGGGCCCGAGCACCGACGTAGTCGGAGCGGAGGACCTATTGTATTTCTAATGTTTATTATTATTATTAGGGCCCGAGCACCGACGTAGTCGGAGAGGAGGACCTATTGTATTTCTAATGTTTATTAGGGCCCGAGCACCGACATAGTCGGAGCGGAGGACCTATTGAATTTCTAATGTTTATTAGGGCCCGAGCACCGACGTAGTCGGAGCGGAGGACCTATTGTATTTCTAATGTTTATTGGGGCCCAAGCACCAACGTAGTCGGAGCGGAGGACCTATTGTATTTCTAATGTTTATTATTAGGGCCCGAGCACCGACGTAGTCGGAGCGGAGGACCTATTGTATTTCTAATGTTTATTATTAGGGCCCGAGCACCGACGTAGTCGGAGCGGAGGACCTATTGTATTTCTAATGTTTATTATTCGGGCCCGAGCACCGACGTAGTCGGAGCGGAGGACCTATTGTATTTCTAATGTTTATTATTAGGGCCCGAGCACCGACGTAGTCGGAGCGGAGGACCTATTGTATTTCTAATGTTTATTATTACGGCCCGAGCACCGACGTAGTCGGAGCGGAGGACCTATTGTATTTCTAATGTTTATTATTCGGGCCCGAGCACCGATGTAGTCGGAGCGGAGGACCTATTGTATTTCTAATGTTTATTATTATTATTAGGGCCCGAGCACCGACGTAGTCGGAGCGGAGGACCTATTGTATTTCTAATGTTTATTATTATTAGGGCCCGAGCACCGACGTAGTCGGAGCGGAGGACCTATTGTATTTCTAATGTTTATTATTATTAGGGCCCGAGCACCGACGTAGTCGGAGCGGAGGACCTATTGTATTTCTAATGTTTATTATTATTATTATTAGGGCCCGAGCACCGACGTAGTCGGAGCGGAGGACCTATTGAATTTCTAATGTTTATTAGGGCCCGAGCACCGACGTAGTCGAAGTGGAGGACCTATTGAATTTCTAATGTTTATTAGGGCCCGAGCACCGACGTAGTCGGAGCAGAGGACCTATTGTATTTCTCATGTTTATTATTATTATTATTATTAGGGCCCGAGCACCGACGTAGTCGGAGCGGAGGACCTATTGTATTTCTAATGTTTATTATTATTAGGGCCCGAGCACTGACGTAGTCGGAGCGGAGGACCTATTGTATTTCTAATGTTTATTATTATTATTATGAGGGCCCGAGCACCGACATAGTCGGAGCGGAGGACCTATTGTATTTCTAATGTTTATTATTAGGGCCCGAGCACCAACGTAGTCGGAGCGGAGGACCTATTGTATTTCTATTGTTTATTAGGGCCCGAGCACCGACGTAGTCGGAGCGGAGGACCTATTGTATTTCTAATGTTTATTATTATTAGGGCCCGAGCACTGACGTAGTCGGAGCGGAGGACCTATTGTATTTCTAATGTTTATTATTATTATTATGAGGGCCCGAGCACCGACGTAGTCGGAGCGGAGGACCTATTGAATTTCTAATGTTTATTAGGGCCCGAGCACCGGCGTAGTCGGAGCGGAGGACCTATTGTATTTCTAATGTTTATTAGGGCCCGCGCACCGACGTAGTCGGAGCGGAGGACCTATTGTATTTCTAATGTTTATTATTATTAGGGCCCGAGCACTGACGTAGTCGGAGCAGAGGACCTATTGTATTTCTAATGTTTATTATTATTATTATGAGGGCCCGAGCACCGACGTAGTTGGAGCGGAGGACCTATTGAATTTCTAATGTTTATTAGGGCCCGAGCACCGACGTAGTCGGAGCGGAGGACCTATTGTATTTCTAATGTTTATTATTATTAGGGCCCGAGCACCGACGTAGTCGGAGCGGAGGACCTATTGTATTTCTAATGTTTATTATTATTAGGGCCCGAGCACTGACGTAGTCGGAGCAGAGGACCTATTGTATTTCTAATGTTTATTATTATTATTATGAGGGCCCGAGCACCGACGTAGTTGGAGCGGAGGACCTATTGAATTTCTAATGTTTATTAGGGCCCGAGCACCGACGTAGTCGGAGCGGAGGACCTATTGTATTTCTAATGTTTATTATTATTAGGGCCCGAGCACCGACGTAGTCGGAGCGGAGGACCTATTGTATTTCTAATGTTTATTATTATTAGGGCCCGAGCACCGACGTAGTCGGAGCGGAGGACCTATTGTATTTCTAATGTTTATTATTATTAGGGCCCGAGCACTGACGTAGTCGGAGCGGAGGACCTATTGTATTTCTAATGTTTATTATTATTATTATGAGGGCCCGAGCACCGACATAGTCGGAGCGGAGGACCTATTGAATTTCTAATGTTTATTATTATTATTATGAGGGCCCGAGCACCGTCATAGTCGGAGCGGAGGACCTATTGAATTTCTAATGTTTATTAGGGCCCGAGCACCGACGTAGTCGAAGTGGAGGACCTATTGAATTTCTAATGTTTATTAGGGCCCGAGCACCGACGTAGTCGGAGCAGAGGACCTATTGTATTTCTCATGTTTATTATTATTATTATTATTAGGGCCCGAGCACCGACGTAGTCGGAGCGGAGGACCTATTGTATTTCTAATGTTTATTATTATTAGGGCCCGAGCACCGACGTAGTCGGAGCGGAGGACCTATTGTATTTCTAATGTTTATTATTATTATTATTAGGGCCCGAGCACCGACATAGTCGGAGCGGAGGACCTATTGTATTTCTAATGTTTATTATTAGGGCCCGAGCACCAACGTAGTCGGAGCGGAGGACCTATTGTATTTCTATTGTTTATTAGGGCCCGAGCACCGACGTAGTCGGAGCGGAGGACCTATTGTATTTCTAATGTTTATTATTATTAGGGCCCGAGCACTGACGTAGTCGGAGCGGAGGACCTATTGTATTTCTAATGTTTATTATTAATATTATGAGGGCCCGAGCACCGACGTAGTCGGAGCGGAGGACCTATTGAATTTCTAATGTTTATTAGGGCCCGAGCACCGGCGTAGTCGGAGCGGAGGACCTATTGTATTTCTAATGTTTATTAGGGCCCGCGCACCGACGTAGTCGGAGCGGAGGACCTATTGTATTTCTAATGTTTATTATTATTAGGGCCCGAGCACTGACGTAGTCGGAGCAGAGGACCTATTGTATTTCTAATGTTTATTATTATTATTATGAGGGCCCGAGCACCGACGTAGTTGGAGCGGAGGACCTATTGAATTTCTAATGTTTATTAGGGCCCGAGCACCGACGTAGTCGGAGGGGAGGACCTATTGAATTTCTAATGTTTATTATGATTAGGGCCCGAGCACCGACGTAGTCGGAGTGGAGGACCTATTGTATTTCTAATGTTTATTATGATTAGGGCCCGAGCACCGACGTAGTCGGAGTGGAGGACCTATTGAATTTCTAATGTTTATTATGATTAGGGCCCGAGCACCGACGTAGTCGGAGGGGAGGACCTATTGAATTTCTAATGTTTATTATTATTAGGGCCCGAGCACCGACGTAGTCGGAGCGGAGGACCTATTGTATTTCTAATGTTTATTATGATTAGGGCCCGAGCACCGACGTAGTCGGAGTGGAGGACCTATTGTATTTCTAATGTTTATTATTATTATTATGAGGGCCCGAGCACCGACGTCGTCGGAGCTGAGGACCTATTGAATTTCTAATGTTTATTAGGGCCCGAGCACCGACGTAGTCGGAGCGGAGGACCTATTGAATTTCTAATGTTTATTAGGGCCCGAGCACCGACGTAGTCGGAGCAGAGGACCTATTGTATTTCTAATGTTTATTATTATTATTATTATTAGGGCCCGAGCACCGACGTAGTCGGAGCTGAGGACCTATTGTATTTCTAATGTTTATTAGGGCCCGAGCACCGACGTAGTCGGAGCAGAGGACCTATTGTATTTCTAATGTTTATTATTATTATTATTATTAGGGCCCGAGCACCGACGTAGTCGGAGCTGAGGACCTATTGTATTTCTAATGTTTATTAGGGCCCGAGCACCGACCTAGTCGGAGCGGAGGACCTATTGAATTTCTAATGTTTATTAGGGCCCGAGCACCGACGTAGTCGGAGCGGAGGACCTATTGTATTTCTAATGTTTATTAAGGCCCGAGCACCGACGTAGTCGGAGCGGAGGACCTATTGTATTTCTAATGTTTATTAGGACCCGAGCACCGACGTAGTCGGAGCGGAGGACCTATTGTATTTCTAATGTTTATTAGGGCCCGAGCACCGACGTAGTCGGAGCGGAGGACCTATTGTATTTCTAATGTTTATTAGGGCCCGAGCACCGACGTAGTCGGAGCGGAGGACCTATTGTATTTCTAATGTTTATTATTATTATTAGGGCCCGAGCACCGACGTAGTCGGAGAGGAGGACCTATTGTATTTCTAATGTTTATTAGGGCCCGAGCACCGACATAGTCGGAGCGGAGGACCTATTGAATTTCTAATGTTTATTAGGGCCCGAGCACCGACGTAGTCGGAGCGGAGGACCTATTGTATTTCTAATGTTTATTGGGGCCCAAGCACCAACGTAGTCGGAGCGGAGGACCTATTGTATTTCTAATGTTTATTATTAGGGCCCGAGCACCGACGTAGTCGGAGCGGAGGACCTATTGTATTTCTAATGTTTATTATTAGGGCCCGAGCACCGACGTAGTCGGAGCGGAGGACCTATTGTATTTCTAATGTTTATTATTAGGGCCCGAGCACCGACGTAGTCGGAGCGGAGGACCTATTGTATTTCTAATGTTTATTATTCGGGCCCGAGCACCGACGTAGTCGGAGCGGAGGACCTATTGTATTTCTAATGTTTATTATTCGGGCCCGAGCACCGACGTAGTCGGAGCGGAGGACCTATTGTATTTCTAATGTTTATTATTAGGGCCCGAGCACCGACGTAGTCGGAGCGGAGGACCTATTGTATTTCTAATGTTTATTATTACGGCCCGAGCACCGACGTAGTCGGAGCGGAGGACCTATTGTATTTCTAATGTTTATTATTCGGGCCCGAGCACCGATGTAGTCGGAGCGGAGGACCTATTGTATTTCTAATGTTTATTATTATTATTAGGGCCCGAGCACCGACGTAGTCGGAGCGGAGGACCTATTGTATTTCTAATGCTTATTATTAGGGCCCGAGCACCGACGTAGTCGGAGCGGAGGACCTATTGAATTTCTAATGTTTATTAGGGCCCGAGCACCGACGTAGTCGGAGCGGAGGACCTATTGCATTTCTAATGTTTATTAGGGCCCGAGCACCGACGTAGTCGGAGCAGAGGACCTATTGTATTTCTAATGTTTATTATTATTATTATTATTAGGGCCCGAGCACCGTCGTAGTCGGAGCTGAGGACCTATTGTATTTCTAATGTTTATTAGGGCCCGAGCACCGGCGTAGTCGGAGCGGAGGACCTATTGAATTTCTAATGTTTATTAGGGCCCGAGCACCGACGTAGTCGGAGCGGAGGACCTATTGTATTTCTAATGTTTATTATTATTATTATTATTAGGGCCCGAGCACCGTCGTAGTCGGAGCTGAGGACCTATTGTATTTCTAATGTTTATTAGGGCCCGAGCACCGACGTAGTCGGAGCGGAGGACCTATTGAATTTCTAATGTTTATTAGGGCCCGAGCACCGACGTAGTCGGAGCGGAGGACCTATTGAATTTCTAATGTTTATTAGGGCCCGAGCACCGACGTAGTCGGAGCGGAGGACCTATTGTATTTCTAATGTTTATTAGGGCCCGAGCACCGACATAGTCGGAGCGGAGGACCTATTGTATTTCTAATGTTTATTAGGGCCCGAGCACCGACGTAGTCGGAGCGGAGGACCTATTGTATTTCTAATGTTTATTAGGGCCCGAGCACCGACGTAGTCGGAGCGGAGGACCTATTGTATTTCTAATGTTTATTATTATTATTAGGGCCCGAGCACCGACGTAGTCGGAGAGGAGGACCTATTGTATTTCTAATGTTTATTAGGGCCCGAGCACCGAGATAGTCGGAGCGGAGGACCTATTGAATTTCTAATGTTTATTAGGGCCCGAGCACCGACGTAGTCGGAGCGGAGGACCTATTGTATTTCTAATGTTTATTGGGGCCCGAGCACCAACGTAGTCGGAGGGGAGGACCTATTGAATTTCTAATGTTTATTAGGGCCCGAGCACCGACGTAGTCGGAGCGGAGGACCTATTGTATTTCTAATGTTTATTATTATTAGGGCCCGAGCACCGACGTAGTCGGAGCGGAGGACCTATTGTATTTCTAATGTTTATTATTATTAGGGCCCGAGCACTGACGTAGTCGGAGCGGAGGACCTATTGTATTTCTAATGTTTATTATTATTATTATGAGGGCCCGAGCACCGACATAGTCGGAGCGGAGGACCTATTGAATTTCTAATGTTTATTATTATTATTATGAGGGCCCGAGCACCGACATAGTCGGAGCGGAGGACCTATTGAATTTCTAATGTTTATTAGGGCCCGAGCACCGACGTAGTCGAAGTGGAGGACCTATTGAATTTCTAATGTTTATTAGGGCCCGAGCACCGACGTAGTCGGAGCAGAGGACCTATTGTATTTCTCATGTTTATTATTATTATTATTATTAGGGCCCGAGCACCGACGTAGTCGGAGCGGAGGACCTATTGTATTTCTAATGTTTATTATTATTAGGGCCCGAGCACCGACGTAGTCGGAGCGGAGGACCTATTGTATTTCTAATGTTTATTATTATTATTATTAGGGCCCGAGCACCGACGTAGTCGGAGCGGAGGACCTATTGAATTTCTAATGTTTATTAGGGCCCGAGCACCGACGTAGTCGGAGTGGAGGACCTATTGAATTTCTATTGTTTATTAGGGCCCGAGCACCGACGTAGTCGGAGCGGAGGACCTATTGTATTTCTAATGTTTATTATTATTAGGGCCCGAGCACTGACGTAGTCGGAGCGGAGGACCTATTGTATTTCTAATGTTTATTATTATTATTATCAGGGCCCGAGCACCGACATAGTCGGAGCGGAGGACCTATTGTGTTTCTAATGTTTATTATTAGGGCCCGAGCACCAACGTAGTCGGAGCGGAGGACCTATTGTATTTCTATTGTTTATTAGGGCCCGAGCACCGACGTAGTCGGAGCGGAGGACCTATTGTATTTCTAATGTTTATTATTATTAGGGCCCGAGCACTGACGTAGTCGGAGCGGAGGACCTATTGTATTTCTAATGTTTATTATTATTATTATGAGGGCCCGAGCACCGACGTAGTCGGAGCGGAGGACCTATTGAATTTCTAATGTTTATTAGGGCCCGAGCACCGGCGTAGTCGGAGCGGAGGACCTATTGTATTTCTAATGTTTATTAGGGCCCGCGCACCGACGTAGTCGGAGCGGAGGACCTATTGTATTTCTAATGTTTATTATTATTAGGGCCCGAGCACTGACGTAGTCGGAGCAGAGGACCTATTGTATTTCTAATGTTTATTATTATTATTATGAGGGCCCGAGCACCGACGTAGTTGGAGCGGAGGACCTATTGAATTTCTAATGTTTATTAGGGCCCGAGCACCGACGTAGTCGGAGGGGAGGACCTATTGAATTTCTAATGTTTATTAGGGCCCGAGCACCGACGTAGTCGGAGCGGAGGACCTATTGTATTTCTAATGTTTATTATGATTAGGGCCCGAGCACCGACGTAGTCGGAGTGGAGGACCTATTGTATTTCTAATGTTTATTATTATTATTATGAGGGCCCGAGCACCGACGTCGTCGGAGCTGAGGACCTATTGAATTTCTAATGTTTATTAGGGCCCGAGCACCGACGTAGTCGGAGCAGAGGACCTATTGTATTTCTAATGTTTATTATTATTATTATTATTAGGGCCCGAGCACCGACGTAGTCGGAGCTGAGGACCTATTGTATTTCTAATGTTTATTAGGGCCCGAGCACCGACGTAGTCGGAGCAGAGGACCTATTGTATTTCTAATGTTTATTATTATTATTATTATTAGGGCCCGAGCACCGACGTAGTCGGAGCTGAGGACCTATTGTATTTCTAATGTTTATTAGGGCCCGAGCACCGACCTAGTCGGAGCGGAGGACCTATTGAATTTCTAATGTTTATTAGGGCCCGAGCACCGACGTAGTCGGAGCGGAGGACCTATTGTATTTCTAATGTTTATTATTATTATTATGAGGGCCCGAGCACCGACGTCGTCGGAGCTGAGGACCTATTGTATTTCTAATGTTTATTAGGGCCCGAGCACCGACGTAGTCGGAGCGGAGGACCTATTGTATTTCTAATGTTTATTAGGGCCCGAGCACCGACGTAGTCGGAGCGGAGGACCTATTGTATTTCTAATGTTTATTAGGGCCCGAGCACCGACTACGTCGGAGCGGAGGACCTATTGTATTTCTAATGTTTATTATTATTATTAGGGCCCGAGCACCGACGTAGTCGGAGAGGAGGACCTATTGTATTTCTAATGTTTATTAGGGCCCGAGCACCGACATAGTCGGAGCGGAGGACCTATTGAATTTCTAATGTTTATTAGGGCCCGAGCACCGACGTAGTCGGAGCGGAGGACCTATTGTATTTCTAATGTTTATTGGGGCCCAAGCACCAACGTAGTCGGAGCGGAGGACCTATTGTATTTCTGATGTTTATTATTAGGGCCCGAGCACCGACGTAGTCGGAGCGGAGGACCTATTGTATTTCTAATGTTTATTATTAGGGCCCGAGCACCGACGTAGTCGGAGCGGAGGACCTATTGTATTTCTAATGTTTATTATTAGGGCCCGAGCACCGACGTAGTCGGAGCGGAGGACCTATTGTATTTCTAATGTTTATTATTCGGGCCCGAGCACCGACGTAGTCGGAGCGGAGGACCTATTGTATTTCTAATGTTTATTATTCGGGCCCGAGCACCGACGTAGTCGGAGCGGAGGACCTATTGTATTTCTAATGTTTATTATTAGGGCCCGAGCACCGACGTAGTCGGAGCGGAGGACCTATTGTATTTCTAATGTTTATTATTATTATTATGAGGGCCCGAGCACCGACGTCGTCGGAGCTGAGGACCTATTGAATTTCTAATGTTTATTAGGGCCCGAGCACCGACGTAGTCGGAGCGGAGGACCTATTGAATTTCTAATGTTTATTAGGGCCCGAGCACCGACGTAGTCGGAGCGGAGGACCTATTGAATTTCTAATGTTTATTAGGGCCCGAGCACCGACGTAGTCGGAGCGGAGGACCTATTGAATTTCTAATGTTTATTAGGGCCCGAGCACCGACGTAGTCGGAGCAGAGGACCTATTGTATTTCTAATGTTTATTATTATTATTATTATTAGGGCCCGAGCACCGTCGTAGTCGGAGCTGAGGACCTATTGTATTTCTAATGTTTATTAGGGCCCGAGCACCGGCGTAGTCGGAGCGGAGGACCTATTGAATTTCTAATGTTTATTAGGGCCCGAGCACCGACGTAGTCGGAGCGGAGGACCTATTGTATTTCTAATGTTTATTATTATTATTATTATTAGGGCCCGAGCACCGTCGTAGTCGGAGCTGAGGACCTATTGTATTTCTAATGTTTATTAGGGCCCGAGCACCGACGTAGTCGGAGCGGAGGACCTATTGAATTTCTAATGTTTATTAGGGCCCGAGCACCGACGTAGTCGGAGCGGAGGACCTATTGTATTTCTAATGTTTATTAGGGCCCGAGCACCGACATAGTCGGAGCGGAGGACCTATTGTATTTCTAATGTTTATTAGGGCCCGAGCACCGACGTAGTCGGAGCGGAGGACCTATTGTATTTCTAATGTTTATTAGGGCCCGAGCACCGACGTAGTCGGAGCGGAGGACCTATTGTATTTCTAATGTTTATTATTATTATTAGGGCCCGAGCACCGACGTAGTCGGAGAGGAGGACCTATTGTATTTCTAATGTTTATTAGGGCCCGAGCACCAACGTAGTCGGAGCGGAGGACCTATTGAATTTCTAATGTTTATTAGGGCCCGAGCACCGACGTAGTCGGAGCGGAGGACCTATTGTATTTCTAATGTTTATTAGGGCCCGAGCACCAACGTAGTCGGAGCGGAGGACCTATTGTATTTCTAATGTTTATTATTAGGGCCCGAGCACCGACGTAGTCGGAGCGGAGGACCTATTGTATTTCTAATGTTTATTATTAGGGCCCGAGCACCGACGTAGTCGGAGCGGAGGACCTATTGTATTTCTAATGTTTATTATTAGGGCCCGAGCACCGACGTAGTCGGAGCGGAGGACCTATTGTATTTCTAATGTTTATTATTCGGGCCCGAGCACCGACGTAGTCGGAGCGGAGGACCTATTGTATTTCTAATGTTTATTAGGGCCCGAGCACCAACGTAGTCGGAGCGGAGGACCTATTGTATTTCTAATGTTTATTAGGGCCCGAGCACCGCCGTAGTCGGAGCGGAGGACCTATTGTATTTCTAATGTTTATTATTATTATTAGGGCCCGAGCACCGACGTAGTCGGAGCGGAGGACCTATTGTATTTCTAATGCTTATTATTAGGGCCCGAGCACCGACGTAGTCGGAGCGGAGGACCTATTGTATTTCTAATGTTTATTATTATTATTAGGGCCCGAGCACCGACGTAGTCGGAGCGGAGGACCTATTGAATTTCTAATGTTTATCAGGGCCCGAGCACCGACGTAGTCGGAGCGGAGGACCTATTGTATTTCTAATGTTTATTATTAGGGCCCGAGCACCGACGTAGTCGGAGCGGAGGACCTATTGTATTTCTAATGTTTATTATTAGGGCCCGAGCACCGACGTAGTCGGAGCGGAGGACCTATTGTATTTCTAATGTTTATTATTAGGGCCCGAGCACCGACGTGGTCGGAGCGGAGGACCTATTGTATTTCTAATGTTTATTAGGGCCCGAGCACCGACGTAGTCGGAGCGGAGGACCTATTGTATTTCTAATGTTTATTAGGGCCCGAGCACCGACGTAGTCGGAGCGGAGGACCTATTGTATTTCTAATGTTTATTAGGGCCCGAGCACCGACGTAGTCGGAGCGGAGGACCTATTGTATTTCTAATGTTTATTATTATTATTAGGGCCCGAGCACCGACGTAGTCGGAGCGGAGGACCTATTGAATTTCTAATGTTTAATAGGGCCCGAGCACCGGCGTAGTCGGAGCGGAGGACCTATTGTATTTCTAATGTTTATTATTAGGGCCCGAGCACCGACGTAGTCGGAGCGGAGGACCTATTGTATTTCTAATGTTTATTATTACGGCCCGAGCACCGACGTAGTCGGAGCGGAGGACCTATTGTATTTCTAATGTTTATTATTCGGGCCCGAGCACCGATGTAGTCGGAGCGGAGGACCTATTGTATTTCTAATGTTTATTATTATTATTAGGGCCCGAGCACCGACGTAGTCGGAGCGGAGGACCTATTGTATTTCTAATGCTTATTATTAGGGCCCGAGCACCGACGTAGTCGGAGCGGAGGACCTATTGAATTTCTAATGTTTATTAGGGCCCGAGCACCGACGTAGTCGGAGCGGAGGACCTATTGAATTTCTAATGTTTATTAGGGCCCGAGCACCGACGTAGTCGGAGCAGAGGACCTATTGTATTTCTAATGTTTATTATTATTATTATTATTAGGGCCCGAGCACCGTCGTAGTCGGAGCGGAGGACCTATTGTATTTCTAATGTTTATTATTCGGGCCCGAGCACCGACGTAGTCGGAGCGGAGGACCTATTGTATTTCTAATGTTTATTAGGGCCCGAGCACCAACGTAGTCGGAGCGGAGGACCTATTGTATTTCTAATGTTTATTAGGGCCCGAGCACCGCCGTAGTCGGAGCGGAGGACCTATTGTATTTCTAATGTTTATTATTATTATTAGGGCCCGAGCACCGACGTAGTCGGAGCGGAGGACCTATTGTATTTCTAATGTTTATTATTAGGGCCCGAGCACCGACGTAGTCGGAGCGGAGGACCTATTGTATTTCTAATGTTTATTATTCGGGCCCGAGCACCGACGTAGTCGGAGCGGAGGACCTATTGTATTTCTAATGTTTATTAGGGCCCGAGCACCAACGTAGTCGGAGCGGAGGACCTATTGTATTTCTAATGTTTATTAGGGCCCGAGCACCGCCGTAGTCGGAGCGGAGGACCTATTGTATTTCTAATGTTTATTATTATTATTAGGGCCCGAGCACCGACGTAGTCGGAGCGGAGGACCTATTGTATTTCTAATGCTTATTATTAGGGCCCGAGCACCGACGTAGTCGGAGCGGAGGACCTATTGTATTTCTAATGTTTATTATTATTATTAGGGCCCGAGCACCGACGTAGTCGGAGCGGAGGACCTATTGAATTTCTAATGTTTATCAGGGCCCGAGCACCGACGTAGTCGGAGCGGAGGACCTATTGTATTTCTAATGTTTATTATTAGGGCCCGAGCACCGACGTAGTCGGAGCGGAGGACCTATTGTATTTCTAATGTTTATTATTAGGGCCCGAGCACCGACGTAGTCGGAGCGGAGGACCTATTGTATTTCTAATGTTTATTATTAGGGCCCGAGCACCGACGTGGTCGGAGCGGAGGACCTATTGTATTTCTAATGTTTATTAGGGCCCGAGCACCGACGTAGTCGGAGCGGAGGACCTATTGTATTTCTAATGTTTATTAGGGCCCGAGCACCGACGTAGTCGGAGCGGAGGACCTATTGTATTTCTAATGTTTATTAGGGCCCGAGCACCGACGTAGTCGGAGCGGAGGACCTATTGTATTTCTAATGTTTATTATTATTATTAGGGCCCGAGCACCGACGTAGTCGGAGCGGAGGACCTATTGAATTTCTAATGTTTAATAGGGCCCGAGCACCGGCGTAGTCGGAGCGGAGGACCTATTGTATTTCTAATGTTTATTATTAGGGCCCGAGCACCGACGTAGTCGGAGCGGAGGACCTATTGTATTTCTAATGTTTATTATTACGGCCCGAGCACCGACGTAGTCGGAGCGGAGGACCTATTGTATTTCTAATGTTTATTATTCGGGCCCGAGCACCGATGTAGTCGGAGCGGAGGACCTATTGTATTTCTAATGTTTATTATTATTATTAGGGCCCGAGCACCGACGTAGTCGGAGCGGAGGACCTATTGTATTTCTAATGCTTATTATTAGGGCCCGAGCACCGACGTAGTCGGAGCGGAGGACCTATTGAATTTCTAATGTTTATTAGGGCCCGAGCACCGACGTAGTCGGAGCGGAGGACCTATTGAATTTCTAATGTTTATTAGGGCCCGAGCACCGACGTAGTCGGAGCAGAGGACCTATTGTATTTCTAATGTTTATTATTATTATTATTATTAGGGCCCGAGCACCGTCGTAGTCGGAGCTGAGGACCTATTGTATTTCTAATGTTTATTAGGGCCCGAGCACCGGCGTAGTCGGAGCGGAGGACCTATTGAATTTCTAATGTTTATTAGGGCCCGAGCACCGACGTAGTCGGAGCGGAGGACCTATTGTATTTCTAATGTTTATTATTATTATTATTATTAGGGCCCGAGCACCGTCGTAGTCGGAGCTGAGGACCTATTGTATTTCTAATGTTTATTAGGGCCCGAGCACCGACGTAGTCGGAGCGGAGGACCTATTGAATTTCTAATGTTTATTAGGGCCCGAGCACCGACGTAGTCGGAGCGGAGGACCTATTGAATTTCTAATGTTTATTAGGGCCCGAGCACCGACGTAGTCGGAGCGGAGGACCTATTGTATTTCTAATGTTTATTAGGGCCCGAGCACCGACATAGTCGGAGCGGAGGACCTATTGTATTTCTAATGTTTATTAGGGCCCGAGCACCGACGTAGTCGGAGCGGAGGACCTATTGTATTTCTAATGTTTATTAGGGCCCGAGCACCGACGTAGTCGGAGCGGAGGACCTATTGTATTTCTAATGTTTATTATTATTATTAGGGCCCGAGCACCGACGTAGTCGGAGAGGAGGACCTATTGTATTTCTAATGTTTATTAGGGCCCGAGCACCGAGATAGTCGGAGCGGAGGACCTATTGAATTTCTAATGTTTATTAGGGCCCGAGCACCGACGTAGTCGGAGCGGAGGACCTATTGTATTTCTAATGTTTATTGGGGCCCGAGCACCAACGTAGTCGGAGGGGAGGACCTATTGAATTTCTAATGTTTATTAGGGCCCGAGCACCGACGTAGTCGGAGCGGAGGACCTATTGTATTTCTAATGTTTATTATTAGGGCCCGAGCACCGACGTAGTCGGAGCGGAGGACCTATTGAATTTCTAATGTTTATTAGGGCCCGAGCACCGGCGTAGTCGGAGCGGAGGACCTATTGTATTTCTAATGTTTATTAGGGCCCGCGCACCGACGTAGTCGGAGCGGAGGACCTATTGTATTTCTAATGTTTATTATTATTAGGGCCCGAGCACTGACGTAGTCGGAGCAGAGGACCTATTGTATTTCTAATGTTTATTATTATTATTATGAGGGCCCGAGCACCGACGTAGTTGGAGCGGAGGACCTATTGAATTTCTAATGTTTATTAGGGCCCGAGCACCGACGTAGTCGGAGGGGAGGACCTATTGAATTTCTAATGTTTATTAGGGCCCGAGCACCGACGTAGTCGGAGCGGAGGACCTATTGTATTTCTAATGTTTATTATGATTAGGGCCCGAGCACCGACGTAGTCGGAGTGGAGGACCTATTGTATTTCTAATGTTTATTATTATTATTATGAGGGCCCGAGCACCGACGTCGTCGGAGCTGAGGACCTATTGAATTTCTAATGTTTATTAGGGCCCGAGCACCGACGTAGTCGGAGCAGAGGACCTATTGTATTTCTAATGTTTATTATTATTATTATTATTAGGGCCCGAGCACCGACGTAGTCGGAGCTGAGGACCTATTGTATTTCTAATGTTTATTAGGGCCCGAGCACCGACGTAGTCGGAGCAGAGGACCTATTGTATTTCTAATGTTTATTATTATTATTATTATTAGGGCCCGAGCACCGACGTAGTCGGAGCTGAGGACCTATTGTATTTCTAATGTTTATTAGGGCCCGAGCACCGACCTAGTCGGAGCGGAGGACCTATTGAATTTCTAATGTTTATTAGGGCCCGAGCACCGACGTAGTCGGAGCGGAGGACCTATTGTATTTCTAATGTTTATTATTATTATTATGAGGGCCCGAGCACCGACGTCGTCGGAGCTGAGGACCTATTGTATTTCTAATGTTTATTAGGGCCCGAGCACCGACGTAGTCGGAGCGGAGGACCTATTGTATTTCTAATGTTTATTAGGGCCCGAGCACCGACGTAGTCGGAGCGGAGGACCTATTGTATTTCTAATGTTTATTAGGGCCCGAGCACCGACTACGTCGGAGCGGAGGACCTATTGTATTTCTAATGTTTATTATTATTATTAGGGCCCGAGCACCGACGTAGTCGGAGAGGAGGACCTATTGTATTTCTAATGTTTATTAGGGCCCGAGCACCGACATAGTCGGAGCGGAGGACCTATTGAATTTCTAATGTTTATTAGGGCCCGAGCACCGACGTAGTCGGAGCGGAGGACCTATTGTATTTCTAATGTTTATTGGGGCCCAAGCACCAACGTAGTCGGAGCGGAGGACCTATTGTATTTCTGATGTTTATTATTAGGGCCCGAGCACCGACGTAGTCGGAGCGGAGGACCTATTGTATTTCTAATGTTTATTATTAGGGCCCGAGCACCGACGTAGTCGGAGCGGAGGACCTATTGTATTTCTAATGTTTATTATTAGGGCCCGAGCACCGACGTAGTCGGAGCGGAGGACCTATTGTATTTCTAATGTTTATTATTCGGGCCCGAGCACCGACGTAGTCGGAGCGGAGGACCTATTGTATTTCTAATGTTTATTATTCGGGCCCGAGCACCGACGTAGTCGGAGCGGAGGACCTATTGTATTTCTAATGTTTATTATTAGGGCCCGAGCACCGACGTAGTCGGAGCGGAGGACCTATTGTATTTCTAATGTTTATTATTATTATTATGAGGGCCCGAGCACCGACGTCGTCGGAGCTGAGGACCTATTGAATTTCTAATGTTTATTAGGGCCCGAGCACCGACGTAGTCGGAGCGGAGGACCTATTGAATTTCTAATGTTTATTAGGGCCCGAGCACCGACGTAGTCGGAGCGGAGGACCTATTGAATTTCTAATGTTTATTAGGGCCCGAGCACCGACGTAGTCGGAGCGGAGGACCTATTGAATTTCTAATGTTTATTAGGGCCCGAGCACCGACGTAGTCGGAGCAGAGGACCTATTGTATTTCTAATGTTTATTATTATTATTATTATTAGGGCCCGAGCACCGTCGTAGTCGGAGCTGAGGACCTATTGTATTTCTAATGTTTATTAGGGCCCGAGCACCGGCGTAGTCGGAGCGGAGGACCTATTGAATTTCTAATGTTTATTAGGGCCCGAGCACCGACGTAGTCGGAGCGGAGGACCTATTGTATTTCTAATGTTTATTATTATTATTATTATTAGGGCCCGAGCACCGTCGTAGTCGGAGCTGAGGACCTATTGTATTTCTAATGTTTATTAGGGCCCGAGCACCGACGTAGTCGGAGCGGAGGACCTATTGAATTTCTAATGTTTATTAGGGCCCGAGCACCGACGTAGTCGGAGCGGAGGACCTATTGTATTTCTAATGTTTATTAGGGCCCGAGCACCGACATAGTCGGAGCGGAGGACCTATTGTATTTCTAATGTTTATTAGGGCCCGAGCACCGACGTAGTCGGAGCGGAGGACCTATTGTATTTCTAATGTTTATTAGGGCCCGAGCACCGACGTAGTCGGAGCGGAGGACCTATTGTATTTCTAATGTTTATTATTATTATTAGGGCCCGAGCACCGACGTAGTCGGAGAGGAGGACCTATTGTATTTCTAATGTTTATTAGGGCCCGAGCACCAACGTAGTCGGAGCGGAGGACCTATTGAATTTCTAATGTTTATTAGGGCCCGAGCACCGACGTAGTCGGAGCGGAGGACCTATTGTATTTCTAATGTTTATTAGGGCCCGAGCACCAACGTAGTCGGAGCGGAGGACCTATTGTATTTCTAATGTTTATTATTAGGGCCCGAGCACCGACGTAGTCGGAGCGGAGGACCTATTGTATTTCTAATGTTTATTATTAGGGCCCGAGCACCGACGTAGTCGGAGCGGAGGACCTATTGTATTTCTAATGTTTATTATTAGGGCCCGAGCACCGACGTAGTCGGAGCGGAGGACCTATTGTATTTCTAATGTTTATTATTCGGGCCCGAGCACCGACGTAGTCGGAGCGGAGGACCTATTGTATTTCTAATGTTTATTAGGGCCCGAGCACCAACGTAGTCGGAGCGGAGGACCTATTGTATTTCTAATGTTTATTAGGGCCCGAGCACCGCCGTAGTCGGAGCGGAGGACCTATTGTATTTCTAATGTTTATTATTATTATTAGGGCCCGAGCACCGACGTAGTCGGAGCGGAGGACCTATTGTATTTCTAATGCTTATTATTAGGGCCCGAGCACCGACGTAGTCGGAGCGGAGGACCTATTGTATTTCTAATGTTTATTATTATTATTAGGGCCCGAGCACCGACGTAGTCGGAGCGGAGGACCTATTGAATTTCTAATGTTTATCAGGGCCCGAGCACCGACGTAGTCGGAGCGGAGGACCTATTGTATTTCTAATGTTTATTATTAGGGCCCGAGCACCGACGTAGTCGGAGCGGAGGACCTATTGTATTTCTAATGTTTATTATTAGGGCCCGAGCACCGACGTAGTCGGAGCGGAGGACCTATTGTATTTCTAATGTTTATTATTAGGGCCCGAGCACCGACGTGGTCGGAGCGGAGGACCTATTGTATTTCTAATGTTTATTAGGGCCCGAGCACCGACGTAGTCGGAGCGGAGGACCTATTGTATTTCTAATGTTTATTAGGGCCCGAGCACCGACGTAGTCGGAGCGGAGGACCTATTGTATTTCTAATGTTTATTAGGGCCCGAGCACCGACGTAGTCGGAGCGGAGGACCTATTGTATTTCTAATGTTTATTATTATTATTAGGGCCCGAGCACCGACGTAGTCGGAGCGGAGGACCTATTGAATTTCTAATGTTTAATAGGGCCCGAGCACCGGCGTAGTCGGAGCGGAGGACCTATTGTATTTCTAATGTTTATTATTAGGGCCCGAGCACCGACGTAGTCGGAGCGGAGGACCTATTGTATTTCTAATGTTTATTATTACGGCCCGAGCACCGACGTAGTCGGAGCGGAGGACCTATTGTATTTCTAATGTTTATTATTCGGGCCCGAGCACCGATGTAGTCGGAGCGGAGGACCTATTGTATTTCTAATGTTTATTATTATTATTAGGGCCCGAGCACCGACGTAGTCGGAGCGGAGGACCTATTGTATTTCTAATGCTTATTATTAGGGCCCGAGCACCGACGTAGTCGGAGCGGAGGACCTATTGAATTTCTAATGTTTATTAGGGCCCGAGCACCGACGTAGTCGGAGCGGAGGACCTATTGAATTTCTAATGTTTATTAGGGCCCGAGCACCGACGTAGTCGGAGCAGAGGACCTATTGTATTTCTAATGTTTATTATTATTATTATTATTAGGGCCCGAGCACCGTCGTAGTCGGAGCGGAGGACCTATTGTATTTCTAATGTTTATTATTCGGGCCCGAGCACCGACGTAGTCGGAGCGGAGGACCTATTGTATTTCTAATGTTTATTAGGGCCCGAGCACCAACGTAGTCGGAGCGGAGGACCTATTGTATTTCTAATGTTTATTAGGGCCCGAGCACCGCCGTAGTCGGAGCGGAGGACCTATTGTATTTCTAATGTTTATTATTATTATTAGGGCCCGAGCACCGACGTAGTCGGAGCGGAGGACCTATTGTATTTCTAATGTTTATTATTAGGGCCCGAGCACCGACGTAGTCGGAGCGGAGGACCTATTGTATTTCTAATGTTTATTATTCGGGCCCGAGCACCGACGTAGTCGGAGCGGAGGACCTATTGTATTTCTAATGTTTATTAGGGCCCGAGCACCAACGTAGTCGGAGCGGAGGACCTATTGTATTTCTAATGTTTATTAGGGCCCGAGCACCGCCGTAGTCGGAGCGGAGGACCTATTGTATTTCTAATGTTTATTATTATTATTAGGGCCCGAGCACCGACGTAGTCGGAGCGGAGGACCTATTGTATTTCTAATGCTTATTATTAGGGCCCGAGCACCGACGTAGTCGGAGCGGAGGACCTATTGTATTTCTAATGTTTATTATTATTATTAGGGCCCGAGCACCGACGTAGTCGGAGCGGAGGACCTATTGAATTTCTAATGTTTATCAGGGCCCGAGCACCGACGTAGTCGGAGCGGAGGACCTATTGTATTTCTAATGTTTATTATTAGGGCCCGAGCACCGACGTAGTCGGAGCGGAGGACCTATTGTATTTCTAATGTTTATTATTAGGGCCCGAGCACCGACGTAGTCGGAGCGGAGGACCTATTGTATTTCTAATGTTTATTATTAGGGCCCGAGCACCGACGTGGTCGGAGCGGAGGACCTATTGTATTTCTAATGTTTATTAGGGCCCGAGCACCGACGTAGTCGGAGCGGAGGACCTATTGTATTTCTAATGTTTATTAGGGCCCGAGCACCGACGTAGTCGGAGCGGAGGACCTATTGTATTTCTAATGTTTATTAGGGCCCGAGCACCGACGTAGTCGGAGCGGAGGACCTATTGTATTTCTAATGTTTATTATTATTATTAGGGCCCGAGCACCGACGTAGTCGGAGCGGAGGACCTATTGAATTTCTAATGTTTAATAGGGCCCGAGCACCGGCGTAGTCGGAGCGGAGGACCTATTGTATTTCTAATGTTTATTATTAGGGCCCGAGCACCGACGTAGTCGGAGCGGAGGACCTATTGTATTTCTAATGTTTATTATTACGGCCCGAGCACCGACGTAGTCGGAGCGGAGGACCTATTGTATTTCTAATGTTTATTATTCGGGCCCGAGCACCGATGTAGTCGGAGCGGAGGACCTATTGTATTTCTAATGTTTATTATTATTATTAGGGCCCGAGCACCGACGTAGTCGGAGCGGAGGACCTATTGTATTTCTAATGCTTATTATTAGGGCCCGAGCACCGACGTAGTCGGAGCGGAGGACCTATTGAATTTCTAATGTTTATTAGGGCCCGAGCACCGACGTAGTCGGAGCGGAGGACCTATTGAATTTCTAATGTTTATTAGGGCCCGAGCACCGACGTAGTCGGAGCAGAGGACCTATTGTATTTCTAATGTTTATTATTATTATTATTATTAGGGCCCGAGCACCGTCGTAGTCGGAGCTGAGGACCTATTGTATTTCTAATGTTTATTAGGGCCCGAGCACCGGCGTAGTCGGAGCGGAGGACCTATTGAATTTCTAATGTTTATTAGGGCCCGAGCACCGACGTAGTCGGAGCGGAGGACCTATTGTATTTCTAATGTTTATTATTATTATTATTATTAGGGCCCGAGCACCGTCGTAGTCGGAGCTGAGGACCTATTGTATTTCTAATGTTTATTAGGGCCCGAGCACCGACGTAGTCGGAGCGGAGGACCTATTGAATTTCTAATGTTTATTAGGGCCCGAGCACCGACGTAGTCGGAGCGGAGGACCTATTGAATTTCTAATGTTTATTAGGGCCCGAGCACCGACGTAGTCGGAGCGGAGGACCTATTGTATTTCTAATGTTTATTAGGGCCCGAGCACCGACATAGTCGGAGCGGAGGACCTATTGTATTTCTAATGTTTATTAGGGCCCGAGCACCGACGTAGTCGGAGCGGAGGACCTATTGTATTTCTAATGTTTATTAGGGCCCGAGCACCGACGTAGTCGGAGCGGAGGACCTATTGTATTTCTAATGTTTATTATTATTATTAGGGCCCGAGCACCGACGTAGTCGGAGAGGAGGACCTATTGTATTTCTAATGTTTATTAGGGCCCGAGCACCGAGATAGTCGGAGCGGAGGACCTATTGAATTTCTAATGTTTATTAGGGCCCGAGCACCGACGTAGTCGGAGCGGAGGACCTATTGTATTTCTAATGTTTATTGGGGCCCGAGCACCAACGTAGTCGGAGGGGAGGACCTATTGAATTTCTAATGTTTATTAGGGCCCGAGCACCGACGTAGTCGGAGCGGAGGACCTATTGTATTTCTAATGTTTATTATTAGGGCCCGAGCACCGACGTAGTCGGAGCGGAGGACCTATTGTATTTCTAATGTTTATTATTAGGGCCCGAGCACCGACGTAGTCGGAGCGGAGGACCTATTGTATTTCTAATGTTTATTATTATTATTAGGGCCCGAGCACCGACGTAGTCGGAGAGGAGGACCTATTGTATTTCTAATGTTTATTAGGGCCCGAGCACCAACGTAGTCGGAGCGGAGGACCTATTGAATTTCTAATGTTTATTAGGGCCCGAGCACCGACGTAGTCGGAGCGGAGGACCTATTGTATTTCTAATGTTTATTAGGGCCCGAGCACCAACGTAGTCGGAGCGGAGGACCTATTGTATTTCTAATGTTTATTATTAGGGCCCGAGCACCGACGTAGTCGGAGCGGAGGACCTATTGTATTTCTAATGTTTATTATTAGGGCCCGAGCACCGACGTAGTCGGAGCGGAGGACCTATTGTATTTCTAATGTTTATTATTATTATTAGGGCCCGAGCACCGACGTAGTCGGAGAGGAGGACCTATTGTATTTCTAATGTTTATTAGGGCCCGAGCACCGAGATAGTCGGAGCGGAGGACCTATTGAATTTCTAATGTTTATTAGGGCCCGAGCACCGACGTAGTCGGAGCGGAGGACCTATTGTATTTCTAATGTTTATTGGGGCCCGAGCACCAACGTAGTCGGAGGGGAGGACCTATTGAATTTCTAATGTTTATTAGGGCCCGAGCACCGACGTAGTCGGAGCGGAGGACCTATTGTATTTCTAATGTTTATTATTAGGGCCCGAGCACCGACGTAGTCGGAGCGGAGGACCTATTGTATTTCTAATGTTTATTATTAGGGCCCGAGCACCGACGTAGTCGGAGCGGAGGACCTATTGTATTTCTAATGTTTATTATTAGGGCCCGAGCACCGACGTAGTCGGAGCGGAGGACCTATTGTATTTCTAATGTTTATTATTCGGGCCCGAGCACCGACGTAGTCGGAGCGGAGGACCTATTGTATTTCTAATGTTTATTATTCGGGCCCGAGCACCGACGTAGTCGGAGCGGAGGACCTATTGTATTTCTAATGTTTATTATTAGGGCCCGAGCACCGACGTAGTCGGAGCGGAGGACCTATTGTATTTCTAATGTTTATTATTACGGCCCGAGCACCGACGTAGTCGGAGCGGAGGACCTATTGTATTTCTAATGTTTATTATTCGGGCCCGAGCACCGATGTAGTCGGAGCGGAGGACCTATTGTATTTCTAATGTTTATTATTATTATTAGGGCCCGAGCACCGACGTAGTCGGAGCGGAGGACCTATTGTATTTCTAATGCTTATTATTAGGGCCCGAGCACCGACGTAGTCGGAGCGGAGGACCTATTGAATTTCTAATGTTTATTAGGGCCCGAGCACCGACGTAGTCGGAGCGGAGGACCTATTGAATTTCTAATGTTTATTAGGGCCCGAGCACCGACGTAGTCGGAGCAGAGGACCTATTGTATTTCTAATGTTTATTATTATTATTATTATTAGGGCCCGAGCACCGTCGTAGTCGGAGCTGAGGACCTATTGTATTTCTAATGTTTATTAGGGCCCGAGCACCGGCGTAGTCGGAGCGGAGGACCTATTGAATTTCTAATGTTTATTAGGGCCCGAGCACCGACGTAGTCGGAGCGGAGGACCTATTGTATTTCTAATGTTTATTATTATTATTATTATTAGGGCCCGAGCACCGTCGTAGTCGGAGCTGAGGACCTATTGTATTTCTAATGTTTATTAGGGCCCGAGCACCGACGTAGTCGGAGCGGAGGACCTATTGAATTTCTAATGTTTATTAGGGCCCGAGCACCGACGTAGTCGGAGCGGAGGACCTATTGTATTTCTAATGTTTATTAGGGCCCGAGCACCGACATAGTCGGAGCGGAGGACCTATTGTATTTCTAATGTTTATTAGGGCCCGAGCACCGACGTAGTCGGAGCGGAGGACCTATTGTATTTCTAATGTTTATTAGGGCCCGAGCACCGACGTAGTCGGAGCGGAGGACCTATTGTATTTCTAATGTTTATTATTATTATTAGGGCCCGAGCACCGACGTAGTCGGAGAGGAGGACCTATTGTATTTCTAATGTTTATTAGGGCCCGAGCACCAACGTAGTCGGAGCGGAGGACCTATTGAATTTCTAATGTTTATTAGGGCCCGAGCACCGACGTAGTCGGAGCGGAGGACCTATTGTATTTCTAATGTTTATTAGGGCCCGAGCACCAACGTAGTCGGAGCGGAGGACCTATTGTATTTCTAATGTTTATTATTAGGGCCCGAGCACCGACGTAGTCGGAGCGGAGGACCTATTGTATTTCTAATGTTTATTATTAGGGCCCGAGCACCGACGTAGTCGGAGCGGAGGACCTATTGTATTTCTAATGTTTATTATTAGGGCCCGAGCACCGACGTAGTCGGAGCGGAGGACCTATTGTATTTCTAATGTTTATTATTCGGGCCCGAGCACCGACGTAGTCGGAGCGGAGGACCTATTGTATTTCTAATGTTTATTAGGGCCCGAGCACCAACGTAGTCGGAGCGGAGGACCTATTGTATTTCTAATGTTTATTAGGGCCCGAGCACCGCCGTAGTCGGAGCGGAGGACCTATTGTATTTCTAATGTTTATTATTATTATTAGGGCCCGAGCACCGACGTAGTCGGAGCGGAGGACCTATTGTATTTCTAATGCTTATTATTAGGGCCCGAGCACCGACGTAGTCGGAGCGGAGGACCTATTGTATTTCTAATGTTTATTATTATTATTAGGGCCCGAGCACCGACGTAGTCGGAGCGGAGGACCTATTGAATTTCTAATGTTTATCAGGGCCCGAGCACCGACGTAGTCGGAGCGGAGGACCTATTGTATTTCTAATGTTTATTATTAGGGCCCGAGCACCGACGTAGTCGGAGCGGAGGACCTATTGTATTTCTAATGTTTATTATTAGGGCCCGAGCACCGACGTAGTCGGAGCGGAGGACCTATTGTATTTCTAATGTTTATTATTAGGGCCCGAGCACCGACGTGGTCGGAGCGGAGGACCTATTGTATTTCTAATGTTTATTAGGGCCCGAGCACCGACGTAGTCGGAGCGGAGGACCTATTGTATTTCTAATGTTTATTAGGGCCCGAGCACCGACGTAGTCGGAGCGGAGGACCTATTGTATTTCTAATGTTTATTAGGGCCCGAGCACCGACGTAGTCGGAGCGGAGGACCTATTGTATTTCTAATGTTTATTATTATTATTAGGGCCCGAGCACCGACGTAGTCGGAGCGGAGGACCTATTGAATTTCTAATGTTTAATAGGGCCCGAGCACCGGCGTAGTCGGAGCGGAGGACCTATTGTATTTCTAATGTTTATTATTAGGGCCCGAGCACCGACGTAGTCGGAGCGGAGGACCTATTGTATTTCTAATGTTTATTATTACGGCCCGAGCACCGACGTAGTCGGAGCGGAGGACCTATTGTATTTCTAATGTTTATTATTCGGGCCCGAGCACCGATGTAGTCGGAGCGGAGGACCTATTGTATTTCTAATGTTTATTATTATTATTAGGGCCCGAGCACCGACGTAGTCGGAGCGGAGGACCTATTGTATTTCTAATGCTTATTATTAGGGCCCGAGCACCGACGTAGTCGGAGCGGAGGACCTATTGAATTTCTAATGTTTATTAGGGCCCGAGCACCGACGTAGTCGGAGCGGAGGACCTATTGAATTTCTAATGTTTATTAGGGCCCGAGCACCGACGTAGTCGGAGCAGAGGACCTATTGTATTTCTAATGTTTATTATTATTATTATTATTAGGGCCCGAGCACCGTCGTAGTCGGAGCTGAGGACCTATTGTATTTCTAATGTTTATTAGGGCCCGAGCACCGGCGTAGTCGGAGCGGAGGACCTATTGAATTTCTAATGTTTATTAGGGCCCGAGCACCGACGTAGTCGGAGCGGAGGACCTATTGTATTTCTAATGTTTATTATTATTATTATTATTAGGGCCCGAGCACCGTCGTAGTCGGAGCTGAGGACCTATTGTATTTCTAATGTTTATTAGGGCCCGAGCACCGACGTAGTCGGAGCGGAGGACCTATTGAATTTCTAATGTTTATTAGGGCCCGAGCACCGACGTAGTCGGAGCGGAGGACCTATTGAATTTCTAATGTTTATTAGGGCCCGAGCACCGACGTAGTCGGAGCGGAGGACCTATTGTATTTCTAATGTTTATTAGGGCCCGAGCACCGACATAGTCGGAGCGGAGGACCTATTGTATTTCTAATGTTTATTAGGGCCCGAGCACCGACGTAGTCGGAGCGGAGGACCTATTGTATTTCTAATGTTTATTAGGGCCCGAGCACCGACGTAGTCGGAGCGGAGGACCTATTGTATTTCTAATGTTTATTATTATTATTAGGGCCCGAGCACCGACGTAGTCGGAGAGGAGGACCTATTGTATTTCTAATGTTTATTAGGGCCCGAGCACCGAGATAGTCGGAGCGGAGGACCTATTGAATTTCTAATGTTTATTAGGGCCCGAGCACCGACGTAGTCGGAGCGGAGGACCTATTGTATTTCTAATGTTTATTGGGGCCCGAGCACCAACGTAGTCGGAGGGGAGGACCTATTGAATTTCTAATGTTTATTAGGGCCCGAGCACCGACGTAGTCGGAGCGGAGGACCTATTGTATTTCTAATGTTTATTATTATTAGGGCCCGAGCACCGACGTAGTCGGAGCGGAGGACCTATTGTATTTCTAATGTTTATTATTATTAGGGCCCGAGCACTGACGTAGTCGGAGCGGAGGACCTATTGTATTTCTAATGTTTATTATTATTATTATGAGGGCCCGAGCACCGACATAGTCGGAGCGGAGGACCTATTGAATTTCTAATGTTTATTATTATTATTATGAGGGCCCGAGCACCGACATAGTCGGAGCGGAGGACCTATTGAATTTCTAATGTTTATTAGGGCCCGAGCACCGACGTAGTCGAAGTGGAGGACCTATTGAATTTCTAATGTTTATTAGGGCCCGAGCACCGACGTAGTCGGAGCAGAGGACCTATTGTATTTCTCATGTTTATTATTATTATTATTATTAGGGCCCGAGCACCGACGTAGTCGGAGCGGAGGACCTATTGTATTTCTAATGTTTATTATTATTAGGGCCCGAGCACCGACGTAGTCGGAGCGGAGGACCTATTGTATTTCTAATGTTTATTATTATTATTATTAGGGCCCGAGCACCGACGTAGTCGGAGCGGAGGACCTATTGAATTTCTAATGTTTATTAGGGCCCGAGCACCGACGTAGTCGGAGTGGAGGACCTATTGAATTTCTATTGTTTATTAGGGCCCGAGCACCGACGTAGTCGGAGCGGAGGACCTATTGTATTTCTAATGTTTATTATTATTAGGGCCCGAGCACTGACGTAGTCGGAGCGGAGGACCTATTGTATTTCTAATGTTTATTATTATTATTATGAGGGCCCGAGCACCGACATAGTCGGAGCGGAGGACCTATTGTGTTTCTAATGTTTATTATTAGGGCCCGAGCACCAACGTAGTCGGAGCGGAGGACCTATTGTATTTCTATTGTTTATTAGGGCCCGAGCACCGACGTAGTCGGAGCGGAGGACCTATTGTATTTCTAATGTTTATTATTATTAGGGCCCGAGCACTGACGTAGTCGGAGCGGAGGACCTATTGTATTTCTAATGTTTATTATTATTATTATGAGGGCCCGAGCACCGACGTAGTCGGAGCGGAGGACCTATTGAATTTCTAATGTTTATTAGGGCCCGAGCACCGGCGTAGTCGGAGCGGAGGACCTATTGTATTTCTAATGTTTATTAGGGCCCGCGCACCGACGTAGTCGGAGTGGAGGACCTATTGTATTTCTAATGTTTATTATTATTAGGGCCCGAGCACTGACGTAGTCGGAGCAGAGGACCTATTGTATTTCTAATGTTTATTATTATTATTATGAGGGCCCGAGCACCGACGTAGTTGGAGCGGAGGACCTATTGAATTTCTAATGTTTATTAGGGCCCGAGCACCGACGTAGTCGGAGGGGAGGACCTATTGAATTTCTAATGTTTATTAGGGCCCGAGCACCGACGTAGTCGGAGCGGAGGACCTATTGTATTTCTAATGTTTATTATGATTAGGGCCCGAGCACCGACGTAGTCGGAGTGGAGGACCTATTGTATTTCTAATGTTTATTATTATTATTATGAGGGCCCGAGCACCGACGTCGTCGGAGCTGAGGACCTATTGAATTTCTAATGTTTATTAGGGCCCGAGCACCGACGTAGTCGGAGCAGAGGACCTATTGTATTTCTAATGTTTATTATTATTATTATTATTAGGGCCCGAGCACCGACGTAGTCGGAGCTGAGGACCTATTGTATTTCTAATGTTTATTAGGGCCCGAGCACCGACGTAGTCGGAGCAGAGGACCTATTGTATTTCTAATGTTTATTATTATTATTATTATTAGGGCCCGAGCACCGACGTAGTCGGAGCTGAGGACCTATTGTATTTCTAATGTTTATTAGGGCCCGAGCACCGACCTAGTCGGAGCGGAGGACCTATTGAATTTCTAATGTTTATTAGGGCCCGAGCACCGACGTAGTCGGAGCGGAGGACCTATTGTATTTCTAATGTTTATTAAGGCCCGAGCACCGACGTAGTCGGAGCGGAGGACCTATTGTATTTCTAATGTTTATTAGGGCCCGAGCACCGACGTAGTCGGAGCGGAGGACCTATTGTATTTCTAATGTTTATTAGGGCCCGAGCACCGACGTAGTCGGAGCGGAGGACCTATTGTATTTCTAATGTTTATTATTATTATTATTATTAGGGCCCGAGCACCGTCGTAGTCGGAGCTGAGGACCTATTGTATTTCTAATGTTTATTAGGGCCCGAGCACCGGCGTAGTCGGAGCGGAGGACCTATTGAATTTCTAATGTTTATTAGGGCCCGAGCACCGACGTAGTCGGAGCGGAGGACCTATTGTATTTCTAATGTTTATTATTATTATTATTATTAGGGCCCGAGCACCGTCGTAGTCGGAGCTGAGGACCTATTGTATTTCTAATGTTTATTAGGGCCCGAGCACCGGCGTAGTCGGAGCGGAGGACCTATTGTATTTCTAATGTTTATTAGGGCCCGAGCACCGACGTAGTCGGAGCGGAGGACCTATTGTATTTCTAATGTTTATTATTATTAGGGCCCGAGCACCGACGTAGTGGGAGCGGAGGACCTATTGTATTTCTAATGTTTATTATTATTATTATGAGGGCCCGAGCACCGACGTAGTCGGAGCGGAGGACCTATTGTATTTCTAATGCTTATTATTAGGGCCCGAGCACCGACGTAGTCGGAGCGGAGGACCTATTGTATTTCTAATGTTTATTATTATTATTAGGGCCCGAGCACCGACGTAGTCGGAGCGGAGGACCTATTGAATTTCTAATGTTTATTAGGGCCCGAGCACCAACGTAGTCGGAGCGGAGGACCTATTGTATTTCTAATGTTTATTATTAGGGCCCGAGCACCGACGTAGTCGGAGCGGAGGACCTATTGTATTTCTAATGTTTATTATTAGGGCCCGAGCACCGACGTAGTCGGAGCGGAGGACCTATTGTATTTCTAATGTTTATTATTAGGGCCCGAGCACCGACGTAGTCGGAGCGGAGGACCTATTGTATTTCTAATGTTTATTATTCGGGCCCGAGCACCGACGTAGTCGGAGCGGAGGACCTATTGTATTTCTAATGTTTATTAGGGCCCGAGCACCAACGTAGTCGGAGCGGAGGACCTATTGTATTTCTAATGTTTATTAGGGTCCGAGCACCGCCGTAGTCGGAGCGGAGGACCTATTGTATTTCTAATGTTTATTATTATTATTAGGGCCCGAGCACCGACGTAGTCGGAGCGGAGGACCTATTGTATTTCTAATGCTTATTATTAGGGCCCGAGCACCGACGTAGTCGGAGCGGAGGACCTATTGTATTTCTAATGTTTATTATTATTATTATGAGGGCCCGAGCACCGACGTAGTTGGAGCGGAGGACCTATTGAATTTCTAATGTTTATTAGGGCCCGAGCACCGACGTAGTCGGAGGGGAGGACCTATTGAATTTCTAATGTTTATTAGGGCCCGAGCACCGACGTAGTCGGAGCGGAGGACCTATTGTATTTCTAATGTTTATTATGATTAGGGCCCGAGCACCGACGTAGTCGGAGTGGAGGACCTATTGTATTTCTAATGTTTATTATTATTATTATGAGGGCCCGAGCACCGACGTCGTCGGAGCTGAGGACCTATTGAATTTCTAATGTTTATTAGGGCCCGAGCACCGACGTAGTCGGAGCAGAGGACCTATTGTATTTCTAATGTTTATTATTATTATTATTATTAGGGCCCGAGCACCGACGTAGTCGGAGCTGAGGACCTATTGTATTTCTAATGTTTATTAGGGCCCGAGCACCGACCTAGTCGGAGCGGAGGACCTATTGAATTTCTAATGTTTATTAGGGCCCGAGCACCGACGTAGTCGGAGCGGAGGACCTATTGTATTTCTAATGTTTATTAAGGCCCGAGCACCGACGTAGTCGGAGCGGAGGACCTATTGTATTTCTAATGTTTATTAGGGCCCGAGCACCGACGTAGTCGGAGCGGAGGACCTATTGTATTTCTAATGTTTATTAGGGCCCGAGCACCGACGTAGTCGGAGCGGAGGACCTATTGTATTTCTAATGTTTATTATTATTATTATTATTAGGGCCCGAGCACCGTCGTAGTCGGAGCTGAGGACCTATTGTATTTCTAATGTTTATTAGGGCCCGAGCACCGGCGTAGTCGGAGCGGAGGACCTATTGAATTTCTAATGTTTATTAGGGCCCGAGCACCGACGTAGTCGGAGCGGAGGACCTATTGTATTTCTAATGTTTATTATTATTATTATTATTAGGGCCCGAGCACCGTCGTAGTCGGAGCTGAGGACCTATTGTATTTCTAATGTTTATTAGGGCCCGAGCACCGGCGTAGTCGGAGCGGAGGACCTATTGTATTTCTAATGTTTATTAGGGCCCGAGCACCGACGTAGTCGGAGCGGAGGACCTATTGTATTTCTAATGTTTATTATTATTAGGGCCCGAGCACCGACGTAGTGGGAGCGGAGGACCTATTGTATTTCTAATGTTTATTATTATTATTATGAGGGCCCGAGCACCGACGTAGTCGGAGCGGAGGACCTATTGTATTTCTAATGCTTATTATTAGGGCCCGAGCACCGACGTAGTCGGAGCGGAGGACCTATTGTATTTCTAATGTTTATTATTATTATTAGGGCCCGAGCACCGACGTAGTCGGAGCGGAGGACCTATTGAATTTCTAATGTTTATCAGGGCCCGAGCACCGACGTAGTCGGAGCGGAGGACCTATTGTATTTCTAATGTTTATTAGGGCCCGAGCACCGACGTAGTCGGAGCGGAGGACCTATTGTATTTCTAATGTTTATTAGGGCCCGAGCACCAACGTAGTCGGAGCGGAGGACCTATTGTATTTCTAATGTTTATTATTAGGGCCCGAGCACCGACGTAGTCGGAGCGGAGGACCTATTGTATTTCTAATGTTTATTATTAGGGCCCGAGCACCGACGTAGTCGGAGCGGAGGACCTATTGTATTTCTAATGTTTATTATTAGGGCCCGAGCACCGACGTAGTCGGAGCGGAGGACCTATTGTATTTCTAATGTTTATTATTCGGGCCCGAGCACCGACGTAGTCGGAGCGGAGGACCTATTGTATTTCTAATGTTTATTAGGGCCCGAGCACCAACGTAGTCGGAGCGGAGGACCTATTGTATTTCTAATGTTTATTAGGGTCCGAGCACCGCCGTAGTCGGAGCGGAGGACCTATTGTATTTCTAATGTTTATTATTATTATTAGGGCCCGAGCACCGACGTAGTCGGAGCGGAGGACCTATTGTATTTCTAATGCTTATTATTAGGGCCCGAGCACCGACGTAGTCGGAGCGGAGGACCTATTGTATTTCTAATGTTTATTATTATTATTAGGGCCCGAGCACCGACGTAGTCGGAGCGGAGGACCTATTGAATTTCTAATGTTTATCAGGGCCCGAGCACCGACGTAGTCGGAGCGGAGGACCTATTGTATTTCTAATGTTTATTATTAGGGCCCGAGCACCGACGTAGTCGGAGCGGAGGACCTATTGTATTTCTAATGTTTATTATTAGGGCCCGAGCACCGACGTAGTCGGAGCGGAGGACCTATTGTATTTCTAATGTTTATTATTAGGGCCCGAGCACCGACGTGGTCGGAGCGGAGGACCTATTGTATTTCTAATGTTTATTAGGGCCCGAGCACCGACGTAGTCGGAGCGGAGGACCTATTGTATTTCTAATGTTTATTAGGGCCCGAGCACCGACGTAGTCGGAGCGGAGGACCTATTGTATTTCTAATGTTTATTAGGGCCCGAGCACCGACGTAGTCGGAGCGGAGGACCTATTGTATTTCTAATGTTTATTATTATTATTAGGGCCCGAGCACCGACGTAGTCGGAGCGGAGGACCTATTGAATTTCTAATGTTTAATAGGGCCCGAGCACCGGCGTAGTCGGAGCGGAGGACCTATTGTATTTCTAATGTTTATTAGGGCCCGAGCACCGACGTAGTCGGAGCGGAGGACCTATTGTATTTCTAATGTTTATTATTATTAGGGCCCGAGCACCGACGTAGTCGGAGCGGAGGACCTATTGTATTTCTAATGTTTATTATTATTATTAGGGCCCGAGCACCGACGTAGTCGGAGCGGAGGACCGATTGAATTTCTAATGTTTATTAGGGCCCGAGCACCGACGTAGTCGGAGTGGAGGACCTATTGAATTTCTAATGTTTATCAGGGCCCGAGCACCGACGTAGTCGGAGCAGAGGACCTATTGTATTTCTAATGTTTATTATTATTATTATTATTAGGGCCCGAGCACCGACGTAGTCGGAGCGGAGGACCTATTGTATTTCTAATGTTTATTATTAGGGCCCGAGCACCGACGTAGTGGGAGCGGAGGACCTATTGTATTTCTGTTTATTAGGGCCCGAGCACCGACGTAGTGGGAGCGGAGGACCTATTGTATTTCTAATGTTTATTAGGGCCCGAGCACCGACATAGTCGGAGCGGAGGACCTATTGTATTTCTAATGTTTATTATTATTATTAGGGCCCGAGCACCGACGTAGTCGGAGCGGAGGACCTATTGAATTTCTAATGTTTATTTGGGCCCGAGCACCGGCGTAGTCGGAGCGGAGGACCTATTGTATTTCTAATGTTTATTAGGGCCCGAGCACCGACGTAGTCGGAGCGGAGGACCTATTGTATTTCTAATGTTTATTATTATTAGGGCCCGAGCACCGACGTAGTGGGAGCGGAGGACCTATTGTATTTCTAATGTTTATTATTATTATTATGAGGGCCCGAGCACCGACGTAGTCGGAGCGGAGGACCTATTGTATTTCTAATGTTTATTATTAGGGCCCGAGCACCGACGTAGTGGGAGCGGAGGACCTATTGTATTTCTGTTTATTAGGGCCCGAGCACCGACGTAGTGGGAGCGGAGGACCTATTGTATTTCTAATGTTTATTAGGGCCCGAGCACCGACATAGTCGGAGCGGAGGACCTATTGTATTTCTAATGTTTATTATTATTATTAGGGCCCGAGCACCGACGTAGTCGGAGCGGAGGACCTATTGAATTTCTAATGTTTATTTGGGCCCGAGCACCGGCGTAGTCGGAGCGGAGGACCTATTGTATTTCTAATGTTTATTAGGGCCCGAGCACCGACGTAGTCGGAGCGGAGGACCTATTGTATTTCTAATGTTTATTATTATTAGGGCCCGAGCACCGACGTAGTGGGAGCGGAGGACCTATTGTATTTCTAATGTTTATTATTATTATTATGAGGGCCCGAGCACCGACGTAGTCGGAGCGGAGGACCTATTGTATTTCTAATGCTTATTATTAGGGCCCGAGCACCGACGTAGTCGGAGCGGAGGACCTATTGTATTTCTAATGTTTATTATTATTATTAGGGCCCGAGCACCGACGTAGTCGGAGCGGAGGACCTATTGAATTTCTAATGTTTATCAGGGCCCGAGCACCGATGTAGTCGGAGCGGAGGACCTATTTTATTTCTAATGTTTATTAGGGCCCGAGCACCGACGTAGTCGGAGCGGAGGACCTATTGTATTTCTAATGTTTATTATTAGGGCCCGAGCACCGACGTAGTCGGAGCGGAGGACCTATTGTATTTCTAATGTTTATTATTAGGGCCCGAGCACCGACGTAGTCGGAGCGGAGGACCTATTGTATTTCTAATGTTTATTATTATTATTATGAGGGCCCGAGCACCGACGTAGTCGGAGCGGAGGACCTATTGTATTTCTAATGCTTATTATTAGGGCCCGAGCACCGACGTAGTCGGAGCGGAGGACCTATTGTATTTCTAATGTTTATTATTATTATTAGGGCCCGAGCACCGACGTAGTCGGAGCGGAGGACCTATTGAATTTCTAATGTTTATCAGGGCCCGAGCACCGACGTAGTCGGAGCGGAGGACCTATTGTATTTCTAATGTTTATTAGGGCCCGAGCACCGACGTAGTCGGAGCGGAGGACCTATTGTATTTCTAATGTTTATTATTAGGGCCCGAGCACCGACGTAGTCGGAGCGGAGGACCTATTGTATTTCTAATGTTTATTATTAGGGCCCGAGCACCGACGTAGTCGGAGCGGAGGACCTATTGTATTTCTAATGTTTATTATTAGGGCCCGAGCACCGACGTAGTCGGAGCGGAGGACCTATTGTATTTCTAATGTTTATTAGGGCCCGAGCACCGACGTAGTCGGAGCGGAGGACCTATTGTATTTCTAATGTTTATTAGGGCCCGAGCACCGACGTAGTCGGAGCGGAGGACCTATTGTATTTCTAATGTTTATTAGGGCCCGAGCACCGACGTAGTCGGAGCGGAGGACCTATTGTATTTCTAATGTTTATTATTATTATTAGGGCCCGAGCACCGACGTAGTCGGAGCGGAGGACCTATTGAATTTCTAATGTTTATTAGGGCCCGAGCACCGGCGTAGTCGGAGCGGAGGACCTATTGTATTTCTAATGTTTATTAGGGCCCGAGCACCGACGTAGTCGGAGCGGAGGACCTATTGTATTTCTAATGTTTATTATTATTAGGGCCCGACCACCGACGTAGTCGGAGCGGAGGACCTATTGTATTTCTAATGTTTATTATTATTATTATGAGGGCCCGAGCACCGACGTAGTCGGAGCGGAGGACCGATTGAATTTCTAATGTTTATTAGGGCCCGAGCACCGACGTAGTCGGAGTGGAGGACCTATTGAATTTCTAATGTTTATCAGGGCCCGAGCACCGACGTAGTCGGAGCAGAGGACCTATTGTATTTCTAATGTTTATTATTATTAGGGCCCGAGCACCGACGTAGTCGGAGCGGAGGACCTATTGTATTTCTAATGTTTATTATTATTATTATGAGGGCCCGAGCACCGACGTAGTCGGAGCGGAGGACCGATTGAATTTCTAATGTTTATTAGGGCCCGAGCACCGACGTAGTCGGAGCGGAGGACCTATTGTATTTCTGATGTTTATTATTAGGGCCCGAGCACCGACGTAGTCGGAGCGGAGGACCTATTGTATTTCTAATGTTTATTATTAGGGCCCGAGCACCGACGTAGTCGGAGCGGAGGACCTATTGTATTTCTAATGTTTATTATTAGGGCCCGAGCACCGACGTAGTCGGAGCGGAGGACCTATTGTATTTCTAATGTTTATTAGGGCCCGAGCACCGACGTAGTCGGAGCGGAGGACCTATTGTATTTCTAATGTTTATTATTATTATTAGGGCCCGAGCACCGACGTAGTCGGAGCGGAGGACCTATTGAATTTCTAATGTTTATCAGGGCCCGAGCACCGATGTAGTCGGAGCGGAGGACCTATTGTATTTCTAATGTTTATTAGGGCCCGAGCACCGACGTAGTCGGAGCGGAGGACCTATTGTATTTCTAATGTTTATTATTAGGGCCCGAGCACCGACGTAGTCGGAGCGGAGGACCTATTGTATTTCTAATGTTTATTATTAGGGCCCGAGCACCGACGTAGTCGGAGCGGAGGACCTATTGTATTTCTAATGTTTATTATTATTATTATGAGGGCCCGAGCACCGACGTAGTCGGAGCGGAGGACCTATTGTATTTCTAATGCTTATTATTAGGGCCCGAGCACCGACGTAGTCGGAGCGGAGGACCTATTGTATTTCTAATGTTTATTATTATTATTAGGGCCCGAGCACCGACGTAGTCGGAGCGGAGGACCTATTGAATTTCTAATGTTTATCAGGGCCCGAGCACCGACGTAGTCGGAGCGGAGGACCTATTGTATTTCTAATGTTTATTAGGGCCCGAGCACCGACGTAGTCGGAGCGGAGGACCTATTGTATTTCTAATGTTTATTATTAGGGCCCGAGCACCGACGTAGTCGGAGCGGAGGACCTATTGTATTTCTAATGTTTATTATTAGGGCCCGAGCACCGACGTAGTCGGAGCGGAGGACCTATTGTATTTCTAATGTTTATTATTAGGGCCCGAGCACCGACGTAGTCGGAGCGGAGGACCTATTGTATTTCTAATGTTTATTAGGGCCCGAGCACCGACGTAGTCGGAGCGGAGGACCTATTGTATTTCTAATGTTTATTAGGGCCCGAGCACCGACGTAGTCGGAGCGGAGGACCTATTGTATTTCTAATGTTTATTAGGGCCCGAGCACCGACGTAGTCGGAGCGGAGGACCTATTGTATTTCTAATGTTTATTATTATTATTAGGGCCCGAGCACCGACGTAGTCGGAGCGGAGGACCTATTGAATTTCTAATGTTTATTAGGGCCCGAGCACCGGCGTAGTCGGAGCGGAGGACCTATTGTATTTCTAATGTTTATTAGGGCCCGAGCACCGACGTAGTCGGAGCGGAGGACCTATTGTATTTCTAATGTTTATTATTATTAGGGCCCGACCACCGACGTAGTCGGAGCGGAGGACCTATTGTATTTCTAATGTTTATTATTATTATTATGAGGGCCCGAGCACCGACGTAGTCGGAGCGGAGGACCGATTGAATTTCTAATGTTTATTAGGGCCCGAGCACCGACGTAGTCGGAGTGGAGGACCTATTGAATTTCTAATGTTTATCAGGGCCCGAGCACCGACGTAGTCGGAGCAGAGGACCTATTGTATTTCTAATATTTATTATTATTAGGGCCCGAGCACCGACGTAGTCGGAGCGGAGGACCTATTGTATTTCTAATGTTTATTATTATTATTATGAGGGCCCGAGCACCGACGTAGTCGGAGCGGAGGACCGATTGAATTTCTAATGTTTATTAGGGCCCGAGCACCGACGTAGTCGGAGCGGAGGACCTATTGTATTTCTGATGTTTATTATTAGGGCCCGAGCACCGACGTAGTCGGAGCGGAGGACCTATTGTATTTCTAATGTTTATTATTAGGGCCCGAGCACCGACGTAGTCGGAGCGGAGGACCTATTGTATTTCTAATGTTTATTATTAGGGCCCGAGCACCGACGTAGTCGGAGCGGAGGACCTATTGTATTTCTAATGTTTATTATTCGGGCCCGAGCACCGACGTAGTCGGAGCGGAGGACCTATTGTATTTCTAATGTTTATTATTCGGGCCCGAGCACCGACGTAGTCGGAGCGGAGGACCTATTGTATTTCTAATGTTTATTATTAGGGCCCGAGCACCGACGTAGTCGGAGCGGAGGACCTATTGTATTTCTAATGTTTATTAGGGCCCGAGCACCGACGTAGTCGGAGCGGAGGACCTATTGTATTTCTAATGTTTATTAGGGCCCGAGCACCGACGTAGTCGGAGCGGAGGACCTATTGTATTTCTAATGTTTATTAGGGCCCGAGCACCGACGTAGTCGGAGCGGAGGACCTATTGTATTTCTAATGTTTATTATTATTATTAGGGCCCGAGCACCGACGTAGTCGGAGCGGAGGACCTATTGAATTTCTAATGTTTATTAGGGCCCGAGCACCGGCGTAGTCGGAGCGGAGGACCTATTGTATTTCTAATGTTTATTAGGGCCCGAGCACCGACGTAGTCGGAGCGGAGGACCTATTGTATTTCTAATGTTTATTATTATTAGGGCCCGACCACCGACGTAGTCGGAGCGGAGGACCTATTGTATTTCTAATGTTTATTATTATTATTATGAGGGCCCGAGCACCGACGTAGTCGGAGCGGAGGACCGATTGAATTTCTAATGTTTATTAGGGCCCGAGCACCGACGTAGTCGGAGTGGAGGACCTATTGAATTTCTAATGTTTATCAGGGCCCGAGCACCGACGTAGTCGGAGCAGAGGACCTATTGTATTTCTAATGTTTATTATTATTAGGGCCCGAGCACCGACGTAGTCGGAGCGGAGGACCTATTGTATTTCTAATGTTTATTATTATTATTATGAGGGCCCGAGCACCGACGTAGTCGGAGCGGAGGACCGATTGAATTTCTAATGTTTATTAGGGCCCGAGCACCGACGTAGTCGGAGCGGAGGACCTATTGTATTTCTGATGTTTATTATTAGGGCCCGAGCACCGACGTAGTCGGAGCGGAGGACCTATTGTATTTCTAATGTTTATTATTAGGGCCCGAGCACCGACGTAGTCGGAGCGGAGGACCTATTGTATTTCTAATGTTTATTATTAGGGCCCGAGCACCGACGTAGTCGGAGCGGAGGACCTATTGTATTTCTAATGTTTATTATTCGGGCCCGAGCACCGACGTAGTCGGAGCGGAGGACCTATTGTATTTCTAATGTTTATTATTCGGGCCCGAGCACCGACGTAGTCGGAGCGGAGGACCTATTGAATTTCTAATGTTTATTAGGGCCCGAGCACCGACGTAGTCGGAGCGGAGGACCTATTGAATTTCTAATGTTTATTAGGGCCCGAGCACCGACGTAGTCGGAGCGGAGGACCTATTGAATTTCTAATGTTTATTAGGGCCCGAGCACCGACGTAGTCGGAGCAGAGGACCTATTGTATTTCTAATGTTTATTATTATTATTATTATTAGGGCCCGAGCACCGTCGTAGTCGGAGCTGAGGACCTATTGTATTTCTAATGTTTATTAGGGCCCGAGCACCGGCGTAGTCGGAGCGGAGGACCTATTGAATTTCTAATGTTTATTAGGGCCCGAGCACCGACGTAGTCGGAGCGGAGGACCTATTGTATTTCTAATGTTTATTATTATTATTATTATTAGGGCCCGAGCACCGTCGTAGTCGGAGCTGAGGACCTATTGTATTTCTAATGTTTATTAGGGCCCGAGCACCGACGTAGTCGGAGCGGAGGACCTATTGAATTTCTAATGTTTATTAGGGCCCGAGCACCGACGTAGTCGGAGCGGAGGACCTATTGTATTTCTAATGTTTATTAGGGCCCGAGCACCGACATAGTCGGAGCGGAGGACCTATTGTATTTCTAATGTTTATTAGGGCCCGAGCACCGACGTAGTCGGAGCGGAGGACCTATTGTATTTCTAATGTTTATTAGGGCCCGAGCACCGACGTAGTCGGAGCGGAGGACCTATTGTATTTCTAATGTTTATTATTATTATTAGGGCCCGAGCACCGACGTAGTCGGAGAGGAGGACCTATTGTATTTCTAATGTTTATTAGGGCCCGAGCACCAACGTAGTCGGAGCGGAGGACCTATTGAATTTCTAATGTTTATTAGGGCCCGAGCACCGACGTAGTCGGAGCGGAGGACCTATTGTATTTCTAATGTTTATTATTAAGGCCCGAGCACCGACGTAGTCGGAGCGGAGGACCTATTGTATTTCTAATGTTTATTATTAGGGCCCGAGCACCGACGTAGTCGGAGCGGAGGACCTATTGTATTTCTAATGTTTATTATTAGGGCCCGAGCACCGACGTAGTCGGAGCGGAGGACCTATTGTATTTCTAATGTTTATTATTCGGGCCCGAGCACCGACGTAGTCGGAGCGGAGGACCTATTGTATTTCTAATGTTTATTAGGGCCCGAGCACCAACGTAGTCGGAGCGGAGGACCTATTGTATTTCTAATGTTTATTAGGGCCCGAGCACCGCCGTAGTCGGAGCGGAGGACCTATTGTATTTCTAATGTTTATTATTATTATTAGGGCCCGAGCACCGACGTAGTCGGAGCGGAGGACCTATTGTATTTCTAATGCTTATTATTAGGGCCCGAGCACCGACGTAGTCGGAGCGGAGGACCTATTGTATTTCTAATGTTTATTATTATTATTAGGGCCCGAGCACCGACGTAGTCGGAGCGGAGGACCTATTGAATTTCTAATGTTTATCAGGGCCCGAGCACCGACGTAGTCGGAGCGGAGGACCTATTGTATTTCTAATGTTTATTATTAGGGCCCGAGCACCGACGTAGTTGGAGCGGAGGACCTATTGTATTTCTAATGTTTATTATTAGGGCCCGAGCACCGACGTGGTCGGAGCGGAGGACCTATTGTATTTCTAATGTTTATTAGGGCCCGAGCACCGACGTAGTCGGAGCGGAGGACCTATTGTATTTCTAATGTTTATTAGGGCCCGAGCACCGACGTAGTCGGAGCGGAGGACCTATTGTATTTCTAATGTTTATTAGGGCCCGAGCACCGACGTAGTCGGAGCGGAGGACCTATTGTATTTCTAATGTTTATTATTATTATTAGGGCCCGAGCACCGACGTAGTCGGAGCGGAGGACCTATTGAATTTCTAATGTTTAATAGGGCCCGAGCACCGGCGTAGTCGGAGCGGAGGACCTATTGTATTTCTAATGTTTATTAGGGCCCGAGCACCGACGTAGTCGGAGCGGAGGACCTATTGTATTTCTAATGTTTATTATTATTAGGGCCCGAGCACCGACGTAGTCGGAGCGGAGGACCTATTGTATTTCTAATGTTTATTATTATTATTATGAGGGCCCGAGCACCGACGTAGTCGGAGCGGAGGACCGATTGAATTTCTAATGTTTATTAGGGCCCGAGCACCGACGTAGTCGGAGTGGAGGACCTATTGAATTTCTAATGTTTATCAGGGCCCGAGCACCGACGTAGTCGGAGCAGAGGACCTATTGTATTTCTAATGTTTATTATTATTATTATTATTAGGGCCCGAGCACCGACGTAGTCGGAGCGGAGGACCTATTGTATTTCTAATGTTTATTATTAGGGCCCGAGCACCGACGTAGTGGGAGCGGAGGACCTATTGTATTTCTGTTTATTAGGGCCCGAGTACCGACGTAGTGGGAGCGGAGGACCTATTGTATTTCTAATGTTTATTAGGGCCCGAGCACCGACATAGTCGGAGCGGAGGACCTATTGTATTTCTAATGTTTATTATTATTATTAGGGCCCGAGCACCGACGTAGTCGGAGCGGAGGACCTATTGAATTTCTAATGTTTATTTGGGCCCGAGCACCGGCGTAGTCGGAGCGGAGGACCTATTGTATTTCTAATGTTTATTAGGGCCCGAGCACCGACGTAGTCGGAGCGGAGGACCTATTGTATTTCTAATGTTTATTATTATTAGGGCCCGAGCACCGACGTAGTGGGAGCGGAGGACCTATTGTATTTCTAATGTTTATTATTATTATTATGAGGGCCCGAGCACCGACGTAGTCGGAGCGGAGGACCTATTGTATTTCTAATGCTTATTATTAGGGCCCGAGCACCGACGTAGTCGCAGCGGAGGACCTATTGTATTTCTAATGTTTATTATTATTATTAGGGCCCGAGCACCGACGTAGTCGGAGCGGAGGACCTATTGAATTTCTAATGTTTATCAGGGCCCGAGCACCGACGTAGTCGGAGCGGAGGACCTATTGTATTTCTAATGTTTATTAGGGCCCGAGCACCGACGTAGTCGGAGCGGAGGACCTATTGTATTTCTAATGTTTATTATTAGGGCCCGAGCACCGACGTAGTCGGAGCGGAGGACCTATTGTATTTCTAATGTTTATTATTAGGGCCCGAGCACCGACGTAGTCGGAGCGGAGGACCTATTGTATTTCTAATGTTTATTATTATTATTATGAGGGCCCGAGCACCGACGTAGTCGGAGCGGAGGACCTATTGTATTTCTAATGCTTATTATTAGGGCCCGAGCACCGACGTAGTCGGAGCGGAGGACCTATTGTATTTCTAATGTTTATTATTATTATTAGGGCCCGAGCACCGACGTAGTCGGAGCGGAGGACCTATTGAATTTCTAATGTTTATCAGGGCCCGAGCACCGACGTAGTCGGAGCGGAGGACCTATTGTATTTCTAATGTTTATTAGGGCCCGAGCACCGACGTAGTCGGAGCGGAGGACCTATTGTATTTCTAATGTTTATTATTAGGGCCCGAGCACCGACGTAGTCGGAGCGGAGGACCTATTGTATTTCTAATGTTTATTATTAGGGCCCGAGCACCGACGTAGTCGGAGCGGAGGACCTATTGTATTTCTAATGTTTATTATTAGGGCCCGAGCACCGACGTAGTCGGAGCGGAGGACCTATTGTATTTCTAATGTTTATTAGGGCCCGAGCACCGACGTAGTCGGAGCGGAGGACCTATTGTATTTCTAATGTTTATTAGGGCCCGAGCACCGACGTAGTCGGAGCGGAGGACCTATTGTATTTCTAATGTTTATTAGGGCCCGAGCACCGACGTAGTCGGAGCGGAGGACCTATTGTATTTCTAATGTTTATTATTATTATTAGGGCCCGAGCACCGACGTAGTCGGAGCGGAGGACCTATTGAATTTCTAATGTTTATTAGGGCCCGAGCACCGGCGTAGTCGGAGCGGAGGACCTACTGTATTTCTAATGTTTATTATTATTATTATGAGGGCCCGAGCACCGACGTAGTCGGAGCGGAGGACCGATTGAATTTCTAATGTTTATTAGGGCCCGAGCACCGACGTAGTCGGAGTGGAGGACCTATTGAATTTCTAATGTTTATCAGGGCCCGAGCACCGACGTAGTCGGAGCAGAGGACCTATTGTATTTCTAATGTTTATTATTATTATTATTATTAGGGCCCGAGCACCGTCGTAGTCGGAGCTGAGGACCTATTGTATTTCTAATGTTTATTAGGGCCCGAGCACCGACGTAGTCGGAGCGGAGGACCTATTGAATTTCTAATGTTTATTAGGGCCCGAGCACCGACGTAGTCGGAGCGGAGGACCTATTGTATTTCTAATGTTTATTAGGGCCCGAGCACCGACATAGTCGGAGCGGAGGACCTATTGTATTTCTAATGTTTATTAGGGCCCGAGCACCGACGTAGTCGGAGCGGAGGACCTATTGTATTTCTAATGTTTATTAGGGCCCGAGCACCGACGTAGTCGGAGCGGAGGACCTATTGTATTTCTAATGTTTATTATTATTATTAGGGCCCGAGCACCGACGTAGTCGGAGAGGAGGACCTATTGTATTTCTAATGTTTATTAGGGCCCGAGCACCAACGTAGTCGGAGCGGAGGACCTATTGAATTTCTAATGTTTATTAGGGCCCGAGCACCGACGTAGTCGGAGCGGAGGACCTATTGTATTTCTAATGTTTATTATTAGGGCCCGAGCACCGACGTAGTCGGAGCGGAGGACCTATTGTATTTCTAATGTTTATTATTAGGGCCCGAGCACCGACGTAGTCGGAGCGGAGGACCTATTGTATTTCTAATGTTTATTATTAGGGCCCGAGCACCGACGTAGTCGGAGCGGAGGACCTATTGTATTTCTAATGTTTATTATTCGGGCCCGAGCACCGACGTAGTCGGAGCGGAGGACCTATTGTATTTCTAATGTTTATTAGGGCCCGAGCACCAACGTAGTCGGAGCGGAGGACCTATTGTATTTCTAATGTTTATTAGGGCCCGAGCACCGCCGTAGTCGGAGCGGAGGACCTATTGTATTTCTAATGTTTATTATTATTATTAGGGCCCGAGCACCGACGTAGTCGGAGCGGAGGACCTATTGTATTTCTAATGCTTATTATTAGGGCCCGAGCACCGACGTAGTCGGAGCGGAGGACCTATTGTATTTCTAATGTTTATTATTATTATTAGGGCCCGAGCACCGACGTAGTCGGAGCGGAGGACCTATTGAATTTCTAATGTTTATCAGGGCCCGAGCACCGACGTAGTCGGAGCGGAGGACCTATTGTATTTCTAATGTTTATTATTAGGGCCCGAGCACCGACGTAGTTGGAGCGGAGGACCTATTGTATTTCTAATGTTTATTATTAGGGCCCGAGCACCGACGTGGTCGGAGCGGAGGACCTATTGTATTTCTAATGTTTATTAGGGCCCGAGCACCGACGTAGTCGGAGCGGAGGACCTATTGTATTTCTAATGTTTATTAGGGCCCGAGCACCGACGTAGTCGGAGCGGAGGACCTATTGTATTTCTAATGTTTATTAGGGCCCGAGCACCGACGTAGTCGGAGCGGAGGACCTATTGTATTTCTAATGTTTATTATTATTATTAGGGCCCGAGCACCGACGTAGTCGGAGCGGAGGACCTATTGAATTTCTAATGTTTAATAGGGCCCGAGCACCGGCGTAGTCGGAGCGGAGGACCTATTGTATTTCTAATGTTTATTAGGGCCCGAGCACCGACGTAGTCGGAGCGGAGGACCTATTGTATTTCTAATGTTTATTATTATTAGGGCCCGAGCACCGACGTAGTCGGAGCGGAGGACCTATTGTATTTCTAATGTTTATTATTATTATTATGAGGGCCCGAGCACCGACGTAGTCGGAGCGGAGGACCGATTGAATTTCTAATGTTTATTAGGGCCCGAGCACCGACGTAGTCGGAGTGGAGGACCTATTGAATTTCTAATGTTTATCAGGGCCCGAGCACCGACGTAGTCGGAGCAGAGGACCTATTGTATTTCTAATGTTTATTATTATTATTATTATTAGGGCCCGAGCACCGACGTAGTCGGAGCGGAGGACCTATTGTATTTCTAATGTTTATTATTAGGGCCCGAGCACCGACGTAGTGGGAGCGGAGGACCTATTGTATTTCTGTTTATTAGGGCCCGAGTACCGACGTAGTGGGAGCGGAGGACCTATTGTATTTCTAATGTTTATTAGGGCCCGAGCACCGACATAGTCGGAGCGGAGGACCTATTGTATTTCTAATGTTTATTATTATTATTAGGGCCCGAGCACCGACGTAGTCGGAGCGGAGGACCTATTGAATTTCTAATGTTTATTTGGGCCCGAGCACCGGCGTAGTCGGAGCGGAGGACCTATTGTATTTCTAATGTTTATTAGGGCCCGAGCACCGACGTAGTCGGAGCGGAGGACCTATTGTATTTCTAATGTTTATTATTATTAGGGCCCGAGCACCGACGTAGTGGGAGCGGAGGACCTATTGTATTTCTAATGTTTATTATTATTATTATGAGGGCCCGAGCACCGACGTAGTCGGAGCGGAGGACCTATTGTATTTCTAATGCTTATTATTAGGGCCCGAGCACCGACGTAGTCGCAGCGGAGGACCTATTGTATTTCTAATGTTTATTATTATTATTAGGGCCCGAGCACCGACGTAGTCGGAGCGGAGGACCTATTGAATTTCTAATGTTTATCAGGGCCCGAGCACCGACGTAGTCGGAGCGGAGGACCTATTGTATTTCTAATGTTTATTAGGGCCCGAGCACCGACGTAGTCGGAGCGGAGGACCTATTGTATTTCTAATGTTTATTATTAGGGCCCGAGCACCGACGTAGTCGGAGCGGAGGACCTATTGTATTTCTAATGTTTATTATTAGGGCCCGAGCACCGACGTAGTCGGAGCGGAGGACCTATTGTATTTCTAATGTTTATTATTATTATTATGAGGGCCCGAGCACCGACGTAGTCGGAGCGGAGGACCTATTGTATTTCTAATGCTTATTATTAGGGCCCGAGCACCGACGTAGTCGGAGCGGAGGACCTATTGTATTTCTAATGTTTATTATTATTATTAGGGCCCGAGCACCGACGTAGTCGGAGCGGAGGACCTATTGAATTTCTAATGTTTATCAGGGCCCGAGCACCGACGTAGTCGGAGCGGAGGACCTATTGTATTTCTAATGTTTATTAGGGCCCGAGCACCGACGTAGTCGGAGCGGAGGACCTATTGTATTTCTAATGTTTATTATTAGGGCCCGAGCACCGACGTAGTCGGAGCGGAGGACCTATTGTATTTCTAATGTTTATTATTAGGGCCCGAGCACCGACGTAGTCGGAGCGGAGGACCTATTGTATTTCTAATGTTTATTATTAGGGCCCGAGCACCGACGTAGTCGGAGCGGAGGACCTATTGTATTTCTAATGTTTATTAGGGCCCGAGCACCGACGTAGTCGGAGCGGAGGACCTATTGTATTTCTAATGTTTATTAGGGCCCGAGCACCGACGTAGTCGGAGCGGAGGACCTATTGTATTTCTAATGTTTATTAGGGCCCGAGCACCGACGTAGTCGGAGCGGAGGACCTATTGTATTTCTAATGTTTATTATTATTATTAGGGCCCGAGCACCGACGTAGTCGGAGCGGAGGACCTATTGAATTTCTAATGTTTATTAGGGCCCGAGCACCGGCGTAGTCGGAGCGGAGGACCTACTGTATTTCTAATGTTTATTATTATTATTATGAGGGCCCGAGCACCGACGTAGTCGGAGCGGAGGACCGATTGAATTTCTAATGTTTATTAGGGCCCGAGCACCGACGTAGTCGGAGTGGAGGACCTATTGAATTTCTAATGTTTATCAGGGCCCGAGCACCGACGTAGTCGGAGCAGAGGACCTATTGTATTTCTAATGTTTATTATTATTATTATTATTAGGGCCCGAGCACCGACGTAGTCGGAGCGGAGGACCTATTGTATTTCTAATGTTTATTATTAGGGCCCGAGCACCGACGTAGTGGGAGCGGAGGACCTATTGTATTTCTAATGTTTATTAGGGCCCGAGCACCGACATAGTCGGAGCGGAGGACCTATTGTATTTCTAATGTTTATTATTATTATTAGGGCCCGAGCACCGACGTAGTCGGAGCGGAGGACCTATTGAATTTCTAATGTTTATTAGGGCCCGAGCACCGGCGTAGTCGGAGCGGAGGACCTATTGTATTTCTAATGTTTATTAGGGCCCGAGCACCGACGTAGTCGGAGCGGAGGACCTATTGTATTTCGAATGTTTATTATTATTAGGGCCCGAGCACCGACGTAGTGGGAGCGGAGGACCTATTGTATTTCTAATGTTTATTATTATTATTATGAGGGCCCGAGCACCGACGTAGTCGGAGTGGAGGACCTATTGTATTTCTAATGTTTATTAGGGCCCGAGCACCGACATAGTCGGAGCGGAGGACCTATTGAATTTCTAATGTTTATTAGGGCCCGAGCACCGACATAGTCGGAGCGGAGGACCTATTGTATTTCTAATGTTTATTAGGGCCCGAGCACCGACGTAGTCGGAGCGGAGGACCTATTGAATTTCTAATGTTTATTAGGGCCCGAGCACCGACGTAGTCGGAGCGGAGGACCTATTGAATTTCTAATGTTTATTTGGGCCCGAGCACCGACGTAGTCGGAGCGGAGGACCTATTGTATTTCTAATGTTTATTAGGGCCCGAGCACCGCCGTAGTCGGAGCGGAGGACCTATTGTATTTCTAATGTTTATTATTAGGGCCCGAGCACCGACGTAGTCGGAGAGGAGGACCTATTGTATTTCTAATGTTTATTATTAGGGCCCGAGCACCGACGTAGTCGGAGCGGAGGACCTATTGTATTTCTAATGTTTATTATTAGGGCCCGAGCACCGACGTAGTCGGAGCGGAGGACCTATTGTATTTCTAATGTTTATTATTAGGGCCCGAGCACCGACGTAGTCGGAGCGGAGGACCTATTGTATTTCTAATGTTTATTAGGGCCCGAGCACCGACGTAGTCGGAGCGGAGGACCTATTGTATTTCTAATGTTTATTAGGGCCCGAGCACCGACGTAGTCGGAGCGGAGGACCTATTGTATTTCTAATGTTTATTAGGGCCCGAGCACCGACGTAGTCGGAGCGGAGGACCTATTGTATTTCTAATGTTTATTAGGGCCCGAGCACCGACGTAGTCGGAGCGGAGGACCTATTGTATTTCTAATGTTTATTATTATTATTAGGGCCCGAGCACCGACGTAGTCGGAGCGGAGGACCTATTGAATTTCTAATGTTTATTAGGGCCCGAGCACCGGCGTAGTCGGAGCGGAGGACCTACTGTATTTCTAATGTTTATTATTATTATTATGAGGGCCCGAGCACCGACGTAGTCGGAGCGGAGGACCGATTGAATTTCTAATGTTTATTAGGGCCCGAGCACCGACGTAGTCGGAGTGGAGGACCTATTGAATTTCTAATGTTTATCAGGGCCCGAGCACCGACGTAGTCGGAGCAGAGGACCTATTGTATTTCTAATGTTTATTATTATTATTATTATTAGGGCCCGAGCACCGACGTAGTCGGAGCGGAGGACCTATTGTATTTCTAATGTTTATTATTAGGGCCCGAGCACCGACGTAGTGGGAGCGGAGGACCTATTGTATTTCTAATGTTTATTAGGGCCCGAGCACCGACATAGTCGGAGCGGAGGACCTATTGTATTTCTAATGTTTATTATTATTATTAGGGCCCGAGCACCGACGTAGTCGGAGCGGAGGACCTATTGAATTTCTAATGTTTATTAGGGCCCGAGCACCGGCGTAGTCGGAGCGGAGGACCTATTGTATTTCTAATGTTTATTAGGGCCCGAGCACCGACGTAGTCGGAGCGGAGGACCTATTGTATTTCGAATGTTTATTATTATTAGGGCCCGAGCACCGACGTAGTGGGAGCGGAGGACCTATTGTATTTCTAATGTTTATTATTATTATTATGAGGGCCCGAGCACCGACGTAGTCGGAGTGGAGGACCTATTGTATTTCTAATGTTTATTAGGGCCCGAGCACCGACATAGTCGGAGCGGAGGACCTATTGAATTTCTAATGTTTATTAGGGCCCGAGCACCGACATAGTCGGAGCGGAGGACCTATTGTATTTCTAATGTTTATTAGGGCCCGAGCACCGACGTAGTCGGAGCGGAGGACCTATTGAATTTCTAATGTTTATTAGGGCCCGAGCACCGACGTAGTCGGAGCGGAGGACCTATTGAATTTCTAATGTTTATTTGGGCCCGAGCACCGACGTAGTCGGAGCGGAGGACCTATTGTATTTCTAATGTTTATTAGGGCCCGAGCACCGCCGTAGTCGGAGCGGAGGACCTATTGTATTTCTAATGTTTATTATTAGGGCCCGAGCACCGACGTAGTCGGAGAGGAGGACCTATTGTATTTCTAATGTTTATTATTAGGGCCCGAGCACCGACGTAGTCGGAGCGGAGGACCTATTGTATTTCTAATGTTTATTATTAGGGCCCGAGCACCGACGTAGTCGGAGCGGAGGACCTATTGTATTTCTAATGTTTATTATTAGGGCCCGAGCACCGACGTAGTCGGAGCGGAGGACCTATTGTATTTCTAATGTTTATTAGGGCCCGAGCACCGACGTAGTCGGAGCGGAGGACCTATTGTATTTCTAATGTTTATTAGGGCCCGAGCACCGACGTAGTCGGAGCGGAGGACCTATTGTATTTCTAATGTTTATTAGGGCCCGAGCACCGACGTAGTCGGAGCGGAGGACCTATTGTATTTCTAATGTTTATTATTATTATTAGGGCCCGAGCACCGACGTAGTCGGAGCGGAGGACCTATTGAATTTCTAATGTTTATTAGGGCCCGAGCACCGGCGTAGTCGGAGCGGAGGACCTATTGTATTTCTAATGTTTATTAGGGCCCGAGCACCGACGTAGTCGGAGCGGAGGACCTATTGTATTTCTAATGTTTATTATTATTAGGGCCCGAGCACCGACGTAGTCGGAGCGGAGGACCTATTGTATTTCTAATGTTTATTATTATTATTATGAGGGCCCGAGCACCGACGTAGTCGGAGCGGAGGACCGATTGAATTTCTAATGTTTATTAGGGCCCGAGCACCGACGTAGTCGGAGTGGAGGACCTATTGAATTTCTAATGTTTATCAGGGCCCGAGCACCGACGTAGTCGGAGCAGAGGACCTATTGTATTTCTAATGTTTATTATTATTATTATTATTAGGGCCCGAGCACCGACGTAGTCGGAGCGGAGGACCTATTGTATTTCTAATGTTTATTATTAGGGCCCGAGCACCGACGTAGTGGGAGCGGAGGACCTATTGTATTTCTAATGTTTATTAGGGCCCGAGCACCGACATAGTCGGAGCGGAGGACCTATTGTATTTCTAATGTTTATTATTATTATTAGGGCCCGAGCACCGACGTAGTCGGAGCGGAGGACCTATTGAATTTCTAATGTTTATTAGGGCCCGAGCACCGGCGTAGTCGGAGCGGAGGACCTATTGTATTTCTAATGTTTATTAGGGCCCGAGCACCGACGTAGTCGGAGCGGAGGACCTATTGTATTTCTAATGTTTATTATTATTAGGGCCCGAGCACCGACGTAGTGGGAGCGGAGGACCTATTGTATTTCTAATGTTTATTATTATTATTATGAGGGCCCGAGCACCGACGTAGTCGGAGTGGAGGACCTATTGTATTTCTAATGTTTATTAGGGCCCGAGCACCGACATAGTCGGAGCGGAGGACCTATTGAATTTCTAATGTTTATTAGGGCCCGAGCACCGACGTAGTCGGAGTGGAGGACCTATTGAATTTCTAATGTTTATTAGGGCCCGAGCACCGACGTAGTCGGAGCAGAGGACCTATTGTATTTCTAATGTTTATTATTATTATTATTATTAGGGCCCGAGCACCGACGTAGTCGGAGCGGAGGACCTATTGTATTTCTAATGTTTATTAGGGCCCGATCACCGACATAGTCGGAGCGGAGGACCTATTGTATTTCTAATGTTTATTATTATTATTAGGGCCCGAGCACCGACGTAGTCGGAGCGGAGGACCTATTGAATTTCTAATGTTTATTAGGGCCCGAGCACCGGCGTAGTCGGAGCGGAGGACCTATTGTATTTCTAATGTTTATTAGGGCCCGAGCACCGACGTAGTCGGAGCGGAGGACCTATTGTATTTCGAATGTTTATTATTATTAGGGCCCGAGCACCGACGTAGTGGGAGCGGAGGACCTATTGTATTTCTAATGTTTATTATTATTATTATGAGGGCCCGAGCACCGACGTAGTCGGAGTGGAGGACCTATTGTATTTCTAATGTTTATTAGGGCCCGAGCACCGACATAGTCGGAGCGGAGGACCTATTGAATTTCTAATGTTTATTAGGGCCCGAGCACCGACATAGTCGGAGCGGAGGACCTATTGTATTTCTAATGTTTATTAGGGCCCGAGCACCGACGTAGTCGGAGCGGAGGACCTATTGAATTTCTAATGTTTATTAGGGCCCGAGCACCGACGTAGTCGGAGCGGAGGACCTATTGAATTTCTAATGTTTATTTGGGCCCGAGCACCGACGTAGTCGGAGCGGAGGACCTATTGTATTTCTAATGTTTATTAGGGCCCGAGCACCGCCGTAGTCGGAGCGGAGGACCTATTGTATTTCTAATGTTTATTATTAGGGCCCGAGCACCGACGTAGTCGGAGAGGAGGACCTATTGTATTTCTAATGTTTATTATTAGGGCCCGAGCACCGACGTAGTCGGAGCGGAGGACCTATTGTATTTCTAATGTTTATTATTAGGGCCCGAGCACCGACGTAGTCGGAGCGGAGGACCTATTGTATTTCTAATGTTTATTATTAGGGCCCGAGCACCGACGTAGTCGGAGCGGAGGACCTATTGTATTTCTAATGTTTATTAGGGCCCGAGCACCGACGTAGTCGGAGCGGAGGACCTATTGTATTTCTAATGTTTATTAGGGCCCGAGCACCGACGTAGTCGGAGCGGAGGACCTATTGTATTTCTAATGTTTATTAGGGCCCGAGCACCGACGTAGTCGGAGCGGAGGACCTATTGAATTTCTAATGTTTATTTGGGCCCGAGCACCGACGTAGTCGGAGCGGAGGACCTATTGTATTTCTAATGTTTATTAGGGCCCGAGCACCGCCGTAGTCGGAGCGGAGGACCTATTGTATTTCTAATGTTTATTATTAGGGCCCGAGCACCGACGTAGTCGGAGAGGAGGACCTATTGTATTTCTAATGTTTATTATTAGGGCCCGAGCACCGACGTAGTCGGAGCGGAGGACCTATTGTATTTCTAATGTTTATTATTAGGGCCCGAGCACCGACGTAGTCGGAGCGGAGGACCTATTGTATTTCTAATGTTTATTATTAGGGCCCGAGCACCGACGTAGTCGGAGCGGAGGACCTATTGTATTTCTAATGTTTATTAGGGCCCGAGCACCGACGTAGTCGGAGCGGAGGACCTATTGTATTTCTAATGTTTATTAGGGCCCGAGCACCGACGTAGTCGGAGCGGAGGACCTATTGTATTTCTAATGTTTATTAGGGCCCGAGCACCGACGTAGTCGGAGCGGAGGACCTATTGTATTTCTAATGTTTATTATTATTATTAGGGCCCGAGCACCGACGTAGTCGGAGCGGAGGACCTATTGAATTTCTAATGTTTATTAGGGCCCGAGCACCGGCGTAGTCGGAGCGGAGGACCTATTGTATTTCTAATGTTTATTAGGGCCCGAGCACCGACGTAGTCGGAGCGGAGGACCTATTGTATTTCTAATGTTTATTATTATTAGGGCCCGAGCACCGACGTAGTCGGAGCGGAGGACCTATTGTATTTCTAATGTTTATTATTATTATTATGAGGGCCCGAGCACCGACGTAGTCGGAGCGGAGGACCGATTGAATTTCTAATGTTTATTAGGGCCCGAGCACCGACGTAGTCGGAGTGGAGGACCTATTGAATTTCTAATGTTTATCAGGGCCCGAGCACCGACGTAGTCGGAGCAGAGGACCTATTGTATTTCTAATGTTTATTATTATTATTATTATTAGGGCCCGAGCACCGACGTAGTCGGAGCGGAGGACCTATTGTATTTCTAATGTTTATTATTAGGGCCCGAGCACCGACGTAGTGGGAGCGGAGGACCTATTGTATTTCTAATGTTTATTAGGGCCCGAGCACCGACATAGTCGGAGCGGAGGACCTATTGTATTTCTAATGTTTATTATTATTATTAGGGCCCGAGCACCGACGTAGTCGGAGCAGAGGACCTATTGAATTTCTAATGTTTATTAGGGCCCGAGCACCGGCGTAGTCGGAGCGGAGGACCTATTGTATTTCTAATGTTTATTAGGGCCCGAGCACCGACGTAGTCGGAGCAGAGGACCTATTGTATTTCTAATGTTTATTATTATTAGGGCCCGAGCACCGACGTAGTGGGAGCGGAGGACCTATTGTATTTCTAATGTTTATTATTATTATTATGAGGGCCCGAGCACCGACGTAGTCGGAGTGGAGGACCTATTGTATTTCTAATGTTTATTAGGGCCCGAGCACCGACATAGTCGGAGCGGAGGACCTATTGAATTTCTAATGTTTATTAGGGCCCGAGCACCGACATAGTCGGAGCGGAGGACCTATTGTATTTCTAATGTTTATTAGGGCCCGAGCACCGACGTAGTCGGAGCGGAGGACCTATTGAATTTCTAATGTTTATTAGGGCCCGAGCACCGACGTAGTCGGAGCGGAGGACCTATTGAATTTCTAATGTTTATTTGGGCCCGAGCACCGACGTAGTCGGAGCGGAGGACCTATTGTATTTCTAATGTTTATTAGGGCCCGAGCACCGCCGTAGTCGGAGCGGAGGACCTATTGTATTTCTAATGTTTATTATTAGGGCCCGAGCACCGACGTAGTCGGAGAGGAGGACCTATTGTATTTATAATGTTTATTATTAGGGCCCGAGCACCGACGTAGTCGGAGCGGAGGACCTATTGTATTTCTAATGTTTATTATTAGGGCCCGAGCACCGACGTAGTCGGAGCGGAGGACCTATTGTATTTCTAATGTTTATTATTCGGGCCCGAGCACCGGCGTAGTCGGAGCGGAGGACCTATTGTATTTCTAATGTTTATTATTCGGGCCCGAGCACCGACGTAGTCGGAGCGGAGGACCTATTGTATTTCTAATGTTTATTAGGGCCCGAGCACCGACATAGTCGGAGCGGAGGACCTATTGTATTTCTAATGTTTATTATTATTAGGGCCCGAGCACCGACGTAGTCGGAGCGGAGGACCTATTGTATTTCTAATGTTTATTATGATTAGGGCCCGAGCACCGACGTAGTCGGAGCGGAGGACCTATTGTATTTCTAATGTTTATTATTATTATTATTAGGGCCCGAGCACCGACGTAGTCGGAGCGGAGGACCTATTGAATTTCTAATGTTTATTAGGGCCCGAGCACCGACGTAGTCGGAGCGGAGGACCTATTGAATTTCTAATGTTTATTAGGGCCCGAGCACCGACGTAGTCGGAGCAGAGGACCTATTGTATTTCTAATGTTTATTATTATTATTATTATTAGGGCCCGAGCACCGACGTAGTCGGAGCTGAGGACCTATTGAATTTCTAATGTTTATTAGGGCCCGAGCACCGACGTAGTCGGAGCGGAGGATCTATTGTATTTCTAATGTTTATTATTATTAGGGCCCGAGCACCGACGTAGTCGGAGCGGAGGATCTATTGTATTTCTAATGTTTATTATTATTATTATGAGGGCCCGAGCACCGACGTAGTCGGAGCGGAGGACCTATTGAATTTCTAATGTTTATTAGGGCCCGAGCACCGACGTAGTCGGAGAGGAGGACCTATTGCATTTCTAATGTTTATTAGGGCCCGAGCACCGACGTAGTCGGAGCAGAGGACCTATTGTATTTCTAATGTTTATTATTATTATTATTATTAGGGCCCGAGCACCGACGTAGTCGGAGCGGAGGACCTATTGTATTTCTAATGTTTATTATTAGGGCCCGAGCACCGACGTAGTCGGAGCGGAGGACCTATTGTATTTCTAATGTTTATTATTCGGGCCCGAGCACCGGCGTAGTCGGAGCGGAGGACCTATTGTATTTCTAATGTTTATTATTCGGGCCCGAGCACCGACGTAGTCGGAGCGGAGGACCTATTGTATTTCTAATGTTTATTAGGGCCCGAGCACCGACATAGTCGGAGCGGAGGACCTATTGTATTTCTAATGTTTATTATTATTAGGGCCCGAGCACCGACGTAGTCGGAGCGGAGGACCTATTGTATTTCTAATGTTTATTATGATTAGGGCCCGAGCACCGACGTAGTCGGAGCGGAGGACCTATTGTATTTCTAATGTTTATTATTATTATTATTAGGGCCCGAGCACCGACGTAGTCGGAGCGGAGGACCTATTGAATTTCTAATGTTTATTAGGGCCCGAGCACCGACGTAGTCGGAGCGGAGGACCTATTGAATTTCTAATGTTTATTAGGGCCCGAGCACCGACGTAGTCGGAGCAGAGGACCTATTGTATTTCTAATGTTTATTATTATTATTATTATTAGGGCCCGAGCACCGACGTAGTCGGAGCTGAGGACCTATTGAATTTCTAATGTTTATTAGGGCCCGAGCACCGACGTAGTCGGAGCGGAGGATCTATTGTATTTCTAATGTTTATTATTATTAGGGCCCGAGCACCGACGTAGTCGGAGCGGAGGATCTATTGTATTTCTAATGTTTATTATTATTATTATGAGGGCCCGAGCACCGACGTAGTCGGAGCGGAGGACCTATTGAATTTCTAATGTTTATTAGGGCCCGAGCACCGACGTAGTCGGAGAGGAGGACCTATTGAATTTCTAATGTTTATTAGGGCCCGAGCACCGACGTAGTCGGAGCAGAGGACCTATTGTATTTCTAATGTTTATTATTATTATTATTATTAGGGCCCGAGCACCGACGTAGTCGGAGCGGAGGACCTATTGTATTTCTAATGTTTATTATTAGGGCCCGAGCACCGACGTAGTGGGAGCGGAGGACCTATTGTATTTCTGTTTATTAGGGCCCGAGCACCGACGTAGTGGGAGCGGAGGACCTATTGTATTTCTGTTTATTAGGGCCCGAGCACCGACGTAGTCGGAGCGGAGGACCTATTGAATTTCTAATGTTTATTAGGGCCCGAGCACCGACATAGTCGGAGCGGAGGACCTATTGTATTTCTAATGTTTATTAGGGCCCGAGCACCGACGTAGTCGGAGCGGAGGACCTATTGTATTTCTAATGTTTATTATTAGGGCCCGAGCACCGACGTAGTCGGAGAGGAGGACCTATTGTATTTCTAATGTTTATTATTATGGCCCGAGCACCGACGTAGTCGGAGAGGAGGACCTATTGTATTTCTAATGTTTATTATTAGGGCCCGAGCACCGACGTAGTCGGAGCGGAGGACCTATTGTATTTCTAATGTTTATTATTAGGGCCCGAGCACCGACGTAGTCGGAGCGGAGGACCTATTGTATTTCTAATGTTTATTATTCGGGCCCGAGCACCGACGTAGTCGGAGCGGAGGACCTATTGTATTTCTAATGTTTATTAGGGCCCGAGCACCGACATAGTCGGAGCGGAGGACCTATTGTATTTCTAATGTTTATTATTATTAGGGCCCGAGCACCGACGTAGTCGGAGCGGAGGACCTATTGTATTTCTAATGTTTATTATTAGGGCCCGAGCACCGACGTAGTCGGAGTGGAGGACCTATTGTATTTCTAATGTTTATTATTCGGGCCCGAGCACCGACGTAGTCGGAGCGGAGGACCTATTGTATTTCTAATGTTTATTAGGGCCCGAGCACCGACATAGTCGGAGCGGAGGACCTATTGAATTTCTAATGTTTATTAGGGCCCGAGCACCGACATAGTCGGAGCGGAGGACCTATTGAATTTCTAATGTTTATTAGGGCCCGAGCACCGACGTAGTCGGAGCGGAGGACCTATTGTATTTCTAATGTTTATTATTAGGGCCCGAGCACCGACGTAGTCGGAGAGGAGGACCTATTGTATTTCTAATGTTTATTATTAGGGCCCGAGCACCGACGTAGTCGGAGCGGAGGACCTATTGTATTTCTAATGTTTATTATTAGGGCCCGAGCACCGACGTAGTCGGAGCGGAGGACCTATTGTATTTCTAATGTTTATTATTCGGGCCCGAGCACCGACGTAGTCGGAGCGGAGGACCTATTGTATTTCTAATGTTTATTAGGGCCCGAGCACCGACATAGTCGGAGCGGAGGACCTATTGTATTTCTAATGTTTATTAGGGCCCGAGCACCGACGTAGTCGGAGCGGAGGACCTATTGTATTTCTAATGTTTATTATTAGGGCCCGAGCACCGACGTAGTCGGAGAGGAGGACCTATTGTATTTCTAATGTTTATTATTAGGGCCCGAGCACCGACGTAGTCGGAGCGGAGGACCTATTGTATTTCTAATGTTTATTATTAGGGCCCGAGCACCGACGTAGTCGGAGCGGAGGACCTATTGTATTTCTAATGTTTATTATTCGGGCCCGAGCACCGACGTAGTCGGAGCGGAGGACCTATTGTATTTCTAATGTTTATTAGGGCCCGAGCACCGACATAGTCGGAGCGGAGGACCTATTGTATTTCTAATGTTTATTATTATTAGGGCCCGAGCACCGACGTAGTCGGAGCGGAGGACCTATTGTATTTCTAATGTTTATTATTAGGGCCCGAGCACCGACGTAGTCGGAGCGGAGGACCTATTGTATTTCTAATGTTTATTATTCGGGCCCGAGCACCGACGTAGTCGGAGCGGAGGACCTATTGTATTTCTAATGTTTATTAGGGCCCGAGCACCGACATAGTCGGAGCGGAGGACCTATTGTATTTCTAATGTTTATTATTATTAGGGCCCGAGCACCGACGTAGTCGGAGCAGAGGACCTATTGTATTTCTAATGTTTATTATGATTAGGGCCCGAGCACCGATGTAGTCGGAGCGGAGGACCTATTGTATTTCTAATGTTTATTATTATTATTATTAGGGCCCGAGCACCGACGTAGTCGGAGCGGAGGACCTATTGAATTTCTAATGTTTATTAGGGCCCGAGCACCGACGTAGTCGGAGCGGAGGACCTATTGAATTTCTAATGTTTATTAGGGCCCGAGCACCGACGTAGTCGGAGCGGAGGACCTATTGTATTTCTAATGTTTATTATTATTATTATTATTAGGGCCCGAGCACCGACGTAGTCGGAGCTGAGGACCTATTGTATTTCTAATGTTTATTATTAGGGCCCGAGCACCGACGTAGTCGGAGCGGAGGACCTATTGTATTTCTAATGTTTATTAGGGCCCGAGCACCGACGTAGTCGGAGCGGAGGATCTATTGTATTTCTAATGCTTATTATTATTAGGGCCCGAGCACCGACGTAGTCGGAGCGGAGGATCTATTGTATTTCTAATGTTTATTATTATTATTATGAGGGCCCGAGCACCGACGTAGTCGGAGCGGAGGACCTATTGAATTTCTAATGTTTATTAGGGCCCGAGCACCGACGTAGTCGGAGCAGAGGACCTATTGTATTTCTAATGTTTATTATTATTATTATTATTAGGGCCCGAGCACCGACGTAGTCGGAGTGGAGGACCTATTGAATTTCTAATGTTTATTAGGGCCCGAGCACCGACGTAGTCGGAGCAGAGGACCTATTGTATTTCTAATGTTTATTATTATTATTATTATTAGGGCCCGAGCACCGACGTAGTCGGAGCGGAGGACCTATTGTATTTCTAATGTTTATTATTAGGGCCCGAGCACCGACGTAGTGGGAGCGGAGGACCTATTGTATTTCTGTTTATTAGGGCCCGAGCACCGACGTAGTGGGAGCGGAGGACCTATTGTATTTCTGTTTATTAGGGCCCGAGCACCGACGTAGTCGGAGCGGAGGACCTATTGTATTTCTAATGTTTATTAGGGCCCGAGCACCGACGTAGTCGGAGCGGAGGACCTATTGAATTTCTAATGTTTATTAGGGCCCGAGCACCGACGTAGTCGGAGCGGAGGACCTATTGTATTTCTAATGTTTATTAGGGCCCGAGCACCGACGTAGTCGGAGCGGAGGACCTATTGTATTTCTAATGTTTATTATTAGGGCCCGAGCACCGACATAGTCGGAGCGGAGGACCTATTGTATTTCTAATGTTTATTATTAGGGCCCGAGCACCGACGTAGTCGGAGCGGAGGACCTATTGTATTTCTAATGTTTATTATTAGGGCCCGAGCACCGACGTAGTCGGAGCGGAGGACCTATTGTATTTCTAATGTTTATTATTCGGGCCCGAGCACCGACGTAGTCGGAGCGGAGGACCTATTGAATTTCTAATGTTTATTAGGGCCCGAGCACCGACGTAGTCGGAGCGGAGGACCTATTGAATTTCTAATGTTTATTTGGGCCCGAGCACCGACGTAGTCGGAGCGGAGGACCTATTGTATTTCTAATGTTTATTAGGGCCCGAGCACCGACGTAGTCGGAGCGGAGGACCTATTGTATTTCTAATGTTTATTATTAGGGCCCGAGCACCGACATAGTCGGAGCGGAGGACCTATTGTATTTCTAATGTTTATTATTAGGGCCCGAGCACCGACGTAGTCGGAGCGGAGGACCTATTGTATTTCTAATGTTTATTAGGGCCCGAGCACCGACGTAGTCGGAGCGGAGGACCTATTGTATTTCTAATGTTTATTATTAGGGCCCGAGCACCGACGTAGTCGGAGCGGAGGACCTATTGTATTTCTAATGTTTATTATTAGGGCCCGAGCACCGACGTAGTCGGAGCGGAGGACCTATTGTATTTCTAATGTTTATTATTATTAGGGCCCGAGCACCGACGTAGTCGGAGCGGAGGATCTATTGTATTTCTAATGTTTATTATTATTATTATGAGGGCCCGAGCACCGACGTAGTCGGAGCGGAGGACCTATTGAATTTCTAATGTTTATTAGGGGCCGAGCACCGACGTAGTCGGAGTGGAGGACCTATTGAATTTCTAATGTTTATTAGGGCCCGAGCACCGACGTAGTCGGAGCAGAGGACCTATTGTATTTCTAATGTTTATTATTATTATTATTATTAGGGCCCGAGCACCGACGTAGTCGGAGCGGAGGACCTATTGTATTTCTAATGTTTATTATTAGGGCCCGAGCACCGACGTAGTGGGAGCGGAGGACCTATTGTATTTCTGTTTATTAGGGCCCGAGCACCGACGTAGTGGGAGCGGAGGACCTATTGTATTTCTGTTTATTAGGGCCCGAGCACCGACGTAGTCGGAGCGGAGGACCTATTGAATTTCTAATGTTTATTAGGGCCCGAGCACCGACGTAGTCGGAGCGGAGGACCTATTGTATTTCTAATGTTTATTATTAGGGCCCGAGCACCGACGTAGTCGGAGCGGAGGACCTATTGAATTTCTAATGTTTATTAGGGCCCGAGCACCGACGTAGTCGGAGCGGAGGACCTATTGAATTTCTAATGTTTATTAGGGCCCGAGCACCGACGTAGTCGGAGCAGAGGACCTATTGTATTTCTAATGTTTATTATTATTATTATTATTAGGGCCCGATCACCGACGTAGTCGGAGCTGAGGACCTATTGTATTTCTAATGTTTATTAGGGCCCGAGCACCGACGTAGTCGGAGCGGAGGACCTATTGTATTTCTAATGTTTATTATGATTAGGGCCCGAGCACCGACGTAGTCGGAGCGGAGGACCTATTGTATTTCTAATGTTTATTATTATTATTATTAGGGCCCGAGCACCGACGTAGTCGGAGCGGAGGACCTATTGAATTTCTAATGTTTATTAGGGCCCGAGCACCGACGTAGTCGGAGCGGAGGACCTATTGAATTTCTAATGTTTATTAGGGCCCGAGCACCGACGTAGTCGGAGCAGAGGACCTATTGTATTTCTAATGTTTATTATTATTATTATTATTAGGGCCCGAGCACCGACGTAGTCGGAGCTGAGGACCTATCGTATTTCTAATGTTTATTATTAGGGCCCGAGCACCGACGTAGTCGGAGCGGAGGACCTATTGTATTTCTAATGTTTATTAGGGCCCGAGCACCGACGTAGTCGGAGCGGAGGACCTATTGTATTTCTAATGTTTATTAGGGCCCGAGCACCGACGTAGTCGGAGCGGAGGACCTATTGTATTTCTAATGTTTATTAGGGCCCGAGCACCGACGTAGTCGGAGCGGAGGACCTATTGTATTTCTAATGTTTATTAGGGCCAGAGCACCGACGTAGTCGGAGCGGAGGACCTATTGAATTTCTAATGTTTATTATTATTATTATTTTACCAATTTCATGGCAAAAAGGAGGTGCTTGGGATATTGGGAATTTTGTGAAATTTGGCACGCAAGCCAGAATTTGCGAAAATTGCAGTCTGATTGGGGTGTCCAGCACAAATATTGGCTCGCTAGCGCCCCCTCTTGAGTAGCCCCAACATCAGGATTCACCCAGCTGTATGAAATTTGGTAGGTATGTGGAACGTGATGAGACGCAGAAAAAATCCTCTTGGAAGTTATATGATTTTATTGGTTCAGAGTGGCAAATCGGCTCAATAGCGCTCCCTCCAAAATTTCAACGAAGCAGCCCTCGCAGTACGTTTCACCTAGATGTATGAAATTTGGTAGGCGAGGGGAACGGAGAGGTGCGTTGGGGAGAAGAAATCGAGCCAGAGTCAGAGGAAGATGAGACAGAGGAGACCGAAAAGGAGGAAGGGATAGCACAGACAAATCGGGAGCACATCGGCCCATCGCGGAGTCAAGGTGAAAAAAGAGGAAACGAGAGTGAGCATCAGACTGGGAAAAAAAAGAGGAAATATGATGAAAAGTATCTGTGTCTGGGCTTCACTTGGATTGGCAACGCAGATTGCCCAAAGCCACAGTGCGTGGTGTGCAGTGAGGTTCTGGCTAACAGTCTGAAGCTCTTATTTACGTCGCCACCTGAACACCAAGCAGCCAGTGCAAGTCAAAAGCCCCTTACGTATTTTATATCGAAATTGGAGGAGTTACAAAACAGCCAAAAACAACTGGAGTCTCATTCATGTGTTGGGTCTATAAATGACGCACTACGGGCTTCATATCTGGTTACAGAATAGCGAGAAAGGGGCTACCGCACACAATCGCCGAAGACGTGAGCTTGCCAGCTGCCAGAGAGATGGTGGAATGTATGATTGGGGAGAAAGAAGCAAACAAGTTGGACATGATCCCGGTGTCCAACAACACTGTGTCGCGCCGCATCGATGCTTTGTCCGAAGACATCCTGGCTACATTAGTCGGTCATTAATTGTAAATTAAATGTGATAATCTGCCTCTGAGCCTGTGCGTGTGTCCTCACATCCGTATTGCTCTTTAAAAGTGACGCCTTGTGTCACTGAAAGTTATTGAAACTTTGTTGCAGTGTTTCAGGGCGTTTTCACACCTTCAGTTCGTTTGCTTTGTTGCAGTTGCTCCTTTGTTCGGTTTGTGTTCACACTGCAACATTTAACAGCGGACTAAATCTTGTAAACAAATGCCACGCGCGAGCAAACTGTTCTCTCATTGGTCCGATTCTTATGCGGCTATGAAGGCTTAAAAGGCTCTGTTGCTTCTTTTTTTTTTTTATTATTAAGGGGGGGGGGGGTGCGCGAACCCGGTCGGGATGTAGAAGGGGGTGCGCGGCCTAAAACGTTTGGGAACCGCTGTTGTAGGCCATGGGTCAACTGAGGGCCCAAAGGGACCTCCAAACTTTAAATAATCTGCTGACAGGGCCAACAGTTGGATCACTGTTATACTGCTTGACTTCAGTCCAATCACCAATGATTATGTTATCCTAGCTAAGAGGCTACTGTACATACTGATAGCATACTGTAAATAAGTGGGAATTAGATTGACATGGTTGTTTCTCAGATAATCAGCTGTTTCTGTTGGCAGTATGTATCTTTGTCTGTTTAGATGCCCCATTAGTTGAGACGAATGCTGCGTTCACACCGGTCGCGTTGATTTTTTGACGCACTGCAAAATCGCGTCCAACGCGCCGCCGGTCGTGTTCACACCAAACGCCGCAAAATCTCGTAGCGCCGGAGAGGGGCCGTGGTTTATCGTCCTGGAAGCCGTTCACCTGGCCGCCATTTCTTTCCGCTGTCAACCATGAAAGGAATAAGGACAATTGCTGCTTTGTACGTGTTGTGGAAGTCCCTCAAACATCGGAATGCCAAACGCCGTCATGTCTGGTTCATAATATTGTTCAGAGGAGCTCCGTGGATTGTATCGAGCTGTATTCACTGTGTCTAGCAAGCCACCGGTCGCTGTTTACTACAGCTGTAGGAACACAAAATAAACTGATTTGGCTGTGATTCAATGGCAATAAACCGACAAAAAGGGACTCCGAAATAACTACGTAATGATGCCGATTTGTAGGCTACTTGTCTTCTCAATGGAGCTCTGATGGATCGGTGCTAGGCTATGCTAACATCGTAGCAGCTCCACCAGCACTCAATAACGTCATGTAGACGTAAATACGGCAGCGTCTATTCATTGTTTGTACCGTATGGTTTACACACACACACACATGTATACACATAGTTTGGTCCGGTCTCTGTTGATATGAGGTATCGTAGAGCTCTGGGTGAACACAGACGGCTACAGGATTTATTTCCTGATTCAACAACGGCAGGAAGCCAGTGATGACAGGGGGAGCAACTCAACGCTGATAGGCTATCGCGCCACAGCGTCACGCGATTATTTCTCAGAAGTTGAAAAATTTCAACTCGTGCGTTGGCGATTTTCCACCACGTCCACCGCACTGCAATAACGCGTCCAACGCGCCATCGCAAAATCGCGGTGCGCCAGTCTCATCGCGTCTGTGCATAGACTTTGTATGTAATCTCGACGCGCGTCAAAAAATCAACGCGACCGGTGTGAACGCAGCATAATACTATGTTCGGTATGTGTGCCTTATTCAACTGCAAAGCTTATCATTGCAGATGCAGTTTGATGTTAGTAATAATTGGATGTCAGTGTGGTGACATCAACACATTTTATAATTCAAAATGTTATTCTTGATATCAGCAAAGATAAATGACACACCCAGTTATATACAGCATATTAACAGCACCCACATACATGTACAAACATGTGTGTGTGTGTATACGTGTATGTCAAACCTTGAGGCTCGGAACACCTGCTGATGGGGAACATTACAGGTGAGGACGGCCCAGCTCCTCAGATACATAAGACCAATCAGCTTCAACACGTTGAAGGCAGGAAGACAGGGAGAGAAAAACGCTCCCATCCTGGAGGAGAGACAGAGAAAAGTCAGTAACACACACACACACACACACACACACACAACCACTGGGGTCACACCTCATATAACACACATTACATCCTGTGGCTCATGGTTTTGCTTCATTATGTTTATTGCTGCAAGGCGACATTTCTGAAATGAGTTGAGGAAATACAGTGGAGCCAGACACAGAGGTGTAATGGAGAGATCATAGAGGGCCACATTCTTTTAAACAGGGTCATGGAGACTGGTCAGCACCGGCCAGACTATTAACTCTGAATTACATCTTCTATTACACACACAGTGAGGGCCAAGGTATATGAGAGAAAGATATCCTCCATATTTAATTTTCTGTTGATAATTTTAGAGACATTTTTGGACTTACCAGATCATCCCTTGGTTGTAAATCAGATGCAAAACATTCTCTGCTATTTTGAATTCTCCATATTCAGGCTGAAAAAAGACAGAAAAATCATTAATATGTGTTTTAACCATAGAGTCCTTAAATGATTCATTCAATGTTAACTCAATGTCAACAGGCTGTTTATTTTGTTTTCTCCTTTTGTTAATATGTTTACACTGTCACCATGTTTAATGTCAATAATTTGTGCCACCAAGGAATGTATTTATAGTCTCCCTCCACTCAAAAATGTGTTACTCACTGTTAAGTAACAGTTTGACACTAGAAAGCTGTTTTCACATTCATCCGCTCTGTGCTCACCTTAAATCTCAACATGTTCTCACTCCCAACTCGTCAAATACCAACGCTTGGTCAGTGGCCCTACGCTTTAAACTATGATGCTCTAGGTACCCTTCTAGTGTCAGCTTTTCATGTGTTAGAGACAGTTTCCACTCATTACATGCATGGTGTGTCAAAATAAACTTCCAACAAAGGTTTACTGAGCTTTAGGTTCAGGGTTAGGTACCAGAGTCCTAGGAAAGGATTGTGGTTCGGGTTAAAATAAGTACGTCAAATAAGTTGGCCTGTGTTTGTTACACAGCTGATGTTTGTAAAGTATGATAGTTATGTAACAAAACAAAGTGTTCCAGTTGTTTGAGTCATGAACTCGTAATGTCATTTATATATTCTATCTCTCTCCACTGGAGAAAAACTGACCTGAAATCATAATGCTATAATCTGAATGAATTTGGATTTAAAAAAAATGTAACATATGCACGCATATTTCTGATGATATCGGCTGTAAAAGGGTCTATAGCTGCCTCATGGTCTTTCTGCAGGTAGATGCCCAGTATCATCCTTTGTGGAGCACCATCTCCTACTGTAGGCAATGTTATACTGTATCTCTCTCGACCACCTCTTTCACGTGCTATGGAACGCCTCTTTATTCCTGCTCTGATGACACATCGTTTGCAACTGTATTATTCATATTTCTAATAGTTTTGTGTCCTCTAGTCTAGTACCACTACTGAAACTGCTTCACTTGTCTTTTTGTCTGCTGATTTCAGCACTTGAACAGGCAACCTTGTCAATTGGTAGTTTTAGGCGCATCGATTATGTTAATGATGATGAAATTGAAACCATACAATCGTGCACCTACTCAATCGTCTTAACGTTTACATATTTCACTCAGAGTAAACAACACATTATGTAGCTTGGCTTCGACAAAATATTGGAACGAGCTGAACAGAATAAACTGTTCAAAAGCTAATCTAAGTTTACTTCCTGCTTTGCTATAGTGCAACAGCTCTTTTTGCTCTCTGCTCTCTTTTCATTTCGATATCACTACTTTTTTAATTACACTGTTTATACGGTGGCTCTCTGCCAAAATCAACTTACCGGTAATCATATTTTTTCGTCTAAAAGATTTTTGGGAGGTTCCTTAATGATTAAAACTCATTCAACTGCCTTTAGTTCCCAAACAGCAACTTACTGGTCTTCTGACAGACCTACCTTAGACAACGTGCCTCTGAGCAAGGATAATTGCACTGGAGAAGACTCTGAACTCCATGACACTCTGCCAGTGTCTCCCGCTGGTGAGTTAGTGATTTCAATGGACAGCTGACTCTAAATGACTCCATAAATCTCCCCAGCTTCACTGAAGCTAAACCAGTGAAGAGATGTGCGGGGACTAGTATTTTTTTACCTGCTGGGATCTGGCTGCCAAACCTAAAGATAATTGCAGGAATGTACTCCCATAGGGAAACATTTACGGCATAAACTCAGCCAACTCCAGTCAAGGACATCTGACAGACAGACAAGGGTGAGCATAAGCAGCAGCCTCTGCACCACAAAGACAAAATACTACAGCCTGAAAACATGCTGACAACACAGCTCATGGATCGGTCCCCTAATTCCTCCGCCCTTCACTCCCCCATGTACCTGCCTCAGTGCTTTTGGTGTTCACTGATAAAATAGAAACGCTGGCTAATGCTGTCATTACATTCACCCTGCAGTCACTACCACATCGTCAGCCTCCACCCAAACCAAGCACATTCTGACACCAACCTAGCTGATAACAAAGACGACAAAAAGAGAAAACGTCTCTCTCCTGCCCGAGCTGATGGGCTTGATAAACAAAGTCACCAAAAGTTTTCCTCATCAGTCAACCCCCATTAATCAGCACTGCCACATTTCAAATAACTGCCAGTCAAATCCCAGCCCCGTCTCTATTCTCCCCAACATCCCTCTACTTTCCTCCATTGAGCATGGACCCACTGCATCCTCTGGTAGACCCCATCACCGCCAAAGAGCAGGCTGAACAACTGCACATCCTGTCCAAATCACCGTTTAAAAAGTATAAAAATGACAATTCTGGATTCATGTGCTGGACTATTTGTTGGCTGCAAGTAGTAACTTCCTGAAGTCTTCACTGGTTGCCAGCAATTGGTCAAAGTAAATCATTTTAAAGTTTTATAACACAAAAACTCAAATTGTGCACAACTTACAAACTTGCTCTCTAAATCCCAGCAGCAGCAGTCACTCAGGTAGCGAACCACCAAACCTCTGATGAAGTCAATGAGCAGGATGCTGGCCACCGTGAAGATCATGTCAATGATGGACAGCTTCAGCATCTCCTGGAGACACAACACACACACACACACACTGTGTGTACATTATGTCAATATACAAACATGTGCAGTTCCATACATTTTCCACCACTCAACAGACAAAAGCTGCTCAGTATTGTTTTTTGCTGTTTGTTTAAGCAGTTGGACGTCTGCACAGTCAGGACTTGCAGGAGGAGAATACATTTGAATTCTTCTTGTCAGTATAATGCATCTCAATCGGAGCCAATCGGCAATCAGTCTGACGACGATTTAGCCTCTGGGGACAACGGCTATAATTCTAGGGTTACAAAATAAGTACATGAACACATAAACGACTAAAGACAACACAAAGTAAGACAAAGACAAAAACAAAAGCAGAGGAGACAAATGCAATAGACTGATGGTATAAGAGTGAAAAACGGAGGTCCGGCAAAATGTATAGAGATGGATGCGTGTGTGTTCATCGTTTGTGTGATCCAATTAATGGTGAGTGAGAGGTCTTGAATGAGGCTGTGTGTAAGTGGTAATATAGGATGAATATATATCAACAAAAAATACACAAATACTGTATATATACACAAATATCTCCATAAATATACAAATATATACATATGAACAAAAATACAAGTAAGATAAAAGGAGCACAACAAGAGGAGGGAAGAGAAAAAAGAAGAAAACAAAGAGTATCAAATAATAAAAGAATAATAAAAACAATTAAAGTAGAAGTAAAATAAATTAATAAATAATCAAATAAAACGCAGGTCATTGTTTACAGTCTTGAAAGACTTGAAACGAGTGACTGGAGTTGGAGTTTAGACACGACATTTACGACCGGATTGTTTAACAAGAAGCCAATGAGCCATCTAATAAAAAGCAAAATCGTGGCCGGTGGCATCCCAGATTGCATTTGGCCCCCCACACGGGTTGTTTACCAGCATTAAACCAAAACCTGCTCAAATGTGATTGGTCAATACTATGTGGACTGCAAACGGAAGAAAAAACAAGAACACTTCCGATACTGAAATCTTGTTTCGTTGACTCCGCATTCAAAGATAGATATCTGTTTTTAGAGATTGCATTAAGATGAGCATGTCAGAAATGTCTTTTGGCAGTTATCTCGTAGGTACTGTACAAAGAGAATGACATATAGAGTGCTACTGCTTAATGATGTGTACATCAACAGAAGGCAGAGAAAGCCTTCATGAACTGTATTTATTTTTCTTATGTCGGATACTTTGGTCCAGACTGAAATGCTTAAAGAATGCATGGATGGATTGCCATGGAATTGTCAAAAATGCATGAATTCGGAAGAATTGTAATGACTTCCTGACATTTCCTCCACTGCCATGCTCAAAAGAATCATCAAAATTTCACTTTATCGTGTATGGTAATCAGAAGAAAGTACCTGTCCAACATAGGTCTCCCAGCATTGCTCCTGCTGAGAGCGGGTGTTCTTCTCAAACAGAGCTGTCTGGTTGTAGATGGTCCCTGAGCTGCTTGTGCTGGTGTTCCTAACGTCCAGCAGTGTGGCAATGGTTGCTATGGTGCTGTTGCGATGCTCAGAGACAGAGATCTCAGAAACCAGGGTGGAGAAGCTGTCAGGCTGAGAGATGGTGGCCAGGAAGGAGCTGGAGTCAGACCAGTTAACTGGACTCACTGGGACCTGGAAGACAAAAAAGTAGGATCCATTACCAGCTACATGCTATGTCACGCTTATATGGGCAAGTAACTATGAGATAGCTACTCAGTGGTGTCAAAGTAATAGTTCATAATAGTTAATACTTAGCATAAAGACTGCACACAGCGGAACATCCAAACACAAAGAGAAATGTAGTTCACTATCAACTGTCCAATAAAGGCAAATAGAAGTTTGCATACTAACCCCAAAAACGAATAAATAAAGAAAATATATTGTTTCTCCGTGCGTCACACTGAGGCTCCCTTTAGAGTCTGTATGAGACGCTCCGGGCTTTCAACTGATGATAACGCATCCATGTAATTATAAGCTGGTCAGAGCAACTGAAGGAGAATAAAGAGTGAGAAAGTTCATGTGTGGCTGGGAGGTGAGGTTGAATGGGTCAAACAAAGACAGGACTTCCACCCAGGAGACCGTTGTTCATGTCCTGTGTTAAAGCGTCTCCAAATGGCCTTTTTTGGAAAGCGCCCAGACATACATATGTAAAATATTAATTTTCCGTGTTATTATTATCAGATTTGAACTTGGACTAGGTAAGGCTTCATGCTGTGGTCCCATTGTGTTTTCCAGCTAATAAGTCCAGCTATAGTCATCTGCAGGCATCTGTTTGCCTAAAATATTCAGGCGGAAATAAAAACCTTCTACTTCAGTGTATTCAAACTTCTATTACTCAATGCCAGTAGTGCTTACAGTGATTCTGACTGTTGGAATAAACTTCAGAGTTATACCTTTCAAAAGACACCAAAACCATGCATGTACTCCAAATGGTTCAAGAACAGCTTTCAATTTACTTTGGGTACGCCTTGGATCGGCGTTTTAGGAAAATGTTACTGGAGTGGTAATTAAGAAATAAAATACACTAGTAAAATGCAGAAGTACAGGGAATTTATTAATATCCTTGAATCTGGTTCAATTAAAGGCAGCAGCAAAGTCTTCAATCTTGATTTAAAGGAGCTGAGGGCCTCAGCAGACCTGCAGCTTTTTAGTCAATGTTAATCCAATGAGCCGTCATCGCCATGTATACCTCCATTTGTTGACTTGTTCGTTGGCTGAGGGCCGAACATTTTAGGAGAACGCTGCATAATTTTAACTTGCTGTCACTGCACATGAAATACAGCACTCTTTTACTTGGGCAGAGTGTAGCCTGGTTCCAGTGTTTTCATTACTTGTTTGAATCCTTTCCCTTCCACAATATTAAGGGGCCTCATGTCATGAACAATGAATGACACTACAGCATGTTATGACTCTCTTTCTCTTCTCTGTAATGGGTTTTACCGCCATAGAGTAGCGTTTTTTGTGAGGGGCCGGGGAAACATTTGTTTTCAGTAGATGAACCAACAATTAGCTATCATTGCTCACCAATAGGAATTGCAAAATAGCAAAGCTGTTACTTACAGTTTTCAGGTGATTTGCCAAACTCGTTATAGATTTGGGATATGCAAGTTTCCTTCGGCATATCTGGCTTTTGGCTTTTTTGGGGGTCATCTTCGCAAATTGTGAAATTATTTCAGACACATGACTTTTGAGATGACAGCTCAGGCCATGCAACAGGATGAAGTGAAATGCAAGCAGGCTAACATGTTGTTCGGCCTGTTTGTCTCCATTTACCCCGTTTCAGTACCTGGGACAGTGCTGCACTTGTACACACACATACCTCTATACACAAATAACTATTAATAATTCATGTTGAATAATGAATAAATAATTATGTCATGGGATTTGTACATTATTATTAAATATATATATATATATATATAACAGTAAAAAAAGGCATTTTAATACTAATTTGGATGGCGATTACCATGGCAATGGTCGAAACTTCAAAGCTTTGAAGCATTGGGGTCAGTCCTAATGAGATTTATGTGAAGAAGTGACAGTTTTGACATTATGCCAGATATCTCAATGTATTGTGCTGCAGAGATCCCTACTGCCAATCAGCAAGGTGTCCTGAAATACACCTTGTTCTTTGAAAGGCGATAGTGAGTCAATATAGCGTCCAGTCTGCCCCCAGTCCAGAAAACAAAAAGTAGAGCTGCTCCGAGGGCTTGTCAATAAAATATCCATGGTCTGAGTGAGTTTTGATTGTTTATTGGATTAAATCCATATGGCAAAAAGGAGACCCTTGCCTCGTCCTTCCTGCTGCCAGGTGACTACTTCTCCAGGAGGAGAGCGTGCAGCAGCTCCAGGTGACAGGTTGAGTTGCTGCTGCTGCTGATAATTAATTATCAAAGTGAACACAGACTGTAAACACACAGATGGGCCGACGCCTCACCTGAAGATTCTAAGGCAGCATGCTAATTTGACCGTCTCTCAGAGTTTTGAGCAGTTTGGTTGAATGTTCTTGCTCTGCTGTTAGTTGGTAGTTGGCGTTCTATAACTTGTATGTACCCAGTAGAGGTGAAATGCAAAGTATGTGGTCAGGTGTAACACATTGGGAATGATGGCTATGAAAATAACAACAAAAGAATTCTATATTTTCTATACTCACAGCAGAGCTCATAATGTTGACCTTATCAAGGAGGGCAATAATTAGGCTGTAGAGATTCCCCAGGTACAAAACAAGCACTCTGTAAACACATAGACACATGACCAATGTTAGTGTGCTGTAAGGATGGGATGTACAATGTGTAATTAGTGCTGCATTCGGAAGCAGTAATGTAGTGACGGAGTACCTGGCCAGCTGGAAACGCAGCGAGGTTCGTGGGTGGTACATCTCGAGCTGAGACACCAGCTCAAAAGCAGACGGAGCAATCATGGTGATGAGAGAAACCACCACACTCACCTGAGAGAGGAAGAACATGGAGACTATATTGTATTTCCCCTTTGAGAATTAAGATTTCACCTTAAAACTGATGCTACATATATATGCAGAGAGACACTTTACTCTGCCTCTGTCTTTATCAGCAGAGATGTAAAATTAGGCTGTTTGATCCAAGCACACAACTAAATTACAGTGAACTTAACACTAACTCCCATTATTTTAAATGGAGTTACAAATATGTGAGGCAAAATTTGGGAGAGAGAATAAAATATTTTTAATATTTTGATTTGGTGGAATTCAATTAAATTAATTTTGTAGTCAAATCACAAATTAGAAAATTGCCTTAGAAGGCTTTACAATCTGTACACATAATGACATCCTCTGTCCCTGGACCCTCAATTCGGAACAGGGAAAACACCCCCAAAAAACCTTTAATGGGGAGAAAAGAGGGAGACCTTAGAGAGAGGAACAGAGGAGGATCCTCGATCACACACGTATCAAACTCAAGGCCCGCCACGTCACGTCATTTTATGTGACCCGCGAATCCGCCAGCAAAATAATAAATAAAAAAAACTTTTTTTTATTTTTTTTGGAAAAATAATTAAAAGTTAGACTTGAAAATAAAAGTATCCCCATGTTCGAAATTATGAGATAGCATGTTGTCTGTGTACCGACATTAAAACTATCACAACAGGTGGACAGGAGAGGCAACAGCCCGAAAAGAGGTTTTCCAACGATTAAAAAAGATCGACAAATAATCCCAAAATGTTCACGAAGAGAAAAATTGATGCAGAGGGAAGAAAATGTAATGAAAGATGGGAAAGCGAATACATGTTTGTGCTTCAAGGAGAAAAACGGGTCTGTCTTCTGTGTTATGAGGCAGTGTCGGTGATGAAGGATACAATTCACGTCGGCATTTTTACACCAAACATCAAACTGTCCAAGAATTAAAAGGCAGATTGCAATCACAGCAGAATATATTTACACAGCTACAGCCCAGTGCATGCTGAAGGTATGTGAGCAGAGCTCCGACTAGATACAGACTTTTACAAATGTCAGTTTGTGAAGAAACACCATCGCAGACCGAGTTCATGAACGAGCAGCAATCTAACAACACAGCTAGCTAAGAGACGAGCAGGTACTTGTGTTTGTAATGAACTGCTGATGAAAGCACAGACAACACGGATACATCATCTATCCATGTTCATCAGACCTGACTCTCAGTGAGCAGCTCTTGGATGTAGCTGCCATGCACAGGACGACGACAGGGAGGAACATTAGTGATGCAGAGAGGTGACACAAACAGCTTTGAACAAAGTTAATGTAATAACTTGTGTTTGATATTTGTCTTTGTTAGTTTCTTTAATAGTTTGATCTTTGATAGAGTCATGTGGGTTTCTTAACCCTCAATTAAAATGATTTATGTTATAATAACAGAAATGTGTTTAAATATCATTTTTCATTTATATAACTGCATGTACACTTGAATAAACAACAATCAAATGCAGAGAGTTATTTAACAATATGTTAGGAGAAGTTAGTTATACAGTCTTACAGTTACAACCGGCCCTTTGAGGGCGACCGTGATGCTGATGTGGCCCAGAGTGAAAATGAGTTTGACACCCCTGCTCTATCAGGATGTGTGTCATGTGTACAGAATGAACAACACAACATTTTTTAGCCACTGTCCTTTTTGTCCAAATGAGAGTTGATATGTTTAGCTCATACAATCACAGCACATACTGGTCCTCCCTATTCGGTATGTTTGACATCACCATAAGGAACTCGTCAGGCTTACAGTGTAAAAGCCGAATTCACCATGTAGCTTTACATTTGGCAAATTCTTAAAGACATTGATGCTGAGACCAGGCCCTCCTCCTACCAGCAGTAACTGCTAAGCAGTGAATCCATTCATAATGTTTTCCTTGCACACAAATCTAAAGAACCCAACAAGCAACCGATGAGTAGCTATCAATAAAATGACAACCATACACATCTTTATGTGCTGGTCACATTAAGCTCTAGTGTGAGAATTTGATGTTGTTCTACGGTATCATACTCTAACACAAACTAAGTCATTGCAGTATGATTGTCAATTACATATCTTTGGGGTTTTGACCTTTGTTGAGACTAAATATGCAATGATTAAACAGAATATAAATAATTGATAAATCACAAATAACAATATTTGTTAGTTGCAACGGTTCTCTAAATTTGAACTTATATGGCCATAATAAGTATATTTTAAAACATCACGTGTTTGATATTTGAAGATTAAATTAGACCAATCAGAAGTGGATTCTTTGCCATCATGGTTACAATACATGACTTGTAGACTATATCTTCATGCAGAGCTGAACACTGATCTGGAGAAGCCAAAACCTGTGGTGAAGTTTAATCTTTCTAAGTTTTAAAAAATGTACAAACAGACGGTAAGTGTTTGTTCTTCATTTCAGCCCGAATAGGCTGAAGAGCACTACCTTCTAAATAGGATGCAAAGTCTTCATGTTTTCTTCAAGGTGACCTTTAATTTACATAATCTTGTGTTTAAAGTGATTGGAGAAATTATCTCAAAAATTATCCTTTTGTTTAAACTGTTCTTCAGTCATGAACACAGGTAAGAAAACATAAGACTTAGAAATTGGATCATCAGAATCTTCTTCTCACGTGCTGATCTGACGAACTGATCATATAATTATGACTGGTAGAACAGCAGCCTCTCTGAAGGGAATGAAATGATGAGCTGTACTGAATCAGTCTCGGTTCTCCACTGTCATTGATTCTTTGGAACAGTATTGTATGTTGAATAATCTAATCAAACTAATGATGTCTGTACCTCATTCTTCTCCCAAAGCGTCAGCTCCAGCTTCTCCTGCTCTAGCTTCTGAGAACGGTCCACCACAAAGTAGATGATGTAGATGCTGCCAGCCAGAGACAGCAGCACCAGGATGTTGGCTAAGATACGCAGGCTGATCAGAACTGCCCTGAAGAAACACACAAATACAGAGAAATACATGGATTGGTGGAAGTTTTATCTCCCAAAGTTCAGTTTTAAAACTGTGTACTTCTCTCTCTGTCTTTCTGTCTGTCCGCCTGTCTCTATGTCTGTCTGTTTGTAGGTCTGCCCATCTGTCTGTCTGCCTCTACCTATGCCTCTGCCTATGTGTAAAATATGATATCTGCGCAAAATATATGCGTTTCCTGCTCGTCGTCTCTACCTGTGTGCACGTCTCAGAACGCGCAGCTTGGGGCCAAACGAATTTGGCCCAAAAGAGGCGGGTCTATGAAGCAGTTTAGCAGTGATTAAAGATATAAATGAGTGACATACAATTTAGCCAATCAGCATCGTCAAATAGATTCAGTGTGGGGCCAAGCTGCGCGTTCTCGTGCTCTACAGGCGAGCGCGAGCACTACTCCAAGACCCGTTTGAGAGGAGAACTTTGGCGGAGATTCTGCAGGCCAAAGAGCTGATCCCAGATCAGCCTGACCTCACAATCAGACAGCAGACTCGCGGGAAAGGGAAGCAGTGCATGCGAAGCTTCTATACTAGCTGTACACCAGACAGGTTTGGCTAGCTGGGTGACGTCATACGAATAACTTATTTCGCTTTTTAAAACAACGGGGACAGATCCAGCACGGACAGTTAGGGAGTGAGGGATGAGGAGGTAAGGAAACATGAGAACACCAGGACACACATGGAGAACTCTGTCAAGTTACATATGAGGCAAAGTGAACATCTTTTCTTCTACATAGTTGTCCTCAGTCTCATCTGCTTAACTTGGTCATGGAGGCATCAACATTTAATTGAAATGGTAAATTAACAGTGAATACTCATCATAGCTTATATCTATATATATATATATCTATATATATATATATATAGATATATATATATATCTATATATATATTATACTGAATTGCCTGTGAGGGTGACACAAATAAGATGTCCTTACATGTTTGTCAAAGTGTTGCTCTGCTTCCAGCCTGCAGCGCTGCTTCCAGCACAGCTTGTTTCAAGGAGAGCTTTTATCCAATCAGATTCAGCCCCTATGTCTCTATGTAAGGAGAGAGGCCTGATGCCCGCTAGAGAGCCTTTGCAGTAAGTAAATGGGGACGTTATTGTTGATTGTCATAGTGTTCAACCAATCAGAGCTTTAGTTTGACATGTTGGGCGTATTCTTTGACGTGCCAGTGGCACCGAGGTAGCCTGCTAAGTACGTCAGCATTAACGTGTGCCGTGATTGGTCAGTGGGCGAGCGCGTGACTAATGTAAAATTTAAAGAAGCTGGCAGAAGTTAGTTGGAGTAGTAAGAATTCAGATTGAAAGATATGGAAGAAATTATAACATTTTTAGGGTTTTGCTTGGTGTAATTTATTTTATTTTTTTACCTGGCTTTGTTCAGCCAGGCTTTGTTCAATGGCTGACTCAGCCAGGAAAAGGATTTGTATGAACAGTGTTCCTGGCTGACAGCGTTGCACATTTTATGGCTGGGAATGTGTTTCATTTTAACTGAGCATCTTGGTGTTTGGAGCTATGCTACGCTAACCTGAGGATGCCATAGCACGGCAGGACACTACGGTGCTTTTGAAAACTTTTGGAGAAACAGATCCACTCGGGTCGCAGGGAAACGGATCTCCACAACCGCGGTCCACCCGGGGGCGGTCCCCAACTGGGGAGGCTCGACTGTCACTGACATCCATGAATCGAGAAGGCTTCTTACTGGAACTGAAACGATGTACTGAACAACCGTGGTTTTAAACTTTGTCAACAAAGGAAGGAGGATGGACTTTGTCTTTAAGTGAACAGCATTCGCCAACTCGGACAGCGAGAAACCTGGGTGTGACCCTGGATGACCAACTGTCATTCTCAGCAAACATTGCATCGGTTACACGCTCCTGCAGATTCCTGCTCTACAACATCAGGAGGATACGCCCCTTCCTCACTGATGAGACGGTGCAGGTGCTAATCCAGGCTCTTGTTATCTCTCGCCTGGACTACTGCAACTCACTACTTGCCGGAGCCCCGGTGTCGGCCATCAGACCTCTGGAGCTTGTCCAGAAAGCTGCAGCTCGCCTGGTGTTCAATCGCCCCAAGTTCTCCCACACAACTTCCCTTCTCCGTTCTCTACACTGGCTACCTGTAAGAGCTCGCATCCAGTTTAAGACTCTGGTGATAGCCTACAGGGCAGTGAAAGGAACAGCTTCTTCCTATCTCAAGGCCATGGTCAAGCCCTACACCCCCACCCGACCACTTTGCTCTGCTGCCTCGGGGCGATCGGTTGTCCCGTCGGTCAGAGGTCCCTACGGCCAATCGACCCGGTTGCGGCTGTTTTCTGTCCTAGCCCCACAGTGGTGGAATTAACTCCCCACTGACGTCAGGACAGCGGAGTCGCTGCCCATCTTTCGGCGCAGGCTGAAAACTCACCTCTTCAACAAGGCCTACCCTTAGCCTTCTACTTAGCACTTACTTAGCATATATTGTATTCATACTAGCTTATTGCACTTATTGTATTCATATTAGTTTGTGGCACTTATTGCATTCGTTTGTTTCTGCACTGTAAGTTTGCTCTGGTTTATGCTCTTAGACGCTTGTTTGAAGAAAGGAGATGCACTTATGACTTCTGGTGACTCGTTGTTCTCTCGAAAACTGATGTTGAATACACTTATTGTAAGTCGCTTTGGATAACAGCATCTGCTAATTGACTGTAATGTAATGTAATGTAATGTAAATCCATGATCTTCTTTACAGCTGGTTTTGGTGAAGTAAGAGACCAAAGCATATTTGGAAATCACCTCCGCTAACTGTATTTCATTGAGTAATCCGACCTCGGTGTATTTTTTCACGGCCAGATTTAGTGATTTGGGGCTCCCGGCAAAAGCTGTCCTGCTTTACTTTTCACCCTCTCTCTAACTTGGAATGTTGCTATCGGCAATGCTAAAATAAGTTCTCAAAACCCTTTTTCTGAAATAAAGTTTAAAACTATTAATACTAGACATTCAGATGTTTACTTGAAGAGAAGATAGAGAGCCCAATGTGCGTAAATATACTTAACTCTGTTCAAGGTGGTTATTCAATTATAATATGATGCTGGATCCTTTCATGAATAATAATGCATCATATTTGAATTGTTATATGTTATGAATCAAATCTAAATCTGCAATGTAACCAGTAACATTTCTCTGTCAAGTAAATGTACTTGTGCAATGTTTTCCTCTCAAGTAGAAGTACATAGTAAGTAGTATACAGATGAGTTGCATATTTTTTGAAGAGATTTGGGAGCTTTCTTTAAGTTATTTCAGGCTACAAAGAGTTGTTGGGGTCTCACCATATGGCTTCAAAATGTGCTGTGGACAAAGAAAATCAGGCCTTAACTTTTTCAAGCAAAGGTCTCATCCTGATTTGTAGTTGATAAGAGCAAAGGGATTTCACACTCGGGTGTGAATTCCCCCCCCCCCCAAATAACCATGGTAACCGCGGCAATCTCATTGGCCGAAGGCCAAGAGACCCCAGGACCCCTGTGGTTCGACCACTGTTCTATAAAACTATCTGCTTCCCCCAACTCAAAGCTTTTTCCCGTCGACCTCCGTCGAACAGGGAGCACACCATGCTCTCTTCGCTCGGACACCCCCCGTCCAGGCCACAGAAGAACCAACTTTCCCCGCCAGCGCAACGCTGGCCACGAGGAAACAACGGCCCTCAAACCCTCAAACCCTGTCAGGTCACGAGCCGTTTTGCTGGACGAAACGACAGTGTTCCACTTTGAGTACGGCTCCACTCAGCCCGCGAAACGAATCCGCATCAGCGATCCGTTCTCTGCTTTTTGTTTCTTTTTATTTTGTACACAAACCGGCACAGAGGAGCCCGACGAAGCCTCGCTCCTCTCGTGACCGAGGATTCCCGGCAAGACGCGACCACGTCGTCTCAGCCGAAGTTAAACTGTCCTCCCTGCAGCGAGTACAGATCGGACCTGCGTTTGCTCCAGAGCCACGCCAACGGACCGAAGCCGCACCAGCAAAAGCCGTGCGACACACAGCGCCCGCTACCAGCCGCGCTGCAAGCAGCCGCCCCCCCCCCCCCTAAATCTCGAAGAAAAAGGACAATTTGCCACGAACACTTCCACGTTGCAACGAAGCATCTACAAGTAAGGTTCTTGGCATTTGGGCATAGCTTAGCTTAAATTAACTTAAGTTTAATTCAGGCCATTCATTTATATGTTGATATTCCCGTGTTTTTGTGTATTTAAGTTACTGTCGCGTGATATCGAGATATTGCGCAATCATTACGGAACAGAGAAGTTCCGCTGTATGTGTGTATCAACTATGACTGTTTGCTTGGGATTTATTTGATTTCTTTTCATTCATTGTCTTCCACTCCGGGTGGAAGTTCTCTTTTCATTAACTTGACTCGGTGAGTGAGCTGAGGTGCGTGGTTTATCACGGCATAAGTTACCGGCAGTTCAAAGACGACAGCGGTATATTTATGCATGATAGAACCAGCAACCAGGCTCCCTACCACATCGCACGCCGAAGCGTGATTCACTTCGAGTTCTCGTCCCTTTTTCTCTTTCCTCCTCTCACGTAACACACACAGCTCCTAGCTCTACACCTGAGAAACCCCGTTGAAACGATCGCCTCACACACGTGCTGCCCAGGCACACGTGATTACATACAGCAGCCTAACTGCCATTTTGTCCGAAGTCACTCGACTCCGCCATCTTTGTAGTTTTTAGCTGTAGTTCTTAAGGCCCCTCCCCTTTTGGCCAGCGTCACTCGACGCTGCCATCTTTGTAGTCTAGCTGTAGCTGTAAGACTCCCTCCTTTTCACCCACAGACCCACACACACACACACACACACACAGACATACACTCTCATCCATTTTATTCATTCTTTAGTTTAGGCATATAAAATTGTATGATAACGTTTGTTGGTTGCAATATTAATTGATTTGATCATTTATTATTTTGATTCAATAAACTCTGTTATACTTTCAGGAGAAGTCGTCTGTGATTACTTGTGCATATGTATTTGATAAGACTGTATGTAGTAGCCTGTGCTCGAACTTAAAACCTTCACTGTCACTGAATGTATAGTCATACGCAGACTATTGACATTATGAGTGACTACTAATTATGAGACTTAGTTTTATCGTTTGGTTATTGGTCCCTGTTCGCAGGGTGGTGCCCCGTTTTTATTAATAATCATTAATAATTGTTACATACATCAATAATTCTATTGATGTCAAGAATTCAGTTTCTTAAATGCTGATAACCCAAACACGCTCCTTTAGATCCCAACATAATGGTGCCCCGTGTGAGGCTACGTTATTCCAGTTTTGTTACAGTATATATGCACATTAATCCATAATTAATTTTGAATAATTAATTTTCCAAAAAATATTTTTTTTCGAAATTTTTTTTTTTTTTTTCTTTTGAATGATCCAAATCCCTGAAACTTATTTCCCAAAATAGGTAGGCTTTGATCTTCAAAATCTTGTCTTATTGTAATTAAATTTTTGATTTTAAATTTTGATTTTTAATCTTAATCTTTAATTCCCTTCTCGAAATTTTATTTCGTTTCCAGGTTTAATTATTTGTTTCATTTCTTAAAACTAACAGCCAGCTGTGTAGTAGATTTGATCGTTTATTTGTAATACCTTGCTTGCTTTCTTAAATCCCTCAAAGAAGTTACACACAGCTGTCACAGGCCCAAAGTGCTAAACCACATTAGCATTTTTGCACCTCTGGCTGCAAAGCAGTAGTTATACCTCAGAGCAGCAACAGTAGAAACGTAAGTCACAGAGCTAGACATTTCACTGTGCGCCTGCATGAACCGTAACACTAACAGTAATAAACATCTAACAGTAGAAATCCTAAGTTACAGAACTAGACATTTCACTGAGAACCGTAAACACTAACAGTTTCCGTTCTAACACTAGGGAATTAACAACTACTGGGAGTCGTGCTCATTAGAGAGAATGAGCAACGAGAAATCCCCCATTCCTGGAGCTGTAGCTCCAGAAGACACCGCATTACGAGATGCGGTGGCTGATGTCCTCGGACTCACAGCAAAGGAAAGAGAGTACTTTGCAAAATACACTGCTGTCCTATGCGACGAGCAATTAGAGCAGCTGGTGGCTTATGTAAATAACCCAGCAGGTAACAGAGAGCGCCTGATTCAGGACGTAATCGGCGAAATACTGCTCATCTATAATCAGAAAATGCAGCTGCAAGCTGCCCGAACCCGGGCACAGAGCGACGAGCAGCAACGCGAGATCTGGACACTCCGAACAGAGGTTCAGGAGTTGTCACGTGACTGTAGAGCCCTACAGTCAGAAAATAGTAGCCTGCGCAGTGACCTCAGAGAGGTCAACCTAGAACTCTCTAAAGCATCAGAGAGTGATGACAAACTGAAAGCGCTTCAAGGTGTTCCAGCAACCCCGGTAGGTACTGCTACCCCCTACCGAGCCTTTCAGCCCAGTCATTTCTTGGTCTCGGCTCCTTCATTCCCCGAGACCCGAACCACCTTGCATTTCTTGAAAGCGACATCCCCAACCAGGAGGAGAGAGGACCAACACCAGGTCCTAGTCGGCCCAGGTGGCTTCAAAACCACCTCAGGCGAACGCAATCCTCCACGCAGTCCACGCGCGCGACAAGAACTGACCCCATCCCCCTCAGGGAGGGAGGATGATAGTCGTTACCACCATCGCGAGTATGGAGACTCAGACGACTCGGACGGCCCAGGCCCCATCAACCTTGGAGGCCTGCGTACTCGACAGATTGAGTCTCTGGCGAAAGACGTAGAGCGCTTCAACCCCGATAATCACGACTCGAGCATCGATGACTACCTAAGGGAGATCGATCGCTGCCTCCTCGACCTATCGCGCCCCTCATCGCGCGAAAAGCTAAAGCTAGTGTGGAAAACCACTGCGCGAAGCGTCCACGCTTTCATTGAAACGCTCCAGCCGAGCATCCGCGACTGCTATTCATCCCTTTGTCACGCCCTTAGGGAGGAGTACTCCCTGTACACCGACCCAGCTTCTGCCACCCTCGGCGCCTTTGCCATTTCCCAGGAAAGGCTAGAGTCTCCGAGAGACTACTTCAGCCGCTTGAGATCTGCGTACTTCCAAGGACGTAACGCCCCAGGTCTAGAAGACCATGCCCTCAAGTCGCTATTCTTGCACAATCTCCACGACGACGTGAGATACGATGTTACTATGCACTGCAGAACGAGTAACCTCACCATGCCAGAGATTAGGAAATACGCGCAACTTGCATGGGAGACACGCGGACGGCCGACAAATCGGTACGAAGACACCGCCATAGTCTTAGGCATCCAACAGTCGAGCGACTCCGACCTAGCGTCGGAAGACGACGAGAGGACTTGGCCTAGCGAGCCCTGGTCACCCCCGAGGAACAAACGACCCTGGCGGTCGAAAGACCAACGGAACCAGGGGGGTGAAAGACGCCCTCAAGGGCAACACATCAGGTAACGCTGACTCGCAGCCCACCTGACTAAGCCAAGTGACCTTTCCCCCTGCTGCCAAGTCGACGTGGTAGGGGGGGGGAAGAGAACTCAGCACACTTCCGGAAACGACCACTCCCAATTTCGCACCTCGTTCTTCAACCTTCTTGGGCGACCTTGTTCGCAAAGGCAATGCCCGTTATGTATATATCTATACATATTCTTCAGTCTTACTGGGGGGTCATAACACTCTTGCTCTACCCGACTCCGGGTCAGAAACGAGCCTCATGTGTTCCCCCAACCTTTTCGCATACACCTCTAGGGTGCCACAACCTTAGAGGCCCTTTCGAGCACCCTAGCTCGTAAGATCTTTCGCCAACTAAGCCTTCTTCTCCTGCTCTGTCAGCATGAGCCACCTCCAGCTTGTTCAACGAAGCCACCGCCTTCTTTCAGCCGAGTCATCGCCCGGGCCTGTCAAGTCGCCAGTGCCGTAGGTAACTGAACTTGACCTGTGCGCCGGACCTGTCTCCATCTCTCATTAGGAGGGTGGGGGGAGGGAGATATCACCAGCCCGTCATGACACACTCCAGAGTGAAACTGTTCGCGACGTTTCCCTGAGTGCTGACGGTAACGTGGGGATATCCGCCCTCGCCACTTGAACAGCGCGAGGGGGGTGGGATCTCTGACAACAGAAACTTAGAGAGATGCACTTCACAGGAAGTACACTCTAATCTCGCCAGTGCCGAAACCAACCGGCAGAATGGCAGCTTACTATTGACTACTAACGTTTAACTGCATGCTCCAACTCACCCTGTAGACATGCACTAACCGCTAACACAGCCAACTTCAACCAGAACAGTTGCATGACCTGACAAACCATTGTGACTGTAAACTGATGCTCCACTCTCATAGAGAACCCTTTGCATGCTTTATAGACTCTACCAGAAGTAACCAAAGAGGACATAACCTCTGCCGTAGCAGTCAGATTTAATCCAGGACCTCATCCGAGAAGGCTCAGCTGTCAACAGCTGGAGCAGCGAGAGACCAGCCTAGCTAGTCACACTAGCCGTGCTAAGAAATCTGTAAATCTGCTACCACTACTGTTATGCAACCCTCACAGGTACCTCTGGCCTATAGTCTTGGCAACGCAACTCCAATATCGATAGATTCTAAAACTTAGACACAGGACTCGCTCTAAATCTACCGATCAGAGAGAGATAGACGCACATATCATGTACTAATAGATCCAGAAGCGACAGACAAACTGGATTCCCTCCTATTCATAACACCACATAGCCAACCTACGACTGCTCCGCCGACGGACTCCAGTCCTGTCTAGGAGTTGAACCAGTAACCACTGTTTGCCCCTCACCTGCTTCTTGTCTTTCTATTCTTTCCTTCTCTCTCTTTGTGTTTTGTTTTGTTTTATTTGGGTTGTTACTTTCTTTGACACTGTGCCACAATGCTAGATTATCACAACATCATAATAGCGATTGAATTATTTGGGAATAATGTTTTGCTCACCTATGATTTGAATTGTGTATGATAGGAGATGTAGGTAGAAGTAGTTAAAGTCATCTGCCCAGATGCCACCTTAGTTATCTGCCCAGATGCCAATGAACTCTGAACTTGAACACCATGAACTTGACCACTATGAACCTTGAACTCTATGAACAATGAACACTGCCTGTTTTAACCACTGCTTTTGGTCTCAGGAACACTTGGACTGTCTCACCTCTTCAGGTTTCCCCACCACATGGATGCACATGCCAGCCCTTGGTTTGCTCTAACGACCGAAGCCAACACCTCGCTCTTCAGAACAAAGGGGGGATGTTGGGGTCTCACCATATGGCTTCAAAATGTGCTGTGGACAAAGAAAATCAGGCCTTAACTTTTTCAAGCAAAGGTCTCATCCTGATTTGTAGTTGATAAGAGCAAAGGGATTTCACACTCGGGTGTGAATCCCCCCCCCCCAAATAACCATGGTAACCGCGGCAATCTCATTGGCCGAAGGCCAAGAGACCCCAGGACCCCTGTGGTTCGACCACTGTTCTATAAAACTATCTGCTTCCCCCAACTCACAGCTTTTTCCCGTCGACCTCCGTCGAACAGGGAGCACACCACGCTCTCTTCGCTCGGACACCCCCCGTCCAGGCCACAGAAGAACCAACTTTCCCCGCCAGCGCAACGCTGGCCACGAGGAAACAACGGCCCTCAAACCCTCAAACCCTGTCAGGTCACGAGCCGTTTTGCTGGACGAAACGACAGTGTTCCACTTTGAGTACGGCTCCACTCAGCCCGCGAAACGAATCCGCATCAGCGATCCGTTCTCTGCTTTTTGTTTCTTTTTATTTTGTACACAAACCGGCACAGAGGAGCCCGACGAAGCCTCGCTCCTCTCGTGACCGAGGATTCCCGGCAAGACGCGACCACGTCGTCTCAGCCGAAGTTAAACTGTCCTCCCTGCAGCGAGTACAGATCGGACCTGCGTTTGCTCCAGAGCCACGCCAACGGACCGAAGCCGCACCAGCAAAAGCCGTGCGACACACAGCGCCCGCTACCAGCCGCGCTGCAAGCAGCCGCCCCCCCCCCCCCCTAAATCTCGAAGAAAAAGGACAATTTGCCACGAACACTTCCACGTTGCAACGAAGCATCTACAAGTAAGGTTCTTGGCATTTGGGCATATCTTAGCTTAAATTAACTTAAGTTTAATTCAGGCCATTCATTTATATGTTGATATTCCCGTGTTTTTGTGTATTTAAGTTACTGTCGCGTGATATCGAGATATTGCGCAATCATTACGGAACAGAGAAGTTCCGCTGTATGTGTGTATCAACTATGACTGTTTGCTTGGGATTTATTTGATTTCTTTTCATTCATTGTCTTCCACTCCGGGTGGAAGTTCTCTTTTCATTAACTCGACTCGGTGAGTGAGCTGAGGTGCGTGGTTTATCACGGCATAAGTTACCGGCAGTTCAAAGACGACAGCGGTATATTTATGCATGATAGAACCAGCAACCAGGCTCCCTACCACATCGCACGCCGAAGCGTGATTCACTTCGAGTTCTCGCTCCTTTTTCTCTTTCCTCCTCTCACGTAACACACACAGCTCCTAGCTCTACACCTGAGAAACCCCGTTGAAACGATCGCCTCACACACGTGCTGCCCAGGCACACGTGATTACATACAGCAGCCTAACTGCCATTTTGTCCGAAGTCACTCGACTCCGCCATCTTTGTAGTTTTTAGCTGTAGTTCTTAAGGCCCCTCCCCTTTTGGCCAGCGTCACTCGACGCTGCCATCTTTGTAGTCTAGCTGTAGCTGTAAGACTCCCTCCTTTTCACCCACAGACCCACACACACACACACACACACACAGACATACACTCTCATCCATTTTATTCATTCTTTAGTTTAGGCATATAAAATTGTATGATAACGTTTGTTGGTTGCAATATTAATTGATTTGATCATTTATTATTTTGATTCAATAAACTCTGTTATACTTTCAGGAGAAGTCGTCTGTGATTACTTGTGCATATGTATTTGATAAGACTGTATGTAGTAGCCTGTGCTCGAACTTAAAACCTTCACTGTCACTGAATGTATAGTCATACGCAGACTATTGACATTATGAGTGACTACTAATTATGAGACTTAGTTTTATCGTTTGGTTATTGGTCCCTGTTCGCAGGGTGGTGCCCCGTTTTTATTAATAATCATTAATAATTGTTACATACATCAATAATTCTATTGATGTCAAGAATTCAGTTTCTTAAATGCTGATAACCCAAACACGCTCCTTTAGATCCCAACAGAGTTATAATAGCACAATTCAATATTTTTCATTTCTAAACATCACAATTAATCTAAAGCTGCTGGACCAGGTTGCTATTTTTCCTAACAGTAAAGTCTGTCCCTGCTGTTTTTTCTTTGAACCAGAATGTATTGGTTGTTGTTTCTGACTGTGCATAGCCAAGACATGGGTGTGTGTGATGGAACTATCTCATGGCAGGTGTGTTGCTGAGGACCAGAGAAAGCTCAGTGCGAAGTTGTTTGTATGAGCGATTCTCCAGAAAGCTGCAAGTAGCAACACCACAGGACAACCATTAATAAGCTCGTTCTGCACAAGCATGTTTTCAATGGCCACTGCACTAGTAACGAAAGTTACGAATGTAACTACGGTTCTATGAATCCTGGATGACCGCCAGAGGCAGTGCTTCACACTGGATATCTTCCGTCTCGCGCATGCGCAGGTCGAATATTTATATCAACAAAGTAACGTGTGACCTCGGATGACCCCCGTCGTCTATAAGTTCCGGTGTCATCCTGAGCTCAGTCCTATGGAATCTTCTCGCGAGTTCATGGGATTCCGAGTGACCAAGAACTCTGGCGGTCATCCAGGAGTCATAGAACCGTAGTTACATTCGTAACTTTCGTTCTATTTCATCCTTACTGACCGCCAGAGGCAGTGCTTCACACTGGATGACTTATACCAAAAGAGTCACGAGGAAGCACAGTAACTACCTCTTATAGCTCCGGCAGAGAAAATTGGCCAAAGAACCCTCCCCAGTGGGTGAGGGTTGGCAACGTTAACTCTGTAGTGTTTGGTGAATATGCTCGGTGATGCCCATGAGGCCGCCGCACATATATCCTCCACAGGCACACCACTCAGGCTTGCCCTTGGTGTGGAGACACTCTTGGTAGTGACCCTTCACCCCGGATGGCCGAGCGCAGCCGCTCGCCTTGTATGTATAGGCAATGGCCTCCACTATCCAGTGGGACAGGTGCTGTTTTTTTTTTCTTTTTAAAAAAAGGAGCACAGCCCTTCTTAGGCTCACCACAACTGACTATGCAGGCGGTGGCTTCCACATAAGCTCTGAGGGCCCACACTGGGCACAGCAGCCTTGACCTCTCCTCTCCCAATGGGGGGGGGGTCAACTTTGCCAGCTAGATAGGCCGGTTTATATGTGAACGTATCCACCCCCTTGGGAGAAACACTGCCTAAGGCCAGAAAGTGACACCCAAGCCATCTGAGTTTCACCTCAGACATGATTCTTCCACTGATAGGGCATGCAGTTCGCCCCCACATTGAGCTGAATTGACGGCAAGGAGAAAACCGTCTTGCCGATAGCCATCTCGGCTCCGCCTGTGCCAGGGGTTCAAAAGGAGACAAGCATAAGGTGTCCAGTACCAAGGGTAGGTCCCATGCCGGGGAGACCGGCCGTTATCCAGGAGGGACTGTAGAAACTCAGTACAGTAGGCAGATCTGGTGCCCCATTGATAGTTCATGGGAAATCACAGCAGAGGTGCTGTCCACCGGACAAGCACATGCTTTCCCTTCAAACATGGAAGGAAGTGCTCGAGCGCTAGCTCTAGAACCTGGACCTGTGGTCTTTCAGCAGACAACTGCCTCCAGGCTGTCCTGTTCTGTCACACTGCACCCCGCCTTGAGAGGCAGGTATCTGTTGTGACAATCTCCTGGTGGACACTGTTCGCCAGATATGCACTCCCTCCATGGGGATAGTGAATAGGCACTGTTTCGACAATATTATTGCCCTGTATCTGTGCCACTTGGCATCCAAGTGAAGGCTGTTCAGCCATCCGCAAACCCAAGGGAACGACAGTTGAGACAGCTGTCAGTTTACCCAATAGTCGGAGAAAAGGATCTAGGGCAACCGTCTGCCCCCTCGGAAGAGGGAGAGGTTGTGGGGGTTGTTGGCCACATGCTGGGGCGACAGACAGGCCCTCATAGGGCCACACTAATGAAGGTTATGCTCTGAGAAGGGCTCAGGTAGCTCCTCGCCATGTTCACCTTGAGGCCCACCGGGCCACGTGAGAGAAGGCGAGCAGTGTCCTGTGGTGCCTGAAGCCGGGATGGCGCCTAGGTCAGCCAGTCGTCTAAGTACGGCAGTATGTTCACACCCTGCGATTGCAGGGGGAAAGGACAGCAGTAACACACTGTGAACACCCATGGGGAGATGGGAGAGTCCGAATGGAAGCACCCAGGACTGAAAGTTGTGGTGATGCACCATGGGAACATGGGAATAGGTGTCGATAGACATGAACCACTCTCCCTTGGAAATCCGCTGCTGGGAGAAAGAACCCCGACAGCCGGCCTGGAGACATCTCCTGGCACCCCTGCCGGGGGGACGGGGACGTAAGTAGGGTTGTATAGGTAGCGGTCCGGCCTCTCAGCAGGACCCGAGGCCTGTTGCGGCTACTAGGGTAAGCTGGAGGCTGAGAAAACGGCCTTGTGGGGCCAAAGTGGGACCCCTAGGTCTGGGGGTGCAGGCATGTCCCTGCAAAGACCAGAGAACTGCTGCCTGGTCTGGCTAGCTCTAACAGTCCGCTGAAGCGCCTGTAGTGCAGCTGACTCGAACAGCTCACCAGGTTCCACTGGGACAGTACGGAGGGTCCTCCTACATGTCTCAGATAGGGGTGACTGCGGCAGCCAAACCTGGCGGCGAGTCCGAACCAGGGTGGACATCATACATCCACGTTCCCTCGATATGAGCGCAAACGCCTGCAATGAAGCATCATTGAGCGGAAGCATCGAAGTAGCCCGCTGCAGAGAATCTGCGAGGGAAAGTATGAGGTGGGAGAGGGAGTTGTCGATACGGTGCACAGCGCTGCTGTGTCATAAGCCCTGGATAGCAGGTCATCTTTGACCCGACATTGGGTCGAGGGCACCTGGCATCGGGCCTCAGAGTCTCCTCAGGGGAAACTGATGGACGCAATAGTCGTCTAACTGGCTGGCTGGCATACGTGCAAGGCCAGATTTGCCACCTCCTGCATGGTCTGATGTAAGGCGGGAGAGAGCCCTGGTGTCTCCACCATGCATGCAACTCCCTCAGATATTCCTCGGAGGGAGGAACAGAAAAGGTGGTGAGGGCGGGAAGGCGCCTGAAGAAGGCACTCACAGGTGGATGTTCCAGCTGCTGTGTATGCCAGGCGTGCAAGCGCCATACAAATGACCAGGGTAGGTTGGGCTGGATTCAGCTGCCCTGACAGGGGGAGGTAGACCTCACGCATCAGGTGTTCCACTTTGGCCAGCCTAGCAGACCTTACTGCTCAAGGCGTGATGCCGCAGGTCCTGCCTGGGTTCTCCGAGAGGCCCTGCCTCAGAAGCTCGAGGCTAGGGCAAGAGGTCAGGGCCGTCCTCAGGCTGAAGAGGAGCTATACAGGTCCTACAGCCGGGAGAGTTTAACATGGCCACGATTCTGGTGGAACCCTTGTCCCACTAGTTGATGCGGAATTCCAAATCAGTCTGAGCGGGAGCGCTCTGCTGAATGTTGAGAGAACAGGCAGGGGGCAGTCAGTGGCGAGTGATCCTTCGGACACTCTTCACTTGGCCAGCCGCTGCAGATATTGGTGTCCCACCAGTTAGCTTGAGCGAGAGCACTCTGCCACTGTGGAAACAGGCCAGGCAAAGTCCTTATAGTGCGAGGGGAGCGAGGACACTCTCTTCACTAAGATAGTTGCTGCAGATATTAGTGTCCCACCAGTTAGCTTGAGCGAGAGCACTCTGCCACTGTGGAAACAGTTCAGGCAAAGCCCTTATAGTGAGAGGGGAGCGAGGACACTCTCTTCACTAAGATAGTTGCTGCAGATATTAGTGTCCCACCAGTTAGCTTGAGCGAGAGCACTCTGCTACTGTGAAAAACGGACAAAAAAGAACACAGTCTTTACAGTGAGAGGGGAGCGAGGACACTCTCTTCACTAAGATAGCTGCTGCAGATATTGGTGTCCCACCAGTTAGCTTGAGCGAGAGCACTCTGCCACTGTGGAAACAGGTCAGGAAAACAGTCCTCATAGTGAGGGGGAGCGAGGACACTCTCTTCACTAGGATAGTTGCTGCAGATATTGGTGCCCCACCAGTTAGCTTGAGCGAGAGCACTCTGCTACTGTGAAAACGGACAAAAAAGAACACAGTCCTTACAGTGAGAGGGGAGCGAGGACACTCTCTTCACTTGGACAGTTGCTGTAACTCTTGGTGTGCTACCAGTTAGCCTGAGCGAGGGCACTCTGCTAACTGATATCCGCTACTGATATGGCCATAATGTTTACAACAATCAATGGACACAATCAGAGTATTAGCTTAGTCTAGTTAGCCGGAGCGAAACACTCTGCTAACTGATATGGCGTAATGTTTACAGCAATCAATGGACACAATCCAGCATTAACTTAGTCTCGACAGCCGCAATGCGTAAAAACATCAATGGGCACAACCTCAATGTTGATTTAGTATAACTAGCATTCACCGAGTTACTCTGAGCGAGCACACTCTGCTAACTGTGATAGTTGTAATGCTACAAAGTTGATGGCGACAGCCCCAGTACCAGCTTTGTTTTAGCTAGTTTCCCACTGAGTTAACCTGAGCGGGGACGCTCTGTTAACTGTGACAGCCGTAAGGCTACAAAGTTGATGGCTACAGCCCCAGTATCAGCTTTGTTTAGCTAGTTTCCCACTGAGTTAACCTGAGCGGGGACGCTCTGTTAACTATGACAGCTGTAAGGATACAAAGTTGATGGACACAGCCCCAGTATCAGCTCTGTTTAGCTAGCTTCCCACTGAGTTAACCTGAGCAGGGACGCTCTGTTAACTGTGACGGCCGTAAGGTTTACAAAGTTGATGGACGCAGTCCCAGCTAGCATCTCACCAAGTTAGCCTGAGTGAAGACACTGCTAACTGCGAATTACGTCAGATGTAAAGATTAAATCTCAATGGACACAACGCCAATGCCGTTCTAGTGTCTCACCAAGTTTGCCTGAGCAGGAACACTCTGCTAACTGTGATAGCCGTAACACTGTGAAGGGCGGGCCGACAGCGTAATTCTACGCTCTCGTTAGCGCGCCACTCGATTAACTAGAGCGGAAGCGCTCTGCCAACCGTGGAACAAATAACTGTTATAGAAAACAATGTTAATCGATCTTACCGATTGCTGTCATCACGACTTAGGTGGCCCTTATCAGATTGGTGACGACCGATGATAGGGGCGTCCACCAGTCCGGGGCTCGATGTCCGAACGGCGAACACACCGTTCGCTCCGAAGAGGGACAGCTCGTCGCAGCCTTTGGAGGGCGAGAGAACCGCAACTCCGACCGGTGGTCACAAGGCTACAGCGACGAGCTCTAATATGTCTTGATCGTAGACACATCCTTGTTTATGCTACCATGGTAGCTAACCTGCGTCGCGAGAAGATGAAAAAGGACTGAGCTCAGGATGACACCGGAACTTATAGATGACGGGGGTCATCCGAGGTCACACGTGACTTTGTTGATATAAATATTCGACCTGCGCATGCGCGAGACGGAAGATATCCAGTGTGAAGCACTGCCTCTGGCGGTCAGTAAGGATGAAATAGAATGATCAATTTGCTTAAAAATATAGGTTAAAATTACTTTTTACAACTGTATGTCAGAGTAGAGGATAACATCTAATGTGATAGCTGAGGTAGAGAGGGACATACAGGACATTATAATATATTGTCTCTCCAGTCATGTCCTTTTTGTGGTTTACTGTCAGTTTCTTAAAAATAATCCAGGATGCACATCAATAGGGGTTTCACACAGAGGGTGCTGCAAATCAGCAGGGTTTGAAAACGATTCAAAGGGGTAAAGAGGTGGAAGAGGAAGAACAAGAAGAAGAAGAACAAGAAGAAGAACAAGAAGAAGACAGACAACATGCAAAAACAAGAAACAAATACAGACACCTACAGACTGATATCCTTCTTCTTTTCCTGCTCCTCAACGATGGCTTCCTGTGCAGAGAAATATTTGGTAACATTTGTGATGACCCTTGCTGTTATTAGTTTAAGGGTAAATCACAGTGAGTCACAATTTCTGATTCAAAGTGTTCTGTTCAGGAAAAGTGTTGTGAGATGCATCAACACAGAAATACAAGAAGGGTACAGGGGTGTTGTTGCTTGGGTGTATGTACTGTGGCAAACCAGGGGGAAAAGCCGAGCAGACACAGCACAGGAGGCGGATCCCCAAGCTCAGGTTGGGGGAGGTGATAGAGGGAGTACACTATCCGGTGCAGGTGCTGCAGCCACTAGGCACGTGGCAGTGGTCACACCTGCAGCCCATGAGTTAATTAGAATGAGCATATGTTCCCAGGGCTGTGAAGCAGCAGTGGCAGACAGACTGGGCAGAATAATATGAGGATCTCCTGCACCTCTTGAGAGGCGCTTCAGCAGACCGGAGGTAATTCAGCGGACTCACCTCTCCTCTGCTCTGCCCAAACAGGACGGAGGAATCGTCTCACACTGGGTGTAGACCGAAGGCCAAAGCCCCCGACCGGGAGGAATCTTTTGTTGGGTTTGACCCTATCCCCCTTTACCCTACCCTGTTTATTAAAGGACACTTTTTGTTACATGGTTACTGTCTCTGAGTCACCTGTTTTATCTCTGAATCTCACCTCCACGTCCCCCGGGTTGCCACAGTACGTGTTACTGGATATGTACAATCTGAGTGTGCAGTGTGTTCAAGTGTGCCTCTGACCCTGATGTTGTTGACAATGGCAGCCCCTTTGCTCTCTGCTGCCTCTGGGTTTCCTATCAGGTAATCCCAGGCACAGAAAACTCTCCAGCAGAACGTGAAGTTCTCATCGGAGGCACTGGCCAGGCTCAGACGAGAGTTCTTGGCCATTCTGCAGGAGTTTATCCACAGCATGTTATCAAACCATACAATACATTATCAACACTATCATTTTAGGACGCTGATGCTAGTCGGGTGATCAGTCAGTCGTCCAGTCCAACACTTTGGTTCACAGTGAGATTCTCAACAAACATAACATTATGAACGTAATAATATGATAATATTATGAATGTACCCTTCTCATTCAGTCTTAGTACTTACACCCTACAGTCCGAATATAACCCACGTTATCTTGAGCCAGGGCGTGCAGGGTGGCTTTTAAGGAAGTCACGAGTTATAAAGAGCGGCAAAGTCTGTGTATAGGAGGTCGGGGTGGATGGATATTGAGCTTTTTTCTATCTTTATTCAAGATTGTGTTTTTTTTATTTGAGAGCATGACTTGTTGATTTCACTTCAGATTTTGTAAAGCTCTCCAGTTCCAGCTTCAGCTCTTCAGGCTGCTTCTAGGTGCTCGTGAAACATCTGCACTCAGATTTCTCACATGATCTTGGATTGTTTCCCCAACTAATAGAATGGCAGGTTTAGTGTTGACCAATGAAATGATCCCTGCCTCATTGCGGATGTGTTCACTTTTCTTCTTATGGTGTTCCTGATGGACGGTTACTCTTTAACCTGGCCCTCCAGGTTACACTTACCGGTTGTCTCTCATTTCAGTCTTCACTTCCTGCCCATGTATTTTTCTTGCCTGTGTGATTACCTGCCCAGCATTGATTGGCCTAACCTGCTCCTGATTACCCTTCCTCTGTTGTGTATTCAGTCAGTTTGCTCCCCTTTGTCTGGGCCAGTTTGTCTGGGCTCCTCGTGGGTAGTGTTCCAGCTTTTCTGTTCTCTGTCCCAGTGTTAGTCTCTAGTGTTAGACCTGTTTTGGGATTTTTGGACTTTGACTCAGCCTATTGATTTTGTACTTTTGCCTTATAGTTAGTTAGGATTTTTATTGTCATATACATATCCATGAAATTTGAATTCTGCATTTAACCCATCCCTGTATATAGGTAAGTATATAGGATGACAGGCGCCCGGGGTTCAGTGTCTTGCTCAGAGACACTTCGACACGTGACACGTCCCAGTCAAGGATCGAACCGTTGACCCTGCGGTTACCAGACAACCCTCCTAACCTAGTGAGCCAGGGCCGCCCCCCCCTTATCCTGACTGATCTCCTGTGTACCAAACCCTGCTTCAGTAAAGTGATTTTACTTACTACTGATCTGTCTACTGAGTTAGCTTTTGAGTCCTTTTGCCCATTGGTTCAGCACTAATGTATTAACTGGCCAACATGGACTCAGCGGACTCGGATTTTGTGTGAGCCGTGCTGCAGGCTCAAAGAAGGCACATTCATCAGCAGGAAGAGGGAGTTACCAGGTTCTTCCAGGATACTGCACCGGGACGAGAGGCAGCCAGGGCACTCATGGGTTATCCAGGGCTTATGAGACAGCAGCGCTGTGGACCGTATCGACAACTCCCTCTCCCACCTCATGCTTGCCCTCGCAACTTCTCTGCAGCAGGCTACTTTCGACTCTTCTGCCTCCAGCATCAGTGATGCTTCATTGCAGACGTTTACGCTCATGTCGAGGAAACTTGGATGTATGATGTCCACCCTGGTCCAGACTCGCAGTCACCCCTGTCTGAGACATGTAGTAGGACCCTCCGTACTGTCCCAGTGGAACCTAGTGAGCTGTTCGAGTCAGCTGCTATACAGGCGCTTCAGCGAACTGTTGAAGCTAGCCACACCAGGCAGCAGTTCTCTGGTCTTTGCAGGGACATGCCTGCACCCCGCAGACCTAGGGGTCCCACTTTGGCCACCCAAGGCCGTTTTTTCAGTCTCCAGCTTACCCTAGTAGCTGCCACAGGCCTCAGCGTCCCGCTGAGAGGCCAGACCGCTACCCATACATCCCTACCTACGTCCCCCCCAGACAACCTCTGAACAGTCCGCCCCCCCCCCCCCCCCCCTAAGCCAGGATATGTCTCCGGCTGTCGGTTTTTTCTCCCAGCAGCAGATTGCCAAGGGAGAGTGGTTCATGTCTATCGACACCTATTCCCATGTTCCCATGGTGCATCCCCACAGGCAGTTTCTTCGTTTCGCCTTTTAAGGCCGCCACTTTCAGTCCAGGGTGCTTCCATTCGGACTCTCCCATCTCCCCATGGGTGTTCACACGGTGTGTTACTGCTGTCCTTTCCCCCTGCAATCACAGGGCATGAACATACTGCCGTACTTAGACGACTGGCTGACCTGGGCGCCATCCCGGCTTCAGGCGCCACAGGACACTGCTCGCCTTCTCTCCCACAGCCCGGTGGGGCCTCATGGAGAGGAGCTACCTGAGCCCTTCTCACAGCATAGCCTTCATTAGTTTGGCCCTATGAGGGCCTGTCTGTCGCCCCAGCATGTAGACAACAACCCCCACAACCTCTCCCCCTTCCGAGGGGGCAGATGGTTGCCCCACATCCTTTTCACCGACTATTGGGTAAACTGACAGCTACCTCAACTGTCGTTCCCTTGGGTTTGCAGATGGCTGAACTGCCTTCACTTGGATGCCAAGTGGCACAGATAGAGGGCAATAATAGTGTCAAAACAGTGCCTACTCACTCTATCCCCATGGAGGGAGAGTGCATGTCTGGCAAACAGTGTCCCCATAGGCTCGGTTCCATTCCGCTGGGAGATTGTCACAACGAATACCTGCCTCTCAAGGCGGGGTGCAGTGTGACAGAACAGGACTGCTTGGGGGCAGTTGTCTGCTCAAAGACCGCAGGGGCAGGTCAAGGTTCTAGAGCTAGCACTCAAGCACTTCCTGCCATATTTGAAGGGAAAGCATGTGCTTGTCCGGTTGGACAACACCTCTGTTGTGTTTTCACATAAACCATCAATGGGGCACCAGATCTGCAGAAGTTGCTACGGGGATCACCGTGCCCTTCTGACTTGGGCGGCCCTTGCCTGACCAGCCTGCAGGCAATGTACCCACCAGGAGAATGGGACCAGGTTGTGGTTTTCCTGTTCCGTCACAATCCTCCACTGGGAGAGTGGCGGCTGCATCCAGACGTGTTGTCGACCCACTGCCCCCACTCGGTCTCCCTGACGGAGAGGACCAGTCCTCTGGGTCAAGATGCCCTGGCTCACATGTGGCCAGAGGATCTTCTTTATGCCTTTCCACCATTCCCTCTGATCTTGCTGACGCTTGTCAGAGTTCTTCCCCGACAGAAGGGATCTCCTGTCGTAATTTGGCATCCCAATCCCTGCCGCCTTTAACTATGGGTCTGGCCACGGGAGGGCCCGACCGGATGCTGAGTGGCTGCATAGAACCAGTCAGACTGACTATTCTGAATGCCAGCGCGCGGTCTACCTGCCTGCAGTACAAAAACAGGTGGAAGCTGTTCTCTGACTGGTGTGCGGCTCAGAACAAGGTCCCAGTACAATGCCCCGTGCCTGATGTACTGAGTTTCTACAGTCCCTCCTAGATAAGGGCCGGTCTCCCTCTACCCTTGGAGTATACGTGGCCGCTATTTCGGGGCAGCATACTAAGGTCGATAATGACACAGGAGAGAGCCACAGACTGGTGTCCCTCTTTCTAAAAAAAGGGGGCTCTGCGATTGCGTCCCCCGAGCGCCCCGAAGGCCCCTGCATGGGACCTACCCTTGGTACTGGACACCTTATGCTTGTCTCCTTTTGAACCCCTGGCACAGGCGGAGCCGAGATGGCTATTGGCCAAAACATTTTTTCTCCTTACTGTCAATTCAGCTCAACGTGGGGGCGAGCTGCATGCCCTGTCGGTGAAAGAATCATGTCTGAAGTGGAACTCAGATGGCTTGGGTGTCACTTTGTGGCCTAATGCAGCATTTCTCCCAAGGGTGTTGACACGTTCACATATCAACCAGCCTATCCAGCTGGCAAAGTTGACCCCCCCATCGGGAGAGGAGAGGTCAAGGCTGCTGTGCCCAGTGCAGGTCCTCAGAGCTTATGTGGAAGCCACCGCCTGCATACGGCAGTCGGAGCAGCTCTTTGTCAGTTATGGTGAGCCTAAGAAGGGCTGTGCTCCTTCTAAAAAACAGCGCCTATCCCACTGGATAGTGGAGCCCATTGCCTATACAAGGCGAGCGACTGCGCTCGGCCATCCGGGGTGAAGGGTCACTCTACCAAGAGTGTCTCCACGTCAACGGCAGCCCTGAGAGGTGTGCCTGTGGAGGATATATGTGCTGCGGCCTCATGGGCATCACCGAGCACATTCACCAGACACTACAGAGTTAATGTTGCCACCCCTCACCCCCTGGGGAGGGTTCTTTGGCCAATTTTCTCTGCCGGAGCTATACGAGGTAGTTACTATGCTTCCTCGTGACTCTGTTGATATAAGTCATCCAGTGTTAAGCACTGCCTCTGGCGGTCAGTAAGGATGAAATAGAACGAAAGTTACGAATGTAACTACGGTTCTATGAATCCTGGATGACCACCAGAGTTATTGGTCACTCGGAATCCCGTGAACTCGCGAGAAGATTCCATAGGACTGAACTCAGGATGACACCGGAACTTATAGACGACGGGGGTAATCCGAGGTCACAGGTGACTTTGTTGATATAAATATCCGACCAGCGCATGTGCGAGACAGAAGATATCCAGTGTTAAGCACTGCCTCTGGCAGTCATCCAGGATTCATAGAACCGTAGTTACATTCGTAACTTTCGTTTACGGTCTCAATCGCAAGTCTTCTTCAATACAGCATGATGTTCATTTCGTAAATTATGGTCCATTTTAGGGTAAAAAATAGACCATAAAGCGGAGAATGCTTTAGGGTGACTTACTGTGTGATTGACAGGTCGCTGCCACCAAAAGTCTCTCCTCCGCATTCCAAATATGGTAACTTCCGAACATTGGTTGCAAGTACAACAACATGGCATTGGTCGTAATCTATGATGGTGACGCTGAAATTGCCAAACTGAAGCAGATGCTATTTGAGTGTTAGTACAGGGTTTTAAGGGAATGCATTGATGCTGATTAAAAATCTGAATGTGAAAAAAAGAACAACACATTCTTATATAAAGATAGGAAGAAAGCTCCATGGATGTCAAGTCAAACAAACAAAGAACTTTCACCCATGAGACCGCTGCAAATGAGCTTATTTCAACACAAACCACAACTTTTTCCTAACCAAGTAGTTGCGTTGCCTAAACAAAACACAGAGCCAATTAGTGCTAGTTCTAGATAGTCTCAAGAGCCTTAACAGCTTCCTCTGTTTGATGCCATGTCCACACTTGTCCACTTTTCCTACGTTTACACTGAGCAGCCACACGACGCCGGAGTTTTGGAGCAGCCTTAACGGAGGAACCTGAAAACTCCGCCGAGGTTGGAGGTATTTGAGAACCCCGGGGTTTTGGTTCAGTGTAGACGTTGGATATGGATGTCTGTTAGAAAAAAATTAGCCCACACCCGTGCTCGCTACTGGATTGGTTATTACCAGCCATGACGTCTCCGTCCCTGATTCGTCACACTCACTATCACGTGACCCGTACCCGGAAGAAAACAAAACAGCCGGGCGACCAGCAGCGACAACAAAGCAAGCCTTGCTTGTTTTGTTGTCTGTAGTAGCAGCTATTGTGGAGTTAAATTCGTCATTTTACAATGCTGCAAATGCCTACATGCGGAGGAGGCGAGCTGTTCTTTGAGCGATGAGCGAGCTGCTTGACCATCGGCGATCAGCCCCCACGGAGCGGCTGTCTGAAGCTACAGTTAGCAATAAATGCTATTCAGAGCTACAGCTACAAACAGAGGAAACGAGTGAGAGACGAGTGAGAGACGAGTGATCGACGCTGATTCGTTTTACTTTTTCCATTTGGTAGCATTGAGAGACCTTAGTCTGCAAGTATTTCTTTCTGAAAATATGTACGAAGATATATTATATTCGCTAATGCTAATCGCGGTTAGCATTTCCCCATTGGCGGTAATGTTAAAATTAGCTTAGAAGCTAGCGAGTCGGACCTGTTGCATGATGTTGTGCCCTAAAAGATGGAGCAAATGCCCTAAAGAATTGATAGAGGGCGAAGATGATGTCCCTGTTTTTTCTGCTGGGTGACCCAGCTTATCCCCTGATGCCGTATCTCATGAAGGAATGGAGTGGTCTCGTGTGACGTCACAGTTTAGCTGTCGGCCATGTTGGAGTACACACAAAGCCACTGGCATGCACGGCTGAGTCGCATAACCTATCGGTGGTGAACTTTTGTGCTGTCTTTGGTTGTGGCAGCAGAGCTGATAGACAAGAAATCATTCTTTCGTTTGCCAGCGGTCATTACACATCAAGGAAATGACACGAAGGAGCTATCCAAGCGACGTCGCGAGAAATGGCTGTCACGCATCTCTCGAGATATAAAGGAATGGAATTTGGCGTACACTAGAGTATGTGCGGATCACTTTATAAGTGGTCAGTGATTTTATTTACAAATTCGTTTGTGAACAGTATTTAATAAAGGAAATATAAATTAAACTTTTACATGAGAAGGTTACCGAAGCTTCATCGGCCCGTGACAGCAGTCGGTACCAGAGACGTGTCGAGCGTGTACAACAGGCGAAACACAGAGATGCAGCCTCAGCATTGCTTGATATGAGTTTAACGTCAGATCATATATATATGTGTGTATATATATATATGTGTGTGGGGGGGGGATGAAGTTAGGAGTTAGTTGAAAGTGAATTCCTACACACACGCACACAATGACGTGCATGTACAATGTAAACAAACACGTGTCCGTTTGCACTGAGTAAACATTGAATATTGCTAAATATCTGACCAGATCTGTATATATTAACCCTTCCAATGACGAGATGAGAATTGTCGACGACCGTTGCTTTGACGTCTCGGACCCATCCACTGACAAACTGATTATAAGCGTCGAGCCCTTTGTAGCACTCCAGCTCGTCTTTTGTGTAAGGACTCGGGGTGTTCACGAGATACGTGTAGATGTTGGCGTAGTTTACCGATGGAAGATAAGTAGGATCGGCACTGAAACCATCTGCACTCATCGTATAGGGATCCAAGTTACCAATAACCTTCAATTTGGCCAGGTAGCGAACCTTTGATGCACTATCCAGTGATTCAAAGTATTGTATTTTCGCCGCACTTCCTTGCTTACGCGCCGCCATGTAGGTTCTGTATGTACTCCAACATGGCCGACCGACCTCGTAACTAAGGAGATCGTGACGTCGGTGAGACCACTCCATACCCCAATGGCAGAGCTAACGTTACATTCATCAGCCCCCACGACAACAACACATGGAAGCGAGTGATCGACGTGTGTTGACCACATTTATGGACCATAATCGAGTCAACGTTTCCGTGTAAGTGTTGATTTTAAAGTAAAGTTGATGTGAGAGAGAGAGAGAGAGAGAGATATAGACAGACAGACCCGCAGCGCTGTAACTACGTCTGAAAAATAAAACTTCTAAAACTTTACACGAACTGTGTCTGTTTGAGTTCATAGAGGAAGATCTTAAGTATTAAATACAACCTTTCATTATTAAAGACTACTTTATTACTCTGTCATATTTTTTTTTAACTAAGCAAGCAATCCACTTCCTGTTTACACCATCACGCGCATGCCCAGTGTACGTTAATGGTCACGTGCTGTCCGCCTTCGAAGGCTGCCATGTGGATGCTCCAATAATGCTGAAAACTCCCGTGTGGACGGAGATCGGTTCTATTTGAGAACTCTGCATCCAACGAGACACGGCCTAGTGTGGATATGGCCTCAGACTCTCCGTCTCCTCAAATGTCTGCACTGTCTAGATGGCTTGCTGTTGGTCAACAGCAGACATTTGCATGACAAAGGTCCCTCAAATTGAAGTCTCAGACCGAGATTTTTGTTGACTTAATTCCCCCTTGTGAGCTGATCTGCTGATTGCAGCGCCATTGAAGATGACTTACATTTGCTCCTTAACTTTGCAGTTTTAAATGCTGGTGTGACCAGGCCATTTCTATGTTCAAATCATTATCATGTCAGTATGAGTTGTAAAGAGCTTAATGATTACTTTCTTAAAAGGATGATGAAACTGTAGGCAAAGACAGCCATCCCAACCAGGAAGTAGGCGAGGGGCAACCGGTACCCTGCACTGCCAATTTTCCTCAGCCTGCCATAGTAACCATAGAATAACACAGAGTACTGCAGGTAGCCCTGTGGAGATCAAACACACACAACACATGTTGACAAGAAAACAACAAGACAGTACAGCACATCTATATCTACAGTATACAACTACATCTAGAGCAGAGGTCTTCAACAGGGGGTCCGTGAAATTTTTGGTTGATTAGACAATTCATTTTTTTTTCTAAACATGAATCTGTCCATTATTTTAATAGTTCAGTATTGTATGAAAGACAACAGGTATATTTATGGATGGCAGTGGCACTAATCGGCCATCACTCATTTTTCGTTTCCACATTTATGTTTAAAATGAAAACATCAATTTGAATAGCTTGTATGCATGATTATCATGCAATTGACAGACAATGTTGATATTGGCATTGGTATCAGCTGACAAGGTATGTTTAAATGGCAGTGGCACGGCCACCCTACCCACTGTACCTTGCACATGTTTAAAATAAAAACATGAATTTATGAACCTGTGTATTATTTGAATAGCTTAGTATTGAATGCACAATAAAGAGGTATACACGGTACTAGGCCCATTTAATATAAAACACAATTTTATACAATATATATAGTCGGGGGTCCCTGCTCCATCTCTCTATCAGTTTGGGGGTCCTTGGTCTGAAAAACGTTGAAGACCCCTGATCTAGAGTATGAAGTATGCAGTCTAACAACATTAACAGTTAGGCAAACAGAATCACTAGAGATCATCATGAATGCTAAATCTGTTTGATGGCTCTCGTCAGATACATTTGTACTTTTATTGCTTGAAGCTAATTTAATAAATAATAATTAATTCATATCAAATATGTAAAGGTTAACAATTATTCAATTATGAATCATAAACCAATTCATTTGTATAAAAAAAGAATGATGATACTCAGCTTTTGCCGTAAGACACCATTAGTGTAAGTAACATAATTCAACATTAGATTCAATTTAGGAAGCCAACCAATTTTGGAAAAATAGAGAAAACTTTGAAACATTTGATATTAATCAATTTAATCTCAAACTCAGGGTTGATAAAGAGTTCTTGTCATGGTTTACAAGGACCTATTATTTCATATACACAAGAATCAAATGATCAAGTTCTTTATAAATGAAATATTTATTGGACTAACAACTAAACAGAAAATAAATTAATAAACAATAAAATAAACAACATATATGGAAATTCGTCGTTTGACATTTGTACATTTATTTTTTTCACCGTTCAGCAGTTGCGAGTTAGCACTAGGGACAATTGTGAAGCAACTTCATATGACTTCTAATTTTAGGGAGATCCTTATTTAGGTCTAGACAAACAGGAGAAAACAAATGAAGCTTTTTGGGTTAAATGGTAAATGGACTGGAGTTGTATAGTCCTTTTCTAGTCTCTCGACCACTCAAAGTGCACTACATGTTCTCATTTACCCATTAACGTTTCCATTCGTACACTGATGGCAGGGGCTACCATTCATACACCGTAGGAACAGCTACTGGAGCAATTTGGGGTTAAGTGTCTTGCCCAAGGACACATCGACATGGACTAGCGGAGCCGGGATCAAACCACCAATCCTCTGATTGAAGGACGACCCTGCTCTACCTTTAACTGCCATAAAAATGATTTAATGTTTGTTTACATATTATTATTTGTACAACTTATTTTCATGAATATGGACTTTTGTTTGGTTTTATACTTGATAGGAACTATTTTTACGTCCTATGTTGTGCTGGGACACATTTAGTTGCTGCAACATGTGAAGCCGCAGAAGTTGATATACTCCGCTCAAAAGATTTAAGTTTAAGTGTTAAAGTGTTTGCTTTTGAAGATTCACGTTTTTCAAGTGGACTCATTTCCCTCTCGGTTGTCTGCAGCCAGCGAGGTATGTTATTTATGTTAACTGTTCGTCGTGCATATTTGCGTGCAAAAAGTTTTTTTGTGTAATGTTAACGCCAGCTTATTTTGTATGTTGAAATGTATTTGAACAATTCGACGGTGGATTGATGACGGTGGTGTTGACTGAGATGCATGTAAAACGAATAAATCCATCAGTACCAGAAGAACTAAGGTGTTGTATATTTCCTGGAGGGAGTGACAGTCAAACAAATGGACCTGCGTGAACTCCCTGACCTGCTCGTTCCCGAGAGCTCGTCAAGATAAGCCACTGTTTAGTGTTAAAGGACACACAAGTTCATCTGTTTTTTCATAAAGACATCCATAAGTCAGACACTTAAGTTTGTGTCTGTGTAGCCAATTAACATAACCGTGTTTCACAAGATATGAAGGGGCATTAATGTAAGTGATTTAGTGTTACTGCTGATTAATCATTCATTGTTTCATTGAAAAGAGATAATTGATTTACTTAAGAAAAGAAGGATTTTTGTGTGTGTTTTAATAAAGCTGGCATTTGGAGGGAGGTTTTGTATTAATGGTTTAATATTTTGTCAACTGTAAGTGACTGTAATCTTTTCCAGACCTAATTTAATATATCATATTCTCTTGAGTATTTTTGTAAAATGTTTGTTTTCACACAGAGGCCTGAGAAGGTCATTTTCTGATCGATTCACAAGATTCATAACACTCAGCATGGGACCTGCTCAATGTACGATATGGCAAGCTTTATGTAATTGCCAAAGCCTTCCGAGACAAATTACATGCTTGGCCAACAATAGCCTCTAGGGAGAGGGCTGAGTTAAAAAAATGGGTGGACTTTTTACGCAGTTGTGAATCCGCTATTGCTCACAACGAGAGTCTAAATGTTCTTAATGACAATATTGAGAATCAAAAACTAACCAAAGCCAAACTTTCAGACTGGTTAAGTACCAGATGGAACACAGAAGGTTCAACAGCTTTAACTATTTTGTGACATTCCTGACAATGGAAGTGAGTATTGCGTGCAACCCTATAACATCTTACCATGCATTACGACAAAGTGAACCTGATAAAGCAAAGATCAAGAACCAAACCATAGTGGCCTTCAAGAACAAAACTGTAGGTGTCAAGATCTTCACGACCAACACCAGTGAAATAAACAGTCACATGTGTGTTTTGTAAGAAATTAGGACACAGTTTACACAAGTGCTGCAAACTTATTGAGAGGCCAGTCGCTGACTGAGTCAAGTTCATTCAGAGTGAGAGACTGTGCTTCGGAGTCCTGGCTGTCAATCCAAGAGCTGCAGTAGCCGGATCGTCTGTGACACCTGTTCAAAACGTCATCCCACATGGCTACACGAAGATCGCTCAAAACAAGAACAAAAACCAAGGAGAGAACATTGTAAGGAAATAAGTTATAGCAAGGAAAGAAATCCACAGTCAACACAACTACAACAAGTTATCAAGGAAACCACATCTAACAGAGTTGTGCAAGATGGCAATATTACACAGACTTCAGCGATAGTACCTGTCTATGTGTCAACACAAAATGATTCAAACAAGGACGTTCTTGTCTATGCACTGCTAGATTCCCAAAGTGACTCTTCATTCATTCTTGAGGAAGTGGCAAATATTCTAGTTACGAACACAGAACAAGTGAAGCTGAAACTATCTACAATGTCGTCAAAAAGGATAATTGTACGCTGTAAAAGACTCTAAGGCCTACCAATAAGAGGGCTATTCTCCTCTAAGAATATCACAGTGCCAACAACTTACACTCGTGAATTTATCCCTGCTAATCGGACAGATATCCCAACTCCAGAGACCTCTATGGCCTCATTTGGAGGATCTTGCAGAACAGATTGCGCCGCCAAAATAATGTGAAATTGGTCTGCTGATCGGGTACAATTGCCCACAAACGCTAATGCCTAGAGAAGTCGTATGTGGGGAAGAAAACCAACCTTTTTCTGAGAAAACAGAACTAGGTTGGAGCACAGTGAGTTATGGTGACCCACGAGAGCACTGCAGCGATGCTTATGGAGTAAGTCATGGCATCGTTGTAAGGCAAGTGACGCCTGAACCCAAACCAACAGTCAAGCTCAAAAGTGAAGTTGATTATGTTTGCAAGACTCGGCTCAAAGAAATTATCTGTCCAGATGATGTAATTAAGGTGCTAGAATCTGATTTCAGTGAAATAGTTGAAGAAGAGGCAACTGTCTCTCAGGAATATCTCCACTTCTTGGCTAAGCTGAGAGATGGAATCAAACACAGACGAGTAGATAATTAGGAAATGCCCTAACCTTTCAAACAAGACAGACCAAATCTACCCAATAATAAGTCATGTGCTGTTCAGCGTCTAATGTGCTTGGAACGGAAGCTCAAGAGAGACCAGAAGTACTGCTCAGACTATGTGAACTTCATGAAATATATCATTGCTCGTGGTGATGCAGAGTGGGTTCCAGAAGAAGAACTCAACAATCAGCCAGTCTGGTATATTCCCCACCATGGGGTATACCACCCTCAAAAGCCTGGGAAGATACAGTATGTTCAGCAAGGTTCCAAGACACATCATTGAATGACCACCTTCTTACTGGGCCAGAGCTCACAAACACCTTGGTGGGAGTTCTTTGTAAGTTTCGCAAGGGCCTGATTGCTATTATATGTGATGTGGCGCGAATGTTCCATCAGTGTGATGTAAGGCCTGAAGACCAAGACTACCTGAGGTTCTTATGGTGGGAGAATGGTGACCTAGCATCTCCACCATTCATTTTCCGGATGAAAGTCCATCTGTTTGCGGGAGCCTCCTCACCCGGCTGTGCCAATTTTAGTCTTAAACATCTAGCCGCTGAAGGTCAGTATCAATTTAACCAAAACACTGTTAAATTCATCCAAAGGAATTTTCATGTTGACGATGGACGGGTAACGTCTGATGCTGAGGCAATCCATCTTGTCAAGGAAGCAAGAGGGCTTTGCAACACAGGCAAGCTAAGACTACATAAGTTAATTTCCAACAGCAAGAATGTATTGAAATCAATACCAGAGGAAGAGTGCTCTGAAAGTGTCAAAGAACTTGACATGGCTTTGGGAGAGCCGCTCATGGAAAGAGCTCTCGGCATTCAATGGTGTGTGATGACTTTCAGTTCAGAGTTACAGTCAAGGAACACCTGTGACAAAAAGATGAGTGCTACCTACAGTAGCTTCCATCTAGGTTCATAGCCACTTTCATTATCCTGGGAAAGCAGATATTGCAACAACTGTCTCAAGACAAGGTCAGTTGGGATGAGCCACTCCCAGAAGAGCTCAGGACACAGTGGGAATCATGGCTACAAGATCTTCAAAACATGTCTAACGTAAGGATCAGAAGGTGCTATATTCCTGCAAACTTCATGAATGTCAAACAGTATCAGCTTCACCACTTCTCAGACACCAGCATCACAGGCTATGGGGAGTGTACTTTTCTCAGAGCAATCAACACGAATAGAGATGTCCATTGTTCGTTGGTCATGGGTAAGGCACGTGTTGCCCCCGCAAAGGTGACCACAGTACCACGACTTGTTATCTGCAGCAGTAGTAGCAGCAAGGACAAGTGTTAATGCTCAGAAATGAGCTTGAAATAGATGGTCTTCAACAATATTTTTGGACAGACTCGAAGGTCGTTCTTGGGTTTATAATCAATGACGCAAGACATTTCCACATGTTTGTGGTGAACAGAATCCAAGAAGTCCACTACAGATCCACAACAATGGCGATTTGTACATTCCGAAGAATGTTTCAAGAGGCCTAAAGGCAGATCAGCTTGTCGCTTCAACTTGGTTCAATGGGCCAGATTTTCTGTGGAAAAAAGAGCTGCCCATAGAAGACGTCAAGGTCAGTGAGGTTATTGACAACGATCCAGAACTTCGAAAGGCCCAGGTGCTCAACACCAAAGCAAAAGAGGACTGGACATTGATAGACCACCTGACAAGGTTTTCTGTCAAAGCTATTGCTCGTCTCAAGCACCATTTGTTAAATGTTTTTATTTAAACCTTTATTTAACCAGGTGAGTCCCATTGAGATTAAAAATCTCTTTTTCAAGGGAGACCTGGCCAAGACAGGCAGCAACATAGGAAACACAGTTACAGACAGAAAACACAGAACAAGACAAGTATCGAGAAGAGTTGAGCTCACAGAGAAAGCCGCCTTGGATACATGCATACACGTTCAGGGGAAAGTCAGGATATAAAAGCACGAAGCATATACTCAGAAATCAATAGTTAAAGTATCATCGAAAGATAAGGGTTATGATCATTATATAACAAATGTTTAATGCATAGAGTGATTTAACAAATGTAAAAACTAATTATAATAATGTTCTGTGTACCGGAGCTGAGATGTGGAAAAAGTGTTTGTCATGGTGTGTCAGCAGACCGAGTGAGTCAGGAACAGATGTTTTTGGGTGTGGGTCGGAAAAACAGACACGCGGCAGCAAAGTCTGTTGCAAGAGATGACTCATAGAAGCAAGATGAGAACTCTGGTACTTTCCATACATAAGCACACACACATAAGGGTGGGATGAAGATCATGTGTTCAGAATAGGTGGGGGGGAACAGTTAGCCCAAATCAAGGATAAAAGGAGACGCTTGCAAGCCCCAAACTGGGATTTCTACACGAGCCGTCCAGATGCTCTGAGAAGAAGATACGGACGATTGCAACTGAAGTATTCGAGGACTTCGTCTCGGTTCACGGAAAGAAGACCGCTGTTCGTGGACAAAGAATTGAAAGACGGAGATTTTCCTCTCCCCACTGCTCGACTTTAACAACTGAACAACGGAGGAACACAGCAGCCCTAGAAAGAGTTTGTACTGAGCCTTGAGGACTGTTGGCCGAACTCCGCTGCGAAAGCAGGAGGAATCCGAGGGTCTGGCCAGACCTTCGCTCCTAACAACTCCAAAAGAACCTTTTCATCGCACCTTTGGATATCCAGCTCCAACCGAGCCGTCTCGGCATCTAAAACCAATGAGTATAATCTAAGAAGAAAATTAAAGTAACGAATCAAGTGTAGTAACATTTTATGTGAGCTGTAGCTTAACCCTTGCTCACTAACTAAATATAACCTGCAATAAATATCTCATCTGCATTTAAAGTAAATTTCTCAAGTGCATTTATTTGCTCAAGTAGTAAAAGTTCCTTGTGGCAGTAAAAAGTTAAATCCATTGTATGTCTAACAACTGAGTTATGTAAGGTTATCCTAGAGACCGAATCCACTTAACAATCCCTTACGGTTTTAGAAGTAATCCTAGCCGTTAAAACCTAACCTGGCATTTACCAAGAGCACGGATCCAGAAGAGGGAAGCTGCCATAACCGACGCGACTGGTAGGCGCGCCCCAGGGCGAGGCTGGCCCCTCAGCCGAGCGCACTCAGACCGGAGGAAGCAGGGTAGACGTCGGGAGTAACAGCAGTTAGAAGAGCCAGGCGAGTTCCCTCGCAAGAACACCAGCTCGACAATCTTTTAATAGAGAGCTGAGTCAGTAAGTAGCCCCGTATCGGGCCAGAAGTACCCCAGGATCTAACACAAGTTAAAAAAAACTAAAAGTTAAGAGACAGTGATGTAACCGAGTTAATTAAAAAAAACATTGACATTTTTGGGAACCTGCCCCTATTTCTTTCATTTTAGATTTAAAAGCAGTAAGTGGTATCAGTTCTTTGAGTTTTAAATCATTCTGCAACATATTCCATGCTGAGGGTGTTCACAAAAGCCCTTTTTCCCATTTCCGTTCTGGCATTTGGGACAGTGAGCATAAAGAAGTCCTGAGAACGCAAGGAGTATTGTCCGACACTTTTCTGCATGATGAAGACACACAGGTAGCTTGGGAGTAGACCAACGATTGCCTTATAAATGAAGGTGTACCAATGACAGAGCCTACGGGTGGCCAAAGCAGGCCATCCTACCTGAGAGTATAACTCACAGTGGTGAGTCAGAGCTTTACAATTGGTAATGAACTGCAGTGACGCATGGTAAGCTGTGTCCACCATACTAAGACAGTTAGCAGAGGCATGCATATAAAGAAGATCACCATAGTCCAACACAGGTAAAAAAGTAGCAGCAACTAATTGCTTTTTTGCATTAGTTGAAAAGCACAGCTTATGCTAATGCTAAGCAAATCAAGGGTCTCAAACCTAAAACAAGTGAAGCAACAAGTGTTGAGGAAAGACTGGAAGCAGAGCTTAAACTGAAGCATTCAGCAATGAAATCAAAAGTATAAATCAATGCAAGGAAGGAAAACCTAAAGACAAAACAAACAATCTACACAAACCAAGTCTCTATGTAGATGAATACGGTGTGCTCAGTGTTGGAGGACATTTGACAAGATCTAGCCTTCACCCACATGTCAAGCATCATGCCATCGTACCAAAGGCAAGTCATGTGTCTTCTTTACTCATCAAGCACCACCATAAAAAGGTGCATCATCAAGGAAGAGGAATAACTGTAAATGAATTGCGATCCAATGAAATATGGGTTACAGGGTGCAATAGCGCAGTTGCCTCACACATGTACAAGTGCACAACATGCAGAAAGTATAGAAGGAACAAACAGGGTTCGAAGATGGCAGATTTGTCAGAAGAAAGAATGGAAATGACCCCTCCATTCACATATTATGGCATAGATTGCTTCGGACCGTTCTACATGAAAGAAGCTAGAAAGGAACTGAAAAGGTATGGTCTTCTTTTAACCTGTATGTGTTCTAGAACCATACATAGTGAAATGCTTAATGATCTCACTACGGATGCGTTCATCAATGCATTGCATGCATTCATCGCAATACGTGGAAATGTAAGACAGTTGAGATGTGATCAAGGTACCAACTTTGTTGGCGCAAAAGGAGAGTTCATGAATGCAATGAAGGACCTGGATCATTAACAGTTAAAGTAGTGGTTCTCAAACTGTTTCTGTCGCGCCCCACTTTGGAAGAAGAAAAGTGTTCATGCCCCACCGCCCCAACAAAATTGTAACAAAATGGTCTATGTTGAATTTTTATTGAAACAACATTTTGTGACTCCTCCATCTCTGCTTTTTCAAATAATAGAATAAAGAAAATCACTTTTAATCACTTGCAATCACTTTCAAGTAAACCAGATTGCTCCATCAGACAAAAACAAATAAAATGTGAAATTTAAAAAAAATTAAAAAATGTTAAATACAAAAAATCTGCATTTCCCCCTGCACCCCACAGTTTGAGAACCACTGAGTTAAAGGAACATGGATGTGAGTTTGCAATGAACTTCCCATCATCAAGTCACATGGGAGGTGTATAGGAGAGACAAATTAGGACCATCAGAACTGTTCCAACAGCAATCCTTGATCAATCTGCCAAAAAACTTGACAGTGCATCACTTAGAACCTTTCTGTATGAAGTGCTGGCTACTGTAAATATCAGACCACTGACAACAGAGCACTTAAATGATCCAACAAGTCCAACCATATCCTCCTGAAGAAGTCTAACATAATATTTCCCCCACCTGGTCAATTTGTTAGTCAGGCTCTCTACCTATGCAAGAGATGGCGCCAGGTGCAGTTCTTGGCAAATTAATTCTGGACAAGGTGGAAGAAGGAGTACCTCCTTAATCTTCAGCAAAGACAAATATGGCAAACGGATAAATCAAATACGAAGGTTAACGACATTGTCATCCTACACGAGGACGGCTCTCCACAAAATCAATTGAGATTAGCAAGAGTATCACAGGTGAACCCCAGCAGTGATGGAAGAGTCAGAAAGGTAAAACTGTTAATGAGTGACTCAACCTTAGATAACCAGGAAAAACGCACCACTAAGCCAGTCTATCTTGAAGCAGAATAAATGTCATGGCCATTTTTATGAGGCAAAATCCCCAAATATTGTGATTTGGTGGGAGTTTAACAACCATAAATGTTATTTATGTCATTATTTAATATGCTTGTTTACATATTATTATTTGTTATTTATTATTAGAAGTTGATATACTCCGCTCAAAGATTTAAGTTTAAGTGTTAAAGTGTTTGTTTTTGAAGATTCATGTTTTTCAAGTGGACTCATTTCCCTCTCGGTTGTGTGCAGCCAGCGAGGTATGTTATTTATGTTAACTGTTCGTCGTGTATATTTGCATGCAAACTGTTTTTTTGTGTAATGTTAACGCCAGCTTATTTTGTGTGTTGAAATGTATTTGAACAGTTTGACGGTGAATTGATGACGGTGGTGTTGACTGAGATGAACTAAGGTGTCGTGTATTTCCTGGAGGGAGTGATACACTGAGACATAGTTGCCCCGGTAGGAAACTTTCAAAAAAGGTGACATCACAACAGCTTAATGCACAGGGAACCTTGAGTCATTGTTGCCTTCAAATGAAATGTATATAATAATGCTAACAGGTCTTTACAAGCTCAGTCTACTAACATAATAGGTGGGGTGGCCTTGGAGTAGAGGTCAGGGAGGCAGTAAAGTAATGTTTGAACAATGGTCTATTGTATCTGTAATGTGCTATTGACAGAACAGTAAAAAGAAAGAGGCTTACCCCAAGAGACCAGATGGTGTCCAGGTCCTGGGCTGAAGCCAGATGCTCCTTGGGTATAGTTTTACTCCTTGTTGTTCCAAAAGGAGCTCCAGCCAGCAGCTAGTACAAACAAAAGCAGACCAATACAATATGATATTAATACAGACATTTGAAATACTGTATATACAGTGACAACACGCTCATGTCTTATTGTAGTTAGTTGATTTCAACTTTTCACCTTGTAAAACATTTGGTTATAAGCTGGCAAGAGTGGAGCAAAATACATTTGCAGTTCATTGTGATGACTGACAATAGTTAGGTCAGTAGCTACATGCAAGTTGAAAGGAATCATTCAACACCTTCCTTTTTTTCTGAGACTGAGATGAGAGGATATCAATGTCATGTCTATGCTTTAAGTACAGAGCTGGAGTCAGGACATGGTTAGCTTAGCTTAGCTTAAAAACTGGAGGCAGGGGGAAACAGCTAGCTTGGCTCTGTCCTACCAACACTTCTAAAAAACTAACTGACTGTATCTGGCATGCTACACAGAACTGCTGAAGGATAAACTGTCATTTTAATAACAGCTGAAACACGTAACTCATCCAAAGACCATGACCTGTTGTTTTTACAGTTCTGATTCAACCAACAATGTGTAGTGCAGCTCCAGCTCTGTATTTAACACACCGACATGACATTGATATTCATTTTCTCATCTCAGTCTTGGAGAGAAGCCGGATCTGGGTCTGTCCATTTTTGGAGCGAGAACTTGCATATAGACACATAATGTATCCTGAAAAGAACATAGTGACATAGAACCTCTGACTTGAAGGTCCTGTGTGCTTCAGCAAAATGAAAGAGCGTAATGTGTCTTTCGTGTTACATTTAAAAAGAGGCAAACTTCAGAAATAAAAGTGAGTAATAACTAACGCGACTCTCCATTCCATCCGTGGACACATCATTTACAGCAGGAAACAAGCACACACATCAATGTGACAGAACATCCATGATGTGTGATGTTGGACGATATGACTCACTAAGCAGAGGTGAGACAAAGGACGGATGTGTCAGAGCAGACAGTGGTAGCTTAGCTCCAACAAGTAGAGGCAGATGAAATAAACGGGCATTGGGAATGATAGGATGAGTAATGTGTGGGGAAATTGCTTGTGTCTGGATGTCAGTGACAAACATAAATCAGCAGCATTTTGTTCCTCTGTCATTAGATCTTGACCACAGTTTGGTACTTTAACTGGTTGAGCTGTAGCTGCTGGAGAATCACCAGCCTCACTTTGGATGAGGTCAAACAAAATACTTTACTAACAACTAACTACCTGAATTAATTATGAATTTCAGGATTAATACGTGTTTATAAAGCATATATTAACATAGTCCCTAACCATTACTGCATATCTAAATCATTATATATATATAAATGCATGAATAATGTACATCTAAATAAGTTAATAATCATTTACTTACACTTCATAAATGATCTTATTAATAATCTACAACTCCTTAATAATTGGTTCATAATATATATAATACTTAATTTTAGGGTTGCAACGAATCGATTAAATCGATAATAATCAATTATTAAAATAGTTTTCATTATCGATTATCGAATTTCATAATCGATTCGTTGTGTCACCACTCAATAAGTCGCGGAGATGTTTGAGTATAAAAATAAAAAAGAGCGGAGTACAGCGAAGGTAGAGGAAAGACCTGTAACGTTGTTCTGAAACACATGGCGGAGGCAGACAAATCAGTACGACTAATGCCGTGTTCACACCAAACGCCAGTCTCGCCCGGGACTATTTGTGTTCATGCTAGGCTATGCTAACATTGTAGCAGCTTCACATACGGCAGCGTCTATTCATTGTTTACACACACACACACACATGTGTACACGTCGTTTGGTCCGTCTCTATTGATATGAGGTGTCGTAGAGCTCTGGGTGAACACAGACGGCTACAGTATTTCCTGATTCAACAACGTAAACATGTTGGAGTCCTTGATGAGGAGGAAGGATGTTCAACAGCAGGGTAAATCACTACAGTGTAGGTGCGTGGAAACAAACAAGGAGGCGAGTATTCCCTTTGGCTGCACCATGTGGCCGTTTATTTCCATCCATACAAAACATACACACATTCACTTCCTGCCACCCTTTAACCCCCCCTATCACCAGGGTTACGCCCCTTTCCTTAAAGGGGCCCCGTGAATTCAGTCATTCCCTACAACAGAATCTTACTTTCGTTCCGTTTTGAAGTGAGGAACCTAACGTCCCTCCAGTAGCTCTTCTGGTGCTGGTGTTTACTCGTTATCCAGCTTGACAAGCATGCCAAGTTAGTGTTAGCTCGTTAATAACAGTAGGTATCGTTCGCAAGACTAAAGACACGTTTTTATTCACTCGCCTTTTTTGGCCCATTCATTTTTCAATCTGTTGTCATGTATATATATTCTGTGCTTTGTCCCATATCAGTTATTGTTGACAAATATATTTCAATCAGGAGAGACTTGTTTCATAAGTTTAACAATGATTTATTATACAAGCGTCAAATATGAAAAAGTGCAAAGTCTTTGGCGATTGGACTCCATCCTGAAGTACTATCACCGAGGGTAGGGATACTGAGGTCCCACAGGCCTAATCCCCAAAAAGACATTTATTTATATGAATAAATAAATACAGACATACATACCTTACTGCTGTGGTGAATTTCCTAACAAAATAGACAATTAGTCATGAGAGAACTCTAAGGGTAGAACGTGAACAAGTAGAGGTTAGACCAGAGGTAAGATGACCGGTTGAGTCAAAGCAAAGGATAGAGGAATGTCACGACGGACTGCAGACTAGCATACGGGGGTCTGTAAGACCGCAGACACAGGATAGGGCGGGTCTATATAGCCCCTAGGGGAGTATGGTAGGATTTCAACAGATCCCGAAACATATGGCGGGGTCGGCCCTGCGGAGGGTCCGAGCGCAGGACTGGATAGGTGAGGGTCAAGCTAGACCGCAGACAAGGATAGGTGGGGTCATATTGAGACCGCAGCGTAGGATAGTAATGGGTCACGTTTAGACCGCAGAGGAGAATAGGGGGGTTCCAGAGAGAACGTAGAACAGCATGGTTGGGGGTCTTACGGCCCCCACAGGTTTGGGGTCTGACTGCCTCAGCACAACCAGACCGGGTGAGCTCACCCGGGAAACTAGAACGTATGTCATACTTTGACAGGTCTCGCATAATTCGGACCGCGAAACAGAAATTGTGTCATATCTGACTGCGAAATTAGAAATTTGTCAACTCTGGACGGGTCTCTTATCATACGGACCAGGAAATTAGAAACGGGGCACCTCAGACCCACCTTTTCTTTTAGGAAAGTAAAACAGTCCCGTCGGACCAGGAAACAGACACGTTAAGCCAGGTTACGGTCACCTAGGAAACACAGATACGTTAAACCAGGTCACGTTCACCTAGGAAAACAGTCACGATAAGCCAGGTCACGTGAGACCAGGAGATTGGGAAACAGTGTTAGACCAATCAGATGGAGAAAACGGTCGAGTCACACCAGAGGAATAGAGCAAGAGAAACGCAGAGCACAGTAATATACAGTGCTGATAGGATATCCATTTGCACAATATAATGTGAACCATCCCTTAGGGTTACTATAAGGAACATTTCAAGAAGGGTATAATGCTATCCCCTGCTATGAACCAATACCAAGAATGTGACCTACCAACGATACACCAATCGATGTAAACATGTCACCACCACCAGTTATATGCATTCCTTACCGGCCTTTAAGGCGTCAATGATCTTTGATTATCGAGGACGGTGTTGAGATCGGGGCGAATGTAAGATGTGAAGGTAGAGGATGACCAACGTCCCATTTGTTGTAGGGTAGTAGCAGAGATGCCTTAGTTAGCTGCCGAAGTAGCAGCCCCTATTCTAAAAGAGTGCCCCGAGTATAGCTGGAGTAAGAATAGTAGAGTCTATCCAAGCACCTCCGCCTTTGGAGTGTTTAGGCCATGAGTTACCAGCCAAGTCACGTACCCATTAGACCAGAATAGGGTGAGTCCCACAGACTTTCGTGCAATGGCCTTACACCGTGATGCGCGAAGATCCACTTCAACAACAGCATGCGAGAGGTAGCTCTAGAGATAATACATTTTGCATGGAATGAGATAATGCTATTAGACAAATTGCATGACGAGCCACAATGCCAGAAACAATGTCAACATGATGCATGAATTATGCATGACTTACCGTACACATTGTTAAGGCTTTAAAGCGCTTGAGTTACCCTTAGTGTCTAGCAAACCACTGGCCTTAACAGAATCCCCCAAAACCCACGGATGGTCTGCATCCATGGCGACGTTTTAGTGAATCAGCAAAACTCAGCTTGTTACACCATTCAAGTGATCGCGCAGCGACCTGACACGCAGGTCAGCGCAGCACTCAACATCAAGGTAGATTGTGCATCTTAGGCCAAGGAAGATGCCATGTTCAACGAGCAGGAGAGGAAAAGCGTGTCCCTAGGAGATGAGCCTGAATGGAGCTGATCTACTTTATGTATAACTGTCCACGTATGGTTTTGCCACTTAACCGTCCCCGTCAGGAGTCACAATAGCGCCGTTGTGGCAGATTACTGGCTGCAGAGCCCCTGGTCCTGGAGCTCTTAGGAGTAACAGCCCTACTCCATTGCTCTTCTGTGCACCTGAACTCCTCTCTGCCAGTGCTGCCCTTTAAAGATGTGGTCTTTTACTTCCGCTGACCATGCCCCACACTTCAACAGGCATGCATTCTCGTTACCTTACTGATGTTACTGACTGTCACACCTCACCATTGGTAGCCGCTCTTTAGTATGTTATCATAACTACCTTTAAATCCCATCCTGCCTCGTGTCCTTCCGTATTTGTCATAGCTTGGGAGCCGGGTTACGACATTACACATGGCCGCCTCCCAAACACAGAATGTGGACATTTATAAATCAGCCTTAACCACTATGGACAGACTCTTAAAAGTTCATTACTCCCATGCAGTTTAACCCAGTGTGTTTCATATGTCCAGAGACATATTCCTTCAACTTCTTGATTTAATAATCAGCTGTTGACTACGAACCAACCAACGTTGATACAACTGTTAGGCTGCTTCAATTTATATGGGACTAAATCATCCCGCACGTTAAACCGACCGTGATGTTCCGGACCTTTGCACGAGGAACCTCTCTCAAACTGGGCTTGTTGAAGTTCATTTGAACACCCTGCTCTATGCGTTGTCATTTTCTGAAACACCAGAGGCGTACCAACAACATGGGCTGTGAAGAATAACAGAGGCGTGTTACTCATAGAACGTTGGCATTGCTGACACAAGCCATGGCCTACCTCCCCAATGCCGAGGAGGGATTGTAGTCATCTGTAACCTCATATTCATAAACTACTGATCGCCTTAGCCAAGCCCTGTAAGGGAAAAATAAAGTATTAAATGTATCATACAAAACACAGGTTAAATATCCTGTAAACTACTGGATGTGGCTGCCAAACATTTACTCTAAATGAAAACCCTGCTGTTCTGAAGCCTCTTAAAATAATTGGCCCATCTCCTATACTCCCCAGACATTACAATAGTGTTCTATCAGTGCACTATTTGTGATATACAATTGATCATGAGAACCGCCCGTGCCAGATTGAATTCGGAGGTGCATGACCGAACCGTGATCACTTGCGGGCCTACCCGCATCACGCGCCTGCCGCGAATACTTGCCGCGAGTACCCATCGCGCCGCCCATCACTACGACAAGGATAAACTCACTGCTAACTAACTGCTGCTTAGTTATGTTTATTTCGGCTCATAATGATTTGTAGTCTCATGAATGCGCTCCACTTCCACTACTGGGACAGGGTGCTTTCATACTAATTAAATGAGAGCGATGCTCCGGAACTCCAGACGTGTGTCCGCCCCATGACTTCCTCATTTGTCGGAAAATGACCAGGCGCGGAAACAAAGTCTCCGTTTCAACAGCGAGGAGCCCTCACTAAGACCAGGAGGGTGGACCACATCACTCCAGTTCTGATGTCTTTGCACTGGCTTCCTGTCCAACAAAGAAGTGACTTTAAAATCCTGCTGTTAGTTTACAAAGCACTGAATGGTTTAGGGCCAAAATACATCTCTGATCTGCTGCTACCTTATGAACCATCCCGACCCCTCAGGTCGTCTGGGACCGGTCTACTATCTGTTCCCAGAGTCAGAACTAAACATGGAGAAGCAGCGTTCAGTTTTTCTGCTCCACATATCTGGAACAAAGTCCCAGAAAGCTGCAGGTCTGCTGAGACCCTCAGCTCATTTAAATCAAGATTGAAGACTTTTCTGTTTGCTGCGGCCTTTAATTGAACCACGTTCAATTGATATATTAATCAATTTCCTGCATTTCTGCATTTTACTACTGCATTTTATTTCTTACACTGTTTTAAAATTTTTTTTTTTTTATTGTTTTTGAAATCTCCTTTTCTTTTGCCTTGTGTTTCGATGCTTTTAATAGTTCTATGTGAAGCACTTTGAATTACCTTGTTGTTGAAATGTGCCATACAAACAAACCTGCCTTGCGTTGCCTTGCGTTGCCTTGAACTGTCCCGTGGAGCTGATTTACCATGGCGGCTGGTGGCGCCGCTGTTAACAGTATGTTTTTCTGACTGTTTGTCTAAACTGTTTTTGTTACTCTTGTAAAGCGGCCTTGGGTCCCCTGAAAGGCGCTATATAAATTAAAGTTATTATATTATTATTATTATTATCCAGGATCCCTGTCTGACCCGGTGTGTGTTTCCCCTGATCTCCTCTCCTCATGTGTCCTGTCATTCCCCTGTGTGTTGTGGTGTGCCATGTGCTCTGTTTGTCCTCTGCCTCCAGACACCTCCCATGGCCGCACCCTTGATTGTGCACAGCTGAGGACACTCCAGCCGATCACCTCCTGCAGCCTGAGACACCAGACTCAGGGCCCACTAATGAGTCTCCTGTCACTACATAAGCTCTGGTCCTGCAGTCTGGGGTTGTCAGGTCGTACCGTCTTTCACCCGCTGAAACCCTGTGGCATCCTCTGCCCTCCTTGTGTTTGTGGATTACACTCCGCCGCTCTGCCCTCCTTGTGGTCTACGGATTACACTCCGCCGCTCTACCTGCCTTGGGTTAAACGGACTACACTCGCCGTCAAGCTGCCAGCCCTCCGGTGTCGAGCCACGGGACTCACACCGTCGATCTGGCTACTCTCTGGTATCGAGCCACGGGACTTCACGCCGTCAACCCACCAGCCCTCTGGTGTCGAGCCACGGGCCTCACACCGTCGATCTGCCGCTCGGGGGTCGGACCACGGGCTCCACACCTGCACCGCCGCCGTCTCCGAACCGCGGCGACCTCCAGTCCCGGCCGCCGCCGTCTCCGTACCGCGGCGACCTCCAGTCCCGGCTGCTGCCGTTCCAGAGCAGCAGCGACCTCCAGTTCCCGCCGCTGCCGTCCCAGGGCAGCAGCGACCTCCAGTCCCGGCCGCCGCCGTCTCCGTACCGCGGCGACCTCCAGTCCCGGCCGCTGCCGTCCCAAAGCAGCAGCGACCTCCAGTCCCGGCCGCCGCCATCTCCGTACCGTGGCGACCTCCAGTCCCGGCCGCTGCCATCCCAGAGCAGCAGCGACCTCCAGTCCCGGCCGCCGCCGTCTCCGTACCGCGGCGATCTCCAGTCCCGGCCGCTGCCGTCCCAGAGCAGCAGCGACCTCCAGTTCCCGCCGCTGCCGTCCCGGAGCAGCAGCGACCTCCAGTTCCCGCCGCTGCCGGCCCGGAGCAGCAGCGACCTCCAGGTCCCGCCGCTGCCGTCCCGGAGCAGCAGCAACCTCCAGGTCCCGCCGCTGCCGTCCTGGAGCAGCAGCGACCTCCAGTCCGGGCTGTTGTCTCAGAGCCGCAGCTATCCCCAGTCCCGGCTGTCGTCTCGGAGCCGCAGCTGTCCCCGGACCTCGCGGCCTCGGAGCCAGAGCCGCTCCCAGTTCCTGCCGCCGCAGCGCCAGCTCTAGTCCCTGCCGCCTCTACGCCAGCTCCAGTTCCTGCCGCCTCAGCGCCAGCTCCAGTTCCTGCCGCCTCAGCGCCAGCTCCAGTTCCTGCCGCCTCAGCGCCGCAGCCAACTCCAGTTCCTGCTGCCTCCGCGCCGCAGCTATCCCCGGACCCGTTCGCTGCCGCCTCAGCGCCACAGCTATCCCCGGACCCGGCCGCCGCCGCCGCCTCAGCGCCGCAGCTATCCCCGGACCTGGCCGCCGCCGCCTCCGAGCCGCAGCCTCTCCCAGACCCGGCCGCCGTCCCAGAGGCGCAACGACCTCCAGTTGCCGTCTCTGAGCGGCAGCGACCTCCAGTGCCCGCTGCCGTCTCTGAGCAGCAGCGACCTCCAGTGCCCGCTGCCGTCGCGGAGCAGCAGAGACCTCCAGTACCTGCCACTGCTGCACCAGCATCCTATTCTCCAGAGCCCTTCCGCCCGCCCGGCCGTCCGCCGGAGCACCCGTGTCCGGAGCCCTTCCGCCCGCCCGGCCGTCCGCCGGAGCACCCGTGTCCGGAGCCCTTCCGCCCTCCCGGCCGTCCGCCGGAGCACTGGTGGCCGACGCTCTTCGGCGGCCCCGTGGCCGGTCAGATCCTGTCACCCCTCCTCCGGACCCCCGCCGCCCACCCTAGTCGGCCTTGTAGCTGTGGGGACATCCCTCCTCCGGACCCCCTCCACCCGCCCTGTTTTGTGTCTTGTTGTACGTCTGGAATCCGTTCCTTAAGGGGGGGGGTACTGTCAGGATCCAGGATCCCTGTCTGACCCGGTGTGTGTTTCCCCTGATCTCCTCTCCTCATGTGTCCTGTCATTCCCCTGTGTGTTGTGGTGTGCCATGTGCTCTGTTTGTCCTCTGCCTCCAGACACCTCCCATGGCCGCACCCTTGATTGTGCACAGCTGAGGACACTCCAGCCGATCACCTCCTGCAGCCTGACACACCAGACTCAGGGCCCACTAATGAGTCTCCTGTCACTACATAAGCTCTGGTCCTGCAGTCTGGGGTTGTCAGGTCGTACCGACTTTCACCCGCTGAAACCCCGTGGCATCCTCTGCCCTCCTTGTGTTTGTGGATTACACTCCGCCGCTCTGCCCTCCTTGTGGTCTACGGATTACACTCCGCCGCTCTACGCGCCTTGGGTTAAACGGTTAAAATGACTACACTCGCCGTCAAGCTGCCAGCCCTCCGGTGTCGAGCCACGGGACTCACACCGTCGATCTGCCGCTCGGGGGTCGGACCACGGGCTCCACACCTGCACGCACAGTCTAAATAAAACCTGTTAATATTCACTTCTGTCTCCTGTGGTCTTGCGTTTGGGTCCTACCTGTGAACTCCCGTGACACAGTATAACAGAAGCTGCATCGTTTACCAGAGATTGAAGACCAGTATCGATGGAGCGGATGGAGCTACCCGGAGTGTGCTGGTGGAGAGAGTACGGGACGCCGCCTGCGGAGCTCGGATGAGCCCAGCGATGGATCGACTGATCGCGAGTAACTGTTAGACTTACTAGGATACCACCGCAAACTTGAGCCAAGAGGGCTTCTTGCTCGTCTGAGGGGAGCCGCTGCGCCGCGCTGGGCAAGTGCTCCTGCGCCGGCCACCTGGTGAGCTGACTGCCAGCTCCGGCTAAACACGATGTTGAGACCCGACTCTTCCTGAAACGATCAAAGTCGGAATCCGTCATTGTCTCAGTTACGCACAACTAGTTGTTTAAAATGTAAGGGAAATAGTATCGCTTTTCATCTGCTTAGCTGAAATGACACCTGACAGCAGCAGAGAGGAGAACACTATTTAAAGATTGACAGCAACGATATGATTGGCTTGAGGACCCGGTGTGCCGAATCTGGTTGGTTACTTAAAAGTGCACGCCCCCAATCAGCTGATACAGTACTTACAAGGAGAGGAAAGACAGCGATTACTAGTGAGTGTCTTCCTGATTGAACTTGCGCTTGAGCTACATTTGTGTGCTGTACTTTTTAATTTCATTTTAAAGTTATTTTATAGCACTTGGTCATTAAGCTGTGTTTAAATGTGGTGTATAAATTAACTTAACTTGCACTTACTACAATGATGGTAATAATTTAATGAATAAGCTTCAAGTGAACTTGTCTGTGAGCGTTTGTGAGTGTGCATGTGAGTTTGTGCGTCTGTGAGTGTGAGAGTTTGTGAGTGTGTGTGAGAGTTTGTGCGTCTGTGAGTGTGAGAGTTTGTGAATGTGTGCGTCTGTGAGTGTAGTGTAGAGCAGTGGTTCTCAACTGGTCTGGCTGTGGGACCCACCATCACCCCTTAATGACAAGCCGGGACCCATGTGGCCATTTATTTCCATCCATACAAAACATACACACATTCACAAGTTCTGACGTTCAAACAAATCCTGTGAAGTTTTCTGATTTGTATTTTTCTTTATTTTTTATGAATTATTTATTGTTCTGACAGCTCAGGTCCACATACATAGTTTTGTGTTCGTCCATTTTTTTATTTTTTTATTATTATTACTGTAACAGCTCAGGGATGTTCAAGGAGCAACCTGTTTGTGCACTTTCTGAAGATCAGTTCTGTTTTTGAATAAAGGGTTGGAAATGAATGCTTTTTTTTAATCCGATTCATCGATTAATCGAAAAAATAATCACAAATGAATCGATTATTTAAGTAATCGTTAGTTGCAGCCCTACTTAATTTACAAATGGGGACTCCATCATTTATAAAGTATGAAAACACAATCATGAAACACATAATAGACGAGCTTATTAATCAAGAATAAAACATTTATAACTGTTGTTATGAACTGCATATTAATGAGAGTTAATGTAGGCTAATGTATGCTTTATAAATGATGAATTAAGTGTTTACTCATACTTAACTAATGCTTCATCGCGTGTAATTATTATAAAGTGTTACCAATACATTTGAATTATCAACCCATGTCATTTATATCTATTCTTCTTATTTAGAATCGGTGGGTGGAGTATCCATCAGCAGAGCAACATCCTTGGCCCACACACGTCTAATGAGTCATCAGAGGCTGTTTTTGTATAAGTCCATACATTGCTTTTTAGGAAAATTCCGCACAGTATAGCTTTAAGCCTATGACTCATATATGATATGGAGTATTGTGCAATGTATGAAACTTGTAAAGTGAAAAAGCCTTGCTGACCTCTGGTAAGACGATGAAGGCTCCAGTCATGATGGTGAGGACGATGTTGATCCCAAACAACCAGCGGAGGAAGATAAAGTAGGAGGCCACGCCCGACCCAAAGTGACCTCAACAAGACACAGGAAACATCTGACTGAGACTTGTTGCACAGTCACACACTCTACTTTATGTTTCTGTGCCCTGAAAAGGACTAACACCAGAAAGTATGACCATACTGAGCGAAGACTGTCCTGAATTTCGGTCTAGGTGAGTCAAGTACTAAAATGTTCTGTCAACTGTCATTACATCCTTGGAAATAAAACAAAAGAAAAGAGAGCATTACTGTTATTCATTCTGAGGAAAAAACAGATGACTCACTTTCAATTTTCTTGATCCTCACTTCCCAGGGAATGAACAGAACCACGATGTTGTAAAGTACACGTGAAAGTTTCTTCAGCAGCTGCAGGAGGAGAAACCAGCTTTGAGACCTCTGAGTAACACTCACCTCCACAATGGGCAGTGGTGACTGTAAAATGATTTGACCATCTAGCAAGGATAAACTCTTTTGCTGTCCATACCTGATCATTTTGGATGATAGAAAACCCTTTATAATAATATGATAATGCTTTGTATTTATAGAGGTTTTTTTACATGGAAAACTAGACGGGTGCAGACCTCCGGCAGGTGTGTCTGCAATGAAATATGATGGATTAAATCAACCTATAATTGGCAACGACGAGACAAGATCATCAGGCGTGTTTTTCACTCGCAGGTGTCACACAACAGATGCGCTGTCTTAAAAGGCTCACGATAACTGGGTCAGCTGAGCAGCGGTGATGCACTCAGCTGCGTAACACCAGCGGGCCCCACCGGCAGAGGGCCGGGTCACAGCAGTCATATATTATGTAGTTTGGTTGAGCAGAATGTGAGATAAGCTGTGGACTAACAGGGATGCAAACTAAAACAGAATATGAATGCATAATTGAGCAGGACATAAATCATATCTATTATGTGAATCATATCTAATAGTAATATGAGCATGCAGCAATGATAAAAAGCTATGCTAATAGATTTACAACACATATTGTAGTGCTGTGTCTTCCATAGATAGATAGATAGATACGTTCCATAAAAACGTTGTAACAAATCCTCCAAACTTAATGACAATATACATGATTTTTATTGTCTATCTAAATACATGAACATTTTCTGATCTTGTGCAACTATCTTCTGAGTTGTGAGATGCATTAGACAATCCTAAAAAACGTTTTTTTGGTCTTCTAACTGTTGTCAGATCTGTTGTTATGGATCATTGTAGCCGGATCTCTTAATCTGGCTTTTGTTTTCAGACGTGTATCGATCAAAGTGTTTTGTGACCTCTCACCTCTGTGGTTGGGGTTAAGCAAAAGGCCCTGGTCATGGATAAAATAAACTAGCAATAACTTGTGGCTTGAAACAGAGGTTTTGAAGAGGTGTAATAATGAACTACTTCTGCCTTTGCTTCTGAAGCATAACATTTGGCAAGTAAATGTCAATCATAGGTGTTTCAGGTGTTTGAGCATTGAAACCAGCTGTTTTCTATGGAGAGGACAGTCTTTGGTGTAACAGCTGTCTCAGATCAATGACAAGTGTTCACACATTCTCACATAGTCAGCATTATTTAGGATGTCATTTTGTTGCACATATGTATCCATGTTGTCCATATAAGAACTGACTCTGTGAAGCTCTTCACCTCATGTGATGAAAAGTAAAATCAGAACTGAGATGATAATTATTAGCTGGACCAATAATTCTCATTTTCATTATCTGGAAGCCAAACTGTAAAATAAATAAGTCATCATCAGACTGCTCACTAAAACTCAATTTATTTTAATGGGGCCTGAACATTTTAATTAAACAGAGCTTTTACAACGGGCTGTAAATTCACTCATGCTGCTGTGCTACAGCTGCAACGCTCTCTTTTTCCTCTCTGGATATGAGTGCATGAAATACAGAGACAAACACAGTATATAAAGTTATCCACAGTATGTGTATGTTCAGCTCACAGGAGGCAGCCTGCACAATGGAAAGCCAGCATGTTTTATAATCATCTAGTTACTGCAGTGCAGTAAAATAACAGAAAGAAGCTCCTCTCAGCATACAGTCAGACAAAATCAATGCAGTTGTGTGTCGAGCACATATTTTACTGAGTGACAAACTGGATATAAGAGGATGTTAAATCAGCCAAAGCAGAGCCACCTTTGTTGTTTTCAATTTCATATTCCTGCTGACCCATTGTTACGATGTTTTTTGTATTTTGTGTGTGTTAAGGACAAGATCTGTTTGATTCTCATCCACCTTCACAACATCGTAAATAAACAAACAAGTCCTTATAACAATCTTTCTCTGTGGCTGCTTGAGATGTGGGTGCCTTGGTCACGATTATAACCACCATGCTCCATGGATCTACAAAAACAATGTAGCCTCATACAACGCTTCATAGGATATCTTAAGAAAAGTTATTTTGTTATTTTCTGTGCATTCTCCTGCAAATGTCCAGCAGCGTGAGAGATCATTGCACCTGCACAAGCCCCAAGAGTTTAGGAAACAAAACTACTTGTTTAGGTTTAGTTAGGTGACAAATGTCAAAGTTAACTTCTGGTTTCACATGGGACACAAGGAGCGCTCTCCAGGGTCATGAGACCCATCCGTCCACCCAGACTTCCTCCATTTCTTTATACTACGTCATCGGTCCTGCCTTACGATTACATGGATCACATCAGATGGATTACATGGGTTATATACATTGCATTACTGAACTATGTATGAGAACAACCTGACCAAAAGGATCCTTGAGAATACAATACATATTCTAAACCAGAAGCATTGAAAGAACTATTTGGAGTCATCATCAGTATTACTATTTTAACCAATCAGTGGTGGTATAAATAACTTTGGTTCTTTTGTTTCTACACACACAAAGAACCCTTTAAGGTTAACATTATGCAACATTTTACAAGTGGACTACAAACTGCATTTAATTCTCTACAAAACTGCATTTAATGCTGTGGGATCAAAAACATACTGCGAGTATGAATGACATACATACATCAGCTCCTGCAGTCTGGTAACCTCTGGTTCTGGTGAGTCGGCCCTCATACTTCAGAACGATCTCTCTGGCCTGTCTGGGACACAAAGACACACAGGTGGTAGTGCAAGTACTCACAAACTGAATGGGCTAGTTGTATTCTTTACTCAAATACTTCCATTGTGTGTACATTTACACTTCTAGTACTACTCCACTAGATTAAATATTGTACTTTCTGATCCAAAACCTCCATCTGAGGGATGTGATTATTAACTGTTAGAAAGACGTTTTTTTTTTTAAATGATCAGCGGTGATTACACATGTGTGTCCTGGTAAAGATGATAGTGGATGAGTGAGAGTTCAGGACAACCTCAAAGTAAAAGTGAATGTTTGCCATTTCAAAAACACATAGGGGAATCATAAAAAAACGCAACAACGGAAACATGCAGCAAATACAGAAACGATGCAAACTTGTCCCATTCAAACCAGTACTAAAACCAGTAGAGCAGCAGACTGCTTCCATTGAAATAAACTGTCAAAAATGATTGTGGAGCTTTACAGTCCATTTGACAAAGAAACAGCTTATTCAGCACCGGGGACATCTAGGAGGGCTATGAGCCATGTATCAATCAACGGACACTCAACAAGACTTTTCTGTTGGCTGCTGCCTTTAATTGAACCATATTCAGGGATATGAATCAATTTCCTGCATTTCTGCATTTTACTACTGTATTTTATTTCTTACACTGCTTTTTAGTGTTTTAATGACTGTTTTTAATGTTTCAATGAATGTTCTTAATTGTTTTTAAAGCTCCTTTTCTTTTGCCTTATGTTTTGATGCTTTTAATGGTTTTATGTGAAGCACTTTGAATTACCTTGTTGTTGAATAAACGTGCCTTGCCTGACACACTCTCCTAGGGAAAGCAACTGTAGTTTTTACATTTGTGGCATACATGGGTTTTATTTTGTCATATTTTTATATTTTATTGTTACGGTGAGGGTTGTCAGAAAATCGAAGTAAAAAAAAACGAGATGTGATATATATGAGCAGTCATTCCAGCGGGAGTAATCGCAGACATTCAGCCTGAGATTAAAGAGGGTGTAAAAGCGCAGACTTGCATCCCATCCCTGATGATGGTAATAAAACCTCTGCAGTAATAACACACTGCCCATATAAAACCTGTTATCCATGGCACATACTCAGCACATCTTGAGCTCTCTATCTACTCTGGTTTTCTCTGGCTCAGCCTGTTCTCTATCTACTGGTCTAATTACATTCAGTCAACTGTTAGAACAGCCTTCACAGTTTTGTGTCTGATCACACAGCACATATAGAGGAGCTTCTTTAGACATGCAAACATTCACAAGGTTCATATAGCATTTGGACACCTGGCAGAATGTTCACACATGTTGAACCATTTCTCACAGAGATATCTGCTGTCGATGTTAACAGGGTGGTAAGTACAGTATATTTATATATTTTAAAAACGATGTTCAGTTCAAATGCTGCTGTACAACATTTACAAAAATCATTTCATACAGATGTCTTCTACAAATTACCATTCACGAACATGCTTATATAATCTCTAATTAAGCTCTGTGACTGCCAGTAGGACTAAGCAGTTAAAGGAGGAACAAATGAATCAGCCAATCAATATGTACAAAAACACTTCTTCAGTGGGCCTCTGAGTTGTAAACGGAGTTGAGAGCCGCAGAGCCTCTACGACCAACCCTGTCTCCTCAAAATGACATCCATGTACTGTACTATTAATCTGCAACAGCAAATAATAGTTTTTTATTAACATTATGAGGACACTGTTTTAATGAATATATCTGCAAAATATTTACTAACAGCATAATTAATTGTGCTGTCCTTCAATATACACATGTAGCAAGTAAGGCATGATGAACATCCACATAGTTATGTTGAGGCAACTCAAGGTTGGGGAAATATTTATCTTGAAAAAAAGTCAACAGTGACTTTTGGGTGCAACGTGTTACATCTGGTCATAATTTTAGTTTAAAACAAAAAAATGTACTAATATTATGGACAGAATGTGAAGTGTTTACAGTGTTGACGTGTCAAAGACATCTGTGTATTGTGTTGCAGAGATATCTAGTGAAAAAGCATGCTAACCAGCTAACCCCTAGATTTAATCCAATAAACAATCTATCAAAGTGAACACAGACCGTACAGGCCCGGTTATTGTCACAGTAAACACACAGATGTCTGACGTGGACTATAGACCGACGCCTCACTTGAAAACTATAAGACAGCGTGTTATTTTGACCGTCTCTCAGAGTTTCAGCAGTTTGGTTGAATCTTGCGTATTCTTGTCCTGTTGTTAGTAGTTGGCTTTTTATAACTGACAACTGTAAATGTAGATTGTATTGAGGTGAAATGCTGCCTCCTATTTCTTTGAAGTATGTGGTCAGGTGTTACACATTGCAGCTTCAAATATGAGACAGGACCGTTTTACTTTTTCAGTATTTAACCCAAATGACCATATTTCCGCAGCCTGGGGGCGGAGAACGTCAAGTTCAGGGGTCTCGGGATCACCTCTCTGCTGTTTGCAGATGATGTGGTCCTGTTAGCCTCCTCGGATCGTGACCTCCAGCATTCACTGGGGCGGTTTGCAGCCGAGTGTGAAGCGGCGGGGATGAGAGTTAGCACCTCCAAATCTGAGGCCATGGTGCTATGCCGGAAACTGGTGGATTGCTCCCTCCAGGTGGGGATGGAGTGCCTAAGGAGTTCAAGTATCTCGGGGTCTTGTTCACGAGTGAGGGTAAGATGGAGCGGGAGATCGACAGGCGGATCGGTGCGGCTGCAGCAGTAAAGCAGGCGCTGCACCGGACCGTCTTGGTGAAGAGGGAGCTGAGCCGGAAGGCTTATTTACTGGTCGTTCTACATTCCTACCCTCACCTATGGTCACGAACTCTGGGTCGTGACCGAAAGGACAAGGTCGCGGCTACAAGCGGCCGAAATGAGTTTCCTCCGTAGGGTGGCCGGGCTCAGCCTTAGAGATAGGGTAAGGAGCTCGGTCATCAGGAGGGACCTTGGAGTCGAGCCGCTACTCCGCGTCGAAAGGAGTCAGCTGAGGTGGTTCGGGCATCAAATTAGGATGCCTCCTGGACGCCTCCCACTGGAGGTTTTCCAGGCACGTCCAACTGGGAAGAGACCCCGGGGAAGACCCAGAACACGCTGGAGGGATTACATCTCCCAGCTGGCCTGGGAACGCCTCGGGATCTCCCAGAATGAGCTGGAACATGTTGCCGGGGAGAGGGAAGTCTGGGTCAGCCTGCTTGGCCTGCTGCCACCGCGACCCGACCCCGGATAAGCGGAGGAAAATGGATGGATGGATGGACCATATTTCCCGAACCAAAGTGCCCCAGTAGCCTAAACTTAATCACATGCTCCTGTGGATGTAAACCTTGGTCTGTGGTGTTACAATCCAGCGCTTGGTAACCCCCCCCCCCCTTCTACCCACACAGCACTTTGTGTAGTGGAAGAACTGCTGCCAGGGAACATAATACACACACCAATTGCTTTCTGTCCAAAATGCATTTGGCAAAGCATTTAGGATGAAAGTATATATTTGTAGAAGACAGGGTTGCTGTAAGAGTAATTGATGCTGTTGTCTTGGCACACTCATGCACCACAAGAGGCAAACGCATAAGGAAGAGATCAGTTAGATAGCTCAGTTAGCTGTTGATCTTTGGATGTATTTCAGTAACACAGCAGGATACACCTCCAGAGGTTTTGGTGAGTGAGCTGCTGAGTCATACTTGATTTCAATTCAGTGACATTAACATATATATATAGCACTTTCATTGAGAAAAGTAGCCTTGTGAGTGTGTTTGTGTGTGTTAAGAGCAGAAGAGGAGGGAAAGAGTGAACTATCACACCACAGATACAGAGGGAACAATCACACTTGGGGGTACTTTAAGACTTTGAGCTTGCGTCTCATTGGCCACGGTCTGGTCCGAATGTTGGCGATGATCTCTTTCTGGTACTGAATGTTCTGGAACATCTCCTCTGGGTCGTTGCTGTCCACCCGCTCATCCTCTTTATCGTCATCATCTGAGGAGCTGCAAAAGAAGACACAGGGGCACAATGAAAAAGGGGCCGGTCTGCTAATATTTGAAAGAAAAACCAACAAAGAATGTCATCTCAGCGACTGTTTTGGGCTGACCCTTATGTTTCACTAAATAAAAGAGGATTAAGTTACTACTATTACTGACAGTTTGTCCACCTTTTCCAACAAAGAAAAATAAATCTGAATTAGAAAGATGATGTTGTAGCCTGAAATGTTTGGGATCAGATCAAACCAATTAGATGATCAAACCAATTGGATGATACTCGGGGTCATTTTCCTTAAGCCAGCTATCCCAAACAGTGCAGTAAATAGTAAAAACAGTTCTGTCTGTTAAACTCTAGGCTACCGGTAAACTTATTTTATGCACCACTGATTTGGTTTGTGATGATGTCATGAGTGTCTTAGTTTACGGTTCAGTTTACTGTAGAAACAGAAAAGTTAAAGTGTCCTCTTACCGCTCATGGACTGAAGAATGTGTGTGTGCATCACAGTGATCATATTAGAAACATTTCAAAAAAAGAACTGTGACTGTCAATGTGTTTCATTTAATTTGACCAATTAGTAGTTAATTAGATAACATGTCAAGCTAACTTGATATGATTTTAATTGTATTGTAGGTCTGCTTTCAGCCTAATTGATGCACATTCATCAAATACTGTTTCATTAATAATAACAACATCCCAAAGTTGCTGATGTCCATTCTGTCAAAAATCCTGATCCATGCTCCAATTGCTGGCAAGTTCCTAGATCTCTGGTGAATGGGATAACGACCATTAGTGCTGATCAATACTGTATCTAGTAGCTGATGAACAAAGATGGAGATTTACAAAGTGATGCATAGGGGGGGTCTCATAGTAAAGTGGCTGTGTCATTTAGCCTCTGGACTGCAGATGCACCCTTGTCTAGCTGTTTGAAAACACATCATTCAAAGTTGGCCCCTCCCCCGTGGCTCAGCCACACCAGGAGCGAACGTCCCCTGACCGCGGTGGCCAGAGGAGAGCCCGGTGTACCACCAAACCCCAGATTCACTCTTGTTTTGGAGCTTCACCTCACAACATTTGTCTTTTTCGGTCCTGTGTCCGCCATTTTCGTAGCTTCCTCTTGAATGTGTGCTTGTGCATGCAGAAATGTCCCGAATAATAATAACAAAATAAGAAGTCAATCAGAAGAAACAGGTTGAGGGCAGGGTTCCTGTAGATACAGATCCCTTCTGACCCCCTGGTTGTTGTATCAGTCTATTTTTTTTTTTTTATGGGAAATAACATTTCACCACCTCTCATCTTGTGTCAAAGGTATATATCCTGTGCAGCATCTCACAATAATTAAATCGTATATTATTTTGTGTTTATGAGCTTTGAGAAAGAAATTCTGTATGTCGAGTGCACTTCTTCAATCGCATCGTCCCTCTTTTTGTAATACATGTTGTGTACATTTTAGAAACAGTCTCTGGAGATGAAGACAGCTGTTTTAGTGTCCGCTGAGTAGATTGAGTTAATCTGATGAAAATATCTAAGGAAATGATAAAAGATTGCAATCTCCAAATAAACGAGATATATCAATAACCTCCGTAGCAAGCCATCATTTAAATGCATCCCCAATACAAATAGAGAAACGGGATTTTGGCTGGTTGTGAGTATCTCCATATCCAAACAAGGTTTACAATCACTGGAAGACCTTGAGTAACATATGAGCTCCACCATCACCAAGTTATTATCAGAATTAAACCAAATGGTTGATGTTACATTAATGACAAATTAAAGTGGTTGCAATCTGTTTTGACATTTCATTCATAACTGATCAACATCATATGAATAATTCACAGAATCAAACGCTTTAATCTTGTGTGATTAACAAACTAAATACGCATAACGTTAGATGACCAACTGGTCAGAATGTCCCTGGATGGCAGTCGATGGTAACACAGCACACAGGAAACTCTTTGTATTTTCTCTGATGATTAGATTTAGAAAAAGACTAATTGTATAAGCTACAGGAAGTCATTTAAGGCTCAAAGAGATGACAATCATAAAGCGTGAGACAGACAGAGACAGAAAAAGCTTGGAGAAATCCTGATAGAAATAAGATCAATCAAATGAAAAAGAAGAGTGAGCAGAGAAAACTCACCCCTGCTGATGGTCCTGGTAGGCTGAATAAATCCTTCTGGAGTTCTTCCTGATACTTTTGTGCCTCTTGGCTGCAGACAGAGACCTGCTGCTGCCAACCAGAGGCTCAGACACTGTACTCATGCTGTCTCTGCTCAGAGTGTGTGTACAGGTCAGTGTGGGAGCAGACACTGCTCAGCTGACTGGACTGGGGTGACTGTAGTGGAGCTACCTGCTGCTCTGGACCCCACAGGAGCATCACATACTACAGCAGTCCAGGCTGAAACACACTCGCTCATCAGGCCAATCACAGCAATACTGACTGCTTAAAGGGACAGCACCAAAGAGGCCAGACATCATGTTAGATTTCTAACATCTACTACTTCAGTTTAACTCACAAGGTATGCGTGTGTATTACGAGGACATCAGTTCTTAAGATATGATTCAACAAAAAAATATATATTCGTCCAATGTAAAAATGAAAAACGATACTGGGAAAGTGTCATACGCTTTTATTCAACGAATTTAAGCCTGCATGAGGCCTTTTTTTGCAACAGTAATAACGTAATGTACCTTATGTTCACTTGGCTCCTGCTCTGAGGGGCAGGGGTATCATAGAGCTGAATGAAGGACTGACAGATGTCTCTTGTAATTGGTGGCTGCGTGACTCTACTCAGAGGAGTACTTCTGACCAATGTGTCTTTGTCCACGGGGACCAGTCACAACTTATAACTTCAGATGATAAACCAGGATGTTCAACTCAGTCAGGCCCTTGAGTGATCCCGCAGAGAATTTAGGCATAAAGCTTGTTGGAGCTCAAAGCCTGAGGAATTGACATTAACAACTGATGTGGGCTGTTGCCTTTTACTGCCAGTGTTGTCTCTACATCGTTGTTAGGATCTTTAGCTCTGAAAAACATTTTTACAACGCTTTTATCCTGTAAAGCACATGTGTCAAACACAAGGCCCACGGGCCGAATCCGGCCCACCACGTCATTTTATGTGGCCCGCGAGAGCCACATAAAAGGCATGATTGTCTCAAAACTACTACTCCTGCTTTACAGTGTACAATGACCATAAACTACATCTCCCACAATGCCTGTCGATTTTTTTACCTGCGAAATGACGGCATCCTGCCGCTAGACAGAAGGTTTTCCAAATAAGATGCCAACAAAGTATACATATTGCATAATGGAAATAAGATTAAATTAATTATATTCCAATAAGTATAAAAAATGATACCTGAATCTCATGAGTTAAAGGGAAAATACACCTAAATTGTGCGTGAAGATTTGCGGGTTGCTGGAAAGATATTAAAATGAATAATACCTGACTGACAGTCAATTAAGATATTTTACTCAGCAAAAACTGAACTGAATTTGTATCTTCAAATGGCAAATTTCTGAAATTTTTAAGGTGCTATGAAAATGTTTTTCTCAATATTTCCCCACAATGACTGACGTATATGTAATCAAGGCATCGTTGACTCCACCCATACAGAACATCAGACATTTTACTTTCCCAATTAGGAGATATTTCAAAGTAAAAGTCATACATTTCTACGGAGAAAACGTCTAATAACTGAATATTTGATGTGCTATAGAAATATGAGATATTAAGAGATATTTCAAATTAAATGTCATACATTTGAATCAAGAAAATATCTAATAAATGAATATTTGAAGTGTAATAAAAAATGTTTTCTCAATAATTCTAGACAATGACTGATAGGTATGTGTTGAAGACATCGTTGACTCCGCCCATACTGAAAATTTGAAATTTTTTATGGACCAATTAGGAAATATTTCAAAGTAAAAGTTATACATTTGAATCGAGAAAATATCTAATAAATGAATATTTGAAGTGTAATAAAAAGTATTTTCTCAATAATTTCACAATGACTGATATGTATGTGTTGAGGACATCGGTGACTCCACCCATACTGAAAATTTGACATTTTTACGGGACCAATGTTGGGAACTGAATTCTTGACATCAATAGAATTATTAATGAAAGTAACAATTATTAATGATTATTAATAACAATGGGGCACCACCCTGCGAACAGGGACCAAAAACCAAACGATAAACTAAGTCTCATAATTAGTAGTCACTCATAATGTCAGTCTGCGTATGACTACACATTCAGTGACAGTGAAGGGTTAAGTTCGAACTCAGGGCTACTACATACAGTTTTCATTACACACATATGCACAAGTAATCACAGATGACTGCTCTTTAAAGTATAACAGAGTTTATTAAATCAAAAGAGTAAATGATCAAATCAATTAATATTGCAACCAACAAACGTTATCACACAATTATATGTCTACTACCTAGTCAAAAGAATAAAATGGGGGAGGATATATGTATGTAAGTGTGTGCGGGTGTGTGTGTGTGTGTGTGTGTGCGTGTGTGTGAGAATCTATGTGTGTGAGGCGGGGGGTGTAACCTATTCCATCAGTGATGAAAGGAGGAGGGGCAATCTAAGAACTACAGCCAAGAACTACAAACCAAGATGGCGGACAAAATGGCTGCGAGGTGGCTATATGTGACCACGTGTGAGAGGCAATCGATTGCGAGGAGTTTCACCCAAAAACAGTAACTCTATGTGTGTGTATATTACGGGAGGGGGAGAAAGAAAAAGGAGAGAGAAAGCAACATGAATCAACTCTGCTGCGATGTTGTAATGAGGATGAGCACACTGGTCTTATCATGCACAAGTCTACCGCTGTCGGCTTGAACTGCCGGCAGCTTATGTAGTGATAGCCACGACTCTCACCTCATTCACAGAGTCGATTTAATGAAGAGAGAAATACCAAACGAAATAAAATAAATGAAAATAATCCCCAAACAAAACAGACCTTTATCACTGCGGTGAGATGAGCGTATTGTTTTCTTATCACCCCGAAACTCGGTCGGCGAGACGAGGGTCCGGCCACCGGAGTTTCAGTCTTAAAAGCGATAGTACACAAACTCTACATCCACTGGCAGCGACGGATCTAATGCAAACAGTTACAGCAGTTAATACACAATACAACGGAGCTCCGTGGTCCGTGATGATTGCGCAATACCTCAGTGTAACGCGACAGTGACTTAACACAACAAAATACGGGAATGACAACACACAAATGAATAACCTAGATTAAACTAAGGCTAAATTAAGCTAAACTATGCCCAGATACCATGAACCTTACTTTGAGATGCTTCGGAAAAAAGGTCAGTCTCCGTGGAGGAATTGTTCTTTCCTCGAGGAGGGGGGCTGCTTTTCGGCACGGCTTTTGAGCTGGTGCGGATTCGGTCCGTTTCCGTGATGGGAAACGATCAGTCCTCGAGTGCTGAGGTCTGGTGTCGGCGCGGCTTCGGAGCTGGCGCGGATTCGGTCCTGCTCGCTGCAGAGAGGAGGCTGGTGGTTCAACGTCGGTTGAGGCACGTTGTCGATTCGTACCCCCCGGTAATGATCGGTGAAGAAAGAGGTTTAGTCGTCCTTCTGTTGGTGTGCACACGAAAGGCGGAGAACGGATCGCGGAAGTGATTCGTTCTAGCGGGGAAAGGGGCCTTAAACTCAGAATAGAACACGGTCTGTTTCGACCAGCGAATGGCGCATGCGCGCTGAGATGAGGGTTGATGAGGCCGGCGGCCCTCGTGGCCTTCAGTTGCCAGCGTGATGCTGAAGGATCTTCTTGTGGCCTGGACGAGTCCGGCGCGAAGAGACGGAATCTCGCTGTGTTAGAGCTTATAAGCCAGGTCTCACAAACAGCGGGGGGCATTTTCTTGGCCAATGAAGGGTCAGTATCAGGTTCCAGCCGGAGCCGGGGGTGTGGTCATCTGGGGTCGACAACACTCTGATCCCAGGTCAGCTTTTTGTGAGGAAGGAAAACATGTGAGGAGCTCAGCCAGCCAGGAGGTGGCGCCAGACCCCAACACCAATTAAGAGATATTTCAAAGTAAAAGTCATACATTTCTACCCAGACTGAGTTCTTGATTTCCAAATTAAATGCAAAATTGACTTTCATCTTAAAAGAGGACTTCGGACCACTGAGTAACAGTCTTTTTCCTCTTAGCCCAGGTAAGATGCTTCTGACGTCTCTGGTTCAGGAGTAGCTTGACACAAGGAATGTGACAGTTGTAGCCCATGTCCTGGATACGTCTATGTGGTGGCACTGACTCCAGCTGCAGTCCACTCCTTGTGAATCTCCCCCAAATTCTTGAGTGACCTAAACCCCAGAGAGGGTCTATGGGGTATTGTCAAGAGGAAGATGAGAGACATCAGACCCAACAATGCAGACGAGCTGAAGGCCGCTATCAAAGCAACCTGGGCTTCCATAACACCTCAGCAGGGCCACAGGCTCATCGCCTCCTTGCCACGCCGCATTGATGCAGTATTTCATGCAAAAGATGCCCCGACCAAGTATTGTGTGCATACTGTATACTGTACATACTTTTCAGTCGGCCAACATTTGTATTAAAAATCCTTTTTTAATCGGTCTTATGTAATATTCAAATTTTCTGAGATACGAAATTTTGGGTTTTCATTAGCTGTCAGACATAATCATCAAAATTAAAAGAAATAAACGCTTGAAATATATCACCTTGTGTGTAATGAATTTATATAATATGTGAGTTTCACTTTTTGAATTGAATTACTGAAATAAATAAACTTTTCGATGATATTGTAATTCATTGAGATGCACCTGTATATGTTGAGGACATGTCTGACTCTACCCATGCAGAAAATAAAAAATGTTACTGTGTGTGTGAGGCACTCGAGGGCACGGGATTACCCAAGGGCTGCTGACTATGTGTGTGCAGGTTAGTGAGAGAGAGGGAGCGAAGAGAGAGAGAGAGGAGGGGGGTCATGGATCAAACTCTGTGTGCGGGCCGCGTTGTAGTGAGAATGGAGAGCGCTGGCCGTATCGTACACAAAGTGCCGCTGTCGGTAGAACTGCCGGCAGTTATGTACGATAGCCGAGATTCCACATTTCACTCACAGAGCTGATTTAATGAGGAGAGAATATCACACGGAGTGTGATAAAACAAATGAAAATAAATCCCAAATAAAACAGACCCTTGTCACTGCGGTGAGATGAGAGCATTGTTTCCTATCACCCCGAAACTCGGTCGGCGAGACGAAGGTCTGGCCATCATAGGTTCAGTCTTTCAGTGATAATACACAAACTCCCATTCACTAGCAGTGACGGATCTAAATGCAGGCAGTTACAGCAGGCAATACACAATATAGCGGGGGTCCGTGGTCCGCATTGTTTGCGCGATGGCGCGGTGTAACAAGACAGTGATTTAACACAACAGGATGCGGGAGTAATAACACATAAATGAATAAGCTATGCTAAGCTATGCTAAGCTATGCTAAGCTAAGCCCAGATGCAATGAACCTTGCTGTGAGAAGCTTCGTTCGATGGGGCTCGTTCCCGTGATGAGAATCGATCAGTCCTCGAGTGTTGACTCGGGAGCGCGGCTCTCGGAGCGGGCGCAGACTGTGAGTAGCTCGGACCTCAGGAGTTGGTCGCACCCAGTAGCGTGGCTCGCTCTGGAGTGGACGCAGGCTCGGCGGACATCGGCGCGGCGTTGAGCTGGCGCGGATGCAGGCTCGGCTGGCATCGGCGCGCCGTTTGAGCTGGCGCGGATGCAGGCTCGGCTGGGCACCGGCGCAGCGTTGGAGCTGGCGCGGATGCAGGCTTCCTCGCTGCAGAGGGGAGGCCTGTGGGTTAACGTCGGTGGGGTACGTCGTTCGTACCCCCCGGTAATCATCGTCTGATGAAGGGGGTTAGTCCTTGTCTTCCTGCCGGAGGAATTGATGAGGCCTGTGGGTGAACGTCATTTCTCAGGTAATCCATTGTGGCATGGGTTACACAATGACAGGAGGCTTAACCAAAACAGTCATGTAAAACACCTGTTAATCAGCAGCTTATTGTTGCATTTTGTACATAATACACTTGCATGATGTATGGAATTGCCATGAAATGCAAAATTACCAATGCATATTTGACCATGTTAGTATCAAACTAAATTATTAAAAGCTTTACGTTAATATTGCAATTTTGGATATGTAGAACCCAACAAAGGATAAGGATTCACAGAGAAGCATCATTCAAAGCACATGCTCATTCACAGGTGACGTTATTAATGTTTTAGCAAGACATTGAGTGCAATAAATGTATATGTAATGTAAATTATTTTTTCAGTGCAAGTATTGATAAAGGATATGCGTTTCTCCAACAGATAAAAAAATGTAACATTTTGTTAAAGGTTAATGTGAAATAAATGAGGGAAGACTCAAAGGTAGAATAAGAATTTAAAAAATACATTAATAAATAAAAAATATGAATCAAAGATGGATGGAAGATTGATAGAAAGGAATTGGAAGGAAAGCTAAGTGTTTATAATGGGGAAAAATATTTAAGTAAGGTAATGATGAAGAGATTTTTAAGAGAAACAAGAGTAAAATATTAAGAAAACATATTAAGGTAGGAAGGAGTGATTCAATTATAACTACAAACATTGGAATATGAAGATTATAGGATGTTATTGGAGATCATAGTCATCTAGTTCCAGTCAAAGAACCCTTCCAGGAAAGACAACCACACAGTTTTCACGAATAACAGATGTGAGGAACATATCTATGAATCTTACTGTAATCTACAATCTTACTTTAAAACAATATTTATTTAAAAAGCAACTTTCCTTGTGTCATATCCTCAAAGTCTCAACAATACTAAACTGTGCTGAATTTCCAGTCAGGTGCTGCTGCTTAATTTTTCTCAGCTTTATGATTCAGTTTGGCTTTGCTTGATTGCATCTCAGAGTTACAGTTCTAAACCACACATGTAAGCTAAGCCTCTATTTGCAGATGACCACATCTGTCTCTGTAGAGCTCTGGGGACCAACAAGAGGAGACCAACATCTTTGACCTTGCCGAGAAGTAGAGGTTGTTCAACCAATCACACTCAGCCGTCCCATCAGCTTATTTTTTTTTTATACTTTGGGTATTATTGTAAAAGAGCCACATTTTGATTTATATGAAACTGATATGTTTTTTCCACTCTGCAGATATTTGTGTATCCATCAGTGTGGTGATCATCAGTCATTACAGTTCAAAATAGATTATTAACCACGTTTGCGGTAAATCCTACAGTTGTATGTCAACACAACCTGCCCTCAATCCCCCTGAGAGAAGAACAATCATTTTAAAGTGCATTTTGCTTGTGAAAGTGATATGAGAGATTTGAGATCCGTGAGTGCACTCTGAATTTCTAAAATAGTATGGCAGCGTCATATTGACAGTGGAAATGAGATTGTAGCTGCTGCCACTCTCTCCTTTTTGATCTTAAAGGACCAATACATGAAAACTGATTTTATTTTACTCATTGGACAATGAAAATTTACAGATTTGCAATGTACATGTATGTACCTTAAATATGTACATATTTTAATATAATGTATACCTATTTACTTCTTCAGAGCGGTGCCGGTAACGTATTTAACATACCATGCATACATGTGATGTGCTGCTTGCGCTGGAAATTAAGAAACAAAAGCACAAAACTCAAATGTTGCTGCATACTGTCAGGTAGGTCTACTAAATAGCATGCACTCTATAAAATATATAATATTCACCTGCACTCTTGAATTTGCATAAAACATAAAATGTCCGGACCCTCAAAACATACCCTCACTGACAATATTCTGTACACCCACACAACTTGTGTTCAAGCAGGCTACAGGTGATTTTGACTTCCTATTTAGCGAAATCCTATATGAAGGGCCATGTCACACCACATGTTCTTCCCTTTAACTTGCAACACTCCACATCTCATATTTGTCCGTTACTCTTACACATTCATTACACATTTGTGTCACTACTTTCTTTTCATCACTTTTGTTCCCCTAGAAATAAGCACATCAATCAAACATCAACCTACTGGAATATTACTATTCCAGTGCCTATCAATACGCTCAACATTACAGTAATGTTCAAAATACGACAACATTGATGTGTTACGTCCCCTTTTCTATTAGTCTAGGGCAGGGGTCACTAATAGGCGGTCCGGACCCAGGACCTAAAACCAATTAATTGATAATTGATAATTATAAAATTTTGACAGAGCGCTTCTATTTTAACCAGCGCAGCTTTTCCAGCCTTTACGGCACTTGTTCAGCGGTGCAGGAAACACACCGACCAATGCGTTGTAAATCACATCACGTGATGGAGCTCAGCCAATCAAATATGGGCATTCTGACAAGTTTCCTGACTCGAGTGAGTGATTTACACACGGGAGAGACTAGGAAAGACCGAAGAGTAGGTTAATTACGTGAGTCAGAGAAGTTATTTCACATGACGTTCTTCAAAAAGAGAAAAGTGGTCAGAGACCAGAGTCTTAAAACAAGAATGGACAGACTCTTATAGGTTAATTCTTCCCACAGACTGTCATGCCCGAGGGGCAGATCGGAGACTCAAGCGCAGACACAGACACTGGAAACGAGGTGAAGTTTAAACTTAGGAATTTTTACTGGTGTGACCTCATCTAAAGGGAGGACTATATATGCCTTAATTATTCGCGCGAGTAGATTACATACAAAGTCTATGCACAGATGCGATGAGACTGGCGCGGCGCGAATTTGCGATGGTGCGGAGCGATGGACGCGAATTTGCGGCGCGATGGACGTGAGTTGAAATTTTTCAACTTCGCCGAAATATTCGCGTTACGCTCCGGCGCGATAGCCTACCAGCGTTGAGTTGCTCTCCCTGTCATCACTGACTTCCTGCCATTGTTGAATCAGGAAATAAATACTGAAGCCGTCTGTGTTCACCCACAGCTCTACGATACCTCATATCAATAAGAGACCGGACCAAACTATGTGTATAAATGTGTGTGTGTAAACTATATGGTACAAACAATGAATAGACGCTGCCGTATTTACATCTAGATGACGTTATTCTGACTGTTGGTGGAGCTGCTACAATGTTAGCATAGCCTAGCACCGATCCGTCCGAGCTCCATTGAGAAGACAAGTACAAATCGGCATTATTACGTAGTTATTTCGGAGTCCCTTTTTGTTGGAGAAGACAAGTACAAATCGGCATCATTACGTAGTTATTTCGGAGTCCCTTTTTGTCGGTTTATTGCCGTTAAATCACAGCCAAATCAGTTTATTTTGTGTACATACAGCTGTAGTAAACAGCGACCTGTGGCTTGCTAGACACAGTGAATACAGCTCTATAAAATCCACGGAGCTCCTCTGAACAATATAATGAACCCAGACATGACTGCCTTTAGTTTTCCGGGATATCTGTGACTTCCACAGCACATAGTAAGCAGAAATAGGTTATTTTTTCCATGGTTAATGGCGGACAGTTGAACGGCTTTCAGGGCGATAAGCCCCGCCCCCTCTCCGGCGCGATTCGCGCGAATGTACACAAATGGTCCCCGGCAAGACCTGCGGGCGCGATTGACGCGAATATGCGGCACGATGAATTTGGTGTGAACACGCCATTACAAAGCATTTATTAATGACATTGAAAACCCAGCAGTGCCTCAAAACCCATAGTTTTTGAACATAACATGCAAATAGACCCAACACAAAGTGATCAAGGACATATTAATATTTATTGCAAGATGCAAACAATATACTGTTAATACAAATCTCTCAGCCATTCATTCATGTAAGAAACAAATAAACAAAGACATTCTCCTTCAGGAGAACATAGCTGGATATAACACATTTGTAAATATACGACTATAGCTAACAGGAGCTTTGCATATTAGTTTACATTTACTTATTTAATTATTAATTTCATACCAAGCATATCATATATTACTTATCTAAAGAGAATGCTCTGTCTGCCCTTTTGCCAAAACAGTCTTTATCCTTTATTACACACATGCAGTTAAAAGGGAGGAAAGAAAAGAAGGAGGTACGAAAGACATATGGTGATAATGACATGATACACGTAATTTGAAAGAGAAAATGAGACCAAATTATCTTGAATATACTGGAAGAAGATATTGCAATATTTAAATGTGCTTTAGAATAGGTGCCTGAACGTACTGTCCCTGTTTACATGCACGATTACAATCCTCATTCTGACATTTCATATATGCCTCAAGGTAAATCATGCTAGATTAAGTTTTCACATCACTACGACTAACCATCCGATTCCACATACTTAAAAGCCTTCTCGGTGCTTGAAACGCATATTCAAGTAATCTTGCCAGAAACGTCTAACATACTGTATTTTTGACTCACATGTACCCACTCTTTGATTTAAAGTCACACTCAAAATAGTCCCTGCCTGGTTTGACTTACCTTATTGCGGCTGCATGCTGACGTCTCGATTGACACATAATTTGACCTATTAGGAGCTCATATTTCCTGTCTACAGCCTGGAATAGCCAACGAGAGTCCGCTTTGAAAGACAATGTCTGCCCCTCTTGTTTTGGGTAAAGCTCAAGCCAATTGCAACCGATCGTTATGACTCACGCTTCGTATGGCCAATGAAATTATGAAAATAACGATATGCAGATTCAGGGGGTGTATGTAGAGATAGAACGTGGAAGTCACTTGTGGCACCGCGAGTCACATACCTACGTCCGTGCCTTAACACCAAAGTGTGGTTATTGAGAATTTTCAAGAATCTGTGAAAGTTAGTAATGGTTAAATATATTATAGACAACTATATATTGACATAAATAAGCTTTCGTTTGAATTATGCAGACATATTTTTACACAGCCTATGTATGTTACACACGAGTCTCCAAATGTGCTTTTTTGGAAAGGACCTAGACATACTCAGTAAAACATGTGTAAAATATTCATTTTCTGTGGTATTGTTATCAGATTTGAACTTAGACTAGGTAAGGCCTCATGCTGTGGTCCCATTGTGTTTTCCAGCTAATAAGTCCCAGCTATAGTCATCTGCAGGCATCTGTTTGCAAGAAAACATCCAGGCGGAAATAAAAACTTTCTATTTCAGTGTGTTCCAACTTATATTACTCAATGCCAGTAGCATTTACAGTGATTCTGACTATTGGGGAATGAATTTCAGAGTGTTGCCTTTCAAAAGAGAGCAAAACCAGGCATGTACTCCAAATGGTTCAAGAACAGCTTTCAATTTACTTTGGGTACGCCTTGGATAGGCGTTTTAAGCGAATTTTACAGGAGTAACATTAAATCACAATTTAAAAAGATACCAGCACTTCTACTTTACATTCACCAAAACACCAAAGATATGTATTTACACTGTATATATTCATTCAGAAAAGCCAATACAGTCAACTTAATTTAGATGATTTATTTGATTCAAATTAGCCTACGTGTCGGAAACCTGAGTTCCAGGTGAACTCTATCTCAGAATTCTGGAATTCTATCTTAGAATTCTATCTCAGAATTCCGGAATTCTATCTCAGAATTCCGGAATTCTGACTTTCTATCTCAGAATTCTGACTTTCTATCTCAGAAATCTGACTTTCTATCTCAGAATTCTGGAATTCTATCTCACAATTCTGGAATTCTGACTTTCTATCTCACAATTCTGTAATTCTATCTCACAATTCTGTAATTCTATCTCACAATTCTGGAATAGGCACACAGGCACTTGGCGATATTTCAAATAAAGATATCAATGGCATGTGGTGTTGGGCATTACTGACCATTTCTCAGCAGAAACAAAAAATAACAAAAACAGTAGAGGGTGACAGATATGTACATGCACAGATAGATACATATACCCCACAAATATAATGCTCCCACATTCCCTAATGTGACCAGTGAGAGAAGAATGAACAAAAAAATGGGGAAGGGAAACAAAAAAAATAGAACTAAATCTTTCAAAATGTTATGTTTAGCTTCAAGAAGACAAAATATGACCATCTTCCTTTTGCTATTGTTAAGTGTACAGTTTACTGGGAAACACCCAAAAATACAGAGTTTTGGACATAATGGTAGTTCTTCGTCGATACAAATAGATAGAATTGTAATAATCTCTTTCCAGAAATCTTGAATGAGGGTGCATTCCCAAAGGCAATGAGATAAGGTACCTTTATGTATACCACATTTATCACAAGCATCCGGTGTATTGGGGTACATGTGATGCAGAAACTCTGGAGTAATGTATGTTCTCATCACCCATTTATACTGGAGAAGCTTGAACCTTGGGTTTATTGTTTGGACTTGACTCTGTAGACTACAGTGATTTCTTCATTTAGGTCTGAACACCATGCTAGCCTTTTGTCATCTGAGGATTCTTTTGCTGCAGTGATGATAGTCTGATAAAACTTTGAGATCAGTCCAGCTGGTCCATAATGGTTTAAAGCTATCTTTTCTGAAGAATTTAGAGAGGGGAGATTTACAGAGTTCTGTGTCTTTGTTATGAAGCTTCTTATCTGGAGATACTTGAAAAAATGTTTTGTAGCTATGCTAAACTTTTGCTTGGTCTCATTAAAACTTAAAAGAGTATGAGTATCACAATCATATAAATCTGAAATCTTTCCGATACCTCTGTCTGCCCATAACTTAAAACCAGGGTCGTTAGTACCTGGAGTAAAGTTTCTGTTCCCCCAAATAGGTGAGTATTGGAATAGAGTTTTTTCCCCAAGATAACTTAACACCTCATGCCAAACTGTCATCGTATTTTTAACAAAGGGTTTGCAGTGTGTTTCTTCAAAGTGGCTAAGTTTGCTGAATAGAGGTAGAGATATATGGGGATTTTGGAAGTTGGTGTTGCCTCCATCCTTATCCAGTGCAGCATTGACTGGTGTTCAAACCAATATGAGACTGCTCGTAGTTGGGCAGCCCAATAGTATCCCTGGAGGTAAGGGAGTTTTAACCCACCTCTGTCATATGGTAAGTATAACAGGGTCATGCGCAGTCTTGAGCGCCTATCGTTCCAAATGTAATTACAAAACAGTGTTTTCATTTTAATAAAGAAATTAGGAGGAGCAAGTGGGATGGTTTGAAAAAGGTACAGGAATTTAGGAAGAATATTCATCTTCAGAATATTAATAGGCCCAATCATGGAAATTGGCAAAGATTTCCATCTATTAATAGATTCAACTACTGACTCAGTCACAGGGTTATAGTTAGTAGGTACCATGGATTCTATTGTAGGTGTGATTTTAACACCGAGGTATGTGAAGCTGTCCACAATGTTCCTAAATGGATTATTTAGTTTAATCTCTCCGATTTTTTCAAAAATAGGATTGTAGATTTAGATGCATTATCCTTATAACCTGATAAACTACCATATGTTCCTATTAAGCTTAATATAGAAGGTATAGATTGTTTCAAGTCTGTCAGAAAGAGCACTATATCATCAGCAAATCGTCCAATTTTATTCTCAATATCATTAATTGTGATACCAGTTATCTCACTATTGCCTCTAATTGCAATTGCTAGAGGTTCAATGGCCAGGACAAAAAGAGGAGACAAGGGACACTCTTGTCTTGTACCTCTACAAAGAGAAAGCTGTTTTGATTCCATATAGTTGGTCATTACTGAATCACTTGAGTCATGATATAAGAGTTTGATCCAACTAAGGAAGTAGTTGCCTATTCCAAAACGGTTAAGCACTTCAAATACGTATTTATGCTCGACCCTATCAGAGGCCTTTTTCCGCATCAAGTCCTATCACAGCCACATCAGGTATTTCTTTCTTGGTATGTATAATGTTCATCAGTCTACGAATATTGTGAGAGCCCTGTCTTCCTTTAATAAATCCATTTTAATCTAAGGCCACAATAGATGGCAAATGTTTCTCCAACCTTCTGGCAAGCAGTTTTGCTTTTATTTTCACATCATTATTGATTAAAGAAATGGGGCAGTAGGATTCACACTTTACCTGGCTGTAATATTAAGGTTATAAGTGCGTTCCGCAAAGACGGGGGCAGCTCATCATTTTCAAGTGATTCTTCAAACATATTCAGTAAAGGATCCAATAGCCTGTCCTTGAATTTTTTGTAGATTTCAATAGGAACACTGTCTGGTCCTGGAGCTTTCCCTCCTTTCATACTGTCTATGGCCTCTGACAACTCAGATATTGCAATTGGGGAGTTGAGTTCCTGTTTTGTGCTCTCACCAAGGAACGGTATTTCTATCTGACCTAGGAAGCTGTGGAGTGTGCGAGATGTGGCTGGACTTTCTGACGTGTACAATTTCGAATAAAATGTCTGGAAAGTATTTATTTCTTGTGGGTTAATAATTGTCGTCCCTTTCTCCTTCGTTCTGCATTGACTTTAAACGCCAGGCCAGAAGTTTCCCTGCCCTTTCTCCTTGATCGTAGAATGTCTGTTTCAGTTTAATTATGCTATTTAGTGCTTTATTTGTGGATAATTCATTATACTGTGCTCTAAGAATGACCAGTCTCTGTCTAGTCTCATTTGTATCATTAAGGTTAATTTCTGTCTCAAGTTCTTTAATATCTTTCTCTAACTCCATCAATTTTAGGTGCTGTTTATATGATATGCTGCTTGTATTGCTGATCATTTGGCCTTGTATGTAGGCCTTGAATGCCTCCCATCTTGTAGACGCTGATGTTTGAGTGGTATTGACTTCGAAATAGACCAATATTGGTTCCAACAAATTTGAAAAACTCGTTATCATGTAACCATCGTGGGCTCAATCGCCATATAGTGGGACCCTTATTGGCTGCTTTGACAGTGTAATTGAGTAGTAGTAAAGCATGATCTGAAATGACGATACTTTTATACAATGACTCATTCACATTAGGTATCATAGACTTAGAAATGAGGAAGTAGTCTATGCGGGAGTAATGCTGCGTTCACACCAGACGCGTAGATTTTTTGACGCGCCGCAAAATCGCGTCCAACGCGCCGCGCTGCCAGTCGTGTTCACACCAAACGCCGCAAAATCGCGCAGTGCCGGAGAGGGGGCGTGGTTCATCGACTGGCCGCCATTTCTTTCTGCTATCAACCATGAAAGGAATAAGGACAATTACTGCTTTGTATGTGTTGTGGAAGTCCCTCAAACATCGGAATGCCAAACGCAGTCATGTCTGGTTCATAATATTGTTCAGAGGAGCTCCGTGGATTGTATCGAGCTGTATTCACTGTGTCTAGCAAGCCACAGGTCGCTGTTTACTTCAGCTGTATGAACACAAAATAAACTGATTTGGCTGTGATTTAGCGGAAAATAAACCGACAAAAAGGGACTCCGAAATAACTACGTAATGATGCCAATTTGTACTTGTCTTCTCCGACAAAAAGGGACTCGGAAATCACTACGTAATGATGCCGATTTGTAGGCTACTTGTCTTCTCAATGGAGCTCTGATGGATCGGTGCTAGGCTATGCTAACATTGTAGCAGCTCCATCAGCACTCAATAACGTCATGTAGACGTAAATACGGCAGCGTCTATTCATTGTTTGTACCATATGGTTTACACACACACACATGTATACACATAGTTTGGTCCGGTCTCTGTTGATATGAGGTATCGTAGAGCTCTGGGTGAACACAGACGGCTATAGTATTTATTTCCTGATTCAACAGCGGCAGGAAGTCAGTGATGACAGGGGGAGCAACTCAACGCTGATAGGCTATCGCGCCACAGCGGCACGTGATTATTTCGCAGAAGTTGAAAAATTTCAACTCACACGTTGGCGATTTTACAAAAACGCGTCCGACGCGCCATCGCAAAATCGCGACGCGCCAGTCTCATCGCGTCTGACGTGATTCCCCTTCATACACATAATATAAGAACTGGGGGGGGGGGGGGGGGTTGTTGGGAACCTAACTACCAGGAGGTGGGTGTTTCTCCGTCTCTCTCCTTGTTGCTCCAGCTCCAATAACCTGTCTTTGTTTTCTCCTGTTTTTTCTTCTTTTTAAAAAGCAAGACGCCCCACTTGTTCTTTTTTGTAGGAGTAGGTAGCAGACCGGCTACCTCCTCGTCTCTCGGGTCTCCATCTCTCTTCTTGTTGCTCCGCAACCAGCTCCAACAACCTGTTGTCTTTGTTTTCTCCAGTTTTTCTTCTTTTTAAAAAGCAAGAAGCCCCACTTGTTCTTTTTTGTAGGAGTAGGTAGCGGACCAGCTACCTCCTCATCGCTCGGGTCGACGGTCTGGGTGGGGAACGGTGTGTTCTTTTTTATGCTGTGCTCTGCTGGGGAGGCGACTAAGAACGTCTTTCGTTCCAGCAGCAGTCAGATTTTTTAATGAACACCTTTAGAGGTTTTTATCTTTCTGATGTCAATCATGTTTTATATGGCATTGTCTGATGTTATTTATCCTTTGTAATGTGTTTTTGTCTGTTGTGTACTGTGGACTGTGTTGTCTGTATGAGTTTTTGGGTGGCAAATGAATGACATCAGAAAGATGCTAAATCTAAAAAATTAAATCTGACTGCTGCTGGAACAAAAGACCCTCCGAGTCGTTCAGTGGAACACTGAGGTATCCTTAGTTGCTCACTGAATGAGCTTCTGAGTCCATTAAACACAGTGTAATGGATGGCTTTAAAAACAGTAATTTTAAACTTGGCCCTTGTTCTCTTTTCTACAGTGACTTCAAGTGAGCCTGAGGTAAGGCCAATCACTGAGCCAGCCTTTCTGATGATCTTATTGTGTTTTTATCATCCGCAGTGATGCAGCCCCCCCCCCCCAGCAGAGCATAGAAGAGGACACTAGCTAAGATTCCCTGATGAAAAACGTGAAAAAGGTTTATGCTTACATCAAAAGATCTAAGCTTCCTCAAGAAGATAAGTCTTGATTGATCCTACCTTTCACTCTGATCTAACATGACCCCTCTCATTTATCTGATCTAACGTGACCCCCTCATTTATCTGGTCTAACCTGACAAATCTCATTTGTCTGGTATAACGTGACCCCTATCATTTATTTTGGGTCTAACATGTGTTGTGGAATATTTCTATGAAAAGTCGGGAGAAGAGTTAAAGTGTTTCTTATCAATGTCAAATGAAACAGAGTCTGGATGAACGATCAAAGTTGTAATAGTCAATTTATTTGCTTGCAAGCAAAGAGAACACTGTCTCACAGACACATCACGTCATCTGCAGGAGGTGCTCTGAATAACAGTCAGATGCATGTCTTGCAAGCAAAGAGAGCACAGTCTCACAGATACATCACGTCATCTGCAGGAGGTGCTCTGACAACATAGTCAGATACATGGACATTTATACTCAGCCAGGTGCTTCCTTTGATTGGGTCACTGTGACCTAATCAAAGAGTTCAGTCACAAGAAATACAGAGTCTGAATAAGCCTGTTTTACCATCACACATCACATATACATACAGAGGGTCATGCTCTTCAGCTGATGCTCATCAGGAAGTACCATAATCTAGACCTCTGTGTCCCCGTCTTTGAAGACAGAAACAATGCACAGGAAAACAGATAACAAGATAACAGATAACAAATAACAAGACACCTGGATGCAAAACTGATAGAATCATCTACTCAAATAGGTTTTGTGCCTGCACTTTTAAAGACTTACATTCTTCAATCCTAAAGCATAAGACGATGACATATTTTCCCATAACACATGACCCGCTCATTTCTCTGGTATAAAGTGACCCCTTTCAATTAATTTCTCGTCTCCATGACTTGCTCATATCTCTGGTCTCACGTCAACCATTCATTTCTCCAGTCTAGCGTGACCCTTCACATATCTCTGGTCCAACTATCCCTTTTCATATATCTGGTCTAATGTGACCTTGTCTTTTCTCTGGTCTAATGGGAAACCACGCATTTCTCTGGTCTAATGTGACCCTATCATTTTTCTGGTCGAAGCAGACACTCAATTATCTGGTCTAACGTGACTCCACTCATTTCTTTAGTCTAATGCAGGGATTCCCAAAGTGTGGTGCGCGCACCCCTGGGGGTGCGCGAGCTGCCTCTAGGGGGTGCGCGAGAGGAAAAATGTAATGGCGGTGCAGTCCTGTCTCCTAAAAATTACGTTCCCCCAAAACTAAAATGCATTCTCAATTACGTTTTACCACGAACGTATTTTCTCCCTGATTACGTTTGTGTTTGACGTACAAATACGCTTCTCATCAACATATCTTTGCCATACTCTAGTCTTTATTATTTTTCTGTGATCTGCCTCGCCTCTACCCCGCCACCCACGAGTTGTTGACCCGCGGCCTGTTCCGAGGGCTGAAGACCTGACGATCGGGTGCCTCGCGGCGGGGGCGGCTGGAGACCTCGCGTCCCAGCGCCAACGAGTGAGCGCCGCCACTCGGAACCATAAAACCAAGTCCCGGATTTCACCCGGGGGACATTCTGGAGGTATTGTGACCGGGTGATGTGATTCGTTGCTGGGGAGGTATGAGCCTAGAGTGGCGGGTGTTATGGAGGTATATATTACAACTCGGTGTTGTTCCCGTGCGTGGATGAGCGCATTTCTGCCGGAGACAGGTGGCGTGTTGTGGTAGTATTCTGACCGCGTAATAGGGAGAAGGAGAGGTTTGTTGAAGCCGGAGAGTTTGTTGAAGCCGGCTACTTGGTCTATAAAGATATACTGAAATTAGGTTTAGTTTAGTTGCAGAGTGTTGTAAAAAGAAGAGGTGTGCGCCCACTGGAGCACTTGGGACTGTGCAGACAGGGGAACAAAGAGGCGACCAGGGGGCCCGCCTCCGGGGTCTGGCTGGGTCCGGAGAGCGTCCTGCACCACTGATTCGATCTCCCAGGTGAGAGAGGCTGCCATACAGGTTGCAGGGAGGATGGTATGAGGACTGGAGGAATGACCCTCGGCAGAGAACTGGTGAGAGAGAGCGTCAGGCTTGGTATTCTTGTAACCTGGGCGGTAGGAGATGGAAAAGTCAAAACGCTCGAAGAATAGTGACCACCGAGCCTGGCGAGAGTTTAACCACTTGGCCGTCCGAATGTACTCCAGGTTGTTATGGTCCGTCCAGACCACGAACGGATGAACAGCCCCCTCTAGCCAGTGTCTCCACTCCTCGAGAGCCAGTTTAATTGCCAGCAGTTCCCGGTTTCCAACATCGTAATTTCTCTCTGATGGGTTCAACAGGCGGGAATAGTAGGTGAAGCTTAGAGTCAGAGTCCGAACGTTGTGACAGGATGGCCCCCACGCCTGTGTCAGAGGCGTCCACTTCAACAAAGAACTGTCGGGTGTCGTCGGGCTGAATCAGGATGGGGGCGGAGGAGAACCGTTCCTTGAGGAGTTGGAATGCCAGACCGGCCTCCGTGTCCATATGTATATGGTCTTGGAAGAGGTGAGCCCAGTGAGGGGGGCTGCTAGCTTACTGTAGTTCCTGATGAATCGGCGGTAGAAGTTGGCAAACCCCAGAAATTGTTGGAGCTGTTTCTGGGAGGAGGGAGTCGCCGTTCAGTTACAGCCTTGACCTTTTCTGGATCCGTCCTCACTTGACCCTTCTCAATGATAAATCCCAGGAACTGATCTGAGGTCACATGGAACTCGCATTTCTCTGCCTTCACAAACAGCTTATTCTCCAGTAGGTGCTGGAGGACCAACCGAACGTGGCGCTGATGCTCCTGAAGGTCCGCAGAATACGAACATAAAACGGTTCAGGAAGTCCTGGAGTATGTCATTTACCAACGCCTGGAAAACTGCGGGGGCATTGGTTAGTCCAAACGGCATGACCAAGTATTCGAAGTACTCATCCCCTGCTTGGGTCCGCACCAGGTGGTATGCATTGCGAAGGTCAAGCTTGGTGAAGATCGTGGCTCCAGACCCGAAAAAGTGTGGGCACCCCTGGTATAGACGATGTCCATAACTATTCATACTGGGTGTTAAGGTTACATCCTACTGAGAGCGCCTAGGGCACACGTGTCAAACTCAAGGCCACGTCATTTTATGTGGCCCGCGAATCCGCCAGCAAAAACAACTTTTTTTAAATAATTAAAAGTTAGACTTGAAAATAAAAGTATCCCCATGGTCGAAATTATGAGATAGCATGTTGTCTGTGTACCGACATTGAAACTATCACAACAGGTGGACAGGACAGGAGAAAAGCGGTTTTCCAACGATTGAAAAAGATGACAAATAATCCCAAAATGTCCACGAAGAGAAAAATTGATGCAGAGGGAAGAAAATGTAATGAAAGATGGGAAAGCGAATACATGTTTATGCTTCAAGGAGAAAAACGGGTCTGTCTTCTGTGATCTACATCTCAAAGACGGAAGTGACGAGTCGCTGACTCTGTGCTGCTGTTTTCCCTCCAATTTGCCTGTCACCTGATCCAGCTCACTTGTGCGTCGTGTCTGTTTCTCCGCACACCCTTTTTTTCTAGTTTCAATTGATCTACTAATAGTACGATGTCAGCCAACACGTACTAGAACTTTTAGGTTTTTGCATCCCCCAGATCAGTTAGCCTGCTGGGCTACTACTGGCTCGTTTGTTAGCCCTGGGCTCTGAAGCTAACTAACGCCACGGAGATTACAGATATAGAGGGTCATACGTCAAACTGAAAACCACGGTCTGTGAATTCAGCTTCCACCTTTGTTAATACCTGGACAAGGCTGTGGACTACGGACTGGAGCCCAATTGTCCACCAGATCTGCTATGACTTCACTCACCTCTCCATCCGACTGTGTCAGCTGCGCCCGCCTGGTGGATAAAATCACAGAGTTGGAGGGAAGAATATCCACGCTCTACAGGATCCAGTATGCCGAGAACCTCATGGACAACATCATCTTCGGTCCATCACAAACTGACACAGCCAGCGACCGCGTGCATGATTCCATCGCTTCCAGTCCTGCTGCCGCGGACCCTCCTCCGGTCGCAGCTCCTGAGGCTTCCTGCCTACGGCTCGGAGCGAAGCCTACACCCCATGGCTTCGATGTCCAGCTGAAGAATGGATTTAACGCCCTTGACCTGCGAGACTTCCCTCCTCTGACTACGGACTCCCAGCTTCCTACACCAGTGAACTATTTATTCAGAAGTTCTCCTCCACACCAGCCCTCTCTTGCCTCTCAGTCAATGAGCTTGTAGATGGCTTCAATTTTAAAGTTAAAAATATTATTGATGCCATTGCACCCACTAAAGTGAAGGTTGTCTCGGGTAAGCAAAGATCTCCTTGGAGAAATGCTACGTTGGTCAAAATGGAGAAACGAGTGTCGGAAAGCTGAGCGCAGGTGGCGAAAAACTAATCTCCAAAGAGAGACTTCGCAATTATAATTCGGAACTTAGAAATGCAAGGCAGTCATTCTTCTCTGACATCATAACCAAAAACAAGAACAATACACGCGCCTTATTTGCTACTGTCGACAGGCTAACAAACCCTCCAGTGTCGGTAGCTGCTGAACTCCAATCCACCTGGGCATGCAATCAATTTGCCTCCTTTTTTACTGACAAAATTCAGAAAATTAGACAAGCAGTCAGTGCCTCCACATCAACCACAGGATATGTGTTGTCCCGATTTCTGAATAACATCCATTCAAATATCATGACACAATTTCATTCAATCGACCGTAGAAGCCTAGAAGACATTATACAACATCTGAAGTCATCCTCCTGCTGCTTGGATATTCTACCAACACACTTTTTCAAAAATATTTCAAACTGCATGACCACTGATCTTTTACAAATTGTAAACACATCCCTTCTCTCAGGTGTCTTCCCACAAGCCCTAAAAACTGCAGTTCTTAAACCACTCCTAAAGAAGGTTAGTTTAGACTCCGCAACGATTAAAAAATGATAGGCCAATATCAAACCTCCCATTTTTAAGTAAAATAATTGAAAAAGCGGTTTTCCAACAGCTGACCAACTTCTTGACCGTAAATAACTGCTTTGATGTTTTCCAGTCAGGCTTTCGACAGCACCACAGCACTGAAACTGCTCTTGTTAAGGTTTTCAACAACATCCACTTAAACATAGATAATGGCAGAAGTTCAGTCTTAGTGTTACTAGATCTCAGTGCTGCATTCGACACGGTCGACCATGCCATACTCCTAGAAAGACTAAAAATCTGGGTGGGACTCTCTGGCACAGCACTTAACTGGTTTGAATCCTACTTGAAGGGCCGAGAATACTTTGTCTGACTAAAATGACATGTGGTGTTCCCCAAGGTTCAATACTGGGGCCTCTTCTGTTCAACATCTACATGCTTCCACTAGCTCAGATTATGGAAAACAACAAAGTGTGTTATCATAATTATGCAGACGACACACAAATCTACATAACTATGTGAAAAGCGCTATATCAATAAAATTCATTCATTCATTCATTATGAGGCAGTGTCGGTGATGAAGGAATACAATTCACGTCGACATTTTGACACCAAACATGGAGCTAAATGTAGCCTCCAAGAAAAACATCAAATTGTCCAAGAATTAAAAGGCAGACTGCAATCACAGCAGAATCTATTTACAAAAGCTACAGCCCAGTGCATGCAAAATGTATGTGAGCAGTGCTCCGACCAGATACAGACTTTTACAAATGTCAGTTTGTGAAGAAACACTATCGCAGACCGAGTTCATGTACTAGCAGCAATCTAACAACACAGCTAGCTAAGAGAAGAGCAGTTACTTGTATTTTTAATTAACGGTTGATGAAAGCACAGACAACACAGATACAGCGCATCTATCCATGTTTATAAGACCTGACTCTCAGTGAGGAGCTCTTGGATGTAGCTGCATGCACAGGACAATGACAGGGAGGGACATTCATGATGCAGAGGTGACAAAAATAGCTTTGAACAAAGTTAATGTAATAACTTGTGTTTGACATTTGTCTTTGTTATTTTCTTTAATAGTTTGATCTTTGATAGAGTAATGTGGGTTTCTTAACCCTCAATTAAAATGATTTAGGTTATAATAACAGAAATGTGTTTAAATATAATTTTTCATTTATATAGCTGCATGTACAATATTTTTACACTTGAATAAACAATAATGAAATGCAGAGAGTTATTTAACAATATGTTCGGGAGAAGTTAGTTATACAGTCAACCGGCCCTTTGAGGGTGACCGTGATGCTGATGTGGCCCAGAGTGAAAATGAGTTTGACACCCCTGGCCTAGGGCTTAGCCATACAAGACTTTCAGAAAGACAATAATTCCAAAATCCTAACGACTCAGCCACGGGGTGAGATAAAAGGCCGAAGGTATTGTTCCGACACCTCCATGAGGAACCTAATCCTTGCAGGTGGGACAGCTGACGGAGTTACCGCCGTGTTAGGAGCCAATTAAATCTGGGTGGGTGGGATTGTTCATGGGGGAGCCCCCCTGGCTGCAGCCATTTATTTTTGTTTTAATATGGCATTCATGACACAATGAAAAACAATTAATTCAGCCAACAAAGACAAAACGCTAAATAATTGTTTTTGCCCGGAACCCCAGCCGTCAACTGTGAATAAAAATAGAAATTTGGTGAAGTTGCTTCCTGTTTTGTTTGTTCACATAAGTAAGAGCACTTTAGATGCAGGGATGAAGCAAGGTCTCCTCACCCCCTCTGTGTTTCTGTCTGTCACGCTCTGACCAAAGAGCAGAGGAATGAGAACACCAGCCAACTCGAATGTGGATTAAGGCCCTGAAAGAGTGTGTGCCAGCCGCCAAGACTGCTGTTCCAGCATGACAAGCTTAAAGTCAAAGCCCTGCGGCCAGATATATCTGTTCGAGCAGAAGGTTCATCCTTTCAAAATGACGATCCTGCTAAATTAGGGTGATGAGTGAGGTACCGGCTCTGTGATTAATGCCACTTAATCTCATTAAACACCTCAAAGCTAACATTGAATATTATCAATTCTCTGCAGATTTGTGTGTTTTCTCCCTTCATACAATGTATGTAGTTTGAGCAGGAACTGATGACATCTTTCTAGACTGGCTATGTAACTCCTCTCAGATTTATAATACTTGAAATGTCACCTGCACACAGCATTGATTAACTATGCCCTTACTGTAGTTAAACACCAAGCTGGGGCATGAGAACACTGTTTCAGTTTTGTGACCACTCCTATTGGTCTCCTGTCTTCTATCATTGAATTGAGTTGTATGGTAGTTTTCCATCAAATAAGTAGTATGGTGATAATGATATTCTACACCACTGTTTGTCAACTGAAGGTTGGTCATTAAAATGAGGACATACTAGAAATATGACTGCTATCACATCCATTTTATTGATGGTGCACATCTCACTCGTGCACATCCAATCCAGCATTGTTATGATTCCCACTGCTCTTCTTTGCAACTTTGTAACTTTGCAAGACCCGCCCTGTACAGCATTCAAGCGCTAGGATTGGCCAGGCGTCCATGCTCGCCAAGGTAATGGTAACCTGATTTGTTCGTGTCTAACTCTAATCCTTGTGGTTGAAAATCTTATACCCACTTTGGTGAGTGTTTTAGTGCTAAAAGATAAAGAGTATCGAAACACAGAACAGTCTCAGTGAGGAAGAACAGCCCTACACCGGGGGCCCGCTTTCTTTATACAGAAAGAGAGCAAGGCTGGGGGCCAATGGCTAGGTTGTAGACATTTGATATGAGACTGCTGGGAACAACAGCCAAAACAAACGGCCTTGGCGCTGGAACATTCTCATACAACACAGTGACATTTATTATTCTCTTTGTGGGCATGCACGCTAACACAAAGGGTGAAGGTCTACTGAGTTCAGTACTTAAAGATGTACCAAGTAGAAATATATACCAAGTAGAAATTGACCATTACACCCTATGTCCTGACCAAGGGGCTTTCCTAACCTTAACTACTCAAGGTCAATGCCTAACCTTAACCAATTGTCTCCACCTCAACCAACTGTGCAGGGTGGGTGTTGCCAAGAAGAGCAGTGAGATTCATAATTACGCAGTAATCCCCATCTTAAGATCTTACTTTTTCTGGCAGAGACCGGATTGGGAGTCCGAGGGGTGGAGGACTGATCTGGGATCCATGTTGTGTCCAAAGATGTAATGACAGCTTTAAGAGACAATGACAACAAATCGCATGACCAAACAATGTGGAACACTTCTGACTGCGAACAAGAAAATCATTTTTAAAAGTTTGATATATTCATCTTATGATAAACCACCACAATGTCCTAATACTCACGTGAAGGAGTGGGTGAGAGTTGTGTGGCTTTTGTGTGGCTTCTTTTGGGAGTGTTGAAAAGGTCCTCAGACCACGGATCAAGGCTGTGTGCTGTATCTGAAACCACACCTTCAGTTTGTTGTACGCAAGAGTATTCTAAAAAATCCAAATCAACTTATGACATAGGGATGTACATTTTTCTCAATGTCCCTTATTACTCACGTGGTGGAGTGGGTGGTGTAGTGTTAGCACTTTTTTTGAATTTTTGGGGCGGCACTGGCAGATTGATTCTCTGAGAAGAGGACTCTATGAAGGAAAAATTAGTTGCAGTTTTTCATAGTCAAGAGTGTTAAATAGATGAGCATGTCAAAAATTCAATCATAACATATCACAACAGAAAGAAAACTTTCATCAATATCCCTTATTACTCACGTGGGGGAATGTGGGTGGTGTAGTGTTTGCAACTCTTCTAATTTTATAGAATAGAATAGTACTTTATTTATCCCCAAGGGGAAATTTCTCTGTGGCAGCAGCAAACAGGGTTACACAATAAAATAAAAATATTGGGTATGGAAAATGCACACTATATACAATATAATAAAATAACAGAGCAGGACCTATTCAATTTAAGAAAACAAAGTAATAAAAATGCACAGTATATACACTGAATAGAATTGTATTAAGTTAACTAAGTAGGAAAAAATATATATAAATAAATAAAAATAAACAAAACAGTCGTGCACAACATCACCAACAGCAGCAACAACAGTGTATCAGTGTTACAGTCTTGTGTTTGATTTGGCCGGAGGTGATTTATTGTACAGTGATATGGCAGTGGGCAGGAATGTTCTCCTGTATCTATCCTTGTGACAGCAGAGCTGAATCAGTCTGTTGGAGAAAGTGCTCCGCTGTCCCTGCAGTAGGTGGTGGAGAGGGTGGCCCGGGTTATCCAACATGGATAATAGTTTCTTCAGTGTCCTCCTCTCCACCACCTCTTCCAGATTGTCTTGTTTGCAGCCAATGATGGAGCCGGCCTTCTTAACTAGTTTGTTAAGTCTGTTGGTGTCTCCGGCTCCAATGCTGCTCCCCCAGCAGACTCCGGCGAAGTACTGTGCACTGGCCACAACAGACTGTAGAACATCTCCAACATCCTGCTGCACACGTTGAAGGATCAAAGTTTCCTCAAGAAAAAGAGTCGACTCATCCCCTTCTTGTACACAGCGTTGATGTTGTTCTTCCAGTTCAGTCTGCTGTCGATGGAGACACCCAGGTACTTGTACCACCATGTCCACATCCTCTCCCAGAACTCTCAGCGGTTGTGGAGTCGTCGTCTTCCTCCTGAAGTCGAACACCATCTCTCTGGTCTTGGTCACGTTCAGACGCAGGTGATTTCTACCGGCCCACTCTACAAAGTCCTCCACTACTGCCCTGTACTCCTCCTCCCGTCCTTCCCTTATACACCCGACCACTGCAGAGTCATCAGAGAACGTCTGCAGATGGCATGACACAGAGTTGTACTGGAAGTCAGTGGTGTACAAGGTGAACAGGAAGGGAGACAGGAAAGGATTATTCCATGGCACTGGCTGATTTGTTGTCTGAGATGTTGACTCTGTTTAGGATAAACGGTTTTCAGTTTGTTACACTCTAGAACTCAAAATACCTCAGAGTTAAAAATGTGTGTGTATACTGTATCTGTCACGGGAGTTCACAGGTAGGACCCAAACACAAGACCACAGGAGACAGAAGTGAATATTAACAGGTTTTATTTAGACTGTGTGAAGGTGTGGAGCCCGTGGGCCGACACCGGAGGGCTGGTGGGTTGACGGCGTGAAGTCACGTGGCTCGATACCAGAGAGTAGACAGATCGACGGTGTGAGTCCCGTGGCTCGACACCGGAGGCCTGGCAGCTTGACGGCGAGTGTAGCCCGTTTAACACAAGGCGGGTAGAGCGGCGGAGTGTAATCCGTAGACCACAAGGAGGGCAGAGCGTAATCCACAAACACAAGGCGGGCAGAGGATGCCACGGGGTTTCAGCGGGTGAAAGACGGTACGACCTGACAACCCCAGACTGCAGGACCAGAGTTTATATAGAGGCAGGAGACTCATTAGAGGGCCCTGAGTCTGGTGTGTCAGGCTGCAGGAGGTGATCGGCTGGAGTGTCCTCAGCTGTGCACAATCAAGGGTGCGGCCATGGGAGGTGTCTGGAGGCAGAGGACAAACACAGAGCACATGGCACACAATAATAACCAGGGGAATGACAGGACACATGAGGAGAGGAGATCAGGGGAAACACCCAACGGGTCAGACAGGGATCCTGGATCCTGACAGTATCGATATATATACACACACACCCACAGATTACCACAATGGTATAATAACTGTTATCTAAGTGATTTACTACTCACGTGAAGGATTTCGTTTTTCCTGTGTGTGCCTGCTTTTAAGAGCTCCCTTTGAATTAGTGGAGCCCTCATCAGGTGAAACGTCTATAAGATATACGGTGGCATTAAGAAGAATTAGAGGCCTTTTAAAAACATTCAGATAGCATTAATAATCAGGGTCTATAAATCCAACAGCACACAGGTCTAAGTCATTTTAATGATACTGCACAAGATAAAGTCACTTGGAACAAAATCTTGGAAGACCCTATGCATTCTCACTCTCTTGTCAAGGTTTAGAGACATTGCCAGGGAAAAGAAAGAAATGATTAATAAGCATCTCATAAAGAAACAATATTGCTGTCAATTTGCACCCATACAATTCTACTAATATAGTGAACTATAGTTATTCCATATCATGGAGAAGGGGAAAGACCGCAAACCCTTCTGCGTACGGAAGACACGCGGCTTTTCTGTGCAAGTCTTTGTGCTGCAACAGACATCTTTTGGCTTTCTCCATGGGGCTAGTAATGACATAAACTATGTCAAGCAGCTTTGACTTGCAGGGATTCTCAAATAGGTATTGTGTGTCATCCTGCCTAATGACATCAGCAACAAGAGTACCGTCGGCTCTTTTCTCTAACACAAATGCATAACTGTCATCCTTCAGGAGAAAGCAACAGTCACGTGTTTTGGTAGACACATAGCGACAAATCTGTTTTTGCTGCCGTGTGGGCCTTTTGTGGTGTTCCATCTCAGCCAATCTTTTTGTCACCTGACAAACTGGATTCTTACTGTTCCTCACCATTTTTTTGAGTACCTGTAGGTCAGGGGTGTCAAACTCATTTTCACTCTGGGCCACATCAGCATCACGGTCGCCCTCAAAGGGCCGGTTGTAACTGTAAGACTGTATAACTAACTTCTCCCGAACATATTGTTAAATAACTCGCTCTGCATTTGATTATTGTTTATTCAAGTGTACAAATATTGTACATGCAGTTATATAAATGAAAAATGATATTTAAACACATTTCTGTTATTATAACATCATTTTAATTTAGCGTTAAGAAACCCACATTACTCTATCAAAGATCAAACTTTTAAAGAAAATAACAAAGACAAATATCAAACACAAGTTATTATATTAACTTTGTTCAAAGCTATTTGTGTCACCTCTCTGCATCACTAATGTTCCTCCCTGTCGTCGTCCTGTGCATGGCAGCTACATCCAAGAGCTGCTCACTGAGAGTCAGGTCTGATGAACATGGATAGATGATGTATCCGTGTTGTCTGTGCTTTCATCAGCAGTTCATTAGAAACACAAGTACCTGCTCGTCTCTTAGCTAGCTGTGTTGTTAGATTGCTGCTAGTTCATGAACTCGGTCTGCGATGGTGTTTCTTCACAAACTGACATTTGTAAAAGTCTGTATCTGGCCGGAGCACTGCTCACATACCTTTAGCATGCACTGGGCTGTAGCTGTGTAAATATATTCTGCTGTGATTGTAGTCTGCCTTTTAATTCTTGGACAATTTGATGTTTTTCTTGGAGGCTAAATTTAGCTCCGTGTTTGGTGTCAAAATGCCGATGTGAATTGTATCCTTCATCACCGACACTGCCTCATAACACAGAAGACAGACCCATTTTTCTCCTTGAAGCACAAACATTCGCTTTCCCATCTTTCATTACATTTTCTTCCTCTGCATCAATTTTTCTCTTCGTGAACATTTTGGGATTATTTGTCGATCTTTTTCAATCGTTGGAAAACCTCTTTTCGGGCTGTTGCCTCTCCTGTCCACCTGTTGTGATAGTTTTAATGTCGGTACACAGACAACATGCTATCTCATAATTTCGAACATGGGGAAACTTTTATTTTCAAGTCTAACTTTCAATTATTATTATTTTTTTTTATTATTTTGCTGGCGGATTCGCGGGCCACATAAAATGACGTGGCGCGCCGGATTCGGCCCGCGGGCCTTGAGTTTGACACGTGTGCTGTAGGTGATTCTCAAATGGAAAGGCCAACACCTCGTTCAGTGAACACTTGAAGTGTGTTACATCTTCATGCAAATGCTGCACACTGTGGACATTGTAAACAGTGAACGTTGGTCCATACAAGACTTCACTGTTGTCCACGAAGTGGTTCAGCAGGGTGGCAGCATAATCAAGGTATGCCTCTCTCTTCTGAGAATCTGATTCAAGGAGGATTGACATGCCCACAGTCAAGGACAGAAAATGTTTGTAGAAGTTGTCCAACAAGATGTCCCGGAGAACTACAGGCCCTGTGTACAACAGGAACTGCCGGAACTCTGTTGCCTTCCAGCGATCAACTTCACGCAGAGAACGAGGTTGCCTTGCAAACTCCGTTGGCATGGCTCCCTGCAGCCTCATCATGCGTTGTGAGATTTCCTCCCTGAGTATTGGTGCCAGCCTGCAATTCTCAGGTCCACGCAACAGATAGATAAGTAGTCTTTTCACCACACCAAGACAAATGAGGTGCATGTAGTCCAGGGCAAATTTCTTAACACACAGGACTCCTGCACTGCTGAGAGGTGATTCTTTTTTCTGATGGCCTGCATAGTGCACCTGATCAAATGCCACATCTGACCTGGACTCAAAAGTATCTTTGGAGGGGTAGGTGATTCCATGCTACCATGGTAACGAACCTGTGAAGCGAGAAGATGAAAAAGGACTGAACTCAGGATGACACCGGAACTTATAGACGACGGGGGTCATCCAAGGTCACAGGTGACTGTTGATATAAATATTCGACCTGCGCATGCGCGAGACGGAATATATCCAGTGTTAAGCACTTCCTCTGGCGGTCAGTAAGGATGAAATAGAAACCTGTTGACCATACCCCGTGCCAAACGCAAAACCAAATGTAACTGCTCTTTTGCTGTCCTAGCACACATACTTTGGAACAATCTCCCTCCTCATGTTAGATCTGCTGAGTCTGTTGACTGTTTAAAAAAACTGCTACAATTTCAAAAGTCTTTGTAAATTCAATACATTTTAAAGCTCAAGGGTTGATCTGTGCAGTAAATGTTCGCTGTATGTTGTCTTTGTTTCTCACTGAGTTGCCCGTATTTGTTTTTTTCTTGTTTACGCTCTGTGAATGGAATTTGTATTTGCTTGTAGCAGTGGCGGGCTGTGCATTTTATACCTGGGCCTTCAGTGCTGTCCTACTACAGTTGAACCACCTCCTAATTATTATGATGTGGTGTGTTCATGGACCCAAATGCAGAGTCAGGACAGCAGTTATTTTTTAAAACCAAGGTTATTTATTTCTCTCAGTCAGGGGAAAAGACAGGAAATGGATAAAGTCAATAGGAGGCATCTCCACGCGCTCCGCACGGGTCCAAGCCGGAAAGTGGCTAATCCTACTGAGAGGCAGACGAACAAACTGGAAGGCTTCATCGTGCAGGTGAAAACCCGAGGCTCGACACTGGACGCCAGGAAAGTTGAAAACAAAACAGATCGTTAGTAAGATCTTCAGAGAATGAACAAACGGACAACTCACGGGTTGGAATACCAGGTAGGTAAACGGACGGACTGACAACTGGGATGAGAGTGACAGGAGTATTTATGTCAGCTGGAGATGATCACAGGAGATGAGGCACAGCTGTTTTCAGAAGCTTAAATTGTGGGAAATATAATGTTCTTTCGGTGGAGCCACTGCGCTCAACCTGGCAACCCAACCAAAGTCAAGGACAATGTGCTGCCTGAGACGCCCACCACAAAAGAAAAACATGATACATGGCACGCAGTGGCGGCTGGTGGAAAGTTTTCTAGGTAGGGCCATCCTAGCAATTTCAGCAAACATCCCAGTATGATTTAATGCAAAAAAATTTAAGTATCAAACATGCATTACTACTTTGCAGTTAAATATTTGACATTTATTCAAACACGAAAAACAGCAGGAACTAACACTTGTAAAATATAATATAAGATGTTTATTTATTGAGATGCCCCTATGGACCTTGTTATAGGAGGTAAAGATCAGGAGACGTAAACATGAAATGTAATTATGAATACTGATGTTAAATTAAACTATGATGAGTTTTCACTGTTAATTTAACATCTCTATTACACATTGATGTCTCCATGACATCAACATGTTTCCTTACCTCCTCATCCCTCACTCCCGTAACTGTCTGTGCTGGATCCGTCGCCGTTGTTTTAAAAAGCTAAATAAGTTATTAGCATGACGTCATCCAGCTAGCCAAACCTGTCTGGTGTTCAGCTAGTACAGAAGCTTCGCATGTACTGCTTCCCTTTCCCGCTAGTCTGCTGTCTCATTGTGAGGTCAGGCTGATCTGATATCAGCTCTTTGGCTGCAGAATCTCCGCCAAAGTTCTCCTCTCAAACGGGTCTTGGAGGAGTACTGCTCGCGCTGGCGCTCGCCTGTAGAGATTTCTCCCGACGAGAACGCGCAGCTAGGGGGGCAAAATATTTTTTGCCCCACGCTGAATCTATTTGAGGGCGCTGATTGGCTAAATTGTATGGCACTCATTTATATCTTTAATCAGCAATTGGCTAAACTGCTTCATAGACCCGCCTCTTTTGGGCAAAAACGATTTTGCCCCCCTAGCTGCGCTTTCTGAGATGTGTCGTGCACACAGGCGGAGAGGACGAGCAGGAAAAGCATATCTTTTGCGCAGATATCACATTTTACACATATTACTGGGTACATTCCACAGTTCAAAAACACAAATATTGACAATTTGTATAATTTATTATTATAATTTTTTTTTGTGTGGCTCAAGGTGGGGGCCATGCCCCTCTATTGACCAGCCGCCACTGATGGCACGTGTGTTTTCGACACAACAGTGCACACTGACCAATCATGCTGCACATTAATGCTGACATACTTGTAGGCCACCTAGACAACTCTGACATATCAAAGAATACGCCTAACATGTCAAACAAAAAATCTGATTGGTTGAAGACTGACAATCAACAATATTGTCCCCATTTACTAAAACTGCAAAGGCTTCCTAGCGGGCCTCGGGCCTCTCTTCTTACTTAGAGACACAGGGGTTGTTAGATCCTGGGGTACCTCTGGCCCGATACGGGGCTACTTACTGACTCAGCTCTCTATTAAAAGATTGTCGAGCTGGTGTTCTTGCGAGGGAACTCGCCTGGCTCTTCTAACTGCCGTTACTCCCGACGTCTACCCTGCTTCCTCCGGTCTGAGTGCACTCGGTCGAGGGGCCACCCTGACCCCGGGCGCTCCTACCAGTCGCGTCGGTTATGGCAGCTTCCCTCTTCTGGATCCGTGCTCTTGGTAAATGCCAGGTTAGGTTTTAACGGCTAGGATTACTTCTAAAACCATAAGGGATTGTTAAGTGGATTCGGTCTCCAGGATAACCTTACAGAACTCAGTTGTTAGACATACAATGGATTTAACTTTTTACTGCCACGAGGAACTTTTACTACTTGAGCAAATAAATGCACTTGAGAATTTTACTTTAAATGCAGATTAGGTATTTATTGCAGGTTATATTTAGTTAGTTCGCAAGGGTTAAGCTACAGCTCACATAAAATGTTACTACACTTGATTCGTTACTTTAATTTTCTTCTTAGATTATACTCATTAGTTTTAGATGCCGAGATGGCTCGGTTGGAGCTGGATCTTCAATGGTTCGGTGAAAAAGTTCTTTTGGAGTTGTTAGGAGCGATGGTCCGGCCGGACCCTCGGTCCTCCTGCTCTCGCAGCAGAGTCCGTTCAACAGTCCTCAAGGCTCCGTACAAAGTCTTTCTAGGGCTGCGGTGTTCCTCCGTTGTTCAGTTGTTAAAGTCGAGCAGTGGGGAGAGGAAAATCCCCGTCTTTCAATTCTTTGTCCACGAACAGCGGTCTTCTTTCCGTGAACCGAGACGAAGTCCTCGAATACTTCAGTTGCGATCATCCGTATCTTCTCAGAGCGTCTGGACGGCTCGTGTAGAAATCCCAGTTTGGGGCTTGCAAGCGTCTCCTTTTATCCTTGATTTGGGCTATCTGTTCTCCCCCCACCTATTCTGAACACATGATCTTCATCCCACCCTTATGTGTGTGCGTTTGCTTCTATGAGTCATCTCTTGCAACAGAATTCCATGTCCCATGACTGTTTTCCTAACTTACGCCCAAAACATCTGTTCCTGACTCACTCGGTCTGCTGACACACCATGACAAACACTTTTTCTACATCTCAGCTCCGGTACACAGAACATTATTATAATTAGTTTTTACATTTGTTAAATCACTCTATGCATTAAACATTCGTTATATAATGATCATACACCTTATCTTTCGATTATACTTTAACTATTGATTTCTGAGTATATGCTTCGTGCTTTTATATCCTGTCTTTCCTCTGTGAGCTCAACTCTTCTTGACAGGGTGAAATCTGATTGGATAAAAGCTCTATTAAAACAAGCTGCACTGGAAGCAGAGCAACTGAGGAAGACAGTAGCTTTGCAATAAGAAAATAAGATAATGGGAAAAATATTTTTATAAATTATAATACATGTAGTGTATTTAAGAAAAATTATAAAATAGATATAGCTTTGTGATTCTGTTTAGGCCAGCAGAGAAGTCCTTGCAGGCCCTGACGGCCCACCACTGCCCAGATCCAGAGATACTTACTCGTCATTTTTTGCAAGCCCCAGTCAAGTCTCAAGTCTCTTCTTGGCTGTAATGAACGTTATATCGCCATCTGCTCTGTTTAGAACACTGCATAGCTCCATGTCTATTAGCATGCAGTATCAACATTGATTAGTTGTAAGGTATCTCTTTAAACAGCCCAATGCAATGCAATATGAAAACACACACAAGGAAAACGTTTCTAAAAAAATAAATAACTGAATTTTGCTTCTGAAAATGAATATAGACAAACGTTACTGGGGGTAAAAAATTGCTATTATTATTAGGCATGCAATCATTTTTTTAAATAATACGAATAATATTACACTGTTTCAGTGTATAATCTACTGTAAGTGAACACTTTGCTCTAGCCTCTACAACACACATACTCAGTCACTGTGTGAGACTTGAGTATAGCGATTATATTTCTTGGCCCAATGGCATCACGCATGGACCCGGAAGTTATAATTCCACAGTTTGGTCACTATTTTAAATGAGCTTGAAAGCCCCTGTGGCCTTCCTACCACTATGATTACCCATGGTGCTCTTTGTTTTTCATCTTTACAATTCTTTTGGACATATCTGCTTGATTAATTTGACTAAACGTGTCAAAGTCCCTGCATTTAATAATATATATCATGTCCATCTTTGCGTTTCATCATAACATTCTGATCAAATATCCAAATAATGACATAATGCTGCCTCCCAGTTGTTGTTAGTGGTGGTCTGAAGCACTATTCTGGTGTTCAGTGTTGGACCACTAGGGGCTGCTGTAACATCGGCTGCCACCCTGTTATGAAACCTTTGTTCCCCTTTGTCTGACTGCAGCACTGCTGCAATGGAGATAGACATGGGTGGGGACCTTCTCCTCACTGCTCCGTGTTTCCTCCATGTGTGTGTGTGTGTGTGTGTGTGCGGGTGTGCATGGATATGTGAGAGAGCACATGTGTGTGTGTGTGTGTTTTGTCTTACTGCAGCAGTCCTGTGCTCTCGACTTTTCTAGGGCGGGGTATCTCTTTCTGTCTGTTTTCTTCCTCATTTCTCTTCATTTAGTGTCAGGATTGCTTATTCCAAAGAAAAATGTTTACAAATGTCAATCGTGAATGAAATATGAACACAAACATAGGCCAATAACATGCAATCAATAGCTTTAAAACATTAAGTATGCAGGTGTGCAAACTATTCAAAATACCTTTTGAGTCTACCTCTAAACCGTGTTATTATTCATGTCATGTTTGGCTCCTCTGATGACTCTCTGGCAGCTAGATTAAACTGACATCTGATGCTGATGCTCATCGTGAATGAAACAGACACACACCCACGGACTAGAAGGAGCGTTGCTCAATATTTTAGCCATCGTTTTTTGCAACCAGAAGTGACACTAGAGGGTGGAGCTAAGTACAACCAGACCCTGAATAAGAAAGTACACAAGTAAACCCCGCCCTAAAGCATCCCCTGTTTTATGTCTATTTGACTCTAAATGGACCATCATTTTCTAAATGAACATCATGCTGTATTGAAGACTTGAATCGAGAGATTGAGACCATAAACTCATGTTTACAATGTTTACTGAGGTAATAAATCAAGAGAGAAGTAGTCATTTTCTCATAGACTTCTATACAACCAGAGGAGTCGGCCCCTGGTGGCCATTAGAAATAATGCAGTTTTGGGACAGTTTTGCATTGGCTTCTCTTTTCAGACCTGGAGGTTGCCCCCTGGGGAGCACACAGCTCCAGAAATGGATGCCTGGCTAGTTAGCTAGGTAGCTTGTCTCCCAAACAGTGTGGCCGAGGGACCGTTAGACCCAGCGCTGAATCTGGCACCAGTTTGTTGTTTGGCTCATTTTCTCTAACCAGTGTAGCACCAAAGCATGAACAAAGTTTTCACTCATCTGTTGATAGCAATGCGCTTTTCTATGCTGTGACAAGAGTGTGTGGATGAAGCATTAAGTTGTTAAGTAATACTAATTTACTCTGTCTCTTTATGCTTAGTAACAATATTTTAAGGTTTTCAATCGTCACTGCAAAACCTCACCTCAGTGAGTCTGTGACTTGCCGTATGTCACTTTACTTTATACAGAAGTTAGCCTGCTACAACGGTCGCAATGGCAACAGTACACTTAAAATGGCCGCTTATCTGACCATCCAGCTACGTTGATTTGAATGGGAATATCCTTTCTACTCCTATTCTATTTCTATGGCAGCAGCTCTCCAGTGCAAGAATGAAACACATCCCAGATCAGAGGAGCAATGCCAGACAGGTATGGTTCAGACATGCAGAATATAAATCTTCATAGGAAATATTGACAAAGATGTGTTTAAAACTATTCTTTAATCTTACATTCAAACCATGTAGACAGTGCACTCAGCTGTCCTCACTATGGCCTCAGTTTAACCCTCCTACTCTGTCTGTGCGACGCATGCTGCTGCAATGTGCCGAGCAGCACTGACGACATACACAAGCATTCATATTCTACTGTTCTACTGAAGGGAAGGAAGGAAAGTTGTAAAGGTAAACACTGTGGCACTCCAGGGCCTGCTCTGTCAGGGTGGGTTAGAGTGCAGATCTATTAGCTGGGAGCTGATAAGGCAGCCCTGCTAATTGCAGCTCATTATCTTCTTACATTTGCTGCAGCAACGTCACTTAACTGGTGAGTGTACTGAACCCACTGACCCACTTATAATGGGAGATATGGGTGACAGCACCCATGGGAGCCTTAGCCTGCTTGAGATCCTACCCAGAGAGCATTTTTCCGTTGAAAAGACATTTAAAATTGCTTCAAACGTGAACGTTTTTTCACTTATCATTTGAAGATGATTGAAAGTTCACGTCTCGACCATATTTCAACAGGATTTGCAATGCTAACATTTCTCATCCTAAAAATTGTGCTAATAATAGTATATTGTCATTTTAGAAGCTTACTAAAAAGCCAGATGTCCATTTCTCTGTTTACAAGCGATATTGCAAATCCCGGTAAAATATGGTCTAAACTTGAATGTTTCATAAACGTCTTCAAATAGTGGTTAAAAAAACTTTCACTTTTGAACCACTTTTAAACGTAAAGTTTAAGATTTTTTCTACATTCCTGCTAATGTACGAATTGAGGCCACACTCCTTTTGGAAGAAAATTACATTGTAATACTTTTTTTCTGTGAAATAAAAAACAGCAGAAATATTCACCCTAAATGTATTCAATTCATATTTAATATATAAATCTGGTGTATTTTGAGAGTAAAATGAAGAGGCTAGATACACATTTTGTGTGTGTACTCCAGTGAACAATTGTATCATAAACACATTAATTGCATAGATATGAATGGTAATGAAACAGCAAAAAAGTCACACCCACAAGTAAACAAGACGGGTTGTGTTTCAAGACGAGTCATGTGGGTTGGCGTAATCGACAATCCAGAGAGGGTGCAGCAAATGAAAACGTGACACTTGACTTGACATGACAACAAACACTTGCACTCACCAACAGAAAACATCAACATGGGCTGGACATGAGCAAGTTGGCAAATCATCAGGAATGGCGCCCTGTCTTTAACTTTAAAAGGAGAAGCCGGTCTGACCTGCCATCCAACACTTGATAGGGTTGTGTGAAGGATTTCAGTATTAGAAGTATTATTAGTAGGATTAAATAACACCCCTAGTGGTGAGTAGAAGTGTCACAATAATAAGAATGTCAAAATATGTTTACTTATGGAATGTATTATATGTTTACAATATTGTTACTGATAGAGGATATTATATGTTTCAGTATTTTACTCATTGAATATGTTAAACCATAGAAGTATAGTCACTAAAGGTACAACACTGTATGATTAGTTTTGAGGGTCAGAAAGGGAACATTTTGAGTGAGGCTTTACAGAGATGCAGCAGAGAACAGAGGGATGGACAACTGACCATGCAGGTCACAGAGGAGGAGGAGTCCGGATGACTTCAACCAAACACTGAGATGATAACTGCCCCAAGCCAGGAGGGGCTATTGAATTTTGGCCAATCATATAGGCTGATACTGGTCATTTAGACTTTCGGACAGAGACTTTTAAATATAGGCTTAGTTCTAGAGGGGTTTTGCCAGAGTTTGCGCCGTTACCACTCTGGGTAGTTTACCAGCTGGGCTGGGCTATTTAGTGGGCCTTGTGAGAACGCTGCCCCGTGGGACATATTGATATCGATAGAGTAATTCAGTTTGCAAATGTTATAGCTCCTCTTGTTTATTAAATACTTTTTGATTGTTAACCGGATCCAGTTAATTTTTGATGCGACTCCGCTGCCAAAGGTTTGCAGCAGCGAAAGTCCAGCGATCTGGGTCTCCCCTGAAAACATCTAACCCTAACAGTTGGGTACCGAAAACCGGTGTCGGTATGGTACCGGTTCCTATACGACCGGTATCTACTGGACCGAAATGCAACGCAGATTGAAATACTTGTTTTACACTACTCGTTAGCTCTAGGTTAGCTCGTCCTAGGACCGATGCTAACGTTAGCATCGGTCCTCCGCTCCTCACTCATAGTATTATTACAACCGGACGAGCCGTGCGCGCTTAGAAACAAACCCCTCCATCATTCTGGCGAAGCTTCGGCCATGATTTATTTAAAAAAAAACAAAGACCGAGATCTGTCATACGGCTGGCAGGCTACTGACTTCCTCCATCGACATCCGGGTACTTAGCGTTGCCGTTCATAACAAGCACAACATCCGGCACGCAAAACCTTCTTCTTCTTCTTTGAGGTGTAGTGGCGGTTGGCAAATGATGAATTGGCGCATTAGCGCCACCAACTGGTTAAATAAAATAAAATAAGTCATGAGACGTGTCGTATTTTGCCAGAGAATGCAAATATGCTCATTTCTGCAAAATAATTGCTGAAGTTTGATGCTGTAGTGTGTGTACAGAGTGTGTGTGTGTGTTTTGTATTTATTTAAGTATACCGTAACCTGTTAACAGTTCATATATTGTTCATAGTTTAAAGTTAAAAAGTTTGAAGCTGTAGGTTGAAGCCAAGTGTTTTGTATTTATTTATATTTATAGTATACTTCAAACAATTAATATATCGTTCAATTTGAAGAAAAAAGTATCGGTTTAGGCACCGGTATCATTTTAAAAGTATCGTTTTAGCACTGGTATCGGAAAAACCCCAAACGATACCCAATATCCAGGGACAATCAAGACTAGCAGTGTGTGGGGGGGGGGGACTAGTCTTGATCAGAGAATCTGAATCTGAACCACTAGCTTGGAAAGAAAAGTACCTCAGAGAAAAAGTAGAAAACATTGGTTGGTAAGGACCACATTACTAGGGCTCTATTCTTTGTTGGAAAAATATCCAGCACAAGCAACGCTGCTGATAGTTTGGAATTGTTCTGACGTTGAAATTGCCTTTGCTTGTGTGAGTGGCATTTTGGGGTCCAGCACAGCAAGTTGTTGGTATTTTGGTGGAAACTGAGTCCTAGACATTACGCTGAAAATGGAACTGTCAGAACAAGGTCTGTCTCTGGAGCAAAGTCAATTCACTGCCACTTTAGGGATTTTGTGTACTGAATACAGTTCTTCCTGTAATAAAGTTTACAATGTAAGTAGGTGCATTTAACAGTTTATTCCTCCTCTCTGGCGTTGATTTTCACTTTCCCACAAAGAAAAGACAAACGTAGCTCAGAAGGGACATAGTCATAACGTACACTATATTGCAGGCTACAACAACAGGGTCCAAACCATGACGGAAAACTTTATTACTCCTTTCAATCTTAACAAAGGCAGTGACGATCATATCCACTCCCTCCATTCCGTTAACCTTTCACAATAAAAGGCCTAGACATGACACAGCGCAATTGTTTGTACCCAAGAGAACTCAAATTTACTCAGAGCATTTTGCTACTGCCAGACGCTGTTCTCGATCAATAAGATCGCGGTAGTTTGTCTTCCGTCTGCACAAATCTAGTGGAACTTTTTATTGACAAAGTGTTGCAACAGAAAAGTTTTGTGAGCCATTACGTTTTATATTTGTTTGGCATCACAACTAGCTTTGCCTTGATCCTTTATGGCCTTACATTTAAATCCAGGGTTCCAATTGTAATTGCACAAGCGCAAAGACCAGCACAAAGTGGCAGATCTGAGACTGTGTGCATTTACCATTGAACAAGCTAGTTTGTTTTATCTATATGTAGCAGTCATAGGGCAAAAGTGCTGGGTGGAGTAGGATCAAATGGTGTGGTGATCAATAATAATAGAGTCTCATTGCTCTAAAACAGCACAACAGCTCAACAAATGGAGAGAGGCTTCCTTGAGAAATCACATTATTATCTGGCTGACATCATGAACACACAGCCCAAAATGTGTTGCTCTTTTATCAGTTAATTAGTAAGATGATACAATTTTATTTTTTTCAATTACTGTGTGAAAGTTTGTATCATCGCATGAATTCAGAAATCTTCATTTCAAAACTGCAAAAAAAGTTGGAAAGGAGAGTTAACTAGAAAATGCATTTGCTGCTGAAAATGCGTTGGAATGCGGAAAGCTGAAATGAATTGTAAAAAAAATTCTGAAAATTAAGAAATGGGAGACTACCCGGCTGAAAAATGTTGAAGCCCAAAAGCATTTAAACTGCACTGCTGAAAAACCTTCTAGTTGAAATGTCTAACTATGGTGTCTGTAGCTGAAAGTATGAGGAAGAAGAAGGCTTTGAAAGTTGAAGAAGTTTAACAGGATTTGAAGATTTTCTCCATAGAGATCCCATTCAAAACAAAATTGCAAATAGCTTAATATTTCAAAGAATTTAAAGATTACAAATATGAAAAGTCATATCACCCCTCTCCTGAAAGAGCTGAACATTTTGATATTCGAACGGTTTCTGTGGCTTAAAACTTTTCTTCAGTGGTGATCAGTGGCGGCTGGTCAATAGAGGGCCATGGGGCCTTGCCCCACCATGAGCCACAAAAAATAATAATAATAATAATAAATTATACAAATTGTCAATATTTGTGTTTTTGAACGATGGAATGTACCCAGTAATGTGTGTAAAATATGATATCTGCGCAAAATATATGCTTTTCCTGCTCGTCCTCTCCGCCTGTGTGCTCGTCTGCTCGTGCTCTCCGCCTGTGTGCACAACACTCTGAGAACGCGCAGCTAGGGGGGCCTAATCGTTTTGGCCCAAAAGAGGCGGGTCTATGAAGCAGTTTAGCCAATTGCTGATTAAAGATATAAATGAGTGACATACAATTTAGCCAATCAGCGCCCTCAAATAGATTCAGTGTGGGGCCAGAATGATTTGGCCCCCCTCACTGCGCGTTCTCGTCAGGAGAAGTCTCTACAGGCGAGCGCCCGCGCCACGAGCAGTACTCCTCCAAGACCCGTTTGAGAGGAGAACTTTGGCGGAGATTCTGCAGCCAAAGAGCTGATATCAGATCAGCCTGACCTCACAATCAGACAGCAGACTAGCAGGAAAGGGAAGCAGTACATGCGAAGCTTCACTACTAGCTGTACACAAGACAGGTTTGGCTAGCTGGATGATGTCATGCTAATAACTTATTTAGCTTTTTAGCTTTTTGAAACAACGGGGACAGATCCAGCACGGACAGTTACGGGAGTGAGGGATGAGGAGGTAAGGAAACATGAGAACACCAGGACACACATGGAGAACTCTGTCAAGCTACATATTATGCAAAGTGAACATCTTTTCTTCTACATAGTTGTCCTCAGTCTCATCTGCTTAACTTGGTCATGGAGGCATCAACATGTAATAGAGATGTTAAATTAACAGTGAAAACTCATCATAGCTTAATTTAACATCAGTATTCATAATTACACTTCATGTTTACTTCTCATGATCTTTACCTCCTATAACAAGGTCCATAGGGGCATCTCAATAAATGAACATGTTATATTATATTATATAAGTGTTATTTACTGCTGTTTTTCGTGTTGGAATAAATGTTAAATATTTAACTGCAAAGTAATAATGCGTGTTAGATACTTTAATTTGTTTGCATTAAATCATACTGGGATGTTTGTTGAAATTGATAGGATGATCATAAAGGCAAAATCATAATTCATGTGTGTGAACTTACACTTCAGAGATGCAAGGAGTCACAGTGATGGTCTGCAATCAGAGACAGAAAGGAGGGGGATAGGAGGAGCGGGATGGTGAAATGTTTAGTTTAATTTCAGAAAACCATCATTACAGCTCATTTTATTTCCTTGTTAATTATCAAAGTCTCATTCAAGATCTAGAATTTCCCAGGAACTTATGTTAGTCTTCAATATATATATTTAAGTTGCTTTAGAGAGAATAAATCACACAAAATAAATGAATCTGGTGTCAATCTAAACAAAAGGAAAAGGTCTAAGATAGGGCTGCAACAACGAATCGATAAAATCGATAATAATCGATTTTTAAAATAGTTTTCATTATCGATTATCAAATTTCATAATCGATTCGTTGTGTCGCGCGATTATTACGCCACTCAATAAGTCGCGGAGATGTTTGACAAAAAAAGGGGAAAAAAGAGCGGAGCACAGCAGTTGTTGTGAAGTGGAGCTTCTAATGACGACCAAGACACGTCTGGTTTTGAACGGAACACTTTACTTCCTGAAAACTGCAGTTTAACAACTGTTACAGTGAACAGACCACGCTCTTGCACCCGACATACGTTAGGTTTTCACTTATCGTTATCATTGTTGTCGTATCATAGCACATTGCATGCATCATGCTACTTCCTGTCTCTTCACAGTAAAATCACTTCTGTTTTCATGCTCTTCACAATAAAAGTAAACATGCGATCAAACAATTTACAACAGAGGAAAGACCATCGGACCCGTAACGTTGTTCTGAAACATGGCGGAGGCAGAGGAATCAGTACGACCTAAGTCGGCCAAGGTGTGGGAGCATTTCACACTTAATGAATTGAAAAAGTGTGTTCATTGCAAGATATGCAAAAGTGACATGATATGGCACGGGAGCACCACGGTGATGATTCAGTTTGTGCGTGTAGTGTAGAGAACAAGTTCTGATGTTCAAACAAATCCTGTTTTCTGATTTGTATTTTTCTTTATTTTTTATAAATTATTTATTGTTCTGACAGCTCAGGTCCCTTTAAACAAAAATATACATATTTTTGTTCACATGTATGTTTTTTGTGTTAGTCCATTTGTTTTTTTTGTTTTTTAATTATTACTTTAACAGCTCAGGGATGTTCAAGAAGCAACCTGTTTGTGCACTTTCTGAAGATCAGTTCTGTTTTTGAATAAAGGGTTGGAAATGAATGCTTTTGTTTTTTTATCCGATTAATCGAAAAAAGAATCACCCAATTAATCGATTATTAAAATAATCGTTAGTTGCAGCCCTAGTTTAAGATACGTAACAGTTAAACACATCAAGTTATGTGGTCTATTGTCAATTTCAGTTACAGCATGTCCGTACTTACCAGCCAAAGCACAGATGTTGATCAATGTTCTCTTTGCGTAAGAGAGGAAACACATTATTATCTTCTGTGTGTATGAGCAATAAAGGGTTAAAACTAGCAGAACTACAGAACACCCACAACTAATGACAGCTCCATCTCAGCTCTATGTGAGGGCTCACTGTGGACTAATAATGGATTATCTAATGTCTCTGTATACTGAATATATAAAGTCATGTTCCTATAGGGCCTGCATTATATTAGTAGATTACTACAGAACGATACTATCAGCATTAGATGAACAAAGGTTATTTGTACATTAAGGTCTAATTCAAGATCACAAAGCTTGTGTATAATCATGTCTATTGGTCACTTTCTGTTTCAGATTTACACATTGACACATGAAGTGGCCAGAATAATAATTGAACACCTTTAGCTGCTGGTAAAACTAACAAACAGTAATAAAACACTCTGACTGTAATGTTACCACAGCAAACATATTGTTGTCAGGATAGTTTGATGAAAAAGACTAGTTTTATATTAGAAATAACCTGTTAATTAGCTTAGTGGTTTATTGTCAGTTTAATAGAGAGATGAAGTCACGCCCTTTACAGTGTCCTGTGGGACTTTACTTACTGACTGCCTTGCATTTCTAAGTTCCAAATTATAATTGCGAAGTCTCTCTTTAGAGATGTCACAGTGAACCTGGAGATTAGTTTTTCGCCACCTGCGCTCAGCTTTCCGACACTCTCGTTTCTATATTTTGACCAGCGTAGCATTTCTCCAAGGAGATCTTTGCTTACCCGAGACAACTTCACTTTAGTGGGTGCAATGGCATCAATAATATTTTTAACTTTAAAATTGAAGCCATCTACAAGCTCATTGACTGAGAGGCAAGAGAGGGCTGGTGTGGAGGAGAACTTCTGAATAAATAGTTCACTGGTGTTTTCAGAGATGTAACGCTTTGTCACAACCTTGGTTTGGACATTTGTGTGCAAGGAGATTGCACTCTCAAAGAAAACACAGAAATGATCAGAGAGTGCAACATCAGTCACAGCAACCTTGGAAATGTTTACACCTTTGGTGATGATTAGGTCCAGAGTGTACCCCCTGTTGTGGGTGGGTCCTGTCACATGCTGAGTCAGATCATAGTTATCAAGGACACCACATAGTTCTATAGACTCTCTGTCCTGGGGATTATCAACATGGATATTAAAATCACCAACAATAACAACACAGTCAAAATCGATACAGATTACAGACAGCAGTTCAGTAAACTCATCAAAGAAGGTTGCACAGTATTTAGGCGGTCTGTAAATGTTTAGGAATAAAGCTTGAGAGGAATTCAGAGCCACATATTCAAAATAACTAAAATGACCAAAGGACATCTGCTTGCATTGAAGAGAATCATTAAATAAAATAGCAACTCCACCTCCTTTCTTATGCGCTCTTGTTTCGCTCATGAAACTGAAGTTGGGAGGTGTTGATTCAATAAGAACAGCTGCACTGTTATCTTGATTTAACCAAGTTTCAGTTAAAAACAAAATGTCCAGTTTGTGCCCAACAATAAAATCATTGATTAAAAATGTTTTTCCTGACAGAGACCTGCCATTTAATAAAGCTAAGTTTAATGTGGTTAAAGCTTTCTTTGCCCAATTTATTTGGACAGGCTGACGAGGAATGTATGCTAAGTTTGATAAGTTTGCATGTTTACTATTGTTTCTTCACAGCCTCACCTTTCTTTTTCTATGAACTTGCAGGACAGGAATTGAAGCGGCTAGCTGCATACAGGGCCCCGACTTTTCCTGGAGAGAGTCATTGGTGTCATTAGCCTTGTAGCCTGGACCCAGAAGATATCAATTATTTCCGTTATCATGTAGGGGAGACAGAAGATGGTTGTGGAACCGTCGAGGAGTGTGGCGAGGAGTGTGTTTGGTCCCAGCAATGACCAGCTCTTTCATGTGGTCAGTGAACTCCAGGTGGGGGGAGGATGGGGAGAGTGTGAGAGAGGAAAGGGACCTGGATGGAATTTGGGGGGTGGAAGTAGGTGCTGGGGAGGGAGGTAACGACTCCTCGTCTAGGAAGGGTGGGGAAAGTGGGAGATCGGAGGCGAAGGCAGTCCCTGATGATGAGGTTGGACTCCTCCTTTTGACTGTCGTTAGGCGGGGGCATCCTTCCCGTAAGGTCTCCATGGCGATGCTGTGTGGTTGTCTCTTGTTTAGACTCTTGTATCTTGTCCTTGGCAGTAGGGACAGATGGGTGACGCAGGGAGAAAAACAGGTTCGAGGTAAACAGTTTTACCCCTGACGTGTTCAGGCGAATTCCATGCGCTGCAAAAAGATGTCTGCGCTCCCAGAAAAGGTAGAAATTGTTGATAAAATGAACTGAATGGTCAGCACATGCAGTTGACAGCCATCTGTTCAGTGCAAACAGCCTGCTGAATCCTTCATCTCCTCCTCTGACTGGTGGGAGAGGGCCACTGATAAACACCTCAGCCTTGACAGAGCTGACTGTGTTTAACAGATCAATAAAGTCTCGCTTCAGAACTTCAGACTGTTGTTTCACAATATCACAGCTTCCTGTATGCACGATGATGTTTTTCGCTGTGGGATAGTCAGCCACGATGTCCAGGAATTTGTCTCTCATGTCAGAGACCATATCTTTCGGAAAGCAGAGTATTTTGGTGTTCTTGCTGCACAGTTTTCTGACATCTTTTACAGCATAGTGTCAAGAAGAGCTGCCTCGGTAACATGTCGACACATTCAAGGGAGAGTCAGGATATAAGAGCACAAAGCATATACTCAGAATAAAATGTAATCAAAAGATAACGTGTAGGAATTATATAACGAAATGTTTAAATCAATAAGTAACGAATGTGTAAATGCATAGAGTGATTTAACAAATGTAATGAGTGTTTAACAAATGTCTTGTGTAACCGGAGCTGCGATAAAAGTGCTAGTCAGAATGACTTGCAGAAATCAGAAGACAGATGTTATGGGTGGAGTTAGGAAGAGACTGTTGCAAGAGATGAGTCATAGAGGCAGGAAGCCTGGACTTGTCCGGACTTGTTCAAGAACCCAACGCCCTCTCCAGAGGGAGGGGGGATGAGATCATGTATTGAACAAGGGGGGCTGATAAAGCCCGAATGAGAAATAAAAGGAGACATTTGCAGGCAGCACACTGGGATTTCAACACGGGTGCTGTCCAAATGCACCAAGAGAAGATACGGACGATTGCAACAGATGTATTGAGGACTTCGTCTCTGTTCACGGAAAGAAGACCGCTGTTCGTGGACAATAAGATTTAAAGACGGAGGTTTTCCTCTCCCCACTGCTCGACTCTTAACATCTGGACAACGGAGAAGACGCAGCAGCCCGAGAAAGACTTTGTACTGAGTTTTGAGGACTGTTGAACGGACTCCGTTGCAGAGCAGGAGGACCGAGGGTCTGGCCAGACCTTCGCTCCTAACAACTCCAAAATAACCTTTTCATCGCACCTTTGAAAATCCAGCTCCAACCGAGCCGTCTCGGCAACTAAAACTAATGAGTATAATCAGAGAAGAAAATTAACGTAACGAATCAAGTGTAGTGACATTGTATGTGAGCTGTAGCTTTAACCCTTGCAAACTAACCAAATATAACCTGCAATAAATATCTAATCTGCATTTAAAGTAAATTTCTCAAGTGCATTAATTTGCTCAAGTAGTAAAAAGTTCCTTGTGGTAGTAAAAAGTTAAAGCAATTGTATGTATAACAACTGAGTTCTGAAAGGTTATCCTAGAGACCGAATCCACTTAACAACCCCTTACAGTTTTAGAAAGAAGTAATCCTAGCCGTTAAAACCTAACCTGGCATTTACCAAGAGCACGGATCCATAAGAGGGAAGCTGCCATAACCGACGCGACTGGTGGGAGCGCCCGGGGCCAGGACTGGTCTCTCGGCCGAGCGCGCTCTGACCGGAGGAAGCAGGGTAGACGTCGGGAGTAACGGCAGTTAGCGGAGCCAGGCGAGTTCCCTCGCAAGAACACCAGCTCGACAATCTTTTAATAGAGAGCTGAGTCAGTAAGTAGCCCCGTATCGGGCCAGAAGTACCCCAGGATCTAACACGTGGCGCCCATAACGTGGGGCTCGACGGAAAAGGAGTACGTTGAGTCCAAAAGAAGAACCCCGGCAGCAAAGAGAGGCTGTCGTTCGTGTACGAAAAGACCTGAGGTGAGGCGTTGGGGTAGAAAGTAAAGCTGCCCAAGCCTCGAAGAAGTCCGATTGCGAGACATCCACGAATCGAAGCTGTGTGTGGTATTTACAAGCCAACACAGGAGAATCCGCAGGCGACGGGGAGCATCGACCAGACTCGCCCGACCTGTAGAGGGACCAGAGCCTGATCCCATCCCTTCCTCAACGCGCGACGAGAGGCTTTGGGAGGAAGGCAACTCGAGACAACAAAGACAAAGACAAAGTCCAAGATGGAAACATCGCCCGGCGGACCCGATGGCAACGAAGGCAGCCCGCAGACGACGACGACGGCTCAGCAGGACGTGCCAGCGCCATCGACCCCGGACCAGGCAGCAGACGGCAGCACGGACCAGGAGGAGGGCGACGCTGGACCACGAGGAGCGGCATCGGAAGAACCGACACCGGATCCAGGAGGCAGAAGCAACGTCCCACATCAGATCATCCTGAATGGAAAAGGATGGGCCACCTGGGACGATTCTGTCCGACAACACCTAATCGATCTGCATGAAGAAGCAGACAAGGAGAAGGTGGGAGAAAAAGTAGAAGGGTTTTGCAAAAGGGAGGGGGGTTATCTTGCTCCCCTCACCCTTAAGTCAGGAATGGTGGCGGCAGTGGTAGGGTGTGAAGCACCCCCGAATACCAAGAAGACAGTGGGAGAGTGGCTACATTGGTGGCTAGTGGTAATGGAGACGATTAAAGGAAAAATAGTCACCATAATCAGCCCGTCAAAAGACTACGACTCAGTCGTGAAGATGCTGGCCGCAGAAATCGGAGCGGGGGGAGTGACTATAAAGCAGAAAGTAAAAGCTACCTCCCGCTACCAAGAAAATAAAAAAGAGCAAGACGCAATAGCGGCATACATAGCCAAACACCCAGGTTATACTGAGGGGCCCGGCGACGATCAAATCAGCACCAACGGGACCGAGGTCTCCGTGTACTCCCAGCCAGAGGAGTCCTCGGAGTCTGACAGAGGGGACGACCAGGACAGCAGCAAAGACGAGGAGATCTCGGAGGAGGAAGAAGTGAGGGAGGACTCAACGCTGGACAGGAGCGCTGGGTACCAACTGCTCCCGCCTTCCATGCGATCCGGGACTCCCGCTGCAGTAAAAAAGGTCCTGCAGGAGTACAAGGACCCAGTGCCGGGGAGGCCCAAGAAAGCTCAGGCTAAGACAAGACACATTCGCTCCCCGAGCCCAGAAGAGCATCTTCCAAAATTGAAAAAGATGCCCGAAGGGACCAAAAAATATGCGAACCAGACAGGGTTAACCGTATATAACCACTACGGAGAGCCTTGGGACATAGACAGCCATGGACTGGTTGTCTTAACCAACTCACATCTAAAGCCTCATATCTCCCGGTTCAGAAAGAGACTGGTAAAAGAGGCAGGCAACCTCTACCAAGAAGAACTTGAGGGGCGCCTCAAGGGATATAGAGAGAACCAGCCATCGGTGGTGGTTACAAGCGGCGGAACATCAAGCCATTATGCGGTGCTACACGTACCGATCGAAAGATACGAGGATGGCGAAGAACAGGCCGCCTATCGGGACAACATAGAGGAGGCATTAGAAAAAGGTGTCACCCGAGCAAGCGAGTTGTCCTTCAAAAGAGTCGTTATATGTAACGACGGGGCCAGGTCCGGCAACCTACCCTGGGAGGTAGCAGAAGAAGCGGCAATGAGGATCATGCGCCTCCTGACGAAAGCTTGCCACGGTTGGAGCAATATCCAGGAGTTGGTGATAGTCACCTCGGCGGCCCAATACCACGAGCGAAAAGAGAAAATACTGAGACCCCTCTACAAGACTGAGGGGCCAAACAACTGGAGGGCAGGACAGCCAAAATACGAGGACGAAAAACGCCCCAGCTGTGAAAGCAGTTCTGCCACGGCTCCCGTCATCAGCAGGATTAAAGAAAGAAGCAGCAGAACAGAGGGGCTACCAGGAATCGACACCCGGTCCCTCAGGACGAGAGGAGCAACGTCCACAGGTCAGCTCAAGCCAGGAGAAACCTCCAAAGAAAAAAGGAACTCCAATCACCTCTCCCCGGGAAGTAGCGGTGCAGACCGAAGTGGAAACCCCCGTGCCAACCAGGTCACCACGTGGGATCACCAGCCCGGCGGAGTCCGTCGGCCTGCAGAGAATGCACTACGCAGGAGGAGGAGGAGAAGAGTCCATCATAAGGTTCCTAAGCCCAAACGGGATCAGGGAAAGTCCCAGAACTCCAAAGAAAACGCCAGAACCAACTCAGCCGGCCTCACTGTCCGCAGAACCAGAGAGAGAGGAGGAGGAAGAAACCGCAGCTGTAAGTTCAGACGAAGAAGACACGGTGCCAAGCCTGACTTCAATCGAGTACGAGCCTCCGGGAGGACTGACAGACCTGAAGAGGGGGAGCAGAAAAGGCAAGAAGAACGCGCTGCCCCTTGTTTCAGTGTACACGGCTTCGCAGAGACTCGCCAGGGACGAACATTACGGGCCCATGACCACCAAAGACGGAAGAAAAGCCTATGCTCCAGAGGTCGGTCAAACAGGTTATGATGTTCCAGAAATATGGATGCACGACCCCGAGGGATTGAAAGGAACAATGGTCTACGCAACAAAAGGAGAATGGGCGAATTTTCTGATGACCCCGACCTACGGCTCCCTCGCAAAAGCCGTGGAGCTGACGAGTAACTTTCGCACGGGCTTTGTGGCGATCGTGTACGACGTCATGTTGCGACGCCTGAAGAAAGCAGCCTACAAGCTGGCCACGGAGGAAGAAAAAGCGCTGAGGCAAGACATCTCGGACAGCGAAGACGAACAGCCACCTCAAGGGCAGGGCCTCGCACGAAGCAGCTGCCTCACCACCGCTGAGGAAAATGACTGCATAACAAAGATGCAGGCTTCCACCCAGAGCTTTGGTGAGTTCAAAAAGATCAAGGCGATGGTGGCCAACCGAGACCCAAAAGAATCAGTGCAAGAATATCTGACGCAGAAATGGCTTATGGTAAAAGCCAGCTCCACAAACGATGAGGCGAAAAGATTGTGGCTGGCCCATGTGACGGACCAACCGATGGGTCCCGAAGAAACCGCGGAACAGCATTACCGTAGATTAGTGCTGGAAGACTGCGAAGACGAGGAGTCACACATCGACAAGGCAAGAAAAAGCTTAGAAAAAGGGCAAACTCTCACCCAGGCGTGGTACGCCTTACGACAGGCGATTCCGCCAGAAAGAAGTGTGCAAGCCCTTAGGAAGCTGACAAAGGGCCTAATGAATGACATCGATTTTGTGACCCTAAACATCAACAAAAGTACCACAGAACAAATCCAAGAAACAGTAAGGAAGTGGGATTTGAAGAAAAAGCACTTGGAAGACAAAAGAGAAAAAGGAAACCAGCCGAAGCCGCCGGCTCCCAGGCCCTCGTATGACAACGCGAGGCCCACCGAGGGACCCGGCCCTTCACAGACACCAAGAAGGCAGCCAGGAGGATTCCAGAGGGGTCCGCAAGGCTACCAAGGCTACCAGCGTGAGCCCGGATTCCAGAGGGGTCCTCAAGGCTACCAAGGCTACCAGCGAGAGCAAGGAGCCCAGAGGGGTCCGCAAGGCAACCAAAGGGAGCAGGGTGCTCAGAGGCAAGAAGGATTCCAGAGGCAGGGCATTTACCACAGGACCCCGCCGGATCAACAACAGGAGGGGCCACGGCCCCCACCAGCCAACAAGAGCAGTTTTCTCTCTTCCGAGGATTACAACAAGCTGACAACAGAGCAGAAACAGGCCCTTCGTGTCTCCCGCATGGAAGCTGGGAGCGAAGGGCAGAGAAAGTAATGGCTAAGCGGGCGCGGGTCACAGTGGATCATGCCTATTGGGTAGGGAACGACATATACACTGACGTGGATGAAATCCCCTATCAGGTAGATACTGGTGCCGAAGTGTCGATGACCCGCAAATGCCTTGAAACAAAAGGACACCTGACTGTTCAACTAGCCGACGGAACCATCAAAAAGATTCCGTTTGGCGTCTGGAAAGGAGTTGTATGGGCTCTAGGACCCTACAATTTAATGACAATAACAGACCTAAAAGAGCTGCATAGCAGCCCAGGAAATCGAACCCCAATACAACAGCGACTCAGAATCCTCGGGGCAAAACTAATCCAGATGGGATCGTTATCACCGGAGTGGTACAAACCAGTGAACATTCCAGAAGTGACCAAGCAACAAATCGAAGACAGCGACCTTTCCCCGGAGGGAAAAGAAACGCTAGAAGACATACTTTCCAAAGCCGGAGTGGCTAGATTCAAAAATGACTGTGGAGACATGGGTGCGAAGTACACCCACACCATAGAAGGGGGTGTACACCCGCCCGTCCGCCAATACCCCCTGAATCCAGGGGCAGTTGCAGAAATGGACCTAATAGTCACGGAACTCAGCGAACTAGGAGTGGTGCGCGAGGAGCCAAATCCCATCACAAACAGCCCAATACAGGCAGTCAAAAAGCCTGAGTCATCGGGAGGAGGATGGAGACCTGTTATCAACTTCAAGGCCCTCAACCGCAGGACTGTCGCCAACCGAGCCAGCCTGATCAACCCCCAAGGGACGCTGAAAACACTGAGACTAAAGAGGTACAAATCCTGCATAGATCTGGCAAACGGATTTTTCTCGTTGAGGCTAGCCAAAGCCTCCCAAGGCAAGACAGCGTTCACCCACAAAGGTAAAGCGTACGTCTGGGAACGGCTACCGCAAGGCTACAAAAACTCTCCGAATGTTTTCCAGTCGGCAGTAATGGACATACTTGACGGCCTAGAGACAACAATCTACATCAATGATGTATTCATTGCAGATGACACCGAAGAAGAACATCTGCAAAAATTGAGAAAAGTCACAGAACGACTAACAGCAGCAGGCTTGAAATTGAATCTGAAAAAATGCCAATTTGGACGATTCCAAGTGAACTACCTGGGGTTCCAGGTCTCCAACGACCTGGGACTCTCGGACGGATTCCGGGAAAAAGTGGAGCAGATCGACCCGCCAACCTCGCTGAACGAACTACAGAAGGTGCTGGGACTCTGCAACTACGTTAGGGACCATGTCCCTAGCTACCAGAAGTATGCAAGACCACTGTATGTAAAACTAAGAAAAGAAAAGCCAGAAGACGCCCACGAGAAGTGGGAATGGACCGCAACGGATCAAAACAGTTTGGAAAACCTGCGGACAGCCATTAAAGAAGCTTTGCGGCTGGAGCCACGAAGCCTTACAACGAAGCTGGTGGCAGAGGTCAGTTGCAACGACGACGACGCAGTGGTAAAAGTGTGCAACGAGGGCGGGGGAATAGTCACTTTGTGGAGCTACACCCTGTCCTCCGTGGAAAAGAAATATCCACCAGAAGAGAAGGAGTTGGCAGTTCTGGCAAGGTATTGGAGCACCCTGAAATACCTTGCTCAAGGACAAGGCATCAGGGTCCTGACGCAAAGCCAGGTCCATCGATTCCTAAGAAAAGCCACGGTAGAAAGCACGAAGGCGACGAACGCGAGGTGGGGACGTTGGGAAGACATCCTGCTGGACCCAGACCTCGAAGTCGGCCCTGCACAACCCGTGAGTAAGAAAAAGACGACTCAGGACGAGACGCCATCCGAACCGTTAGAGTGGACTCTATACACCGACGGCTCGCGAAAAGGACAAGACGAGAAAGCCTACTGGGGCTTCATTCTCAAGCACAAGGAGAAGGAGCGCTTCAGACAACGAGGCCAAGTCCCCGGCAGTGCCCAGACCGGGGAGGTGACAGCGATACTGGAAGGTTTGCTCGAGTTGGAGCGAAGAAAGGTGAAAAGAGCTAGAGTCATAACTGATAGTTATTACTGTGCTCAGGCCCTTAACGAAGACCTGTCCATATGGGAAGAAAATGGTTTTGAGAGTGCTAAAAACAAGAAAGTAGCTCACGAAAACCTATGGAGAAAAATAGCCGAATTGCGGCTAACAATGGAGCTCGAAGTGGTGCACCAGAGGGCCCACACGCGAGCAGGAACTCATTGGCAAGGAAACGAAGAAGTGGATCGTTTCGTCCAGATGAGACAAATTGTCTTTGTTGGGATCGAGAAGTGGGAAGATTTGCCCAAAGGACGGGTAGTCCCAGAAGAGAATGTGAAGGAGGTGGTGCAAGCAGTGCATGGAGCACTTGGACATGCAGGCACCGTTCCAATGCGAAGGGAACTGGAAAAGCAGCGACTCTGGATTCCTGAAAAAGAAGTCCGCAGAATCCTTCAAGACTGTGAGTTGTGTGGTCGATACAACGCAGGAAGGAGAGGACAAAGAGTGGGAGGACTCACCATTAAAAGTACCGTACCCTGGGGTTCTATCTGCATGGATGTGGCAGGACCCTTAGGGGTACCGGGTAAAAGTGGAGAAAAGTACCTGTTGGTGCTAGTGGACTCCATGTCAGGGTATGTAACCACAAAAGCAGTAAGAAAAGCTAATGGCAACAGTGTTGTTAGCATGCTGGACCAAGTCTGTGGCTACTTAGGGTTGCCTAAAGAGCTCAGGACTGACAACGGAACGCATTTTTGCAACGCTAAAGTGGACCAGTGGTGCCAACAGCATGGGGTAATGAGGATCTACTCTCCCCATACACCCCCCAGGCCAACGGGGTGGTGGAAAGGACCATTGGCTTGGTGAAAAGTTGGATTGGGAAAAATGCCAACTCGAGAGAATGGAGCACTAAGACCCTGGAAATCGCCAAGGCCCTGAACGACCGCTACCGAAGTGACAGGCCCTCCCCTGCGGAGGAGCTGATGCGCCGCCCCTTCACATCACAGGAAATGGGGCGGGGCTCAGAAGATAAAGAGCCCAAGCTTGAGCAAAAGGTGCCACTTCGAGTAGGACAGCGCGTCTGGATCAAGGCTCAGGTTGGTGCTTCTAACTCTGCAGTCAAAGCCAAGTACGATAAATCAGACATAATTGTCAAGATTTTGGACAGTAATACTGTTCAACTCAAGAAGAAAGGAATCCAAGGAGTAGGGCAGCTGAAGCCAGTTCCGTACTAGGAGAAAACCAGGAACTCAAGAATGGCCACTAACATACAAGCTTTACCACCCTTTGTCAGAGTGGCCAATGTCAAAGGGGTGGTTAACATGAGAAGGAGTACTACGGGGCTCTGGGCAGGAAGAGCCCTGAAGAAGTTAGAATATGCAAAGAAAGGATTTCTCTCAGAAGAGAATGAAGGATTGACATGGAGAGAAATCAAGAATGATTGTGTGGTCTGCCTGCTGCCGACCACCCTTGACCTCACATGGCAGGGACCCGGAAACAAGAAACCACACCGGGTCACAGGAAGAAGAAAAGAATTTAACCGTATGACCCACAAACCAGTGAAGGTTTTGGATGCATATGTATGCGGTTTGTGTCGTATAGAGATGTCACCACGGTTGCACTTCGTCATCCAGTGGGATCTGCGGGGGACAAAGCTGAACCTTAAGGACTGTGTCTGCCAATGGGATGGACACAGGCTGCACCTCTGTGCGTCTTGCTCCGTACTCCAGCAGAATGGACTGCTGGTGCAAGCTGGAGCAGCCGAGGGATGGCAGGTGAGAAAGTTTCTTCAGCCAATACAAACCCTGGCACCCGCCTCATGGGAAGGTGAAGGTGCTGCCGCTCCTGTGGACATATCTCACGACGAGGAGACTGGGTCACCCTCGGCACCATCTATGAGCCCACTCGACGGCGACCCACAAGAAGCAAGTGGAAACCTGATTGCTGGCCCCAGGGGATCTTGGAGGGAGTTGGTGCAAAGGAACTGGCCATACAGCCCAGCTCAGGCCGAAGTTACCTACCCGCCCCTGGCTTCCGTACAGATCCCAGCGGCCTTCAGGGTCTTTCGCAGCCCTGATGCCCCAGGGTACGCAGCCACCGCAGCAAACTTACCCGATTGCCGCTTAGAAATGGCAACGCGAGAGGGGTGGCTGGGGCCCTGGGAACTTACAACCTGGCGCCTGTTAATCGAAGATGTGTATTGTGATCCAGATGTGCCAATACGTGAGCTTGCCCCGGTGCCAACAGAGGCTGGTGCTCGAGGCACGAATCTCCGGTATACCATCACGGATCTGGACGCCTTCCACCACACCGGTGCCAGGACCAAGGAAAAGAGTAAGATTTTCACGGTCACCCCAGAGGGGTGGCGGAGAGACGGTGTTATGCAACTACCGGGCTCTTGGGCGGCCAGAGCGGCAACGCCTACATGGGAGGCCCGCACAATGCGCGTCATGGTGACGCTGAGAACCGTGATGGTTCCATTCGACGGTGTCTACTCCGTGGGGGTGGAGCTGACCAGAGCGGATGAGGCGGTGCCTCCTCCTAACCCACGCGCAGATGCAAGGGGTTTAACCGCTTGGGCACGGAAGTCATTTCGCAAACTGCAGCGGGGAGGCAAGCCTCGCAGTAGCAGCGCTTAGAAAGCATAGTTGCTGGAAAAACGGAACTTGATTGTCGACATGTCGCTGCCAAATCAACCAAACAAAGAAGGGCGGGAACTAAAAAGAGTCTCTCCGTCTCTCCGAGCACGACAAAGGCCATATCTGCAATTGCCAAACGAAAGAGTCTATTTGGACAGACCCCTACGAGATTTTGCATACCGAAAAGGACTCTGTGGATCCGGCGCTTATTTCTGCAGCAATGGCGAATATGAGCGCTCCCCGGACCTGACTGTACCCGGGGATGTGGCTTTGCTGACTAATTTTCGCACTGGATGGCAACTCCAGTATGACAGAGCCATGGTCCGGTCGACCCATCAATGGCTGCTGCAGCCAGTCCTCTGTTGTCCTGACCTGTCCCCCTGGATCCTGAATACCGCTTTCATCACTGTAAAGGGTATACTGCTGAAGTTGCGGTGGGGTCCTAACTATGCTGATTATTTGCAAAACGAATATGTTGATCTTTGGCTGGGTGAGAATTTGATCTGGACCACCAGCCCGGTCATGCAGAGCCGCATAGCGCTCCACGTGAAAAACAGCGCGCGCTGTGTAATTGAGAACCAAGACATGCCGTTGCGTACGGTGAGTTACCGCCTGCCAAGCCTCGGCCCACCGAACCCGGACCTGGGCCTGCGCATGAGGGATTTGCCTCCTACCAGATCGCGAAGTTGGATGCACACACAGGTGAATCGCTCAGATATGTGGGCTAGGGTGACGGAGCTCCAGATGGACGACGGTCAGCCATTATACGCAGCTCTCGCTCAAGTCCGGAACCTTGTCAGCCTGGAGGACAGGACGGCGTACGCATGGATTGGGTTACATTCTGATGTGCACGGTGATTGCATTGGACCCCTCCCACGCCCCTCCTCGTTGGTCGTCACCTATTACAAGTGGGTGTGGAGGGGGCTGGACTTCGGCATTGGCCGACACCCATCGGTTCTATATCACCAGCTCCTGAAGGGCAGGATTGTTCAGTACGATCCTGACTCTCCCCCGCGCCTCAGCTCCGGCTGTCCCGCTCCACTTCCGGACGTGATACCGGCCATCACACTGCAGAATCCGGGACCATGGATCTCCCACTTCTACATGGGAGGGTTCAAGAATTTAGGCGATCCTCAACCTTTACCCCCGTCTCATTAAAACGCCCCGGCAAGCGACTGGACCAATCAAGTGAACGACCACGGAATGGAAAACGACTATGGATTTGCTTAATGGCTAAAGTAGTAGCAGTACTAACAGGACTGTGCATTGTCCTGGCTATACTGTACTACTATGGTAGTATCCCATGGGCCCTCGCTCATGTAAGGGTGTCCCACACTACCACAAAAAGGTTCGACCAGACATGCTGGACGGTCGAATCGGGAACGATCGTTCTCTCCCAACTCGCTGGACAGAAGAGCACCTCGCCCCGGTTGGACCTTGAGGTTGGGTCGAATGCAACCGGTCAAGTCCAAGAAGGGGGTGGGACGGCACCGAACCTGACAGCTACCATCATCGCGTGGATGACTATCTGGGAACAGAAAATCAACGACACGGGTGAAGAAACAGACTGGGCAGGCGAATTCCAGAAAGTAATAGAGAATTCGACATGGAGGATAGATGAAGTATCTACGCTGGGAGCGGAGATGAAGATTACGGTAATGATGAAGAAAGCAGAAGAAGAAAAAAGGGCACAGTGTAATTGGATCTACCCCGAAAACGGTGTCCCAGGCTGGTACTGTTCATGGGCATGTGTCTCATGGGCAGAGCAAGGGAACGAGGAATACTGGAAACCCGAGGTAACCTATGCAGCGAGCCACCGCAATGATACATGTTTGGTGATTTTACCGGCAGAAGGAATGTTCTGGGGACACTACAATCTCACCTGTGAGGCCACAAAACCGCGACGTAAACCACGGCGGTTTAAAGTTAAAGTGAGGCCACGAGGTAACACCACCAACTACCAGCAGAACAACATCACCAGCCGAGCCGTGAATGTCACGCAGGAGGAAGAAGAGGAAGAAGAGGAAGTACAACCTACGGCTCAAGAAGACAAAGAAGGGCAGCCGCCGCCACGATTCAGGTCGAGTGACAGTCTTCGGAGAAATAGGAGCAGGAAATGGACGAAGCATTGTAAAACAAACAAGCTCCCTCTCCTAGATAAGTGTTTCTGGAATGTGTTCTTTTATTGCGAAGGTCAGAATTACTTCGTAATAACTCCGGTTAACAAACCACAGTATCAGGCTCATAAGTACATCTATCTACCCCAACCTAATGCCCGGCACGAGGACTGGCTCAACAACACCCTGCCATGGATATGGATAACCCAGCTAACGCATTTCAAAGGGGCCTTCACGGAGGGATACTCCAGAGCCAGCCACGGCCTTTTGGGACCAAGGACGACCGACATGTATGTACAAAAGCTGCCGAAACCCGAGGATTTAATGACAGCCCCAAGAGGGGATTTCCAAAAAATTGACACTTGTGTGACCAACAAAATGTTCAACGCTCTAAATGGAACAGAGTATCTAGCCGACGGCGCCTCCCCGAGATGCACCCTCTGGCAAGAGTGGTATCGGGCTTGGGGAACGTGGCTATATGACTGCACAGGCCTGACGACGAACCAGACGATCAAAGGAACCCTGCAGGCATGGAAAGAGGCCCACACCAGGGACGACAGCTCAACCTGGTGGGGCCTACAGAAGGATGAAGTGTTAGAATGGGTGGTGCCATGTCTAACTAAAACCACAAACTACTGGGTGAAGTATCAGTACCTGGCCACAGTATACTCGAAAGAAAGAGACATCTGGCCTGGGGTTTGGAGCCGACCAGAACCTTATATAGGCCCGCGGCCCTGGAAGATGGAATGCAACCGAGGAAACACGACCTGCAACATCAGCCTGGCCGGGGGACATTGTGAGACTGTGCCAGGATGGAAAGACCATTGCCAGACCCACTATGGAGCAGAATATGAAACCCACGTGCAAGAAGTAACCTGGGTGAAGGATAAAGACCAGAAATGGAGACGGTCAGGGCCTCTGACCAGCAGCTGTACCAACTTAATCCTGGGCCATCGCATGAAAGACAGAGTAAATGTGAGCGGCCAAATCATTCCCCCCGTAACCGACCCTACAGTCTTTCTAGCTGAGGGCCACGCCTTCAGGAAAAGCCTCTGCGAGGGTAAAGAAGACAAAGGATTTGAATGGGTAGGGGCTAACCGCCTCTATGGGAACGGAACATGTTACGAGCCAGAAGAACACTGGCTGAGTTGCGGGAGCGGCCGACGAGAACACGAGTGCAGTTGGATCGAACTAACAGGTGCCTCCATGGTCGGGACCGCAACCATCGTAGTGGAAGAATTGGCAGGGAAGATTGGAGAAGGATTCACGGTCATAAAGGGCTGGATGGGGAGTTTGTTCTCCTGGCTTTGGCCTTATTTGTTGATGATAATTGGAATTGTGATCGTGGGCCTAATAATCTGTGCCGCCATTAAGGGCGGGGTAGCAGCCACTGTTGTCTCGTGCTTTAAGGGGAAGTTGAAGGATAAAGGAGAAGTGAAGAAGGGACTCCTCCCACGGAGGAGGGAGGAGTCCACCCACCTATAAAGGGTGAACCACTGGAGCGCCATAGCCATTGCAGACCCGGAACCTCAACCAAGAGCCTCATACTGAAATAAGAACGAATAATCCTAAAAAGCCAAGATGACCAACGCCACCAACACCACAACCACTGAACCTCCAGACATGACCACCTTCGGAGTGAGTATAACTGAAGCATTACAGAACTCCTCCGACGCAGCACGCAGATGCAGGCCAGTGATTCGATTAACCGAACTGGACTTTTGGGTCCTTGAGATCATATGGTTCTTCTACTGTTGCATGGGCAAATGGTCCATAGATCAGCCGCTAAGAATACTAGCCCTAGCTGTAGGGTGTCTGAAAACAGGGATTGAAAACATCTATCGAGGATCGATGTGGCTTACCCTGTCCTGGTTCGCTACTTACCTCCTGGGGAGAGTCCACATCGACTCCACTCGCTTCGGTCTAGTAAAGGCCGGAATGGTGATCATCTGGATGGGAATCGACGTCGCTGCAGTTTTCTACAACCCCCTGAAGATGGTCTCGGCTATCGTCGAGGCCATGCTGGCGTTTGCGGCCCTGGTGTATCTCGTGGTCATGACCATGGCTATAAAAGAAAGAGGAAGAGGGCGTTGGCTCCACAAGATCGGCGCCATTGCTCTTTGGGGCATAGGTTGGGGCATAACTGTCGCCATCTACTGGGCGGGTTCTGAATCATCAATCGGGATAGCAGCTTGGCTCATGATGTATGAGCCTCTGTTTCCGAGAAGGGATGGGTCTACAAGCCCAGGCCTAACACCTCCTCCAATGGTGTTGGCATCTCCATGGCTGCATTCTCTGGCTGAAAGGCGCTCTACAAAGCGCTCCAATACTGAGAGGGGGCCTTAAAAAGAATGAAAATAAGACCACCCCCTGCTTGCTACGCTTGGCTTGTAAAAAATGCGCTGAAAAATGTAATAATTAATGAAGTCTTTGTATTCAACATCATTCAGGCGGAGGCCCGCTGTATCTGCTGTGGGATCCCCCCGGAGCAAATATGGCACCTGTGGGAGGTAAACCAAGCCCTATGGTGCACCCAGTGCTACCTGGGGCAATTCCCGATAGGAGCAGCCAGCAGCCTCTTCTGCAAAGGAAGTACCCCTTATATGCCTGCAATGAATGTGGTCGACTGTATGGAATTAGAGGCTAAGGCAAAACCTGTGTGGAGTTCCGCTGGGAGAACCCCACCAGGGGTCCTGCTCTACACTGATGGTATATACTGCCCAGTATATACAAAAATATGGGCGTACCCTGATGGCATCCGAGTGTCCACCACCCACCTCACCGATGGCCGTTTCGTCGTCATTGGACCACGCCTGCCCGCCCTGCCGTATCCCGTACCAACTCCAGAAGAGGATAACGACGCAGCAAGCATCACGGGTGTGGAACACCGAGACGTGGGTAGCCAGACAACGATCGCAGGGATAATACCAACTCTAATGGGGATGTGGGGATACGACGAGGACTGCGGCGAGCTGGTGGAGGTTATCCCTGAAGGATTAGCGGTTTATCGCGAGTCCGAGGACAAAGCATCAACCAGCCCAGTCCCTACCCCGGCCTCCCTCTCCCCAGACAGCATTCTGGACCAGAATGTGTTAGCCCTGGTACTGAGCCTGGACGAGCAGATGAAGGATGCCAAAGATGACAACGCCCTCCTGAATTTCCAGCCACCAGGCCTGGATGGCCTGATGGTGCTCGACAGCTGGCAACACGAATCAGAGCCGGAGGACGACGTTCTCATCATCACCGCCGAGGACGACGATGAGTTCTTAGAGGATTACTTGGGGCACAATGCGGCAGCCTGAGACCTCAAGAAGGGGGTGTCAAGAAGAGTTGACCCCTCAGAGCTGCCTCGGTAACATGTCGACACATTCAAGGGAGAGTCAGGATATAAGAGCACAAAGCATATACTCAGAATAAAATGTAATCAAAAGATAACGTGTAGGAATTATATAACGAAATGTTTAAATCAATAAGTAACGAATGTGTAAATGCATAGAGTGATTTAACAAATGTAATGAGTGTTTAACAAATGTCTTGTGTAACCGGAGCTGCGATAAAAGTGCTAGTCAGAATGACTTGCAGAAATCAGAAGACAGATGTTATGGGTGGAGTTAGGAAGAGACTGTTGCAAGAGATGAGTCATAGAGGCAGGAAGCCTGGACTTGTCCGGACTTGTTCAAGAACCCAACGCCCTCTCCAGAGGGAGGGGGGATGAGATCATGTATTGAACAAGGGGGGCTGATAAAGCCCGAATGAGAAATAAAAGGAGACATTTGCAGGCAGCACACTGGGATTTCAACACGGGTGCTGTCCAAATGCACCAAGAGAAGATACGGACGATTGCAACGGATGTATTGAGGACTTCGTCTCTGTTCACGGAAAGAAGACTGCTGTTCGTGGACAATAAGATTTAAAGACGGAGGTTTTCCTCTCCCCACTGCTCGACTCTTAACATCTGGACAACGGAGAAGACGCAGCAGCCCGAGAAAGACTTTGTACTGAGTTTTGAGGACTGTTGAACGGACTCCGTTGCAGAGCAGGAGGACCGAGGGTCTGGCCAGACCTTCGCTCCTAACAACTCCAAAAGAACCTTTTCATCGCACCTTTGAAAATCCAGCTCCAACCGAGCCGTCTCGGCAACTAAAACTAATGAGTATAATCAGAGAAGAAAATTAACGTAACGAATCAAGTGTAGTGACATTTTATGTGAGCTGTAGCTTTAACCCTTGCAAACTAACCAAATATAACCTGCAATAAATATCTAATCTGCATTTAAAGTAAATTTCTCAAGTGCATTCATTTTCTCAAGTAGTAAAAAGTTCCTTGTGGTAGTAAAAAGTTAAAGCAATTGTATGTATAACAACTGAGTTCTGAAAGGTTATCCTAGAGACCGAATCCACTTAACAACCCCTTACGGTTTTAGAAAGAAGTAATCCTAGCCGTTAAAACCTAACCTGGCATTTACCAAGAGCACGGATCCATAAGAGGGAAGCTGCCATAACCGACGCGACTGGTGGGAGCGCCCGGGGCCAGGACTGGTCTCTCGGCCGAGCGCGCTCTGACCGGAGGAAGCAGGGTAGACGTCGGGAGTAACGGCAGTTAGCGGAGCCAGGCGAGTTCCCTCGCAAGAACACCAGCTCGACAATCTTTTAATAGAGAGCTGAGTCAGTAAGTAGCCCCGTATCGGGCCAGAAGTACCGCAGGATCTAACAATAGTCACCAACAATCAGAGTCTCAGGCCCAGTCACTAGCTTTGCCTGTGGCCTTGTCTCACATTTACTCTCAGTTCTTACCCTGCTTTGAGGAGATAGCTGCTTATCCAGGTCATCAGATGGAGATTTATGATCCTGCGACAATGGAGCAAATCTGTTTTGGAGTTGTAGGCTTGGTTGTTGTGGAGGTATTTTGCAGGATTTACTTTCCTTAGCTGTCCTTGGCTTTGTCCGTCTGGGTGCAGGGGTTGAGGAGGAGTTCTGCCCGTGTGCTAGTGCAGGCCAGTCAGTCGCATAAGATTCATTATCTGCTCTCTCCTCCTGTTTCTTGGTAGGCCTGGTTATGCTAGTTAGCTGTGTCTTAGCTTGCATTTGTCCAGTGTTTTGAGTCCATGGTAGAGTGGTATCATTCCCACACAGTCCATTTACTTCCGCGTTTACTTCTAGTCGGTAGATATTTGTTTCCAAGACTGCAATCTTCTGTAGGAGTTTGTAGTAGTCATCCGTGGAGAAGGGAGGCATCTTGCTGCTACTTAGCTGCTAGTTAGCAGTAGCCAACAATCCAAATAGCTCGACGACTTTCTGGATTTGTCTTCACTCAAATGTTGAAGAGTGATATATGTGATATATCTGGCAAGATATATGTGATATATCTGGCAAATTGAAGCAAGAAAATGCAAGAAAATGCAAGCAGAGGCAAGAGCAAGCAGCAAAGCGACTGCACTCTCTCATCAAGGTCAAGCAGACAGCAGTGTGTGTATAACCAAAATAATCATAACCAAAAACATGAACAATACACGCACCTTATTTGCTACCGTCGACAGACTAACAAACCCTCCAGTGTCGGTAGCTGCTGAACTCCAATCCACCTGGGCATGCAATCAATTTGCCTCCTTTTTTACTGACAAAATTCAGAAAATTAGACAAGCAGTCAGTGCCTCCACACCAACCACAGGATATGTGTTGTCCCGATCTCTGAATAACATCCATTCAAATATCATGACACAATTTCATTCCATCGACCGTAGAAGCCTAGAAGACATTATACAACATCTGAAGTCATCCTCCTGCTCCTTGGATATTCTACCAACACACTTTTTCAAAAATATTTCAAACTGCATGACCACTGATCTTTTACAAATTGTAAACACATCCCTTCTCTCAGGTGTCTTCCCACAAGCCATAAAAACTGCAGTTATTAAACCACTCCTAAAGAAGGTTAGTTTAGACTCCGCAACGATGAAAAATTATAGGCCAATATCAAACCTCCCATTTTTGAGTAAAATAATTGAAAAAGCGGTTTTCCAACAGCTGACCAACTTCTTGACCGTAAATAACTGCTTTGATGTTTTCCAGTCAGGCTTTCGACAGCACCACAGCACTGAAACTGCTCTTGTTAAGGTTTTCAACGACATCCACTTAAACATAGACAATGGCAGACGTTCAGTCTTAGTCTTACTAGATCTCAGTGCTGCATTCGACATGGTCGACCATGCCATACTCCTAGAAAGACTAAAAATCTGGGTGGGACTCTCTGGCACAGCACTTAACTGGTTTGAATCCTATTTGAAGGGCCGCGAATGCTTTGTGTCTGTAGCTCATTACACATCAGAGCTGACTAAAATGACATGTGGTGTTCCCCAAGGTTCAATACTGGGGCCTCTTCTGTTCAACATCTACATGCTTCCACTAGCTCAGATTATGGAAAACAACAAAGTGTGTTATCATAATTATGCAGACGACACACAAATCTACATAACTATGTCACCAGGGGACTATAATCCCATACAAGGGCTGGGTAACTGCATTGAACAAATCAACAACTGGATGTGCCAGAATTTTCTTCAATTAAACAAAGATAAAACAGAAGTAATTGTTTTCGGTACCAAGGACGAACAATTGAAAATCACTGCTCAGCTTCAGTCACTGATGTTAAAACCCACAAACCAAGCCAGAAATCTAGGTGTAGTTATGGATTCAGATCTCAACCTGAACAGCCATATCAAGACAATTACAAAATCAGCCTACTATCACCTGAAGAATATATCAAGGATTAGAGGACTTATGTCTCAACAGGATTTGGAAAAACGTCAGAACGCTGCAGCTCGAGTCCTCACTAAGACCAGGAGGGTGGATCACATCACTCCAGTTCTGAGGTCTTTGCACTGGCTTCCTGTCCAACAACACAGACAGAGAGAGAGAGAGAGAAGAAAGAATTTGTTAGAGAGAGAGAGAGAAGAAAGAATTCGTGAGTGAGCGAGAGAGAGAGAAGAAAGAATTAGTGAGTGAGAGAGAGAGAGAGAGAGAGAGAGAGAGAGAGAGAAGAAAGAATTAGTGAGTGAGAGAGAAGAAAGAACTAGAAAAAGCATTTCCTGCTGAAAATGCGTTGGAATGCTGAAAGCTGAAATGAATCTCAAAAACATTGCTGAAAATAGATATCCAATTTAAAAAAAATTGCAAAAAGCTGAATAATTCAAAAAGTTGAAAGATTACAAATATGAAGTTATATCACCCCTCTCCTGAAAGAGCTGAACATTTTGATATTCGAACGGTTTCTGTAGCTTAAAAGAATTCCAGCAGTAGTGATATTTGTTGTAGTAGTAGTAGAAGTATTATTCGCAGTATAAGTATGAGTAGCATTTGAATAAGTACTAGTTGTAGCAGTCGTGATATTTGTAGTAGCAGTAGTAGTAGAAGTTGTCGTCGAAGTATTTGTAATTTGAAGAAGTAGTAGAAGTAGTAGTATCAGCAGTCGTACTAATAGCTGTAGTAGTATTAGTACTGGTTATTAGTACTGGTAGTAGCAGGAATAGCAGTATTAGCAGTTGTGATATCAGTAATAATAGTAGTGGTAGTGGTAGTAATAGCAGTAGTGGTAGTAATAATATTTATGGTAGCAGTAATAGCAGTAGCAGTAGTAGTAATAGTCGCAACAGCAAAAGTTGTAGTAGTAGTGGTAATACTAGAAATATTAGCAGTAGTAGTAGTTGTCGCAGTATTAGTAAGAGCATTCATTATTTCAACAGAAAAGCCTAATTTTGAGCGATACGTTTAAATACAGTTAATCCATGAGGCTTTTATTTTGAAAGGGTGGGACTGGGTGGGGGAGGGAGGGGGAGAGGAGACATAATCATCATGTTTGACACATAAACAGAGGTTATTAAATGACAGGCTTCATCACAAGCAGTTCAGTTAGAATTCACTCTGGGGCTTTTATTTTGAAATGGGGTGTGGGGTGTGGAGGAGAAGGGGAGAGGAGACAGAATCATGTTAGATAAACACAAACCGGTTATTAAATGACAGGCTCATCACAAGCATTTCAGTTAGGATTCATTCTGTGGGGCTTTTATTTTAAAATGGCGTGTGTGTGGGGGGGGGGGGAGCGGGGAAAGACCTCTAAAGATCCCTAAGACCTGAATGACTGTATGAGAGACACAGAGAGATAGAGGGAGAGGAGTGTATGTGTGCATGTGTCTGTGAGTCTGTGTTTACCAACATCACTAATTGGCTCAATCGCGAACACCTGTGTGCCTGAAGCCATTTCATGGAAATAAAACAGGGAAACACCTCTCAAACAAATCCTCAAAACTCCCATAACCGTAGCTCCTATTGCTCCGATATTAATAAGTGCGAGGAAGGATGAGTTGAGGAACATATCATGTAAAAATTGTGTCTGTCGTGTAAAAAATGTGGCTTAATTGGTGATCTATAAATGGGGTACCGTGTTCTGTGGAAGATGTTTTTGAAGCAAAATTTAACATTGGTCTCTATGGAGCAGAAAGTTAGTTTTCCTCTCAATTAACGGCTTCCGTGTCAAATGTGGAAATCTGTGGGATTCCACAGTAATTTTTCTACGACAAGGACAATATTAGCTACTTCGACATCCAGAAATTATACATGAAGAGTGAAGATTGTGGACACAGTGGCAAAATACAAATGTTTTTTTCACAAGAATCTCAAGCTGCTCTTCACTCTAGCGGTGACATCACGCACTCTAAGCTGCGCAATACACACCCATTATAAAGTCAGAAAAGGGCTGAAAAATCATAAAAGTTAAATTGCTGCAGTTCAAAAAGTTTAACAGATATCAAAAAGCTGAATCATGTTGGCAATAGTTAAGGGTTTTCGCAACATTTGAAAGTTGAAATGGTGTCTGTAGCTGAAAGTATGAGGAAGTTGAAGGATTTGAAAGTTGAAGAAGTTTAAGAGGATTTGAAAATATTCTCCATAGAGATCCCATTCAAAAAATAAAGTTGCTAAAAGCTTAATAATTCAAAGAGTTTAAAGGTTAGAAATAGAAAAAGTCATAGCAGAGATGAGCTGAAGGAGCTGAACATTTTGATAGTTGAACGGTTTCTGTAGCTTAAAAAATGAAGAAGAAGAAGCGTTGCGACGAAAAACAGGGGGGGACGGAAGAAATAGAGGAATAAAGAAACAGGATAACAATAGTTGGAATGCTTAACAGCATTCCAACAACTAGAAAATGCATTTCCTGCTGAAAATGCGTTGGAATGCTGAAAGCTGAAATTAATTGTTCAAAAATTGCTGAAAATTAAGAAATGGGAGACTTTCTGCCTGAAAAATGTTGAAGCCCGAAAGCATTTAAACTGCACTGCTGAAAAACCTTCTTGAAGTATCTAACTATGGTGTCTGTAGCTGAAAGTATGAGGAAGAAGGCTTTGAAAGTTGAAGAAGTATAACAGGATTTGAAGATTTTCTCCATAGAGATCCCATTCAAAAGAAAATTGCAAAAAGCTTCATTCAAAAAGTTTAAAGATTACAAATATGAAAAGTCAAAGCACCCATCTCCTGAAAGAGCTGAACATTTTGACTTTTGAACAATTTCTGTAGCTTAAACAAATTTCAGAAGTAGTGATATTTGTAGTAATAGTAGTAGAAGTTAAAGTGGAAGTATTATTAGTAGTAGAAGTATTAGTAGCATTAGAATAAGTAGTAGCAGTAGTGATATTTGTAACAGTAGTAGTAGAAGTCGTAGTTGTAGTAGAAGTTTCATTAGTAGTGGGGGGTGGAGAAGGGGGGAAGACCTCTAAAGATCCCTAAGACCTGAATGACTGTATGAGAGACACACAGAGATAGAGGGAGAGGAGTGTATGTGTGCATGTGTCTGTGTGTTTATCAACATCACTAATTGGCTCAATCGCGAACACCTGTGTGCCTGAAGCCATTTCATGGAGATAAAACAGGGAAACACCTCTCAAACAAATCATCAAAACTCCCATAACCGTACCTCCTATTGCTCCGATATTAATAATTGAGAGGAAGGCTGACTTGAGAAACAGATCTTGTAAAAATTGTGTCTGTAGTGTAAAAAATGTGGCTTAACTGGCGATCTAGAAATGGGGTATCGTGTTCTGTGGAAGATGTTTTTGAAGCCAAATTTAATATTGGTCTCTATGGAGCAGAAAGTTGGGTTTCCTCTCAATTAACGGCTTCTGTGTCAAATGTGGAAATCTGTGGGATTCCACAGTAATTTTTCTACGACAAGGACAAGATTAGCTACTTCTACATCCAGAAATTATGCATGAAGAGTGAAGATTGTGGACACAGTGGCAAAATACAAATGTTTTTTTCACAAGAATCTCAAGCTGCTCTTCACTCTAGCGGTGACATCACACACTCGGAGCTGCGCAATACACACCCATTATAAAGTCAGAAAAGGGCTGAAAAATCATAAGTTAAATTGCTGCAGTTCAAAAAGTTTAAAAGATATCAAAAAGCTGAATCATGTGGCAATAGTTAAGGGTTTTCTCAACATTGTAAAGTTGAAATGGTGTCTAGCTGAAAGTATGAGGAAGTTGAAGGATTTGAAAGTTGAAGAAGTTTAAGAGGATTTGAAAACATTCTCCATAGAGATCCCATTGAAAATAAAAAGCTTAATAATTCAAAAAGTTTAAAGGTTAGAAATATGAAAAGGCATAGCACCCCTCTGGTGAAAGAGCTGAACATTTCGATAGTTGAATGGTTTCTGTAGCTTAACAGCATTCCAACAATAAACAACAGGATAACAATTGTTGGAATGCTTAACAGCATTCAAACAATGAACCCTGTTAATCTGACCTCCGCATGCTGGACTGATGTATCCACATGTTCCCCATTCACAACTGCCGTACACAGTGATAGACTTAGGTGACATTACAAAATAATGAGTCTTTTTTTCTTCTTTTTTTAAAAGTTATACTTGATAATAAAAATATCCCCATAGTCGAAATTATGAGTTGGAAAGTCGAAGTTATGAGATAGAAAGTCAAAATTCTGAGATAGAAAGTCAAAATGAGATACTTAAACACAGTCACAGACAGGGGCGGGCTGGCCATCGGGGATAACGGGGGTATCCCCGGTAGGCCGACGGAGTTTGGGCCGGTCCAATACCGGACCACCTCCATCATCAACCGGCCCTCGTTCTGAGATCGCCGACCCCGACTGTATTCTATGCTTCACAGAACACGTTAAATTTACTCAAATACTTAAAGCTCATAGTCACTGACGAAGATTTATACTACTCCTCGCGATCTGTATTCACACTCGTGGTTTCCATCTGCGAGCCGGCAGCACCCCTACACACACACACACACAATCACACACACACACACTCACACACCTAGCATGCAATCTGCCCCAAAGAGGCGGGTCTATGAAGCAGTTTAGCCAATGATGCTTTAATGCTGATTAAAGATATAAATGAGTGAAATACAATTTAGCCAATCAGCGTCCTCAAATAGATTCAGCGCCGGAGCCGGCATTCTGGTCGATAGTAGTTCACGGAGCGTCTCTGATCTGAACTACAGAGAAGCCGCCTAAGCCCCGCCTCTTCACGTTTAGACTGCCACATATAGATAGACATATCTGCTATATGTTATCCTTCCACAATTAATTCGAGATCACTACAGCCTTTTATGTAGATATTTATTTTTTTATTTTTCATATTACTGTTATTTTATTTTGGGGGGAGGGCATTAGTAATGTAATACCGATTTATCAGCAGCATTAACTAAGGTACCACACTTTTATCTTATTGCTCTCTTGAGTGAAGCGGACTAAGAGTTTGGACTTCCACGCTTCAGGCGACATCCTGCCAGCAACGAGGGGTTTTCTTTCATTTCATTTTTCCAACTTGTGTGTGTGTTGCGTTTGTTGTAAACTCGAATTAAAGGTAACCTGAATAGAGTTAGATTGTATCGTTTCCTGTTAAAGGGAATTATTACGGTAACCCTCAAGTTACTAAAGGGAAATAGAAAACAGCCCTACCTAGAACATGTGCACCAGCGCCACTGCGTATAACCATATTCATCTAGCAAACGATACCTACCTTGGAGTGTTACAATAGCCAGTATTATTTTATTCAATGTGTCCATCCGGGCAAATTGGTGGATCCAAATGTTATAAAAAAACATATATGATGCAATTTCTTTGTCATTTTCTGAGTGTAAGTTTCTAAGTTATTATGATGCGACGGCAGATGTCACTGACGGAGGTTTGCCATGGAGAAACTACAACGAAGAAGGACTACACATAGCACAACTGAAACATGACCCCATGAAATGTGTTCCTCAACACCATGCAGGCTTTATAAACACCTTCTTCTGTGAGAGGCTGCTTCACTCATGGTGTGAAGGAGAGAAACCAGAGCTCCTTCCTTCCTGCTGCTGTCACACTAACTAACAATCAACATGCTTCAGTAGAAACAATTCACTTGTGTGCACCATCAATGAAACTGTTCAATGTCAATATTTCCTTTGTGCATGTAATGTAATGTAGATTCAAAGGTTCAGTTATATTTTGCTTTTTAACAGTTTAATAATTTATCATAGGGCTAGCTTGTTTTGTTTTTTACTTATTTCTTACATGCTCAAAGTAAATAAATACATATGAAATTAAACGAAAGGATTGTCGCTGTCTGTTCATATTCATCAACATGAATCCCATTACTTTATGACTGTATGAGTATAATTGTTAAATCTGTGTAAGATAAACACATCGTTTGTTTTCATGGACGGCCGAATGGTGCGTCACTTTAAATGTTGCCGCCGCAAGGAATTGTGGGTTGGCATTATCTTCTTTCCTTTCGTAAAGGAAGGTCCAGTGTTTCCTATGTTAAAGGAGCTAATACAGGAAGCATTGAAGCACCTTTCCTTCGCATTTAGAGAATTCAAACAGCTCTTATCATGGCTGCCACTTCGATACTTCCGGGTCATTTCACTCAGTTAGGAACCTTCCTAAGCAAAAAGGACTATTCGACCGCAACCCATGACCTTGACATAGGTGCAGTCAAGCAGGTAGGTGTATGGCCAATTCTAACACGGCATCAATATCTTAAAAGTAGTACATATATGAATGAATGAATGAATGAATTTTATTTATATGGCGCTTTTCACAGACAGTAGTATCACAAAGTGCTTAACAGAGCAGACATTTAAAAGCATAAAAAAACACAATGTGACTCAAGGGTCAATAAATTATCTACACAGAGAAAATTAAAAAATTAAAAATGTTTATTAAAAATAAAAAAAAATAAAAATGTAAAACATATTTTAAGAGCAGGTCTCGGACATGGGTTTACTTTTACACAAACGCCAGCCTAAACAGGTGAAATAGATAAGAGGGGAGGATGTTTCACCCTTTTGTTGCTTTCACACATGACATCATAGTCAATATAATTTGGCTTTTTTGACAAGAATGTGCAAAAAAAAACTTTATCAAAGTGAAAACTGATTTTTACAAAATGTCAATTAATTAAAAATATATACGGTAAAGTAAATGATTGCATAAATATCCACCCCCTTCAGGTCAGTATTTAGTAGATGGACCTTTGGCTGCAATCACAGCACTGAGTGTGTGTGTGGGTATGTCTCACTCAGGCTGGCACATCTGGACACGAAGATTTTTCTCTATTCTTCTTAAAAACAGCTCAAGCTCTGTCAGGTTGCTCAGGGATCGGGCGTGAACAGCTCTTTTGAAGTCCAGCCACATATTCTGGATTGGATTGAGGTCTGGGCATTGACTTCCACTCCAGAACATTCACCTTGTTGTCTTTGAACCATTTCTGTGGAGCTTTTTCTGTATGCTTGGGGTCGTTGTTGGAGAATAAATCTTCTCCCAAGTCGTAGTTCTCTTGCAGACTGATTCAGATTATCCTCCAGGATTTGGCGATATTTTCTGTATTCATGTTCCCCTCTACCTCTACAAGCCTTCCAGGGCCTGCTGCTATTGAAGAAAATCATCATATAACTTGTGAATCCAACTGTTGTTACAATCTTAATTTCCATGATTGCAGTAAACACGAGTGTTCCTCTTTATGTAAAAGTATCCAGAATTATTTGAGACGTAAAACCTCACATCACAAGCAACAGTTACATAACGTGTTATTCTGGTTCTCAGCATCGTTTTTGGGAAATGATTATCAGGGCCAGACAAAAAGTAATTAATCTCTCAAGTGTACCAAAACATTTCTGTACATGGAGCTGTGTTCTGTGTGTTCTGTGTGCCCAGAACAAAATAAGAACATGCCCTAATTAGGAGTCCAGATGTGTCCTGATACTTGATTCAACAGACTGGTTTGATTGGTGGAACGTAGCTAAAGGGGGCGTGAATTTTGACTATAAGAGTGATCTGTGAAAAGCAGTACCTGGGAGTCGTTTCAATATACTGAACTGGTTGATGTTGGCTTGATCTTATTAAAAAACTCCCCGCTGGTTGCAACTCCAGTTTGCCGTCTCGTCTCGTCATTTTGCCACAACACTGCTGAGAAGCATCCCCAGAGCATGATGCTGCCACCACCATGCTTCACGGTGGAGATGGTGTGTTTGTGGTGATGTGCAGTGTTTGGTGTTCACCAAGCATAGCGTCTAGTCTGATGGCCAAAAAGCTAAATTTTTGTCTCATCAGACCAAATAACCTTCTTCCAGTTGACATTGGAGTCTCCCACATGCCTTTGGGCAATTTTTTTCTTGTAGTCAATCTTTTTTCTTCAGTGTCTTTTTCTTTGCCACTCTCCCATACAGCTTCGACTGGTGAAGCAGTTGCTGTATGTACAGTCTCTCCCATCTGAGCCACTAAGCTTTGAACTCCTTCAGAGTGGTCGTAGGTGTCTTGGTGGCCTCCCTCATCAGTACTCTTCCTGCCCGTTCACTCAGTTTGTGAGGACGGCCAGCTCTAGGAGATTTAAGCAAGTGCCATACTCCTTCCAATTCTTAATGATGGACTGAACTTCACTCTGTGGGATGTCCAGTGAGTTGGAAATATTTTTGTAGCCATCTCCTGGCTTGTACTTTTCAATGATCTTTTCTCTGAGTTGCTTGGAGTGTTCTTTCGTCTTCATGTTGCAATTGTAGCAGGAATACTGATGAACCAGAGACTGGACCTCCCAGACACAGGTGTTTTTATACTACAATCACTTGACACACATCAACTGCACTCAGGTTATCTCCATTTCACTACTTGTGACACTGCTGGCATCAACTAGCTGGACTTCTGTTGAATTAGGTCAGTCACTTTAAAGGGGTGAATATTTATGTGAACACTTATTTTACACGATATATTTTTTATTAATTGACAGTTTGTAAAAATCTGTTTTCACTTTGACATGAAAGAAGCTTTTTTTGCAAATTCTTGACAAAAAACCCAAATTATACTGACCATCATTTCATGTATAAAAGCAACAAAAGGGGAAAACATCCAAGGGGGGTGAATACTTTTTATAGGCATTGTATAATTATATTATGTCTGTGAACATTTAATTGATTATTTACTAACCTTCAAATATTGATGCCTTGTTAGAATTGGCCTAATGATGTACATACCTACCTGCTTGACGGCACCTGTGTCAATTAATGAAGTTAATAACGAAACAGGGAACAGGGCCACACCTTAAACACATCTCCAATCACCTGTCTAGCCTACTTATACCCCATCAACCCATCCTGCTATGTTTGGTTTAAATTTCTCAACGACAGACAGGCCGTGATAAATGCCTATACGAATGACCATATTATCTAAAATCATGACAAATGCTGAAATTGTGATTGTTGTTAAGACACAACATATATTAATCAGTCCTAAACATCCAATACCTCTTGAATTTCCATTAAACCTTGAACATATTGTTGTGGTCCTAATTAGTGAATACAGTGCTACTGTAGCATCCCGGCTGAATAATGGTCTGGAGTCTTTAACTGATGGTCGATAAATCTTTATTGAACTTGTGCCTATATCGGCCAGGTGCTAAACTAATAAAACCGTAACCTTCGTCCTTGTTTTTAATCACTTTTTCCCGTCCCTTTAGCGACTTTTCGTTTCGTCCCGCTTCTTACTACCTACTTCCGGTGTTGTACCTTCAAAATAAAAGCGCAACAGGAAATGCACCGACTGCAGTGACAAAACGACCAAAATAAAATATATTAAAAAGGAACAATCTATTGAAATACTCTACATTCTCAGAGGTCCTTTACAGCTACCCTGATGCAATTGCCTGCAATTGAAAATACACTGCATGTAACAAGCTGAAACGTTCCTGACTTCCAAAACAAAAGTATATTTATTCAAGTTTTCTGCGAAACAACACCTCCATATATTTTCAGCACTACTACATAAAAACAACAACAAAAAGCCCCATCTCTTCCTGAGCCCTCAGGAAGACTTTCCACCTGTATGTTTGATGGGCTTTTACACTCTAACATCCTGATCGTCTCATTAATCAACAAGCATGCAACTGTCAGATGCTGTTAAATGTCTGGTGCTGTGTCCGCACGCTAACATGTGTGCATTGAAGTGCATGTAAATGTTTGAAATCACAACAGAAAATAGCCAGGTCAATAATAGGCAAAAAATATACTGTTTTTATAAGAAATGGGTAATAGACTGCAAAGGCAGAAACATTATTAAAAGACCATAAAAGTAAGACAGAAAGTGTGTCTGCTTTTGGCGATGTACAACTTGGTTCTATGAGTAGCTCTCAACCACTTTCATTTTGTCAAATAAAAACAAAGAAAGGACACCCCTGCCTTAGATACCAAGCCCAGGATCAGCCGCATTAATTCCCCACCCAGGGAAAGGTTACATGTTACACATAGGAGGCATGTGTTTACTTGTAGAAGGTTTAAACTAAAGGGAGAGTTACTGAATTTGTTGTGCATTGTGAGAGAAACCAAAGAATTGATGACACTGCCATGAAGTTAGTAAGAGGGGGTTTGAGGAATGTGCTGGAGCAGGGGTTGTGTGAAAGTGGCTGCTAGAGGTGTGAAGTTTAGGACAATGGATCAAGGCCCAGGAGGGGCTTGTTGGACTTCAGCCAATCACTGAGCTGATCGATGGACTAAGGAATGTGTAATATGAGACATTTCAGAGACTTTGGAGGGACAAAGAAACTGTGAATCCAGGAGAGATTCAGACCTCATCTGGACCATGAAGCGGACACACCAGTCTGTCGTGTGGTGTGGATGGGGCCTCTATTTCATGAATTATTACTATTGATAGTTAAATCAGTTTGTAAGTGAACTTTGTGTAGTACATTAAATATTGATTTTAATTTTGAACCGGATCCAGTCTGCTTTTCTGATGCGCGTGCGCACTAAGAAGCTCGCAGTAGAAAAGTCCCTGCGGCCTGCAGGCTCTCATCCTTTTGGTTTTTAAACCCCAACAAAACTCCAACACATCATCAATAGTGGGTGAAAGTCAAACAATGTATCCTCATACAACTGTTCGTATGATATCTTACAAAAATGTACAAATTTTTGTGGGTTTTCCTACGAAAGTCCAGCAACACATTTCAAAATAAACTTCAGTTTTTACAGGAAACAACAGTTAAAAGATTGCTGTTTAATGGACCCATCCACCTCAATTCTCTCCCGTCCTATGTGGGCTTTTGCAGTCTTTATTGCTCATGACTACTTCCGTAACATACAAAATAATTTTGTAGGATATCTACGAATGTGTTATTTTTTGTAGGTATAGCTATGCTGGATGAGCCTCAGTCAACAGCAATTGCTGACTTCAACTATAAATTGGCGCTTCAGGAGTGTACAACACATCAGTTACCTGTACATCATGAAACACAGGAGAAGTCTTCTAAGGAAAGTCGATCTACCACTAATGATGACATGAATAATGTTTGGGTGCAATATTAACACAGAACATAAATTGGCCTTGATTGAAACTGTGCTGTCCGCCAAAATGCAGGGCATCTCTCTGGCTAATGAGCAGGGCTAAAACATGTCACTAACAAGCAGAAAATATCATCAGAAGGTAACAGCCTGAAAAGTGGAGAGAGACTCAATTTGATGTAGCTGTTTGTCCCTTGGAGCTTTCAGCATGCAGAGCTAAAGGAGGAGCAGCAGTAACCAGTGGCAGCTGGTGGAAAATGCTCTAGGTAGGGCCACCCTATCAAAGCAAACATCCCAGTATGATTTAATGCAAAAAAATTAAAGTATCAAACACGCATTATTACTTGGCAGTTAAATATTTTACATTTATTCCAACACGAAAAAAATCTGTAAATAACACTTATATAATATAATATAACATGTTTATTTATTGAGATGCCCCTATGGACCTTGTTATAGGAGGTAAAGATCAGGAGAAGTAAACATGAAGTGTAATTATGAATACTGATGTTAAATTAAGCTATGATGAGTTTTCACTTTTAATTTACCACCTCTATTACATGTTGATGTCTCCATGACCAAGTTAAGCAGATGAGACTGAGGACAGCTATGTAGAAGAAAAGATGTTCACTTTGCCTAACATGTAGCTTGCCAGAGTTCTCCATGTGTGTCCTGGTGTTCTCATGTTTCCTTACCTCCTCATCCCTCACTCCCGTAGCTGTCCGTGCTGGATCTGTCCCCGTTGTTTTAAAAAGCTAAATAAATTATTAGCATGACGTCATCCAGCTAGCCAAACCTGTCTGGTGTACAGCTAGAATAGAATAGAAAAGTACTTTATTCATCCCTAAGGGGAAATTTGTCTGTGGCAGCAGCAAACAGGGTGTTGCCAAATCATAGGTGAGCAAAACATTATTCCCAAATAATTCAATCGCTATTATGATGTTGTGATAATCTAGCATTGTGGCACAGTGTCAAAGAAAGTAACAACCCAAATAAAACAAAACAAAACACAAAAGAGAGAGAAGGAAAGAATAGAAAGACAAGAAGCAGGTGAGGGGCAAACAGTGGTTACTGGTTCAACTCCTAGACAGGACTGGAGTCCGTCGGCGGAGCAGTCGTAGGTTGGCTACGTGGTGTTATGAATAGGAGGGAATCCAGTTTGTCTGTCGCTTCTGGATCTATTGGTACATGATATGTGCGTCTATCTCTCTCTAATCGGTGGATTTAGAGCGAGTCCTGTGTCTAAGTTTTAGAATCTATCGATATTGGAGTTGCGTTGCCAAGACTATAGGCCAGAGGTACCTGTGAGGGTTGCATAACAGTAGTGGTAGCAGATTTACAGATTTCGTTAGCACGGCTAGTGTGACTAGCTAGGCTGGTCTTTCGCTGCTCCAGCTGTTGACAGCTGAGCCTTCTCGGATGAGGTCCTGGGTTAAATCTGACTGCTACGGCAGAGGTTATGTCTTCTTTGGTCACTTCTGATAGAGTCTATAAAGCATGCAAAGAGTTGTTCATGAGAGTGGAGCATCAGTTTACAGTCGCAATGAACGTTTTTCATGTCATGCAACTGTTCTGGTTGAAGTTGGATGTGTTAGCGGTTAGTGCATGACTACAGGGTGAGTGAAGCATGCAGTTAAACGTTAGTAGTCAATAGTAAGCTGCCATTCTGCCGGTTGGTTTCGGCACTGGCGAGATTAGAGTGTACTTCCTGTGAAGTGCATCTCTAAGTTTCTGTTGTCAGAGAGCCCACCACCCTCGCGCTGTTCACGTGGCGAGGGCGGATATCCCCACGTTACCGTCAGCACTCAGGGAAACGTCGCGAACAGTTTCACTCTGGAGTGTGTCATGGCGGGCTGGTGATATCTCCCTCCCCCCACCCTCCTAATTAGAGATGGAGACAGGTCCGGCGCACAGGTCAAGTTCAGTTACCTACGGCACTGGCGACTTGACAGGCCCGGGCGATGACTCGGCTGAAAGAAGGCGGTGGCTTCGTTGAACAAGCTGGAGGTGGATCATGCTGACAGAGCAGGAGAACAAGGCTTAGTTGACGAAAGATCTTACGAGCTAGGGTGCTCGAAGGGCCTCTAAGGTTGTGGCACCCTAGAGGTGTATGCGAAAAGGTGGGGGAACACATGAGGCTCGTTTCTGACCCGGAGTCGGGTAGAGCAAGAGTGTTATGACCCCCCAGTAGGACTGAAGAATATGTATAGATTTATACATAACGGGCATTGCCTTTGCGAACAAGGTCGCCCAAGAAGGTTGAAGAACGAGGTGCGAAATGGGAGTGGTCGTTTCCGGAAGTGTGCTGAGTTCTCTCCCCCCCCCCCTGGTTCCGTTGGTCTTTCGACCGCCAGGGTCGTTTGTTCCTCGGGGGTGACCAGGGCTCGCTAGGCCAAGTCCTCTCGTCGTCTTCTGACGCTAGGTCGGAGTCGCTCGACTGTTGGATGCCTAAGACTATGGCGGTGTCTTCGTACCGATTTGTCGGCCGTCCGCGTGTCTCCCATGCAAGTTGCGCGTACTTCCTAATCTCTGGCATGGTGAGGTTACTCGTTCTGCAGTGCATAGTAACAGCATATCTCACGTTGTCGTGGAGATTGTGCAAGAATAGCGACTTGAAGGCATGGTCTTCTAGACCTGGGGCGTTACGTCCTTGGAAGTACGCAGATCTCAAGCGGCTGAAGTAGTCTCTCGGAGACTCTAGCCTTTCCTGGGAAATGGCAAAGGCGCCGAGGGTGGCAGAAGCTGGGTTGGAGTACAGGGAGTACTCCTCCCTAAGGGCGTGACAAAGGGATGAATAGCGGTCGCGGATGCTCGGTTGGAGCGGTCCCATGAAAGCGTGGACGCTTCGCGCTGTGGTTTTCCCCACTAGCTTTAGCTTTTCGCGCGATGAGAGGCGCGATAGGTCGAGGAGGCAGCGATCGATCTTCCTTAGGTAGTCATCGATGCTCGATTCGTGATTATCGGGATTGAAGCACTCTACGTCTTTTACCAGAGACTCAATCTGTCGAGTACGCAGGCCTCCAAGGTTGATGGGGCCTGAGCCGTCCGAGTCTCCATACTCGCGATGGTGGTAACGACTATCATCCTCCCTCCCTGAGGGGGATGGGGTCAGTTCTTGTCGCGCACGTGAACTGCGTGGAGGATTGCGTTCGCCTGAGGTGGTTTTGAAGCCACCTGGGCAGTCTAGGACCTGGTGTTGGTCCTCTCTCCTCCTGGTTGCGGATGTCGCTTTCAAGAAATGCAAGGTGGTTCGGGTCTCGGGGAATGAAGGAGCAGAGACCAAGAAATGACTGGGCTGGAAGGCTCGATAGGGGGTAGCGGTACCTACCGGGGTTTCTGGAACACCTTGAAGCGCTTTCAGTTTGTCATCACTCTCTAATGCTTTAGAGCAGGGATTCCCAAAGTGGGGTGCGCGCACCCCTGGGGGTGCGCGAGCTGCCTCTAGGGGGTGCGCGAGAGGAAAAGTGTAATGGCGGTCTGATGGTGTAATATTAAATATTAAAAAGAAATGTAATTTTAATTTAAAAACTGTCAGGTGGGACATCTGAAGCTATCAGTCGTAAAAGAGGAGAGGGACAGAGAGAGAGAGAGGAATCGGAGGCGAGGGGAACGGAGAGGTGCAGCACAGACAAATCGGGAGCACATCCGCCCATCGCGGAGTCAAGGTGAAAAAGAGGAAACGAGAGTGAGCATCAGACTGGGAAAAAAAAGAGGAAATATGATGAAAAGTATCTGTGTCTGGGCTTCACTTGGATTGGCAACGCAGATTGCCCAAAGCCACAGTGCGTGGTGTGCAGTGAGGTTCTGGCTAACAGTCTGAAGCTCTTATTTACGTCGCCACCTGAACACCAAGCATGCCAGTGCAAGTCAAAAGCCCCTTACATTGTTTATATCGAAATTGGAGGAGTTACAAAACAGCCAAAAACAACTGCAGTCTCATTCATGTGTTGGGTCTATAAATGACGCACTACGGGCTTCATATCTGGGTACAGAATAGCGAGAAAGGGGCTACCGCACACAATCGCCGAAGACGTGAGCTTGCCAGCTGCCAGAGAGATGGTGGAATGTATGATTGGGGAGAAAGAAGCAAAAAAGTTGGACATGATCCCGGTGTCCAACAACACTGTGTCGCGCCGCATCGATGCTTTGTCCGAAGACATACTGGCTACATTAGTCGGTCATTAATTGTAAATTAAATGTGATAATCTGCCTCTGAGCCTGTGCGTGTGTCCTCGCATCCGTATTGCTCTTTAAAAGTGACGCCTTGTGTCACTGAAAGATATTGAAACTTTGTTGCAGTGTTTCAGGGCGTTTTCACACCTTCAGTTAGTTTGCTTTGTTCCGATTCAGGGATTAATATGATACAATGTTGCAGTTGCTCCTTTGTTCTGTTTGTGTTCACACTGCAACATTTAACAGCGGACTAAATCTTGTAAACAAATGCCACGCGCGAGCAAACTGTTCTCTCATTGGTCCGATTCTTATGCGGCTATGAAGGCTTAAAAGGCTCTGTTGCTTCTTTTTTTTTTTTTTTTATTAAGGGGGGGGGGGGGGGGTGCGCGAACCCAGTCGGGATGTAGAAGGGGGTGCGCGGCCTAAAAAGTTTGGGAACCGCTGCTTTAGAGAGTTCTAGGTTGACCTCTCTGAGGTCACTGCGCAGGCTACTATTTTCTGACTGTAGGGCTCTACAGTCACGTGACAACTCCTGAACCTCTGTTCGGAGTGTCCAGATCTCGCGTTGCTGCTCGTCGCTCTGTGCCCGGGTTCGGGCAGCTTGCAGCTGCATTTTCTGATGGTAGATGAGCAGTATTTCGCCGATTACGTCCTGAATCAGGCGCTCTCTGTTACCTGCTGGGTTATTTACATAAGCCACCAGCTGCTCTAATTGCTCGTCGCATAGGACAGCAGTGTATTTTGCAAAGTACTCTCTTTCCTTTGCTGTGAGTCCGAGGACATCAGCCACCGCATCTCGTAATGCGGTGTCTTCTGGAGCTACAGCTCCAGGAATGGGGGATTTCTCGTCGCTCATTCTCTCTAATGAGTGCGACTCCCAGTGGTTGTTAATTCCCTAGTGTTAGAACGGAAACTGTTAGTGTTTATGGTTCTCAGTGAAATGTCTAGTTCGGTAACTTAGGATTTCTACTGTTAGATGTTAATTACTGTTAGTGTTACGGTTCATGCAGGCGCACAGTCTAGCTCTGTGACTTACGTTTCTACTGTTGCTGCTCTGAGGTATCACTACTGCTTTGCAGCCAGAGGTGCGAAAATGCTAATGTGGTTTAGCACTTTGGGCCTGTGACAGCTGTGTGTTCAAAGTTCAAAAGTTCAAGTTCAAAGTTCACTTTATTGTCAAAGTTTCCACATGTGTTATGCATACAGAAAATTCGAAATGCCGTTTCTCGCAGTCCCACAGTGTAATATAGACATGAACATATAACATATAATAGAATAAAATAGAATAAAGTTAAGAACATAAGGGCCTAGATAAAGGATTTACAAGTAGCAGCAGAGAATAAAAAGTGACTGGTGCTGATAAAAAGTGTAACTTCTTTGAGGGATTTAAGAAAACAAGCAAGGTATTACAAATAAACGATCAAATCTACTACACAGCTGACTGTTAGTTTTAGGAAACGAAACGAATAATTAAACCTGGAAAGGAAACGAAATAAAATTTCGAGAAGGGAATTAAAGATTAAGATTAAAAATCTAAATTCTAAATCAAAAATTTAATTACAATAAGACAAGATTTTGAAGATCAAAGCCTACCTATTTTGGCAAATAAGTTTCAGGAATTTGGATCATTCAAAAGAAGGAAAAAAAAAAAAAATTCAAAAGAAATATTTTTTGGAAAATTAATTATTCAAAAATAATTATGGATTAATGTGCATATATACTGTAACAAAACTGGAATAACGTGCCCTCACACGGGGTACCATTATGTTGGGATCTAAAGGAGCGTGTTTGGGTTATCAGCATTTAAGAAACTGAATTCTTGACATCAATAGAATTATTGATGTATGTAACAATTATTAATGATTATTAATAACAACGGGGCACCACCCTGCGAACAGGGACCAATAACCAAACGATAAAACTAAGTCTCATAATTAGTAGTCACTCATAATGTCAATAGTCTGCGTATGACTATACATTCAGTGACAGTGAAGGTTTTAAGTTCGAGCACAGGCTACTACATACAGTCTTATCAAATACATATGCACAAGTAATCACAGATGACTGCTCCTTAAAGTATAACAGAGTTTATTAAATCAAAATAATAAATGATCAAATCAATTAATATTGCAACCAACAAACGTTATCATACAATTTTATATGCCTAAACTAAAGAATGAATAAAATGGATGAGGGTGTATGTCTGTGTGTGTGTGTGTGAGTCTGCGGGTGAAAAGGAAGGAGTCTTACAGCTACCGCTAAAGACTACAAAGATGGCGGAGTCGAGTGATGCGGGCCAAAATGGCAGTGAGACTGCTGTACGTAATCACGTGTGCCTGGGCAGCACGTGATGTGAGGCGATCGTTTGAACGGGGTTTCCCCAGGGGCAGAGATAAGAAAAAGAGCAAAGGTGGGGGTCATGAATCAAACTTCTGCGTGCGGTCCGCGTTGTAGTGAGCCTGAGTTCGATGGTTCTATCACGCATAAGTATACCGCTGTCGTCTTTGAACTGCCGGTAACATATGCCGTGATAAGCCAAGCACCTCAGCTCACTCACAGAGTCTAGTTAATGAAAAGAGAAAACTACACGAAGTGTAATAAAACAATGAAAAGAAATCAAATAAATCCCAAGCAAACAGTCATAGTTAATACACGAATACAGCGGAGCTTCTCTCGTCCGCGAGGAGTTGCGCAATATCTCAATATCACGCGACAGTAACTTAAACACACAAAAACACGAGAATATCAACATATAAATGAATGGCCTGAATTAAACTTACGTTAATTTAAGCTAAGCTATGCCCAGATGCCAAGAATCTTACTTGTCGATGCTTCGTTGCAACGTGGAAGTGTTCGTGGCAAAGTTGTCCTTTTTCTTCGGCAGAAAGGGGGGGGGGGCAGGCTGCTTGCAGCGCGGCTTTTCAGCCGGCGCTGTGCCGTCGTGGCGTGGGCTCGCTCTGGAGCGAAACGCAGACGTGATCTATCCTCGCTGCAGGGAGGACAGTTTAACTTCGGCTGAGACGACGTGGTCCGTACGTCTCCCGGTAATCATCGGTCAGGAGAGGATTAGGCGTATTCCTGCCGGAGTGTGCACGAAAACAAAAAGGAGCAAAAAGCAGAGAACGGATCGCTGAAGCGGATTCGTTATCGCGGGCGGAGTGGGCCTTTACTCAGCGTGGAACACTGCTGTTTCGTCCAGCGAAATGGCTCGTGACCTGACAGGGTTTGAGGAGGGGAGAAGGGCCGTGGCTTCCTCGTGGCCAGCGTCGCGCTGGCGGGGAAGCTGGATCTTCTGTGGCCTGGACGGGGGTCCGAGGCGAAGAGAGCGTTGTGTGTGCCTCCTGCTACCCCGGAGGGAATGTTGGAAAAAGCATTGAGGTGGGGGCTGCAGGTAGTTTTATAGAACAGGGGTTGAACCACAGGGGTCCTGGGGCCTCTTGGCCTTCGGCCAATGAGATTGCAGCGGTGCATTTGGGGGGGGGGGGGAATTCACACCCGAGTGTGAAATTCCTTTTGTTAGATCCTGGGGTACTTCTGGCCCGATACGGGGCTACTTACTGACTCAGCTCTCTATTAAAAGATTGTCGAGCTGGTGTTCTGGCGAGGGAACTCGCCTGGCTCCGCTAACTGCCGTTACTCCCAACGTCTACCCTGCTTCCTCCGGTCTGAGCGCGCTCGGCCGAGAGACCAGTCCTGGCCCCGGGCGCTCCCACCAGTCGCGTCGGTTATGGCAGCTTCCCTCTTATGGATCCGTGCTCTTGGTAAATGCCAGGTTAGGTTTTAACGGCTAGGATTAATTCTTTCTAAAACCGTAAGGGGTTGTTAAGTGGATTCGGTCTCTAGGATAACCTTTCAGAACTCAGTTGTTAGACATACAATGGCTTTAACTTTTTACTGCCACGAGGAACTTTTTACTACTTGAGCAAATGAATGCACTTGAGAAATTTACTTTAAATGCAGATTAGATATTTATTGCAGGTTATATTTGGTTAGTTTGCAAGGGTTAAAGCTACAGCTCACATAAAATGTCACTACACTTGATTCGTTACGTTAATTTTCTTCTCTGATTATACTCATTAGTTTTAGTTGCCGAGACGGCTCGGTTGGAGCTGGATTTTCAAAGGTGCGATGAAAAGGTTATTTTGGAGTTGTTAGGAGCGAAGGTCTGGCCAGACCCTCCGTCCTCCTGCTCTGCAACGGAGTCCGTTCAACAGTCCTCAAAACTCAGTACAAAGTCTTTCTCGGGCTGCTGCGTCTTCTCCGTTGTCCAGATGTTAAGAGTCGAGCAGTGGGGAGAGGAAAACCTCCGTCTTTAAATCTTGTTGTCCACGAACAGCGGTCTTCTTTCCGTGAACAGAGACGAAGTCCTCAATACATCAGTTATGATCGTCCGTATCTTCCCTCGGTGCTCTTGGACGGCACCCGTGTTGAAATCCCAGTGTGCTGCCTGCAAATGTCTCCTTTTATATCTCATTCGGGCTTAATCAGCCCCCCTTGTTCAATGCATGATCTCATCCCCCCTCCCTCTGGAGAGGGCGTTGGGTTCTTGAACAAGTCCGGACAAGTTCCAGGCTTCCTGCCTCTATGACTCATCTCTTGCAACAGTCTCCTCCTAACTCCACCCATAACATCTGCCTCTGATTTCTGCTAAGTCATTCTGACTAGTACTTTTATCGCAAGTCATTCTGACTATTCATTTCTATCTCAGCTCCTGGTTACACAGAACATTTGTTAAACACTTATTACATTTTAAATCACTCTATGTATTTACACATTTGTTACATTTGATTAAATATTTCGTTATATAATTCATACATTTTATCTTTTGATTACACTTTATTCTGAGTATATGCTTTGTGCTCTTATATCCTGACTCTCCCTTGAATGTGTCAACATGTTATCGAGGCAGTTCTGAGGGGTCAACTCTTCTTGACACCCCCTTCTTGAGGTCTCAGGCTGCCGCATTGTGCCCCAAGTAATCCTCTAAGAACTCATCGTCGTCCTCGGCGGTGATGATGAGAACGTCGTCCTCCGGCTCTGATTCGTGTTGCCAGCTGTCGATCACCATCAGGCCATCCAGGCCTGGTGGCTGGAAATCCAGGAGGGCGTTGTCATCTTTGGCATCTTTCATCTGCTCGTCCAGGCTCAGTACCAGGGCAAGCACATTCTGGTCCAGAATGCTGTCTGGGGAGAGGGAGGCCGGGGTAGGGACTGGGCTGGTTGATGCTTTGTCCTCGGACTCGCGATAACCGCTAATCCTTCAGGGATAACCTCCACCAGCTCGCCGCAGTCCTCGTCGTATCCCCACATCCCCATTAGAGTTGGTATTATCCCTGCGATCGTTGTCTGGCTACCCACGTCTCGGTGTTCCACACCCGTGATGCTTGCTGCGTCGTTATCCTCTTCTGGAGTTGGTACGGGATACGGCAGGGCGGGCAGGCGTGGTCCAATGACGACGAAACGGCCATCGGTGAGGTGGGTGGTGGACACTCGGATGCCATCAGGGTACGCCCATATTTTTGTATATACTGGGCAGTATATACCATCAGTGTAGAGCAGGACCCCTGGTGGGGTTCTCCCAGCGGAACTCCACACGGGTTTTGCCTTAGCCTCTATTTCCATACAGTCGACCACATTCATTGCAGGCATATAAGGGGTACTTCCTTTGCAGAAGAGGCAGCTGGCTGCTCCTATCGGGAATTGCCCCAGGTAGCACTGGGTGCACCATAGGGCTTGGTTTACCTCCCACAGGTGCCATATTTGCTCCGGGGGGATCCCACAGCAGATACAGCGGGCCTCCGCCTGAATGATGTTAAATACAAAGACTTCATTAATTATTACATTTTTCAGCGCATTTCTTTTTTTTTTTACAAGCCAAGCGTAGCAAGCAGGGGGTGGTCTTATTTTCATTCTTTTTAAGGCCCCCTCTCAGTATTGGAGCGCTTTGTAGAGCGCCTTTCAGCCAGAGAATGCAGCCATGGAGATGCCAACACCATTGGAGGAGGTGTTAGGCCTGGGCTTGTAGGCCCATCCCTTCTCGGAAACAGAGGCTCATACATCATGAGCCAAGCTGCTATCCCGATTGATGATTCAGAACCCGCCCAGTAGATGGCGACAGTTATGCCCCAACCTATGCCCCAAAGAGCAATGGCGCCGATCTTGTGGAGCCAACGCCCTCTTCCTCTTTCTTTCATAGCCATGGTCATGACCACGAGATACGCCAGGGCCGCAAACGCCAGCATGGCCTCGACGATAGCCGAGACCATCTTCAGGGGGTTGTAGAAAACTGCAGCGACGTCGATTCCCATCCAGATGATCACCATTCCGGCCTTTACTAGACCGAAGCGAGTGGAGTCGATGTGGACTCTCCCCAGGAGGTAAGTAGCGAACCAGGACAGGGTAAGCCACATCGATCCTCGATAGATGTTTTCAATCCCTGTTTTCAGACACCCTACAGCTAGGGCTAGTATTCTTAGCGGCTGATCTATGGACCATTTGCCCATGCAACAGTAGAAGAACCATATGATCTCAAGGACCCAAAAGTCCAGTTCGGTTAATCGAATCACTGGCCTGCATCTGCGTGCTGCGTCGGAGGAGTTCTGGAATGCTTCAGTTATACTCACTCCGAATGTGGTCATGTCTGAAGGTTCAGTGGTTGTGGTGTTGGTGGCGTTGGTCATCTTGGCTTTTTAGGATTATTTGTTCTTACTTCAGTATGAGGCTCTTGGTTGAGGTTCCGGGTCTGCAATGGCTATGGCGCTCCAGTGGTTCACCCTTTATAGGTGGGTGGACTCCTCCCTCCTCCGTGGGAGGAGTCCCTTCTTCACTTCTCCGTTATCCTTCAACTTCCCCTTAAAGCACGAGGCAACAGTGGCTGCTACCCCGCCCTTAATGGCGGCACAGATTATTAGGCCCACGATCACAATTCCAACTATCATCAACAAATAAGGCCAAAGCCAGGAGAACAAACTCCCCATCCAGCCTTTTATGACCGTGAATCCTTCTCCAATCTTCCCTGCCAATTCTTCCACTACGATGGTTGCGGTCCCGACCATGGAGGCACCTGTTAGTTCGATCCAACTGCACTCGTGTTCTCGTCGGCCGCTCCCGCAACTCAGCCAGTGTTCTTCTGGCTCGTAACATGTTCCGTTCCCATAGAGGCGGTTAGCCCCTACCCATTCAAATCCTTTGTCTTCTTTACCCTCGCAGAGGCTTTTCCTGAAGGCGTGGCCCTCAGCTAGAAAGACTGTAGGGTCGGTCACTGGGGGAATGATTTGGCCGTTCACGTTCACTCTGTCTTTCATGCGATGGCCCAGGATTAAGTTGGTACAGCTGCTGGTCAGAGGCCCTGACCGTCTCCATTTCTTTTCTTTATCCTTCACCCAGGTTACTTCTTGCACGTGGGTTTCATATTCTGCTCCATAGTGGGTCTGGCAATGGTCTTTCCATCCTGGCACAGTCTCACAATGTCCCCCGGCCAGGCTGATGTTGCAGGTCGTGTTTCCTCGGTTGCATTCCATCTTCCAGGGCCGCGGGCCTATATAAGGTTCTGGTCGGCTCCAAACCCCAGGCCAGATGTCTCTTTCTTTCGAGTATACTGTGGCCAGGTACTGATACTTCACCCAGTAGTTTTTTGTTTGAGTTAGACATGGCACCACCCATTCTAACACTTCATCCTTCTGTAGGCCCCACCAGGTTGAGCTGTCGTCCCTGGTGTGGGCCTCTTTCCATGCCTGCAGGGTTCCTTTGATCGTCTGGTTCGTCTTCAGGCCCGTGCAGTCATATAGCCACGTTCCCCAAGCCCGATACCACTCTTGCCAGAGTGTGCATCTCGGGGAGGCGCCGTCGGCTAGATACTCTGTTCCATTCAGAGCGTTGAACATTTTGGTGGTCACACAAGTGTCAATTTTTTGGAAATCCCCTCTTGGGGCTGTCATTAAATCCTCGGGTTTCGGCAGCTTTTGTACATACATGTCGGTCGTCCTTGGTCCCAAAAGGCCGTGGCTGGCTCTGGAGTATCCCTCCGTGAAGGCCCCTTTGAAATGCGTTAGCTGGGTTATCCATATCCATGGCAGGGTGTTGTTGAGCCAGTCCTCGTGCCAGGCATTAGGTTGGGGTAGATAGATGTACTTATGAGCCTGATACTGTGGTTTGTTAACCGGAGTTATTACGAAGTAATTCTGACCTTCGCAATAAAAGAACACATTCCAGAAGCACTTATCTAGGAGAGGGAGCTTGTTTGTTTTACAATGCTTCGTCCATTTCCTGCTCCTATTTCTCCGAAGACTGTCACTCGACCTGAATCGTGGCGGCGGCGGCTGCCCTTCTTTGTCCTCTTGAGCCGTAGGTTGTACTTCCTCTTCTTCTTCTTCCTCCTGCGTGACATTCACGGCTCGGCTGGTGATGTTGTTCTGCTGGCAGTTGGTGGTGTTACCTAGTGGCCTCACTTTAACTTTAAACCGCCGTGGTTTACGTCGCGGTTGTGTGGCCTCACAGGTGAGATTGTAGTGTCCCCAGAACATTCCTTCTGCCGGTAAAATCACCAAACACGTATCATTGCGGTGGCTCGCTGCATAGGTTACCTCGGGTTTCCAGTATCCCTCGTTCCCTTGCTCTGCCCATGAGACACATGCCCATGAACAGTACCAGCCTGGGACACCGTTTTCGGGGTAGATCCAATTACACTGTGCCCTTTTTTCTTCTTCTGCTTTCTTCATTATTACCGTAATCTTCATCTCCGCTCCCAGCGTAGATACTTCATCTATCTTCCATGTTGAATTCTCTATTACTTTCTGGAATTCGCCTGCCCAGTCTGTTTCTTCACCCGTGTCGTTGATTTTCTGTTCCCAGATAGTCATCCACGAGATGATGGTAGCTGTCAGGTTCGGTGCCGTCCCACCCCCTTCTTGGACTTGACCGGTTGCATTTGACCCAACCTCAAGGTCCAATCGGGGCGAGGTGCTCTTCTGTCCAGCGAGTTGGGAGAGAACGATCGTTCCAGAGTCGACCGTCCAGCATGTCTGGTCGAACTTCTTTGTGGTAGTGTGGGACACCCTTACATGAGTGAGGGCCCATGGGATACTACCATAGTAGTACAGTATAGCCAGGACGATGCACAGTCCTGTTAGTACTGATACTACTTTAGCCATTATGCAAATCCATAGTCGTTTTCCATTCCGTGTTCGTTCACTTGATTGGTCCAGTCGCTTACCGGGGCGTTTTAATGAGACGGGGGTAAAGGTTGAGGATCGCCTAAATTCTTGAACCCTCCCATGTAGAAGTGGGAGATCCATGGTCCCGGATTCTGCAGTGTGATGGCCGGTATCACGTCCGGAAGTGGAGCGGGACAGCCGGAGCTGAGGCGCGGGGGAGAGTCAGGATCGAACTGAACAATCTTGCCCTTCAGGAGCTGGTGATATAGAACCGATGGGTGTCGGCCAATGCAGAAGTCCAGCCCCCTCCACACCCATTTGTAATAGGTGACGACCAACGAGGAGGGGCGTGGGAGGGGTCCAATGCAATCACCGTCCCGACCAGAATGTAACCCAAGCCATGCGTACGCCACCCTGTCCTCCGGGCTGACAAGGTTCCGGACTTGAGCGAGAGCTGCGTATAATGGCTGGCCGTCGTCCATCTGGAGCTCCGTCACCTTAGCCCACATATCTGAGCGATTCACCTGTGCGTGCATCCAACTCCGCGATCTGGTAGGAGGCAAATCCCTCATGCGCAGGCCCGGGTCCGGGTTCGGTGGGCCGAGGCTTGGCAGGCGGTAACTCACCGTACGCAACGGCATGTCTTGGTTCTCAATTACACAGCGCTCGCTGTTTTTCACGTGGAGCGCTATGCGGCGCTCCATGACCGGGCTGGTGGTCCAGATCATATTCTCACCCAGCCAAAGATCTACATATTCGTCTTGCAAATAATCAGCATAGTTAGGACCCCACCGCAACTTCAGCAGTATACCCTTTACAGTGATGAAAGCGGTATTCAGGATCCAGGGGGACATGTCAGGACAACAGAGGACTGGCTGCATCAGCCATTGATGGGTCCACCGGACCATGGCTCTGTCATACTGGAGTTCCCATCCATTGCGAAAATTAGTCATTAAATCCACCTTCCCGGGTACAGTCAGGTCCGGGGAGCGCTCATATTCGCCATTGCTGCAGAAATAAGCGCCGGATCCACAGAGTCCTTTGCGGTATGCAAAATCTCGTAGGGGTCTGTCCAAATAGACTCTTTCGTTTGGCAATTGCAGATATGGCCTTTGACGGGTTCGGAGAGTCCGAGAGACTCTATTAAATTTCCGCCCTTCTTTATTTGTTTGGGTCGGCAGCGACATGTCGACAATCAAGTTCCGTTTTTCTAGCAACTATGCCTCTTAAGCGCTGCTACTGCGAGGCTTTCCACCCCGCTGCAGTTTGCGAAATGACTTTCGTGCCCAAGCGGTTAAACCTTTTGCATCTGCGTGTGGGTTTGGAGGAGGCACCGCCTCATCCGCTCTGGTCAGCTCCACCCCAATGGAGTATACACCGGCGAATGGAACCATCACGGTTCTCAGCGTCACCATGACGCGCATTGTGCGGGCCTCCCATGTAGGCGTTGCCGCTCTGGCCGCCCAAGAGCCCGGTAGTTGCATAACACCGTCTCTTCGCCACCCCTCTGGGGTGACCGTGAAAATCTTACTCTTTTCCTTTGTCCTGGCACCTGTGTGGCGGAAGACGTCCAGATCCGTGATGTTATACCAGAGATTCGTGCCTCGAGCACCAGCCTCTGTTGGCACCGGGGCAAGCTCACGTATTGGCACATCTGGATCACAATACACATCTTCGATTAACAGGCGCCAGGTTGTAAGTTCCCAGGGCCCCAGCCACCCCTCTCGCGTTGCCATTTCTAAGCAGCAATCGGGTAAGTTTGCTGCGGTGGCTGCGTACCCTGGGGCATCAGGGCTGCGAAAGACCCTGAAGGCCGCTGGGATCTGTACGGAAGCCAGGGGCGGGTAGGTAACTTCGGCCTGAGCTGGGCTGTATGGCCAGTTCCTTTGCACCAACTCCCTCCAAGATCCCCTGGGGCCAGCAATCCGGTTTCCACTTGCTTCTTGTGGGTCGCCGTCGAGTTGGCTCATAGATGGTGCCGAGGGTTCCCCAGTCTCCTCATCGTGAGATATGTTCACAGGAGCGGCAGCACCCTCACCTTCCCATGAGGCGGGTGCCAGGGTTTGTATTGGCTGAAGAAACTTTCTCACCTGCCATCCCTCGGCTGCTCCAGCTTGCACCAGCAGTCCATTCTGCTGGAGTACGGAGCAAGACGCACAGAGGTGCAGCCTGTGTCCATCCCATTGGCAGACACAGGCCTTAAGGTTTAGCTTCGTCCCATGTAGATCCCACTGGATGACGAAGAGCAACCTTGGTGCCATCTCTATACGACATAAACCGCATACATATGCATCCAAAACCTTCACTGGTTTGTGGGTCATACGGTTAAATTCTTTTCTTCTTCCTGTGACCCGGTGTGGTTTCTTGTTTCCGGGTCCCTGCCATGTGAGATCTAGGGTGGTCGGCTGCAGACAGACCACACAATCATTCTTGATTTCTCTCCATGTCAATACTTCTTTCTCCTCTGAGAGAAAGCCTTTCTTTGCATATTCTAACTTCTTCAGGGCTCTGCCTGCCCAGAGCCCCGTAGTACTCCTTCTCATGTTAACCACCCCTTTGACATTGGCCACTCTGACACAGGGTGGTAAAGCTTGTATGTTAGTGGCCATTCTTGAGTTCCTGGTTTTCTCCTAGTACGGAACTGGCTTCAGCTGCCCTACTCCTTGGATTCCTTTCTTCTTGAGTTGAACAGTATTACTGTCCAATATCTTGACAACTATGTCTGATTTATCGTACTTGGCTTTTACTGCAGAGTTAGAAGCACCGACCTGAGCCTTGATCCAGACGCGCTGTCCTACTCGAAGTGGCACCTTTTGCTCAAGCTTGGGCTCTTTATCTTCTGAGCCCCGCCCCACTTCCTGTGATGTGAAGGGGCGGCGCATCAGCTCCTCCGCAGGGGAGGGCCTGTCACTTCGGTAGCGGTCGTTCAGGGCCTTGGCGATTTCCAGGGTCTTAGTGCTCCATTCTCTCGAGTTGGCATTTTTCCCAATCCAACTTTTCACCAAGCCAATGGTCCGTTCCACCACCCCGTTGGCTTAGGGGGTGTATGGGGGAGAGTAGATCCTCATTACCCCATGCTGTTGGCACCACTGGTCCACTTTAGCGTTGCGAAAATGCGTTCCGTTGTCAGTCCTGAGCTCTTTAGGCAACCCTAAGTAGCCACAGACTTGGTCCAGCATGCTAACAACACTGTTGCCATTAGCTTTTCTTACTGCTTTTGTGGTTACATACCCTGACATGGAGTCCACTAGCACCAACAGGTACTTTTCTCCACTTTTACCCGGTACCCCTAAGGGTCCTGCCACATCCATGCAGATAGAACCCCAGGGTACGGTACTTTTAATGGTGAGTCCTCCCACTCTTTGTCCTCTCCTTCCTGCGTTGTATCGACCACACAACTCACAGTCTTGAAGGATTCTGCGGACTTCTTTTTCAGGAATCCAGAGTCGCTGCTTTTCCAGTTCCCTTCGTGTTGGAACAGTGCCTGCATGTCCAAGTGCTCCATGCACTGCTTGCACCACCTCCTTCACATTCTCTTCTGGGACTACCCGTCCTTTGGGCAAATCTTCCCACTTCTCGATCCCAACAAAGACAATTTGTCTCATCTGGACGAAACGATCCACTTCTTCGTTTCCTTGCCAATGAGTTCCTGCTCGCGTGTGGGCCCTCTGGTGCACCACTTCGAGCTCCATTGTTAGCCGTAATTCGGCTATTTTTCTCCATAGGTTTTCGTGAGCTACTTTCTTGTTTTTAGCACTCTCAAAACCATTTTCTTCCCATATGGACAGGTCTTCGTTAAGGGCCTGAGCACAGTAATAACTATCAGTTATGACTCTAGCTCTTTTCACCTTTCTTCGCTCCAACTCGAGCAAACCTTCCAGTATCGCTGTCACCTCCCCGGTCTGGGCACTGCCGGGGACTTGGCCTCGTTGTCTGAAGCGCTCCTTCTCCTTGTGCTTGAGAATGAAGCCCCAGTAGGCTTTCTCGTCTTGTCCTTTTCGCGAGCCGTCGGTGTATAGAGTCCACTCTAACGGTTCGGATGGTTTCTCGTCCTGTGTCGTCTTTTTCTTACTCACGGGTTGTGCAGGGCCGATTACGAGGTTTGGGTCCAGCAGGATGTCTTCCCAACGTCCCCACCTTGCGTTCGCCGCCTTCGTGCTTTCTACCGTTGCTTTTCTTAGGAATCGATGGACCTGGCTTTGCGTGAGGACCCTGATGCCCTGTCCTTGAGCAAGGTCTTTCAGGGTGCTCCAATACCTTGCCAGAACTGCCAACTCCTTCTCTTCTGCTGGATATTTCTTTTCCACGGAGGACAGGGTGTAGCTCCACAAAGTGACTATTCCCCCGCCCTCGTTGCACACTTTTACCACTGCGTCGTCGTCGTTGCAACTGACCTCTGCCACCAGCTTCGTTGTAAGGCTTCGTGGCTCCAGCCGCAAAGCTTCTTTAATGGCTGTCCGCAGGTTTTCCAAACTGTTTTGATCCGTTGCGGTCCATTCCCACTTCTCGTGGGCGTCTTCTGGCTTTTCTTTTCTTAGTTTTACATACAGTGGTCTTGCATACTTCTGGTAGCTAGGGACATGGTCCCTGACGTAGTTGCAGAGTCCCAGCACCTTCTGTAGTTCGTTCAGCGAGGTTGGCGGGTCGATCTGCTCCACTTTTTCCCGGAATCCGTCTGAGAGTCCCAGGTCGTTGGAGACCTGGAACCCCAGGTAGTTCACTTGGAATCGTCCAAATTGGCATTTTTTCAGATTCAATTTCAAGCCTGCCGCTGTTAGTCGTTCTGTGACTTTTCTCAATTTTTGCAGATGTTCTTCTTCGGTGTCATCTGCAATGAATACATCATCGATGTAAATTGTTGTCTCTAGGCCGTCAAGTATGTCCATTACGGCCGACTGGAAAACATTCGGAGAGTTTTTGTAGCCTTGCGGTAGCCGTTCCCAGACGTACGCTTTACCTTTGTGGGTGAACGCTGTCTTGCCTTGGGAGGCTTTGGCTAGCCTCAACGAGAAAAATCCGTTTGCCAGATCTATGCAGGATTTGTACCTCTTTAGTCTTAGTGTTTTCAGCGTCCCTTGGGGGTTGATCAGGCTGGCTCGGTTGGCGACAGTCCTGCGGTTGAGGGCCTTGAAGTTGATAACAGGTCTCCATCCTCCTCCCGATGACTCAGGCTTTTTGACTGCCTGTATTGGGCTGTTTGTGATGGGATTTGGCTCCTCGCGCACCACTCCTAGTTCGCTGAGCTCCGTGACTATCAGGTCCATTTCTGCAACTGCCCCTGGATTCAGGGGGTATTGGCGGACGGGCGGGTGTACACCCCCTTCTATGGTGTGGGTGTACTTCGCACCCATGTCTCCACAGTCATTTTTGAATCTAGCCACTCCGGCTTTGGAAAGTATGTCTTCTAGCGTTTCTTTTCCCTCCGGGGAAAGTTCGCTTGTGGAGCTGGCTTTTACCATCAGCCATTTCTGCGTCAGATATTCTTGCACTGATTCTTTTGGGTCTCGGTTGGCCACCATCGCCTTGATCTTTTTGAACTCACCAAAGCTCTGGGTGGAAGCCTGCATCTTTGTTATGCAGTCATTTTCTTCAGCGGTGGTGAGGCAGCTGCTTCGTGCGAGGCCCTGCCCTTGAGGTGGCTGTTCGTCTTCGCTGTCCGAGATGTCTTGCCTTAGCGCTTTTTCTTCCTCCGTTGCCAGCTTGTAGGCTGCTTTCTTCAGGCGTCGCAACATGACGTCGTACACGATCGCCACAAAGCCGGTGCGAAAGTTACCCGTCAGCTCCACAGCTTTTGCGAGGGAGCCGTAGGTCGGGGTCATCAGAAAATTCGCCCATTCTCCTTTTGTTGCGTAGACCATTGTTCCTTTCATTCCCTCGGGGTCGTGCATCCATATTTCTGGAACATCATAACCTGTTTGACCGACCTCTGGAGCATAGGCTTTTCTTCCGTCTTTGGTGGTCATGGGCCCGTAATGTTCGTCCCTGGCGAGTCTCTGCGAAGCTGTGTACACTGAAACAAGGGGCAGCGCGTTCTTCTTGCCTTTTCTGCTCCCCCTCTTCAGGTCTGTCAGTCCTCCCGGAGGCTCGTATTCGATTGAAGTCAGGCTTGGCACCGTGTCTTCTTCGTCTGAAGAAGACACGGTTCTTCCTCGCCCTCCCTCTCTGGTTCTGCGGACGGTGAGGCCGGCTGAGTTGGTTCTGGTGTTTTCCCTGGAGTTCTGGGACTTTCCCTGATCCCGTGTGGACTTAGGAACCTTATGATGGACCCTTCTCCTCCTCCTCCTGCGTAGTGCATTGTCTGCAGGCCGGTGGACTCTGCCGGGCTGGTGATCCCACGCGGTGACCTGGTTGGCACGGGGGTTTCCACTTCTGTCTGCACCGCTACTTCCCGGGGAGGGGTGATTGGAGTTCCTTTTTTCTTTGGAGGTTTCTCCTGGCTTGAGCTGACCTGTGGACGTCGCTCTTCTTGTCTCGAGGGACCGGGTGTCGATTCCTGGTAGCCCCTCTGTTCTGCCGCTTCTTTCTTTAATCCTGCTGATGACGGGAGCCGTGGCAGAACTGCTTTCACAGCTGGGGCGTTTTCGTCCTCATATTTCGGCTGTCCTGCCCTCCAGTTGTTTGGCCCCTCAGTCCTGTAGAGGGGTCTCAGTATTTTCTCTTTTCTCTCGTGGTATTGGGCCGCCGAGGTGACTATCACCAACTCCTGGATATTGCTCCAACCGTGGGGAGCTTTCGTCAGGAGGCGCATAATCCTCATTGCCGCTTCTTCTGCTACCTCCCAGGGTAGGTTGCCGGACCTGGCCCCGTCGTTACATATAACGGCTCTTTTGAAGGACAACTCGCTTGCTCGGTGACACCTTTTTCTAATGCCTCCTCTATGTTGTCCCGATAGGCGGCCTGTTCTTCGCCATCCTCGTATCTTTCGATCGGTACGTGTAGCACCGCATAATGGCTTGATGTTCCGCCGCTTGTAACCACCACCGATGGCTGGTTCTGTCTATATCCCTGGAGGCGCCCTTCAAGTTCTTCTTGGTAGAGGTTGCCTGCCTCTTTTACCAGTCTCTTTCTGAACCGGGAGATATGAGGCTTTAGATGTGAGTTGGTTAAGACAACCAGTCCATGGCTGTCTATGTCCCAAGGCTCTCCGTAGTGGTTATATGCGGTTAACCCTGTCTGGTTCGCATATTTTTTGGTCCCTTCGGGCATCTTTTTCAATTTCGGAAGATGCTCTTCTGGGTTCGGGGAGCGAATGTGTCTTGTCTTAGCCTGAGCTTTCTTAGACCGCCCCTGCACTGGGTCCTTGTACCCCTGCAGGACCTGTCTTACTGCAGCGGGAGTCCCGGATCCCATGGAAAGCGGGAGCGGTTGGTACCCATGGCTTCTGTCCAGCGTTGAGTCTTCCCTCACTTCGTCCTCCTCCGAGATCTCCTCGTCTTTGCTGCTGTCCTGGTCGTCCCCTCTGTCGGATTCCGAGGACTCCTCTAGCTGGGAGTCCGTGAAGCCCTCGGTCCCTTGGGTGCTGATCTGATCTTCGCTGGTAGCCTCGTTGTAACATGGTTGTTCGGTTATGTATGCCGCTATTGCTTCTCGCTCTTTTTTATGTTCTTGGTAGCGGGAGGTGGCTTTTACCTTCTGCTTTATAGTCACTGCCCCCGCTCCTGTTTCTACGGCCAGCATCTTCACGACTGCGTCGTAGTCTTTCGACGGGCTGATTATGGTGACTATTTTTCCTTTAATCGTCTCCATTACCACTAGCCACCAATGTAGCCACTCTCCCACTTTATTCTTGGTATTCGGGGGTGCTTCACACCCTACCACTGCCACCACCATTCCTTGCTTAAGGGTGAGGGGAGCAAGATAACCCCCCTGCCTTTTGCAAAACTCTTCTACTTTTTCTCCCACCTTCTCCTTGTCTGCTTCTTCATGCAGCTCGATTAGGTGTCGTTGAACAGAATCGTCCCAGGTGGCCCATCCTTTTCCATTCAGGATGATCTGATGTGGGATGTTGCTTCTGCCTCCTGGATCCGGTGTCGGTTCTTCCGATGCCGCTCCTCGTGGTCCAGCGTCGCCCGTCTCCTGGTCCTTGCTGTCGTCTGCTGCCTGGTCCTGGGTTGATGGCGCTGGCACGTCCTGCTGAGCCGTCGTCGTCGTCTTCGGGCTGCCTTCGTCGCCATCTGGTCCGCCGGGCGGTGTTTCCATCTTGGACTTTGTCTTTGTTGTCTCGAGTTGCCTTCCTCCCAAAGCCTCTCGTCGCGCGTTGAGGAAGGGATGGGATCAGGCTCTGGTCCCTCTACAGGTCGGGCGAGTCTGGTCGATGCTCCCCGTCGCCTGCGGATTCTCCTGTGTTGGCTTGTAAATACCACACACAGCTTCGATTCGTGGATGTCTCGCAATCGGACTTCTTCGAGGCTTGGGCAGCTTTGCTTTCTACCCCAACGCCTCACCTCAGGTCTTTTCGTACACGAACGACAGCCTCTCTTGGCTGCCGGGGTTCTTCTTTTGGACTCAACGTACTCCTTTTCCGTCGAGCCCCACGTAATGGGCGCCACGTGTTAGATCCTGGGGTACTTCTGGCCCGATACGGGGCTACTTACTGACTCAGCTCTCTATTAAAAGATTGTCGAGCTGGTGTTCTGGCGAGGGAACTCGCCTGGCTCCGCTAACTGCCGTTACTCCCAACGTCTACCCTGCTTCCTCCGGTCTGAGCGCGCTCGGCCGAGAGACCAGTCCTGGCCCCGGGCGCTCCCACCAGTCGCGTCGGTTATGGCAGCTTCCCTCTTATGGATCCGTGCTCTTGGTAAATGCCAGGTTAGGTTTTAACGGCTAGGATTAATTCTTTCTAAAACCGTAAGGGGTTGTTAAGTGGATTCGGTCTCTAGGATAACCTTTCAGAACTCAGTTGTTAGACATACAATGGCTTTAACTTTTTACTGCCACGAGGAACTTTTTACTACTTGAGCAAATGAATGCACTTGAGAAATTTACTTTAAATGCAGATTAGATATTTATTGCAGGTTATATTTGGTTAGTTTGCAAGGGTTAAAGCTACAGCTCACATAAAATGTCACTACACTTGATTCGTTACGTTAATTTTCTTCTCTGATTATACTCATTAGTTTTAGTTGCCGAGACGGCTCGGTTGGAGCTGGATTTTCAAAGGTGCGATGAAAAGGTTCTTTTGGAGTTGTTAGGAGCGAAGGTCTGGCCAGACCCTCCGTCCTCCTGCTCTGCAACGGAGTCCGTTCAACAGTCCTCAAAACTCAGTACAAAGTCTTTCTCGGGCTGCTGCGTCTTCTCCGTTGTCCAGATGTTAAGAGTCGAGCAGTGGGGAGAGGAAAACCTCCGTCTTTAAATCTTGTTGTCCACGAACAGCGGTCTTCTTTCCGTGAACAGAGACGAAGTCCTCAATACATCAGTTACGATCGTCCGTATCTTCCCTCGGTGCTCTTGGACGGCACCCGTGTTGAAATCCCAGTGTGCTGCCTGCAAATGTCTCCTTTTATATCTCATTCGGGCTTAATCAGCCCCCCTTGTTCAATACATGATCTCATCCCCCCTCCCTCTGGAGAGGGCGTTGGGTTCTTGAACAAGTCCGGACAAGTTCCAGGCTTCCTGCCTCTATGACTCATCTCTTGCAACAGTCTCCTCCTAACTCCACCCATAACATCTGCCTCTGATTTCTGCTAAGTCATTCTGACTAGTACTTTTATCGCAAGTCATTCTGACTATTCATTTCTATCTCAGCTCCTGGTTACACAGAACATTTGTTAAACACTTATTACATTTTAAATCACTCTATGCATTTACACATTTGTTACATTTGATTAAATATTTCGTTATATAATTCATACATTTTATCTTTTGATTACACTTTATTCTGAGTATATGCTTTGTGCTCTTATATCCTGACTCTCCCTTGAATGTGTCAACATGTTATCGAGGCAGTTCTGAGGGGTCAACTCTTCTTGACACTTTGCTCTCCTCAAACTACAAATCAGGATGAAACCTTTGCTTGACAAAGTGAAGGCCTGATTCTCTTTGTCCACAGCACATTTTGAAGCCATATGGTCAGACCCCAACACAGGGTTACACAATAAAATAAAAATATTGGGTATGGAAAATGCACACTATATACAATATAATAAAATAACAGAGCAGGACCTATTCAATTTAAGAAAACAAAGTAATAAAAATGCACAGTATATACACTGAATATAATTGTATTAAGTTAACTAAGTAGGAAAAATAAAAAATTAAAATAAACAAAACAGTCGTGCACAAGATCACCAACAGTAGCAACAACATTGTATCAGTGTTACAGTCTTGTGTTTGATTTGGCCGGAGGTGATTTATTGTACAGTGATATGGCAGTGGGCAGGAATGTTCTCCTGTATTTGTCCTTGTGACAGCAGAGCTCAATCAGTCTGTTGGAGAAAGTGCTCCGCGTCCCTGCAGTAGGTGGTGGAGAGGGTGATCCGGGTTATCCAGTATGGATAATAGTTTCTTCAGTGCCCTCCTCTCCACCACCTCTTCCAGATTGTCTTGTTTGCAGCCAATGATGGAGCCGGCCTTCTTAACCAGTTTGTTAAGTCTGTTGGTGTCTCCGGCTCCAATGCTGCTCCCCCAGCAGACTACAGAAGTACAGTGCACTGGCCACAACAGACTGGTAGAACATCTCCAACATCCTGCTGCACACGTTGAAGGATCGAAATTTCTTCAAGAAAAAGAGTCATCCCCTCATCTTGTACACAGCGCTGATGTTGTTCTTCCAGTTCAGTCTGCTGTCGATGGAGACACCCAGGTACTTGTACTCCTCCACCATGTCCACATCCTCTCCCAGAACTCTCAGCGGTTGTGGAGTCGTCGTCTTCCTCCTGAAGTCGGCCAGGTGCTAAGGTTCTGCTGGAGTTTGGCCTCCAGTTTCCTCCTGTAGGTGTCCTTGCACTCCCTGAGCTTCACCTTCAGTCCTGGACTCTCCTGAGCTCGTCCCTGTCCCCAGACCTGAAAGCTGCTTTCTTCTTGTTAAGAAGAGCTTTCAGGTCACTGGTAATCCATGGCTTGTTGTTGGGGAAGCAGCGTACAGTCTGGGATGGTATTTTTGAGGAGAAAACTCAGGTGAACAGACTCAGGTCGAGGCGTTTAGCTCAATTCAAGCAATAAGGTTTATTTGTAACAGAAGTATTATGTCCAGCAGTTAGACGTGCACGGACCTAGAAAAAGTGAAAGCTAAAGGCGCTTAGACAGAGTGCGCATGCGGTGTATAGGTTCTTCCTTATGGAAGCCTATTGGTTCAAGCAAAGTTGCAGGCGGAGCTGTGTTTAGCTGTCAGCGGCCTGGTAGGAGCGCTGGGCATTTTCCGCCCACACTGGCTCACGTCCGGGACCGCCTTCTCTGCATCATCAGTGTGTGTGGATGTTGATGTAGCTGCATATTGTTATGTCCGGCAGACTTGATAAGCGGGGCGCCTCTTTATCTCTAAGACGGAGCCGGCAGTTGAATCTGGTTCTCTGTAAGACTATTTGACTGTTAACTGGGGCAAAGGCTATCCTTCAGAGTTCTAGTACTTTCCACTTTGTTCAGACGAGCGCTAGAGTACCCCGCCTGGAGTATTTGACCTTCGTGCACTAGAACTCACATATCCGCGTATAAGCTGTGTTTAACATTGAATGAATGTATATTTTATTTACAGTATGACGGATTGTTCACAGAATTTAATATATTCCGTGATACAGTCCGTCATGCTATTGAGGTCCTCCACATGTGGTCCACACAGCACACCCCAATCCGTTGACTCAAAGCAGTCCTGCAGGGCGTCATTAGCCTCCTGAGACCACCTCCTCACAGTCCTGGTGGTCACAGGCTGCCTCTGCACCAGAGGAACATACCAGGGTGTCAACAGGATCAGGTTGTGATCGGACCTGCCAGGGGGGGGAAGGGCAGTGGCACTGTATGCATCCTTAGCATTCGCATACAGTAGGTCCAGGGTTGTATTATTTCTTGTGGGTCAGTCAACATATTGGTGAAAAGTTGGCAGGGCTTCATCCAGGGTGATGTGTGGAGGGAAAAATCTCCCCACGATGAAAGTGGAGCAGGCCAGCCCACGTGGACTGCTAGCTTTGCAGTCACACAGCGCTAAAAACGTTACCGAAACTGGTTTACCATTAAAAGGAATTTAATCCTGCTGATGCAAGTACAGTTATACAATGGAGTACATTACTGCCATGAAATATTACACCATTTAACCCCACTTTGGAAAAAACTCTTCCCTGATCCCAGGAGACACATCTGTTCCAGGATCCTACACTAAGAGAAGAGAAAAACGCTTCCTATCCCCATCCTCATATCCGTTCGCAACTCCTCCCCTTCCGTCTATCCCAATTTCTACTGGCTAACTTCCCTGTGCACTTCTGTAAACGCCTGTCTTCATGTCTCTTTCCCTGAGTTCCTAACACATTCAATGACTGTCAGTTATTGCTTAATCCCTTCTATGATAATCCTTCAGTATAAAGATAAACTTCTGCAACTTTGGCAAAAGCTTCATGTCTTTAGTTCTACTTTTAGCTACTAATCCTAAAACACTTCATGCTTATCTTAATTATGCATTTCCAAAACACTTATGATTATGACTAAATATGAATTCTCAAATATGAATCATTAAACACTTTTATTATAACTACTAAACACACAGTTCTACACTCAAATTTCCTACAGATGTGATTAAAGTCTCCAGTGATTGCCAAAAATGCACCAGGATGTTGAATCCGCAGTCCAGATACAGTGGAGTGGATGGTGTCCACTGCTGTCTTGGCATCAGCTGATGGGGGGATGTACACAGCGACAACAATGGCGGACGTGAACTCCCTCAGCAAATAGTATGGACGCATCCCCACGGCTAACAGTTCAATGTCCGGGCTACAGAAGCATTCCTTCACACACACATGGTCAGGATTGCACCACCTCTCGTTCACATACACTGCAATCCCGCCTCCTCTCTTCTTGCTGCTCTGAACAACGTCTCTGTCCGCCCGAACAGTCCTGAAGCCAGGCACCGACGCACTGTGGTCCGGGAAATCAGCGTGCAGCCATGTCTCCGTGAAACACATGACGCTGCACTCACGGAAGTCCCTCTCGGTCTTTACCAGCGCGCCGAGCTCATCCGTCTTATTAGCCAAAGACCTCACGTTCCCCAATAGTATCGCCGGTACCGAAGGTTCGTACCTCCTCCTCTTCGCCCTCCGTTTGGCTCCAGATCTGCAGCCCCGGAGTCTTCTCCGTAGCTCCGCAGGGATCACAGGCCTGTCGCCGGGCAGCAGCCGCGGCTCACTCAGCGCGAACAGCTGATCACGGGAGTAAACAATGGCCCCGCTCATTGTGTGTGGGTCTCCGTTACACAGATAGAGAAAAGCAACAGAAAGCCACGAGAAAAGTTACGGTCCGTTGTCTGACTGTAATAACCAAATGTTAAGGACAAAGAAAAAACTAAAGGAAGACAGGAAAGAGTGAAAAAATACTGAAATTAAAACACGCAACAGGCTGCTGCTGGCACGGCTCCATTTTGCAAAGTACAAAGTACAAAGTACTTTAGCTAGTACAGAAGCTTCGCATGTACTGCTTCCCTTTCCCGCTAGTCTGCTGTCTGATTGAGGTCAGGCTGATCTGATATCAGCTCTTTGGCTGCAGAATCTCCGCCAAAGTTCTCCTCTCAAACGGGTCTTGGAGGAGTGCTCGCGCTGGCGCGTAGAGACTTCTCCTGACGAGAACGTGCAGCTAGGGGGGCCAAATCGTTCTGGCCCCACGCTGAATCTATTTGAGGACGCTGATTGGCTAAATTGTATGTCACTCATTTATATCTTTCATCAGCAATTTGCTAAACTGCTTTATAGACCCGCCTCTTTTGGGCCAAAACGATTTGGCCCCCCTAGCTGCGCGTTCTCAGATGTGTAGTGCAGGCGGAGAGGACAAGCAGACAAGCACACAGGCGGAGAGGATGAGCAGGAAAAGCATATATTTTGCACAGATATCATATTTTACACACATTACTGGGTACATTCCATAGTTCAAAAACACAAATATTGACAATTTGTATAATTTATGATTATTATAATTTTTTTCTTTTTTTTGTGGCTCATGGTGGGGCCAGGCCCCATGGCCCTCTATTGACCAGCCGCCACTGGCAGTAACAATGTCTAATGATGGAAACTAGTTAGACCTCCAGATAGGTCCCAGAGTGTGTGCCAGCTAGACATCCATCTCGGATCCCTGTATTTATTTTAAGGCCTGTTTGCCCTATATGTTACTCTAGCCCTCTGCAGCTGGCCTGACTGATTGTCTTTGTTCACAGTCCCCCCCCCCCCCAACCCCTCTCGTCTTCCCCTCCTCCTTCTCAGCCTTCTCTCTCCCAAACAGGCTGCCTGTACTTTTATTTTTCCTGGCAGTGTTCACCTCCTGCAGCTCCGTCAGTCTGTCAGAGAAACACTCAATACTGTGGGAGAGAAGCAGAGATACCTCTCCATGCAAATCACAACCAGATGCCTGTTGTTTCCTTCCAAATTTCTTTCTTCTTTCCCCTATTTTCTTCTCTTATTTTTTCATCCTTGTCCACTGCTCTTCTCACCTTTCACCTGGGAATTCCGCTTACAGGCATGGACAGCTTTCCAACAGCAAATGTCTTGTTCATCTCACAATTTAACAGCTGAATGGTAACTCAAAAATTCTACATGTTTTATGAAATTGCGCTCTTGACATTGTAATTGAATCAAGGACAGTAAATACAACTTTCTAATTGATATTATAGGTTTTGCTTCTGTTCAACAACTCCACACTTTTTCTTTGGTCTATTCTTAATTGCTCATCTTACTCTCCCTCTTTTCCTCCCTCAAAACTTAAAGGCCCTTAATATTTGCCCAAGGAAGTAAAGCAAATAGGAAAAGTATTTCTTGGATCAGCATGATAGGGGCGGAATGTCTACAGCCAAATCATATCCAGATGGAGTATAAAAAAGGAAGGAGTCATGGATTAGCTGGAGATAGTAGCCAGGTAAACGTTTCCTCTTTGTGTTGGTCAGTTATATTTGTGATGGCTAAGCTGAGCTTCTTTAATATGGCAACCAATGACAGCATGTCCGTAGAGGCACGTTTACCTGTGGATCAGTAGAATTGTAGAATTGTCATCCGACGCTACCGCCCAACTCTTCAGACCCCGTCTAAGTGGCACAGGGACCCTCAAAGTTGCAACTTGCAACCATAGTCATGGTGGTGGATTTCCAGCTGCCAAGAGCTCAGTGGTCACTAAATCACATCACTGAAGTCATCCCAGGAATGGACGGGAGAGTCCGAACGGCAGTGGTCCAGATCAAGCGCAAGGCCTATACCAGACCAGTTGCTTGCCTTGTCACCCTGCCTGCCATCCCAGACATTGATCCAGTCAGTCCTTCTTAGGGTGACAAATTGTGTGGGACAAATTTGGGGGCAGCTGTGACGAAGGACAATCTCTATAGATGGGTTTCTGATCAGCCGCCAAGCAGGAACGCCCCCCTGATCGTGGAAGAGATCGGCAGTCATTTGCTGCTCATGGACTAAGACGACCGTCATTGAGTTGATGAAAAGGCTTTGAAGAGAGTGGCGGCGCAAAGGGACTGCCACAGACTTGTTTGACTACTGTCAATAAACCTCTCAAAGAAACATCTTGTCTGGAATGCATTATAATCGATGCCCCCCTTTTAATGAACCAGTAGAATTATACAGTCCTTCCCAGTCAATCTAACATTCACAGTTTTAAATGTTGGTGTGACTGTGCCTGAACAACTATTTCCCATCAGGGTTTATCAGAATCATATTTCAATCAGGAGAGACAAGTGAATGATGAGTAGTTAATATGTATTATGACAGATGCTGCGTTAATGAGTTACACAGAATCACTCATTTTTAATTTCCACATTCATGTTTCAAATGAAAACATCAATTTGAATAGCTTGTATGCATGATTATCATGCAATTGACAGACAATGTTGATATTGACATTGGTATCAGTTGACACGGTATGTTTATAAATGGCAGTGGCACGGCCACCCTACTCACTGTACCTTGCACATGTTTAAAATAAAAACATGAATATATGAACCTGTGTATTATTTGAATAGCTTAGTATTGAATGCACAATAAAGAGGTATAGACGGCACTAGGCCCATTTAATATAAGACAATTTTATACAATATATATAGTTGGGGGGTCCCTGCTCCATCTCTATCAGTTTGGGGGTCCTTGGCCTGAAAAACATTGAAGACCCCTGCTTTAATTAATAATTACATGGTCACAATTAACTAGAGCAGCTAAATTACGCTATACCACTGAAACAGATACCCTGGCGATTGCAAATGACAAATGATTACCATTACCAAAAAAAAACATTGTTAAACACCAATCTGACAGATGCAACAACAAAGTATCTGGCAGAGTACAGACAGTTATAACAAGTGGGATTGACTTAAAGTTGAAACGAAAGTTATGGACCAGTAATTTATCATAGGTACTAGGCTCATCTAAGGAGCCCAATGTTTGTGAAGCCACTGAAAAACACAGGTAAGTTTTAAACAAAGTATTGCATTTGTAATTTCATTACAGACCAACATGAATTTAAAACACAAAAAAATATATAGGTGTTTTGAATTTGTCCAAATTTAATACAATTCAAATACTTCAGAAGAAAATAAATTGAATAATTCATTTCATGGAGGAGCAGGGGCGGACTGGGGAAAAAAGTGTCCCGAGAGTTTACTGTCAGACCGGCCCACTCAATACACGGCGCGTTTCCCACTCAATGCATCGCACGTATCGACGAGACAGTGGCCTACTTGGAAAAATACCCATACACTTAACATTATTTTGGATGATTACAAAGAAATTATATCATATATGTTTTTTTTTTACAACATTTGGATCCACCAATTTGCCTGGATGGACACATTGAATAAAATAATACTCGCTATTGTAACACTCCAAGGTAGGTATAGTTAGCTGGATGAATATGCTGAACTCTGGGCTAGTATCAGATGGTTATATGCAGTGGCGGCTGGTGGAAAATGTTCTTGGTAGGGCTGTGCCACATCCAATCAATTTCAACAAACATCCCAGAATGATTTAATGCAAAACAATTAAGGTATCAAACACGTATTACTACTTTGCAGTTACATATTTAACTTTTATTCCAACATGAAAAAAGCAGTAAATAACACTTTGACAAACACGTCAGGACATCTTATTTGTGTCACCCACACAGGGAATTCAGTATAATATAGTAATATATAAATCATATAATCATATAATAATATATATATATAATATAATGATATATATATCATATAATAATATATATATATCATATAATAACATATATATATCATATAATAATAATATATATATATATATATCATAATATTCACGATAATATAAAACACACACACACATATAGTGTAATGATAAAAAATGTTTTAACCTCCTCATGTTATTATCTGTGAGACATATTGCTGTTTAGAAAGTTCATTTGTACAGGCGTCTGGATGTCTGAACACATTGACCTATTTGGTCTAGGACGAAGGTCACTTTTCTTTCCCAGTCAGGACAAACCGCCGACGTGGTCTTTCTCTATATCAGCTGATTCTTGTTAGACTAAACATTTCTGCCTTAGTCTCCTGTGTTTTATCTGTTCCTCTCTGCCGGCCGGTATAAATATCTTGTTTGGATTTTGTGTCTTTAGAGCATATTCACAGCTCACTGCAATACGTGGTGGCGTTTTGTGTTCTCTGTTTGCAAACATTAAATTGACTTCTTGAAACTTTGATCATTCATCGAGACTCTGTTTTTGTTTTAGACACTTTGGATAAAACCAACTTCACTCCTGAACTTGTTAAGGAAATATTCCACAACAATTTGGCGTCACGAACAGGATACGCTGACCGTCGGTCAGGCTCCAGAGGACCGTCCGGAGGAAAGGATCCTTCCCAGGACAACACAACCAGTTTCCTGTCTCATACCTCCTTAGACCAGAGAGAGGGAACCGGCGGAAACCGGGGAGACCTGATTGGCGGCACGCGTATCCCACGGAAAGAATTAATTTCTACAAATCGGGTAAGAAGTTGAAATTCCAATTGTAAACAGTAAACGGTAAATTGTAAAGACGTAAAACGTAGCAGACACAGATGAGTGATCAAGTAGTCATTATTATTTGGGGAATACAGCTGGTTTTGACATTTGTATGGTTGGTTTATAGGTTCTTCATGTGACTCCACCTAGGTTTCTGACGTATTATTTCATGTGATTTTATAAAGAGAACGAAGTGATATATTACGATAACGATTTTAACTCAAAATAAAGGAGCTTTTTGAGATTGTAACATTGATCGTGTCTCTGCAATTAAGTCGAAATAAGATTCGTTGTTATTTACCGTAATAAGATTCGTCGGTAATAACGTAATACGTGAATTTCAGACAGGGTATTGTGAGCATTCTCCTAAGTATAAAGAAACTCAAAAAGGTTTTAAAGTTTTTCGCCTAAGGATAAAATAAACTAAAAGAGGTTTTTCTAAAGTTTTCACCTACGGATAAAAACAAAGGTTTTACAGTTTTCACCTAAGGATAAAAGAAACGAGGGTATTGTGAGCATTCTCCTAATAATAAAGAAACTCAACCTTTGCAGTGACGATTGCATTGTGATAAGTAGCGTCGACGTCCACACCAGAAGGAACATGGGTGGCAAAACTTCACACTCAAAGGAGCCAGAAGGTCCGATTGTGGATTTAATGCGAAAGAAACACGGGGAGTCATGTCTGGAATGCCTTCCATACTGGTCAAGGGAGTTTGGGTTTCCAGAAAATGGATCATTAAGTTCCGCTAAACTTAAAATGTTACGAGGGGATTTAGAAACTAGAATAAGAGGGATGACGAGTGGCAAAAAGATTCGAGTTAAAGAGGTAGGGGTGATTATCAGAAATCGGACTTGCCTGAATATATGGGAAAAAGAGTGTGAATATAGGGAGAGAAAACAGCTGATGAAACAAATGACGTGTTTGAAGGAAGAAAAGACAAGCGAGGACACTACACACACACACACACCCTCAAGTAACCCATTTCTTTTTTCTTCTTCCATATATCCGAGCCTAACGGGAGCGGGGGGTCCGCTCCTCGACGTGTGTCCTCGACCTTCCCCGCAACCCGTCGTCCAACTCCCCGGACCTCCTTTTCCACCTCCTCCTCCTCCACCTCCTCCTCCTCCTCCACCTCCACAACACGGACCCAAAGCCACCCAGCCCGACACACGCCAGCTCCGCGGAAGACAACAAGCGGCTGAATACAGTAACGCGGCGTACCAACAGGACCCAACTTCTCCACCTTCAGGCTCTGACCCATTCTCACTCCCGCTACATGGCTCTGCGGGACCCCAGAACGTGAAACCTGAGGATGAGTTCACTTTCAGTGCCCCGATGATTCAAGTACCAGGAGTGGACGGTACTCCAGGGCTCGTGTTCAGAGCCTGGACACAAACTGACATTCTGCAAGCCGCATCACATCTGCCAAACATCCACAACGGTACAGCGTTTGCAAAAGATTTCCTGATATTCTGTAAAGAATTCATGCCCACAGGTTCAGAGGTCCATAGACTGCTGGTTAAACATGTCGGCCCGACTGACTTCAGCAAAATCAGAACTGTTGTCACCGGAAATGGCTGCGATTCCAGATTGATGAAACTCAACTGGGGCGACAACGAGAACGGACCCTACAGAACCTTCATCGAGGCTGTCTGCGCTGAGATCGCCCTCAGATTTCCATCCAAAGTCAACATGGCTCTCATCAACTCCACCAAACAAGGTAAAACCGAAGATGTTACTTCCTATCATCAACGTTTAATGTCTGCATTCCAAACGCACAGCGGTCTTGAGGAGCCAGGTGACAAAGCCATCATGACTGTGTGGGAGACACATCTCAAAAACGCCTTTGTCAACGGACTGCTGCCCGACATCAAAGCCGCAACCGAACGCTCTGTGGTCGGCCTAGAAGACGCCCGACTCGACGAAGTGGTAAAACATGCACGCCACAATTACAAAGTGTTGGATGACAATCAGACCCGCCAGGACAGGCACAGCAAACAAACGGGAGAGAAGGCTCAACTTGCCATGCTTCAAGCTGTCCAGCAGATGACGCTGGGCGCAGAGGGAGGGAAACCGACTCCTTTCCAGCCACGTAATAACTATAGGAGGGCCAGAGAGAGAAACAGAGGAAGGGGGATGTACCGTGGTAGAGGGCGTTTCCAAAATGGCCGCCAAAGTGGAGTTTTTCGCCAGACTCAACCCAACGAATGTTTCGGCTGTGGCGAAACTGGTCACTGGTATAATGACTGTCCTCACTACGTCAACCAGGGAGATCCTCGTTTTCGAAATACAGGAGAGGGGGGGGGACGTGACTCATTCGGCACCTACTGACGTGATGCGGGGGAGGGAGACGACGCCCGGACGGGGGGAGCGGCTTCCGGCCGCAGGCCTCCGATGCAGGGAAGTAATATGCACACACACAGGCAAGACACACTCAAACATACATTTGCTCGCAATGAAGATCTGCTTCGCACGCTCGGTGACACTTGCACACACACATGCAAGACACACTCAAACAATCCTTCCTCCTTTCCCCTGACACACACACACGCACATACTGCAGAACAACAAGCTGCTCTCCTTTTCGCCATTTCACATTTGGAGCAACAGCGCCTGCTCTCATCCCAACGACACACGAAACACATATATGCAATGTTTTCATCACAATCATTCAAAAACATGCCGACTACTGTTGTTGTTGTTGAGGGAAAGGAGTTAGAGTTTTTGGTAGATTCAGGGGCCACTCACTCAGTAATTCAACAGAAATATTTTCCTCATCAGAAGATGAGCGGGCGGTATGTTTATACACAAGGGGCTTCTGGTTTAACAGTAACTGAGAAATTTAGCAGTCCAATGACGAGTGTACACACTGACTTGACGGACGGAAAACCCGACATTAGAGTGAAACATTCGTTTTTACTTTCGCCAATCTGTCCCATTAATCTGATGGGCAGAGACCTGATGTGCGCTTATGGCATCTGTTTGGCATCATCCCCTGACGGACTGAAAGTGACTAGACACAGAGCCATACAACACATGATGCAGATGACTGCTCCTGTTCCACTTCATGTTTATCAGTGGTGGATTCCTGTGAAGGAAGCCACACGACTGGTTCAAGACGTTGACACTCGTGTCTCGCCTCATGCAGAACGCATGAATCCAGAACATCTCCACTGCACCTCCTATGTCTCTCAGGGTGCAGATGAATCCTACGAGGATACGTTTTTTGAAGGCATCAATGATGCGATTGTTTGCTCTACCTTGTTTTGGTCAACATACAAATCTGCTGTTTCTGTGTCTCTCTCTCCCACACAGAAAGAACTATTTCGAGTGGCAGACTCGTCTCCTCACATCTCGCTGTCCAAGGGTCGAAATGACCAATGGCGTGATCTGGGACCGTTCGTGGCACAATGCGAAGCGCTCACTGACTGGGAATCAACAAATGATCCACTCGTGTTACGCTCAAAGTCGACTGGGTACCATCGTGGTTTTTGTGTTCTCCTGACGGCAGCTTCACGTTCTGTCTATGTTTTTTATGAACACAACAACAAAGCTAAAACGTTCGTCTCTAACGCTGTCTCTATTTCTCCCGCTCTTGCCTCTGTTCCACAGACACTCTGGGCGGCGCACAAATATGACGTGGGTTTGATCAACAACTGCCAACCGGTCGTCATTACTCCACGCTCTGACTTCCGACCCCACAAACACCAATATCCTCTGCGACAGGAGGCCATTGACGGTATTACACCAGTGTTTGAATCACTCCTGAAAGCAGGAGTGATCGTTCCATGTCCGGATTCGCCAGTAAGAACACCAATTTTTCCTGTGAAAAAGATCAGAGACAAAGACAAACCCACTGAGTGGCGTTTTGTGCAGGATCTGAAAGCAGTAAATGCTTCAGTCCATGCACGCGCCCCGAATGTGCCTAATCCATATACTATTCTAGCTCAGATTCCACCTGATGCTAAATGGTTTTCTGTTGTTGACCTGTCAAATGCTTTTTTCAGTGTCCCAGTCGACAAAGATTCTCAATTTTGGTTCGCCTTTAACTTCAATGGGAAACCTTACACCTTCACACGGCTGTGTCAGGGGTATACAGAATCACCAACAATCTACAATGACGCTCTTAGGGAAAGTTTAGAAAGTCTAACTCTCTCACCAGGCTCTGCCCTACTTCAGTATGTCGACGACTGCCTTATCGCAGCTCCTACTCAGGCACAGTGTCAGAAGGATACATTAAAGCTGCTACAGCACCTAGCACAGGAAGGCCACAAGGCCAGTCTCTCAAAGTTACAGTTTGTAACACAAAACGTTCATTTTCTTGGCCATGACATTTCAGGAGAAGGTAAGACTCTCTCCCCCAAAAGAATCGCTTCAATTGTTTCGTTGCCTCAACCAAACACTAAAAAACAGATGATGTCCTTTCTAGGAATGTGTTCATACTGTCGGTCTTTCATACCTAACTACTCACAAATGGAACAGCCATTGTCATCTTTGATCCACGGTAAGAATCTCACAGCACATGACAAAATAATTTGGACAAAAGAAGGCCATGACGCTTTCACGCAAATGAAATGTGCTTTGCAAACTCCTCCTACTCTAGGGTTGCCAGATCCGCAGAAGCCGTTCACTCAAACAGTAGATGAAAGACAGAGCTGCATGACTTCCGTGTTGCTACAATCTCATGGCGACAAACTCAGACCAGTGGCGTATTTCTCCGCAAAGCTTGATCCAGTCGCTGCTGGCCTGCCACAATGTTTGCGTGCTGTGGCCGCGTGCGAAAGAGCGCTCGCAGCATCACGTGACATTGTCGGTTACGCGCCGCTGACACTGCTCGTACCTCACTCAGTCTCTTTGATCCTCCTCGAACAAAAGTCCTCTCATCTCTCTGCAGCGCGATACTTGCGTTATCACACATGTCTCCTAGACATGCCGAACGTAACGGTCAAACGCTGTACTAATCTTAACCCTGCATCGTTACTTCCTATTCCTGGGGATGGTGAGGAGCACAACTGTTTGGCTGAGCTCCAAGCTCAGTGCACTCCTCGTCCTGACCTGTTGGACACTCCGCTGGCCAACAGCGAGATGGTAATGTATGTAGACGGATCAGCCTCTCGCGATCCTCAGACTGGTACTAATCTTGTGGGGTTTGCTGTTGTTTCTGACTCTGATGTGCTGTGTTCAGGTTCCCTACCATGTCACCTCTCAGCCCAGGCAGCTGAGCTCATTGCACTCACTAAAGCATGTAAACTGGCTAAAGGTAAGACCGTTACTATCCACACTGACTCTCGTTACGCCTTCGGCGTTGTGCACGATTTTGGCGCTTTGTGGAAACATCGCAAATTCCTGAAGTCTGACGGTAAGCCTGTCCTTCATCACACTCTCATTGCTGAGCTGTTAGAGGCCATTCTTTTGCCTACAGCCATTGCAGTATGTAAGTGTGCAGCACACACTAATCAGACTAATGACGTACCAACAGGAAATGCACGAGCAGACGCGGCTGCCAAAGCTGCTGCTCGACGTCCGGTCCCCACTTCCTCTGCTCTCGCGTTTTCATGCGTGCAAGTTCCTTCTTCTCTTATAGCAATGCAAACTCTCTCCACTCCGGAAGAGCGACGGCTATGGTCTACTTCAGGGTGTACTTACACAGATGGACTTTGGGTGGGACCTGATGCTAAGCCATGTCTGCCTAAGCACTATTTCAATCATTATGCCAAGTTGACACATGGGTTAGACCACGTGTCAAAAGGAGGAATGTTGAGGGCATTAAATGAAACATGGTTCACAAAGGGGTTCACCTCATATGCACAAAAATTTTGTTCTGCATGTGTAACCTGTTCTACTCACAATGTAGGCAGGCCGGTAGCGGTGTCCAGCCAAGCTGCACATCCGCCTCCAACACGGCCCTTTGAACACATTATGATGGACTTTGTTGAGCTCTCTCCATCTGAAGGTAAGAAACACTGTCTTGTGATGGTGGACATGTGGTCAAAGTGGGTTGAAGTTTTTCCATCAAGCAAACAGACCGCTGCAACAGTGGCAAAGGCATTGATTTCGGAAATCATTCCTCGTTGGGGCATTCCTACGAAAATATCAAGTGACAACGGTTCTCATTTTGTAAACCAGGCCATTACAGAACTAAGCGCCTATTTGGGTATCGACTTAAGAACACACTGTGCTTACCATCCTGCCAGTGGTGGCGCTGTTGAACGAGAGAACGGTACCCTCAAAACAAAGTTAGCAAAATGTTGTGCTGACACTGGGTTACCATGGACAAAAGCCCTGCCTCTAGTGCTGATGTACATGCGTATGAGGAAACGAACACGCAGCAATCTGAGTCCTTTTGAGATATTGTTTGGTTTTCCTCCTCATGTAGGCACGGAAGCACCCACGGCACCGCCCCCATCCACCGCCTTATGCGAACATGAAATGTTGAGATATTGTGCGCAACTGTCCTCTGCTCTATCTAACATACGACAACAGGTGGCAGCTGCCCTCCCGAGGCAAGCGGAGGGACCGCTCCACAACCTGAAACCCGGTGACTTCGTAGTGGTGAAAGATTTCAGACGGAAGAACTGGAGAGCACAGCGCTGGCTGGGCCCGTTCCAGATCCTCCTCATCACCCACACGGCAGTAAAGGTAGCTGAGAGAGCCACTTGGGTCCACGCGTCACACTGCAAAAAGGTTCCCGACCCAGGAGAAGCTTCAGGTGAGCAAACACCTGCATCAAGTGCCAGCCAACGGGCACCACCGAAAGAACCATCGCAGGAGGACAAGCAGTGATTCACGGACGGGATCACAACGGGCAGTGGCCGACAGACACGTCGTGATCTGTGCTAACTGTCTACAACTCATCAATACCCCGAGGGAAAAGAAAAGGACAACAACCCGCCACCCATCACAACCTCAACGTGTTCCTGAGAAGCAGGGCTCGAAACGGAGCACACCCAGGCCTTTCATCATGAAGCATGATCTAGCTAGGAACAGACCTCTCAAGACAGAGGCAGAATAATCCTCTGGGGTCTGTTGAGACAAAGGCAGTCCACCCTTTGTGCTCTAGTTAGTCTGGTTACATTTTTTTATTATGTTAATTGTGGTTATGGTATAACCAAAAGAGTGGAGTGTAATGATAAAAAATGTTTTAACCTCCTCATGTTATTATCTGTGAGACATATTGCTGTTTAGAAAGTTCATTTGTACAGGCGTCTGGATGTCTGAACACATTGACCTATTTGGTCTAGGACGAAGGTCACTTTTCTTTCCCAGTCGGGACAAACCGCCGACGTGGTCTTTCTCTATATCAGCTGATTCTTGTTAGACTAAACATTTCTGCCTTAGTCTCCTGTGTTTTATCTGTTCCTCTCTGCCGGCCGGTATAAATATCTTGTTTGGATTTTGTGTCTTTAGAGCATATTCACAGCTCACTGCAATACGTGGTGGCGTTTTGTGTTCTCTGTTTGCAAACATTAAATTGACTTCTTGAAACTTTGATCATTCATCGAGACTCTGTTTTTGTTTTAGACACTTTGGATAAAACCAACTTCACTCCTGAACTTGTTAAGGAAATATTCCACAACAATATATAATTATTTATTTACAACTATATATCATTTCTCAGCAGGTGCTTCATGTCTCTCACTCCTTAACTGTCCGTGCTGGATCCGTCCCCGTTGTTTTAAAAAGCTAAATAAGTTATTAGCATGATGTCATCCAGCTAGCCAAACCTGTTTGGTGTTCAGCTAGTGGAGAAGCTTAGCATGTACCGCTTCCCTTTCCTGCTAGTCTGCTGTTTGATTGTGCAGTTTCTCCGCCACAGTTCTCCTCTCAAACGGCTCTTGGAGGAGTAGTGCAAACTGAATCTATTTGAGGACGCTGATTCAGCATTAAAGCATCATTGGCTAAACTGCTTCATAGACCCACCTCTTTGGGGCAGATTGCATGCTGGGTGTGTGATTGTGTGGTGTGTGTGTGTAGAGGTGCTCACAGATGGAAACCATGAGTGTGAATACAGATCGTGAGGACTAGTATAAATCTCAGTCAGCGATTATTGACTTTAAGTATTAGAGTAAATTTTACGTGTTCTGTGAAGCATAGAATATAATCGGGTCGGCGATCTCAGAGCGAGGGCCGGTTAGTAATGGAGGTGTGCCCAAAACCCCGTCGGCCTACCGGGGATTCCCCCGGTATCCCCTATGGCCAGCCCGCCCCTGTCGAGGAGTTCAGTTATATTGTGTTCAATTCCTACCACACCAGCTGTGGAAAGTAGGTGGGTAGCTTGACATTCAACAGTTTAAAGGTGGTCAGGATGATCCAGATTCACCTAGCCAGCTACAAAAGCTCACAAGGAATAATTAATTGAACATTAAATTGAATCACATTAAGGCATTCAAATATCACTTTAAATTAATTACAGCTTTGTATATATGGCTAACAACAGCAAATACAAATAAAAAAATAAAAAAATAATTATAATAATAATAATAATAATTAAAGCTGCGAGCAGCATTGATCGGGCCCTCGCAACTTCACGCACGGCAAGATCATGTTGCCAGGTCTTAAGCCTCAAATGGTTTGAGTGTACATCCGATATAATCATACATGTAAGCCTTTAAAGATCATTAAGAAAATGAATGTGTGTGAATGTGCTTCAGTGTTTGTAACATAACAGTCTGTCAGTTTACTGGGATGGGGTTCAACTCCCTGCAGTGTCCTGCTGATTGTATTTGGACTTACATGAAAGTTAACAAAACAGTACTGCCATTTGCTGTTACTTGATCACTTTAATTTAACACTTTTCATTTTAAGTTCTGTAACTTTAGATTGTAGTGTGAAGCATTCATTATAACGTTTAACCCGATTGTCACGAAGAAGCTCTGGACAGATCATTTATACTAATGCCCACTGACATGGTTTGAAAATCCACTGTTATCTAACATTTGCTCTCCAAGCATCTTAGTTTGCACATATTTAGATCAGAGAAGTCTTTTTCTCATGGTGTGCCCACAAACCCTTTCAATAAGTTCAGCGTTTGGGCCGCTGTAATTATAGAATCCTGCTTACGTCCGTGCTTATCAGTAGGTGGTGCTATGACAATGAGTTAATATTGGCATGCAGAAGTCCTAAAGCCATGACAGTCAACAAACGTGTCAAGTTTGGGACAGTTTTGACAAAGTACAGTCGAGTTACAACAGCTTGATGGATGATGGCGAACCATGTAAAATGGCCGTCACACCATATCCACGTCGTTCGATGAAACCTAAACCTTTTCGTAACTTTTAATCGCTAAGGTCTTTAGATTGTTCTGACAAAATTCTAAACTGATCGGATTAATTCCCTAGGAGGAGTTCGTAGTCCAGCACCTGGAGATGGAAAAAAAACACGAGAAATTCATACAAAATAAAAAATGGCTGACTTCCGGTTGGGTTTAGAGCATGGTCCCAAGAGACGTGTGTGTGTGTGTGGGGGAGAGGCGAGAGCACAGCTCAGACAAGTTATGATGTCGCGAGACTAAAATGGCGATAGACAATCGAGAGATCGCATTATCTACACGTGTCTGAAGCAGTTAGCTCACCCCAGAGCTACATTAGCTTAACGCTATATGTGTGGGTTAGTAAAATAAGAGAGAAAGCAAACAAAACAAAATAAGATCCTCCCCATCATGGTGGAGTACGGAAGATTGTTCTCTCATCTACAGAAACACGGCTGACTATCTTTGATTTCGCCCAGCCACGGGTCTGACCTTTGAACTGATGAAATAACTACTTCCGGCCTCACCAAAACGCAAAACCACTGTTTCCAGGATAAATAACTGTCTTGTCTCCTATCAGAGCAATATTGAAGGGTTTGGGAGGTACTCTCTCAGCCCTTCCATCCATGGAATTAGTGTGTGGTTCTGTTTGTTATTGTCTTGTCATTTCAATTTGCCTAAAACAAACTGGTCAGAGTTTTTCTTTCTCATCCATTCTCACTCCAGTAGCCTGAAGGCTGACCAGCTTTATGTTTCTTAGGGCTCTTCTTTCCTGCCTCAAAACTATCAAATATTTAACAGGAACAGAGACAGACAGAGGGACGGATAGATGGACAGACAGACTGATACACAGATGAGGATCTATCCATCCATCTATTTACTGACTTTGATTATATTTGCTATGATCTGATCTTTTGGATCGTCACTTTTTGGATGCCCCCTAAATCCTCAAATTTCCTGCTGGAAATAATTTTGGGTATTTGGGAGTTCAGTGCTGAAACATAAACTGTTGGAATATTTTCAACATGAGAAATTTCATATTTCTTTTAGTTTTTTCCCCGCCCAAAATAGCCGCATGACCAACTTACATTTGTTTTGTTAATGTACATGAAATTATTTTGCCAATAAATACAGGGATTTGTAAAATCATTCAATGTCAACATTCTTGTCTGGCAATAGGGTTGGGTTTGGGAAAGATTGTGATAGAGACAAATAAACCATGGTTAATGTATGATTAACTTTAGCCAGCTAAAACCATTGCTTAAGGTTACGGAATGGTCATCAACAAAAAGATAAGATTTTCCGTCCTCTGAATACACACTCCCATTGATTGAAGCCTACACAATGGACAAATTTGACCTCGTGTTTCCTGTTTCAAAGCAATCTTCAGCCAGTTCTGGTGCACTCAAGTCAGAGTTAGCCTTTGCTGAACTTGGACCAAGCGGATGTGTTCGCTCAGTCAGTAGACATACTGATGGTCTGTGTTTAAAAATACTATTTCCCATTTCTCTATTTTGTAAGAAATTTGAGCAAAGAACTGTGTTCAGTAGATATAATAAAAGTGTTTAATAATTCATAATTAAGAATTCATAATTAGTCATAATCATAAGTGTTTTGGAAATGCATAATTAAGATAAGCATAAAGTGTTTTAGGATAAGCAGCTAGAAGTAGAATTTGAGACATGAAGCTTTTGCCAAAGTTGCAGAAGTTTAACATTTATACTGAAGGATTATTATAGAAGGGATTAAGCAATAATTGACAGTCTTTGAAAGTGTTAGGAGCTCAGGGAAAGAGTCATGAAGACAGGCATTTACAGAAGTGCACAGGGAAGTTAGCGAATAGGAATTGGGATAAACGGAAGGGGAGGAGTTGCTAACGGATATGAGGGCGGGAGATAGAAAGTGTTTTTCTGCCTCTTTTTAGCGTGTGGTTGCCTGGGACGGCTGTGTCCTGGGACCAGAGGTAGTTTTTTCCAAAGTGGGTTAATATTGTAATATTTCTTAGGAGTAATTTACTCCATTGTGTAACTGTAATCGTACTTGCATCAGTGGGATTAAATTCCTTTTAATTGTAAACCAGTTTTGGTAGATTTATTGTTGCAGCGTGTCGACTGTACAAAGCAGCTGGACAGGTGCTCTGGCCTCCTCGCTGTGGAACAGACTCAAACTTCCACAATTTCCAAAATAGAGATGTTTTTTTCTACTATGTTTTGGACTAAAACTGTACCCTGTTAACAGTTTGTGATCAATCTAATTGATATTATTCGGGGGCTGTGTTTATGGCCATTTCCTTGCATGGAAGGGTAATGTGACTGTGCTGTTACTTTCCACCTTGCAAGGGCATATTACATTTTACATTGGAATTGTCCACTTACACATTTCTTAGGGATACTGAGATGGAACTATGTAAAAATGTGCCAATATGTATCTGTTACGTTAACCTTTTTAGTGTCTAAGGGATGAGGGGAGTAACGATGTAAAATTTCCAGGGAAAGAGAATCATGAGGAACAGATGAGTTAAGAAAACAATTAACTGTTCACACGGCAGCTACTGAAAACTACTTTCTTATGACATGAAAGCGACACTAGTTGACAATATATTAACAGCCCACACGGCTGGAACAGAGGTGATCACAGCTTCACACCGACTCAGACAAAGAAAAATCCTGCTTCATACGTCATCAATGGTGGACAAACGTGTTTCTCAGGAACTGGTACAGCAGTGTACTTTATACCTTTACACGCCATGGAAAACTCCGACCTGATTCGAAAGGGCGTGCGGACCCGGGCCAGAAATAATGCGAGCCAGGTGATGGATACATGGAGGCGATGTCCGTCAGTGGCATGAGTGGTGAGTATGTTTTTTTAGTTTGCTGGCACGTACACATTATGGATAATGAGTACCGGTATCTAGCTAGCTAGCAAGCTAGTCACTAACTAGCGGTCCTGGGACAGGCACACGCCACCGCGTCACCTCAGTTAGAGCAATCTTGGTGACAGTTGGCTAACTACGATAATGACAATATTAGATGACGATTTATCTGTTCATATGAGTGGAGTGGTAAAGATCTTATATCATGCTTATCACATGCCCAAGACCAGCAAATAGGGGTAATGGAATGTTTTAGGTGTATTAAATAATAAACAATTACTTTATATTAGGTGTTTCCATAGCCCCTACTGCAGAGCTGTAAGCCAAAAAAAAAATCCGATGAGTTGGAGATGTGTAAGCTGAGGGCAGAGTGGCAGAAGGAGAAGATTGCTTACCAAGGAGAGAGACTATCTGAAAGAGCAGTTGGCATTAGGTAACTAGTTTTACCGTGACAAATTACATTCTGGCAGAGTAGTGATCTAGTAAACAATCTACATGTAGGTCTCTTAGTTGCAACTACTTTGATCTCACTTTAGATTGAAACATTCAAACAACTTCATTCAGTGTAGTGTGTGTGTATGTTTGTTTTTTTTCTTAAAAAAACCGGAAGAGGTGGTGGCCCGGTACAAAAAAATTCTGAGGCAGTTCTGTAGAGGAGGGACCATCTCTGCTGCTTTCAAGCATGTTCGGGTAGACCGGAACACTGTGGTGGTCAATGCTCCAATAGTAGAGCTGTTCACTGCTGCGGCTGGCAAGTATAAGGATCTCCTTAAAAACTACAACAGTCAGGTGAAACTTAGTGTGTTTGCCACACAATGTGCCACAGCAATTCAGGAGGACCCAGCAATAGAGGAAACAATCAAAGCCTGTAAGGCTTCTGGAAAGCTGCTGCCACTAAAAAAGCTGTGATGGTGGCGCAGGAGATTAGGAGAGCTGACTAAGGAGCTAGCAAGATCAGCAATTGTACTCTCAAATGCTCGTAGTACTTGAATTTTGATACTGTGAAATATTTTTATATTATTATTTTATAAAGAATTTGTTTGTGGTATTTTGGCACTTTCTATGATCACAGAAATTTATTTTTGTTTTATATCCAGCCATGTTCTCATGGAGAATCAGTTTTTTTTTTTACATGACTCAATGGCTGAGAGCTATGTTCATATAGTGTTTGCATTGTTTGCTTCTTGAAATAAATATTGATACGTTCTTTATCACTTTGTTTTGTGTCTATTTGCCTTTTCTTTTCAAAAACTATGGGTTTTGAGGCACTGCTGGCCTTTCAATGTCATTTATAAATGCTTTGTAAGCCATAGATAGTCCTCACTGAGCTCACACAAAATAATTTACTAGTAACTACCTGAATTAATCATGAATTTCAGTATTAACACGCATTTATAAAGCACATATTAACAGTCCCTAACCATTAGTGCATATCAAAATCATTATATATATATATATATATATAAATGCGTGAATAATGTACATCTGAATAAGTTCTTAATATTTACTTCCACTTTATAAATGATATAATTAATCATCTACAACTCCTTAATAATTGGTTTGTAAAATGTATAATACCGGTACTTAATTAAAAATTGGGGACTTCATCAGTTATAAAGTATAAAAACACAATCATGAAACACATAATAGACCAGCTTATTAATCAAAAATAAAACATTTATAACTGTTATGAATTGCATACTAATAAGAGTTAATGTAGGAACAATGCTTTATAAATGATGAATTAAGTATTTACTCATACTTAAACTAATGCTTCATAGTGTGTAATTATTATAAAGCGTTAACCCCCAGGTCTCTTAATTGCAACCCTGTTTCCCTCACTTGCATCTTTTCCTTGTGTCTTAATCCCTCCCACCAAGGATGCATGGAGAGATGCAAGGAAACCATGCAAGGAGAGAGGAAACGAGGAAATATTTTTTAAGAGAAACGAGATGTCCTTTCCTCTGAAGCATCACGTGAAGCCACGGAGGATCAGCTGTCAATCGGCTGGAACAGCCGGAGAGACTTTTGAAAAGTTTGTGTCTGTACACATGATCACTGTACTTTTACTAATAAAGACAGTAATCATCACTGCCAGAGTAGAGATGTTTTTTTTTTCAACTGCATTGAGTATTCATACTGTGTTCTGTTTATAAGCGCAGGATCGATTTCTACCGACGGAATGAGTTTGTCTTATTTATGAATTATTGTGTACGAAATTTTAAATTGTGTTGTCATTATTAATTTACCCAAAATATGATTATGGTTTCTCTTGAATTCTCTTGAGTTCATTTATCAGACTCCATGTTTCGGCAGGAAATTAAAATGACATAACTCATCACCCCCAACACTCAGGAATGATCAGCCTCACGTGACTGAATGGAAATGAAGATAGATTATATAAAAATTGTTTCGTCTCTCCAGCTCTCTCTGACTTTAATTGTATCCATAATAACAGTTATTGGGGGATCATGAAAAGACAATTCTTTCTAATAAATGAAGAAAGTTGTTTGTGGAACATATATTTAAACCAGATGGTGAATCAGAAAACTAATCAAATATAAAACTACAGTTTAATCTGATCTGTGTTTACTCCGGTATGAAACTCCAGTGATGTTGAGAAAAATCTGATCAGTCCGATCGGCTGCAGCGTCCAATCACATAACTGATGAACAATGAGGGGGCATGTTGGCCGTTAAAACACTTCCTGGAAGGCTGTTCTCATGCATCCTCGCTCATGGCGCCTCAGAGATCCCTCCTCGATCCTCAGAGCAGAAATAAGAGCTTTGGAACGGCCGTCGATATGACGACGCAGAACAACTTCCGGTTCAAACGAGGAGCGAAGAAATGACAAATAAGAGACGTGGGATGTACCCCAAGTTGGCAGCATTTCAGTGAATAATTTATTCGCCTTAGGAACTGAACTAAAACTGAATAAAAAAAGTCACTCAAAGTTTTACTGTTGTTGGTGTTGCAATATATATTACTTTCTGCAGATTGTCAGTGCAGTTTATTGGATGCACATCTTCGGCCCCAGCACATCATATTAGTACTTATGTATCTGGACCATCTATAGTGACGTGTATTGAATGGTCCGAGATACACAACCAGATTGCCAGTGGAAAGAAAACAACTCCAAGCTGATCCTAGGATTCACACCTGCTCTCTCACTATCTTTCTGAGGTTCAACTAAAATATTCAGTCTGTACCTACATATTGCAGCAGAGCAGCTCTGTATTAAAATAGCTTAAAAGAGAGAGGAGGGGTTTTATAATTAGTGCTTGGAGATGCAGATTATGGCCTACGGTGATTTGATCTGACCTATTTTGGAGTAGGGCAGCAGACAGTCTTTGACAGAAATATTTACCCTGCTACAGTACTGCCTTTCTGACAGAAAGTGCTAGGTGGAAACACACTCCAGCAACTACTTGGTTTATCAGGATAAGATTGGTTTGATTGAAATCTTCCCCCTAAAAACAGGAGTTCCATTACTTACTGGACCACGGACTGTTTGTATTTTCTCCAACTCCAAGTTGGCTGAAATGTATTTGAATCAGAGCAATGTGGCACCTCAATATACGTCCACTAAAAGTGCACTGACAGGGCTTAGATTGTGTCTGACAACACAATGAAAAGGGTTTTGCTCAAGAAGAAGTTTCGTGAGGTAACATGTTGCCGGAAGACATGCTAGGCAAAGTTAGTTGTTTTGAAGTACAGAAAGCACAGCTTAAAATATTGTCCATATAATGGCTGGATATTTAGCTGATTTGACAATGGGAATGAGGTATTTGAGCCAGAGTATACGGAGGAAGAGCTCCTCCACATTGAAGAGCGGATGACCAGAGAGAGGAGGGGCAACAGGCAGAGGAGGGACAACCAGCTGCTGCAAGGCCACAGAGCTCGGGAGACTGGTGGAGTTCCTGTGGGAGCTGTGAACCTATGACCACAGAGGATGAATTCTGTAAAGAGTGGGGCCTGTTGCTGCTTAATATTCAGATTTCATACCAAGACTTCTTCTTGAACAAGAGTAGGATATTACTGGTGCCTTTGTATGTAAAAATGCGCGCAGAATAGTTTGGCACTTTTAGTGGACGTAACATTACATTTATGTGTGCAATTGCTCTCGCAGCTCATTTAGCGGCTGCCTTCTGCAACATTCTCCCTCAAAACTGAACTAATTAAAAAATTGTCCGAATTAGTCAGAGACACAAAAACATGGAAAATAGGGTCCAGGTTGACAAATACAAAGGCTACCATTTAATCAAGTGCTTTAACCCGAACCACTAATTAACTAGGGTATATTTTGTCAAAACCACAATATTTTCCTATTCTTAACCATAGTATCGATCACTCACATATATTGTAGAAAGTGTGAATTTCAACATTGGTGTTGGACAATTAAAAAATAAAACAACAACTGTTGTGTAACAGGCCATTCAAAACATTATCCACCAGAAGATTTAAAATGATGAAGTCATGTTACATTCAGTACACTCTTTAAACATCTTATACAGAAAAGGTCACTGAACAGTTCTATTCTCAAATAACATCAATACCATAACGGCATTATTATGGGTTACATTGAAACTTGAAGGGTATGCAGTTATATATACAGTTCATGGTCACAAAAAAGAAGCCAGTAAGAGGTAAAAGGCACATGTAATAGAGATGTGAGAGAGAAAGTATATGTCTTTAATTTACAATTTACAAATCTGCAGAGTTGAGGAATGTATTGATTTATCATTTGATAGGGCCAAAGGTATTTTCAGACTTCACACATACCCACACATGCACAAAAACTAATGAGACCTGCAATGTGAGCCCTCTACACAGGCTGCAGAACCAAATGCACGGCTGTAGGCCTCTATCTGAGCGGGACATCAGGACATGCACTCCCCGATATAAATGTCTGAAGTGGGAAAGACATTTGGACTCAGGAACTGAAAGTCACATAAAGTTGTGTTACACACTGAATGACGACAATTTCCATTCAGTTTCCAGATGAATTTTTTGTTACATTACAGTCATTTAGCAGATGCTTTTATCCAAAGCGACTTACAATTCAGTATCTATCTATACACGGTAGGCAAAGCTACAGGAGCAATTTGGGGTTGAGTGTCTTGCTCAAGGACACATTGACATGTGACTAGTGGAGCCGGAACCGGGGATCGAACCACCGATCCTCTGATTGAAGGATGGCCCTGCTCTCCACTTAGCCATGGTCAACCCCCAACTGTGCTGTGAATACAACAAAAAAGACAGTTTCAGATGAATATCTGCTTCTTTTGCTGTTATCTTGACTGTCCTTCCCTACGGCTGGGCTAACTTGCTTCACTTAGACACAAAGATTACAACAGAACAGACTTAGACTTACAATGCTAATATTCTGATGTTTAGCAGGTACCACGTTCACTATCATGTTTTATGCTAACATTTGCATATGCTTACATGCTAACATTTGCTAATTGCCACCAATACAGTACATCTGAAGTTGATGAGAATGTAATTAGTTTTGAAGGTAATTGGCCATAAATGTAAGGCCTATGTGTATCCTCCACCAAAGTCAGAGGGATTCGTCCTCTGGGTAACGTGCAGTCTAACCTCAGAAGTGGACATTAAGATACATTTAGATTCAGGGCACTGAAGAGACAGCAAGTAAAATAACTTATCTGGCTTGATGCTCCTCAGACTCAATTCAGAGAAAGATAGGTCTCAGGGCAGAGGGAAAATGCCAGCAGTGTTCAATGGCTGCTATTGGACAAGGTTTGATTCCATTTTCGATTGAGTATGTCATTCGATGTCTCTCAGTCCTCTAACCAAGATATCTCAGCATGGTAATGAGTGTTATTGTGTAAGGGCTCTATAGGTAAATGTTTTTGTTTTTCTTCTTGTTCCCAGAACCGAGGAGAGGATCATTATGCAGCGGGGAAATGTAGCCTCTCAGTTGCAAACTCCCACGTGTTTAGTCACTTTGAAAATACACACACACACACACTAGCACGAACACACACATGCAGACACATTTATAAAAGCATCTGCACAGAGTGTAGGCGTCGAGCAGATTTTCAGGTGCAGATGAAAAGCTTCTGCTGTTATTCTCTCTGCTGACAGACGAGGAAGACAGTGTGGGAGCAGAGAGAAGCCAAAGGGTACCATACTTCCCTGCTTGATATTTCAATGCCAACTACTGCATGTACTCATCATATATAAACAGATTTTAACATTCAATTTGCACTGCCTTTTAAATCAGTGTAAGGGCATTTTCCACAGAGTTTACATGTCATTAGACTGCTTGGAGATAACGTGTGTGTAATCCCCAGAAACAATGTATTCCTCATCTTGGTCTGGCTCGACTAAACCTAAAAACCCAATCAGAGATATGGGCAGTGGTGGCTGGTCAATAGAGGGTGCTGGCCCCCCTTGAGCCACAACAAATGAACAATTAACAAAATTAACAATAAATAATAGTTTTCAAAATATAGAATGCACCCAGTAATATTCATTCAGTTGAACGAGTTTTGACACTGCTTCAGTGTCAAAACCTCTACCTCTACCTCTGTAATTCTGGCACGTCAAAGAATACGCCCAACATGTCAAACTAAAGATCTGATTGGTACAAATTCTATTGTCGTTGTGTTTCCATATAATTATCAAGCAAATTTTAAGAGATATTTTCGAAAAAGAAATGTGAAATATGTGTGTTTCCTGGTTTCTGATTTGGAACAAATAAACTATGGTATGTAGTTTGCGCAGAAGTTGGTGCTAGAGGCTACACATGGCTGTAATCAGCCAGTAAACAGAGTAGAACAAGTAGAGGTTGCGAACCAGAAACAAAACAAGTCGGCTCATCTACAAGAGAGGTCTTAAGACATTTTTTTTAATTGTGCTTTTATGTCAGCTTCTTTGGTCATGCTGTCTGGAAATGATGCCAGTATACATTTATATCCAGGAACATGCCCACAGGAGAATAAGCTAATCAATCATGTGAGTTAAGTGTTTGCTGCATCAGAATTTATTCGGCAAATGGATTATGGTTTCTCCATCATCCATTTAGCAAATCAACTCTTTTTCGAGAAAGACAAAACACAACTCAAGCGGGCAGAAGTGTTTTTGTTGAAGGATGACGTTTACCTACCTGCTCAGGTACTCCGTTGTCTACCTGCTCAGGTACACTGTACACTACCTGTAAACAGAAACATTTTTAATCTTTGAGAACAACTCAAGATTTTTGTCTCAACTAAATCACATTCAACATTTTAACAAAGTTAAAAATCCTAAGAGTCAACATCAAACAGCAGACAGACATAAAGGCCAGCTGCTGAACAAAGTGGAGCTTTTAATAGCTAAAGAGACAGATAGGAAGTTGATTGAGAACAGTGGATTTACACTTATCAATTGACCAAAAACACAACTCCAAATGAATGCTAATGTTGCTCAGTATCTGCTCGATGAGTAAATAGGGAAGTGTTTGCTAACAACATAGGCTTCAGCATTAGATCATGAGGGGAAATGAACACCTTTGCAACATTAGTCAGGCTTTATTCTTCACTGATCAACACATCTGATAAAAAAGAATGTAGATCTCATTCAACAGTTTTCAAGAAAAAACAGTGTGTTTTAACATTTGGCTGCATTGTCTTCTATCTGTTCCTGTTTGGAGTCCAGCACTGTAGACTGATTTGAGTTATGACTGACCTTGCAAGGGCATGTGTTAGGAGATTTGGCGAATGAGCCCAGATTGTGAAGAAGATAGTTGATCTTCCATTCACTGAGATGGACAGTGTCAAAGGTTTTGGCATCAAGTAATCATTGTAAACAACGATTTTGTGTGACATACGGAGGGCCGGTAGAGGCAAGTCACGATTCGCAAGAGAGGGTGTTGAACATGGTGGAGGTCAAGACAGCTACTCCAGGAAAAAGAAAAAAAAAAGGGGGGCAAGCCAAGCGTGAGCCTGACGTTGACCTCTGTGATCTCACACTTTACATTCCACAAGCCGTCTGGATCATCAGCTCTCAGGGGACAAGATTTGGCCTAGAATGAGCCTGGACAGCCATCTATTGGCATTCAGGGGAACTCCAAAATCACCTTACACTTGAACTATATGAGAGAGGCTCTGTTTCTTTTTCGAGTTTCTCGAAATATAGTTGGAGTCTTTAATCCTTTAAAAATATATTATTTTTTTTGTTTGTTACTTTACCAGTTACATTTTTATCAGCCGTATATTTTACACGAGCTTCTCTGATTTATCAGGTTCTCCTGCTAGGACATTTTGTTCATTTCTTATTTTATATTTTTTACTATCTTATCCTTTATATTAAGCGGGGATTATATACACACCGCTTGAGTGTTTTATGCAGTTTTTACAAACTGAGCATTTATTTTTGGTTTTAAAACTTTTTCAAACTTTTATGTTGAATATGTTTTATGTTGAGTATATATTGGGTTTAACCTCTCATCCCTGAGGTTTCCAGGTTAACCACACCGAATCTCCAAGATCGGGGCAGGTCCAGTTGGACCGGCGGGTGGTACCACTGTCAGACTCGCCAGAATCACCCACTGCTCCCTCTCTGTCTCCCAACGTCAACATGACCCTGACCTCTGTCTACTCTGTGGACAAAGAAAACGATCCCCGAAACGTGTACGGGCCCGTACGTGATGCAACGGACCTGATGGGCAATCAGCCCGATCTGGGGAGCACCGGCCTACCTGAGAACCGGCCTTCGCTGACCTGGGTCCTAATCAGTATCCGAATACTGAAACTGAACTTTCCGTGGGCCCGGGAGCCTGCATCGACTCTAACGACCAGTGTGTAGAGGAATATGTCATCTGGGACAAGAGAGCGGGCTGAGACAGGTGTCTCAGACGGGAGATGCTGAACTGTCGACATTGACGGGTGCTGGTGTGGCTCGCATGCGACTCTGGACATTGACTTTTCTGCTCTAGGAGAGAGGAGAAAGAAAAAAAAAAAAAAAAAGGTTGCGGTGGTTGTATTTTGTATTTTCTGATATATTCAACGTTTTGTATTTTGGACTCGCATGATATCTTATAGGGGTGGATTTTGTTTTTAGGGGATGAGGAGCATTTCCCTTTATAGTTGCCTTTTCTTCTTTTAAACTATGTTTTCAGATAAGATTCATTTTCTTTTTCCTCTTATTATTTCAATGGTATCATTTCATGTGTTGCGTTTCGATATGATTCCGATTTCCGTTGTTTTTCTGGGAATACCTGCTTGTGTGCATTTTGATGATACAGCAAAGGTCCATCATAACTTTTGTGAGAGTATAAGATCTTCTATTTTTCGTGCATTTAGAGCCATTTGAGAGAGGGTGTTAGGAGATTTGGCGAATGAGCCCAGATGGTGAAGAAGATAGTTGATCTTCCATTCACTGAGATGGACAGTGTCAAAGGTTTTGGCATCACGTAATCATTGTAAACAACGATTTTGTGTGACATACGGAGGGCCGGTAGAGGCAAGTCACGATTCGCAAGAGAGGGTGTTGAACATGGTGGAGGTTTTGTGAAATCGTGATGCCTCTACACAGCCATATCCTGGTTATCAGGAGTTAAAACAGAGAGGCATATGACTGAGTCTCTTATAAGATTGCACCTGTCGCCCAGACATGTTTCTGTTGTCACACACACACACACACACACACACACACACACACACACGCTAGCAGGGCGTGACCCATAGGTTCACTCAGGGGACATCGGCCAAGGGTCGCTGAGGTTTGCACTCTGATGGCGTTCTGCCTCAGGCCCGGCCAGGGGTCACTATGTCTCTGGACTCATGAGTTATGACGACATTTAGGACCACAGGGTCAGCATGAACGGAGGGAGGGGGTACTTGCCCCAGGTGTTAAGAGTATAAGAACTCTTGGTTTTCGAGCACAAAGGACTTCTTTAGCTGGAGCTGAGCTGACGCCGAATCGAAAAGAGCTTAGAGAGGGAACCCCGTGTGGGTTCCTACCCACACGGGGGTAAAACTTTAACTTTTTAAAGAGCTCCGGATTTTGAGGGTCAGAGTTTAAAAAAAATACTTTGCAGATTTTGAGTCAGGAGAGAAGCCCACTCTGTCCAGACCTGCGCTGGGTTAATCGTTAACTTTTTCTCCGTACATCGGGAGACAGTCTGCTGGCTGAGTCAGAGTTTTTTAAGATCCTTGGTTGAGGGTTAGCAGTTGTGTGGGGGCAACCCATTAGCAAAGGGGAAGCTGCGTTAGTTAATCATTCAACTTTTTTCCGTACGATTGAACTCTGTCTGTAAACTGCTCTGAAGGAGTTTTTGAACACTTAGGTGATTTTTCAGTTAACAATTTTTTCTCTGTATTTGGACCAAGAGATTAAACTTTGATTTGAATACAAATAAACAAGTAACAAATTAGTTTCTTCGATCGAGTCGGTTTCTTCATGTTTTCTTGAGAAGCCAGCCAAAGGAGTGGTCACACCTCATCGGATCACCTTCTGCCCCTGAGGTAAGTTTGAGAGCCATCCAGCACGGTACACCACTGATTGCATTCCTGATATGCACAAACCACACTGATACTTATTCAAATTAGTTTCGCTCTAGTTTAGGCCATGACACCCGGGAGAGGCCCGCTTGCGTTTGAAAGAGCTTTATATCTGTTTGGGCTCTAAAGCAGGGTCCTATCAATTTCGAAAGGATTAAGGAAAATTTTACATTAAAAGCAAAAAGGTTAATACAGGACTTTTATAAGACCGACTGCTAGTCTGAGCGACCGATTACACTATCAATGTGTTTTACTGTGGGGCGATTCAGATGGGACAGCAAGCAAGCCATCGACCCGGCTCGTGTCGGCAATTGAAGAATATTTAGTGCAAACTCAGATCCCGGTAGAGGTCACTCTTAAAGTAGAGCAGTTCACGAGGCAAAACAGGGATAAAAATCCGGGAACCCTTTCTCCCCATATCCCCCGTAAGGTCAGGTGCGCAAATCATATAGAGAACGAACTGAAAAGCTCGTCTCCTACTTCTCGTTAGTTCATCGCCGGCAGAAGCTCCTTCAGTTTGTGCATCAATAACTACAAGGATTTCCTCCTGCTCAAACTTTTGTTCGTTTCAAAACAAAAGGCCTCCTATTTGTTTATTACTAATTAAATTAAAAACATTTTGATAAGGAATATAGTTTTAATAACTCAAATAAAAAAATTTAAATAAAAATTGAATTAATTAATTTTTAAATTTTTTATTTATCAAATAAAAATAATTAAAAAATCGTGCGGGGTCACCCACCATATCACGTAACACATGTTTTATTTTTTTTTATTTTAACAATTTAATGAAGTTATTAATAACCCAGATGTAGATTTATATACAGTTAGCCATAATGGCTGTTACTGTGTTTGAAATGACTCTTGTAAATATCATGTTGATTTTGACATTTGTAGGCAGATCGCACAGGTTTCCCCGTGGTATGATTTCTACAATAGAAGTGGCAAGTGCAAAGTCAGCACAATGGCCACATTCATGAGAAATGGGCCAGGTTGAAATATACCATCTTTCTTTTAAGGCATTGTGAGGCCTTACAATTCATCTTTTCCTTGTTCCATCTAAATCCAAAAGCATCTCTGGGTGACTGTGGTTCAGTAGTAGAGCAGGGTCGTCCTTCAATCAGAAGATTGGCGGTTCGATCCCCGGCCCCGCTAGTCCATGTTGATGTGCCCTTGGGCAGGACACATAACCCCAAATTGCTCCTGTAGTTTTGCCTACGGTGTGTGAATGTTAGATAGTCCTGTTGGGCAGGTCATCACCTACCATAGTAGACCACCCTGCCATCAGTGTATGAATGGGTGAATGATGACATGTAGTGTTATTAAAATGCTTGGCTTGGTCGGAAGACTAGAAAAGAGCTAAACAAGTACAGTCCATTTACCAGACGATTAAAATGTAAAGGTTGTCTGATGCGTTTTGAAACAAGCACATCTGGGAATGAAACTTCAGAAGCAGAGAGGCAGATCAGAACAATATGATACATGTAACGCTGAAGAGCTTGGCAGAGACACATAAGACAATCCGGCAGGGAACAACTGCAAGTGAGGGGATCTAAATAGTGAGGGACTAATGAGGGAATGGGCTGCAGGTGAGAAGGGGGTGGAGGACCAGGTGAGGGGAATGAGAGATGATGTGTGTGAATGGCAGGACCTGAAATGTGAGTTAATTAAACAGGCTGGCAGGATGAAAACAATTAATATGAAGGGGAATTCGTGACAACGGTAGTTATTTTAAGCAGAACAATGATCTTTTCCTAAACCTAACTGAGTAGTTTTGTTACCCAAACCTAACTAAATTGCTTCCTGGAGAAAATTGACTGGGAAATTGACACGTGTCCACTTTTTTAGTTACACTATGTTTAACATGACGAGCTCCAAATCCACTAAACCAACCTGCGTTTTAGGATTGGCAGAGATGGGTCATTTCAAATGTTCATCACACAATAGTGTAAATAATTGAAACATGTCAAATGTTAGTAATCTAACATGCAACGCATGCAGACTGTCAGTGTGAATATACACCCAAATGTGGGAAAGATTTATTGATAATGAATTAAGTGTCAGTTTCATGATCCATAATGACGGGCAGAGACCTGCCAGACATGGTAACGATAGTAAGTTTGCTATGTAAAGAGCTGCTGCTGCTGTTACACACTGAACTAGTGCAGATCCGCCTACATGGGCTCATCAACAGAGAGGGCTTAAGTGCAATTGCTGGACCATTAGCTTTGCATCACAGGCTTTTAGACTCCCACCTGCCTTCTCGAGTGGAATATGGCTCTCTCTTCTTGTTCTCTCTGCTGTTACTTCCTCTTTGACTTGCCAAATTGCAACTGTTTTATTTAAAAGTTTAGTGGATTAGATTTGGATCATATTAGGATTGATAAATGTAGTGACATTTACAGGAAATGAATTGTTTATTCAAGCACGGTAATCCATTTTGCCCGTGTTAGTCCAATAACATGCATGTTGGTAATGTCAGCAAATTGAAGATCGACTTAATATTAATAATGCAGGACTCACTGCACTGCCTGCATCAGGTAACGCTTTTTCACCAACACTAATGTTGAATGCACACTGCGGTTGTATGTAGTGGCAAATCAAGGCACTTATTAACTTAGCCTACAGTAAATTAGCCTAATGGACACAGAATTTTGAATTACCAAATGTTTTCATTTTAACATGCCATTTACCAAGATGCACAGCCACAGATGAATTCATTTGAATACACTGCTGCTAAGCCTGTGTTTAAGACATGTCTGGGAAGTAAAAATTATGGAATTTCAAAATGCAATTGTGCAGTGTTTTTTCTCATACCTAAATAACAGCATGGGTCGTCTGCCAATGACTCCCAAAACATATATGACCAGTCTTTAACATTGTAAAATGAAACTACTTTGTTAGGTCTCGGAAAAAAAATTATGGTTTGGGTTGAAAATGAGTACATTTGTTACTACATACATGTGATGTACCATACATAACTCTTTTGCTTTCACACAGGGCATACACGTCTGTCTCCTGGGTCAATGTCCTGTGTTTGTTTGACCCATCCAGCCAACAACTAACATAAACATGAGTCGTAGCAAGCTGTTTACATACAACCTATGCAACTGTTTATTTCGGTGAGGAGGGATTGGATGATTCTCATCGAAGACGGAAGTTTATTTTGAAAAGATCGTATGCATGTTGTGGAAACCCAGAGGCAAAAAGCCTCCTGTGGACAGGTGTTGTAAATTAGCATTTCGCTTCAAACACTTAACACGGTGCATCTGGGCTTTGTGCATGAATGTATGTTACAATTCTAATGGTGTGATGTCCATATCAAATAAAATAAACATAACATTATTATGAGATAGTAAGTCATTATTTTGAGATAGAATCTCATAATGACTTACAGGATCTGTATTTTTCCACAGTGGCAGAAACGGGCTTCCATACATTTTGCCATGTATTTATTAATTACTTAAAACAAAAAAGAATTCTGCATTTCCCCCTGCGCCCCACCTGTAATACCACCACGCCCCACTAGAGGGGCACGCCCCACAGTTTGAGAACCACTTGGTTAGGGTAAAGGGTAGTGATGTTACGAGATGTGCCGACGCTTCGAAGCGTGTGTCGAGTAATGGAGGGGGCGTTTCCTTGAAGCGCGTATCGAGGCTTGCTTCATGTAGGGGAGGAGCCAAAAATGATGACGTCCGAAGCCTCGCTGCCCGGCTGTACCACGTGACTGCTTCGGGAAGTGGTTCAGAGTTTGCCGGGAGGTTCGACAGCAATATAAACCACTCAGGCTCCATTCAAAATGTGGGTTGTTGGTGGAGAGTTGCGGTCAGTTGAGAGTTTGGATAGTTTGGAGAGAGAGAGATAGTTTGGATAGCGTTTATATAGTTTGGAGAGTTTAGAGAGAGAGAGATAGTTTGGAGAGTTAGGAGAGTGAGGAGAGAAGGATAGGTGATGGAGCCAGCTAGGAAGAGGAGGATTTCCCCTGTGTGGGAACACTTAGTAACATGATCTGTGGTTTCCTCTTAGGTAGCAAACTGTGGCATCGTTTAGACACCAGCGTCATGGAGGCACGGAAGACTCACAATGTAACAGCAGATGTCACTGTGGAGGTCCAGCGCTACCTTTCCGAGCCAAATATAAGCAGGCTGGAAAACCCTCTGGAGTACTGGGAGAGGCAAAAATTCCTGTATGCAAATTGATATAGACTTGCTCTTGCGTTTTTGTGCACACCAGCATCTTCTGTACCCTGTGAAAGGGTGTTTTCAAAGGCCGGAGAGGTCGTGTCAAAAAAAAGGAATCGTTTAAAACCAAACACTGTTGAGAAACTGTTATTTCTGAATAAAAATGAATAAAATGTCCCGTGTCCTGTACATCACTGTCCAAGTTCCACAAGCATATTCAGTCCCCTCTTCCTAGTTCCACAAGCACTTTCACTGTCCTCTGCCTGCATTTTCCTAAAGTGACATAATAACATCATTACACAACCTGCCATATCATATGACACTACCATTTTGGGGAAATTCACACACAGAATACATTCAAAAAATATATAAAAATATTTTATTATGCACATATGTGATCATTTATGTACAGAAATTATTTGGTCATACATTTTTGTAATTCAGTCATTCCCAACAGCCATAACAGACATAACAATTCAATGCATCACATTATGTGGTTCAGATACAGCTGCCTGTGATTATACACTTGGCCAGTAGGTGGTATCGTGTGCACATGAAGCATCGAGTAATGAACCCTTTCTCGAACCAATTGGCTGAAGTGTTGCGAGGCCTCATGAGGCTTCATCTCGCCATCACTAGTAAAGGGGGACTTGGTCAAACTCAACAAAAGGTCCCTCCCGGTCGGGGTCTTTGGCCTTCTGTCTACACCCAGTGTGAGACGATTCCTACGTCCTGTTTGGGCAGAGGAGAGGTGAGTCTGCTGCATTACCTCTCCAGATGCAGCTCCTCTCCAGAGGTGCCGGAGATCCTCGTAGTCTTCTGCCCAGTCTGTCTGCCACTGCTCAGCTCTGTGAACATATAATCTCTCTAATTAGCTGATGGGCTGCAGGTGTGACCAATGCCACGTGCCTGGTGGCTGCAGCACCTGCACTGGATAGTATACTCCCTCTATCACCTCCTCCAACCTGAGCTTGGGGATCCGCCCTCTGTGCTGTCTGCTCGGCTTTTCCCCCTGGTTTGCCTCAATGTAACGAGCGGAAATTGACACGTTTTGCAGGGAAATGCATGAAATATGAGGAGTAACTTTTTGTAGAATGTCATACGAACATGGTATGATAATACATTGCTCAATCAACACGTCACTGACTAAACAAGATTAGCTACTACTGTAAACTAGGGGTGGGAATCACCAGAGATCCCGCGATACGATATTATCACGATACTGCGATATTATCACGATACTGCGATATTCTGAGTATTGCGATAACATAGGCCTATATTGCGATTTATTACTTTTTTCAACTTCAAATTATGTCCCCAAAGGAAAACTGTGTCAACATGTTTTATCTAATAAGATAAAGTTTTCAGTCTGTTCATCTCACTTCAATCATTTTTATTGTAGCAAAATATGATTGTCAAGCAGACAGACTGACCAACAATGTCATAAATGTTGTATGAACCTGACAAACTGAACTGTTTGTATTACTACATAGTCCAACTTAACAAAATGCAAACGTGTGGACTCAGTATATGACCTATAACTTATATAAGTAGGATATGAGAGTTACATAACTCAGTATAACTTGCGATGCGTGGACGTCGAGGGCAGAGAGACAGTTATGCGCTGCATCTCCCCATGAGCCGGCTACTGTTGGCAGATTTAACCCCGTTGTGAGGCCAGATGTCTCTATCTTTGTTTTGACCATCTTCCTACCAATCACGCTGACCCGGGACCTTTGCTGACCTCACCAGAAAACAACTCAGCACCATCTAGTGGACTGAAAAAGTAATTGATTTGATTTTTCTAAACATTTTTATAGTTTATATAATAAAAGATCAACACTTTGCGTCCGTGTATCGATACAATATCGCCACGCAAAATATCGCGATACTATGCTGTATTGATTTTTTCCCCCACCCCTACTGTAAACAGGGATTTAAAAATCCCATATGTAAAATGATTATATTCCTATTGCTCCGAAGTGATCCTGCCATGAGCCACTGCCAGGAGAAATACCAATTCAATCAGAAGTCAGCTGAGGGTAGAGGAATTGTGTGAAAAATAACCCTGCTACAGTAGCCGTGCTCTCTTGGCTTGTGTTTGTGTGTGCTGATACTAAACAGTTATTGTACAGTTCACTTTTCATGCTGCTTTTCCTTTGCTGCAGTACTTCAGGATTTCAGTACTGCATGATTTGGTGACACCTACTGTTACTTTGTAAGTTCATTGTCATAATACAGGCCCTACAGTTCTGCTTGAAATGACTTGTGTATCAAGCTGTAACGGGTGTGGTAAGGACCCAGAAGCAGTACGACAGACACACTGAATAGTTGGAATCAAAGCTTTATTCTCAACTGAACACACAACAGGTAACGGTCTAGGATATGCACAGGTGTAGAATCCCACACGGTGGAACGCCAAGCCGTCAAGGGAGAAGGCAGACGGAACTCCGAGGAAGCAGAGGCAGAATATCGTGGTCTGGGACAGAAGGCTGAGTGGTTTACCGCGGCAGAGGCAAGGCGGAGAAGTCCAAACAGGCAGGGTCGGTAATGGGAAATCTGTCGTAAATAGTGAGTGCATCAGAGTGAGCAGGTGAGAGTGATGAGCTGATGAGGGGAGTGAGAGATAGAGTGACAGGAGAGAAGGGGCAGAGCTGTGACACAAGCCAGCAAAATCACCTTGAACAGTCTGTCAAAACTAATATATGTGTTTAAGGCACAGCTGAGAGGATTCATCATGTTGTTCTAAAAGTCTACAAGAGAGTTATCAATGTCCATTGATAAGATAACACAGAACCCATCAGCCAGTGTTGTTCTCTGCTTTCCATGAAATGCACTCATGAACTGCCTTTCATCTTCCGCACCACATCCAGTAAGTTCAGCCATTGTTTCTACTGAATTCTTGGTACTTGGGAGCAATTTAAATCGCAGGTGAGTCTGGGGGATTCTACCAGGAACACTGAAAATTGGAGACAACAATCTTAAACTTCCATCCATGTTGCCAGTACCCAGAGCTACCTGCTCATTTGCGAGCAAAGGTTTTGAGTCTTTTGGCGAAGCGAGGCATCCAAAAAATGGGGAAGTCGTAGAGCTAGCAAACGTCTAAATGCTTTTACTGGGAAAGCAGTCACATAGAAAGTAGCCCAATTGGGCAAAAACTTGCACAATCTGTACAACTAACTATATTTGAACACATTAAGCCACTCTTCTAAAAAACATGAACCTGTCGTAAATAGTGAGTGCATCAGAGTGAGCAGGTGAGAGTGATGACTCTCACCTGCTCACTCTGATGCAACTCTTCTCTTTACTTACGTGTTCAACATTATTTCTTCAATGGCAGATTTTCCAGTGGGAAAATAAAAATATTCCTTGATTCGCAAATAATCTCCTCTGAATTGAAATAGTTCCTCTTCCTCTTATTCTGTTAACTGTTCCTTTAGCACTATCTCCCTCTGTTCTCCCATTCCCTCCACTCTGTGTTTCACCCCCTCCTTCCTCCCTGCTGTATCGCCGACACAGTGTGCCATTGAGTTGACATTAATCTCACCTTCTGCATCTCTTCTGTCAGCTCTCAGAGCTTCCACAGCTCCGCTCCACCTCATTACTGGTAGTCAATCACAATGCAGGACTATTCTCCAGGGAGGAGGAGGAGGAAGGTATATGGAGACTGACAGGCTTCAGAGTGAAGGAGAGCCACTGACATATCACACACTCGGTCTGTGCGTCATTTTGCATCTTTGACTTGTGTGTGTTCATGTGTACCTCGAGTGCTGAAGGCGGGGACATCATGTCTCATTTCTTCTGCCTCCTTGGTTCTCATTAAGAACAATACGTGGGAGAGATTCATGTAACAACTTATTTCATTGGCACTTTCACCCAGTTTGTTCATTAACTCATTGCTCATTACACACACACACACAGATGCCTGTAGCCTACAGTATCTGCCCATTCTCACTCCCAAGTCGTCAAATACAGCACCAGATCTTATGTAACATACTTAACTTAGGTCGCATCACTTAACTACATATAAACATACTTATTTGAACCCAAAGCATGATCTGTTCCTACACCTGCCCAAATGGTTGTCTGGGAACACAGATGTTTATTTTGGAAAGACAATGTATGCATGTAACAGAAATGGACAACTGACACTAGAGGGGAACGTAGAGCATCAGTGTAGACCAAATACATTGTAGATGTAAGTCACCTCGTATATAAACCTGCTGTCAGTGGACCCCCAGCTACCTCGAGGAGTATGGCCCGTGTCACACATTAAACCCAGACACTCTGTGGAGGGAAGGGAAGAGTTGATTAGACCTGTATTTTCTTATCACTTTGAAGAAAGAAGAAAGAAGAAAGAAGAAGAAACCATTTTTATTGTCATCTACATTTACACATACACAAAATTTGACCCATCCCTGGATATAGGGAGCAGTGGGCTGCCATTGATCGGCGCCCGGGGAGCCGCGGGTTCAGTGTATTGCTCAGGTACTTTGACACGTGACACGTCCCAGTGGGGTATCGAACCGTTGACCTTCCGGTTCCCAGACGACCCGCTTAAACCAGTATGCCACGGTCGCCGAAACAATCAATTCTATCGGCCAACTGGTGTATCTGCTTATTGCAATGTTTAAGACTCTCCTAACCTGAGCTCTCAGCTCTGCTAATCACAACACAAAACAAAAAAGTGCATGTAACCGGCAGTAGAAACAAAGGACTTACTACTGTAAAACAGAAAAATGTGTCTGGAGGACTTCAATGGGAACCAGTTGTTGCTCCAGTCACAGTAAAGGGTCTCGGTTTGAGGGATCAACTGAAGGCAACCAGACACGGCCATGATGGAAACCATATTACCAACAACAACTCACAGGTTACATGTGAAACACTAAAACACTCCACAGAAGTGGTTCTTTAAATCGTCATGACTGAATGAACAGTTTCTAGGTGTGAGTGGGAGACAGGGAAACAATATTCTGGGTTTGTTTGTCTTCCCATTTGATGTGAAGTTCCCTTGTTAGTCAATGTGTCCAGCATACGTTTGCTTGATGAAGTTTGTGTTCGTGTTCAGGAGTCAAGCAAATGCAGAAGCTTTTGTAAAGTGGCTGTTATTACCTCTCATGAAAGATGTATCAGATTTGAATGAAATATATTTTGTGTGTTTGTTTTAACAAACTATGGAGGGCAGATTGAGTCATTAAAGTGTACCATCTCATTCTCCTTGAGGGAGGCTATGATTTACAACCATGACCGCTGTCTGTAGACAGCGGTCATGAAGCGGTCAAGAACTGTATGACAAATGCCAACAAGAATGCATGGAGACCATCCTAATGAGAAGATTGAGATTAGATTAGCAATTTGAGATTAGAAGACAACTTCTTGTTTTGATAAACCAATACGTTTTATTGCATTTAGATTCTTAAAATTACAATGTCTGAAAGGAGAAAAATAATATTAAGCTGGCACATTGGTGGACACACACACACACACTCACACAAATTAGTCATTCAGCAGACACTTTTTATTTTTTATATATATATATATATATATATATAGAGAGAGAGAGAAGAGAGAGCACAGAGGCCCAGTAGCAGATGCAAAGGAGGATGAGATTGAGGTCGGGTGAGAGAGTGGAGACAGAGGCACAGAGGGGTGAGAGAATGTCTCTTCACCTTCAAAAGCATTTCTCATCCAGGCAGTTAAACTCACTCAAATTTTTTCCTCTGAGTGTAGTGGAGTAGAAATATAAAGTAGAAAAAACTACCGTCTGGAGTGGATGCAGGTCTCGGCTGGGCACCGGCGCGGCGTTGGAGCTGGCGCAGATGCAGGCCTCCTCGCTGCAGAGGGGACCACAGGGGTCCTGGTACTGTCTTGGCTCTCGGCCAATGAGATTGCAGCGGTGCATTCAGGTGACTTCAGGAACCATAGTTTTGGGGGGGGGGGGGGGGGGAATTCACACCCTATTGTGAAATTCCTTCAGAGGAGGTTTGCTCTCATAAAACCACAATCAGGATGAAACCTTTGCTTGCAAAAGGGAAGGCCTGATTCTCTTTGTTCACAGCACATGTTGCAGCCATATGGTCAGACCCCAACAGCTATGACCCTACATCATCATCTATGGCCATCCCTCATTAAAGGGCTGAAACTTTGACACTTTGACCAGTGACAGGTTCTTGGTGTAAATCAGGCCTTACTGCCTTCGCTCCCTGCCAGGTTTTATGACAACCAGCAGCCAGACTACAAAGAAGCTGTTACATTAGCAGTGACTTACGCCAGTCACTTCATCCAAGCCATATGTGTCTGGATCCCCGGCCTCCGCACACTGTCGATCAAGAACCGCTCGGCTTTGGAAATATTCTCCACAAGAAAGGAATGCTGTGTGAAACTCAACATACTGTATGTGTGGTGCATATGTTCCCTTTTCATTTGTGTGGACACATGCACAGTTATGTGAACGTGTGCTCCATTAACTTTGCGCAGCTCTAAAGTGATTTTTTGACGCAGAGGCCCACACCTCATCCCTCACTGATCACACACTGCTCTCTCAGGACAGCAGAGAGATGTGTGTGAGGTGACAGGGACTGGTCAAAGATAGTGAGAGAGACTGAAGGAAGGTCACAGTTTGTTGGAGTCTGATCCTTTTGTCTTTTCTGGTCAGGAGTGGAGCAAATAAATTGTTTCAACAGACTGTTGTTATGGGAAAATATGTCATGGTCTTATGCTTTAGGATTGAAGAATGTAAGTCTTTTAAAGTGCAGGCACAAAACCTATTTGAGTAGATGATTCTATCAGTTTTGCATCCAGGTGTTTTGTTATCTGTTATCTTGTTATCTGTTCTCCTGTGCATTGTTTCTGTCTTCAAAGACAGCGACACACAGAGGTTTAGATTACGGTACTTCCTGATCAGCATCAGCTGAAGAGCATGACCCTCTGTATGTATATGTGATATGTGATGGTAAAACAGGCTTATTCAGACTCTGTATTTCTTGTGACTGAACTCTTTGATTGGGTCACAGTGACCCAATCAAAGGAAGCAGTATAAATGTCCATGTATCTGACTATGTTATTCAGAGCACCTCTAACAGATGACGGCGATGTGTCTGTGAGACTGTGCTCTCTTTGCTTGCAAGACATGTATCTGACTATGTTGTCAGAGCACCTCTAACAGATGACGGCGATGTGTCTGTGAGACTGTGCTCTCTTTGCTTGCAAGACATGTATCTGACTATGTTGTCAGAGCACCTCCTGCAGATGACGGCGATGTGTCTGTGAGACTGTGCTCTCTTTGCTTGCAAGACATGCATCTGACTGTGTTATTCAGAGCACCTCCTGCAGATGACGTGATGTGTCTGTGGGACAGTGTTCTCTTTGCTTGCAAGCAAATAAATTGACTATTACAACCTTGATCATTCATCCAGACTCTGTTTCATTTGACATTGATTTGATAACACTTTGACACTCTTCTCCCGACTTTTCATAGAAATATTCCACAACAATTTGGCGTTGTCGGCAGGGTTCGCTGTCTGTCTGTCAGAGCTCCAGAGGGACTGACCGGGGGAGAGGCCTCTCCCAGGAATCCACAACTGTAGTTTCCTGTCTTATACCTCATTGGCCGAGAGAGAGAGAACCGGCAGACCTGAGGGAGTTTCTGATTGACGGCACGCGAATCCAACGAAAAAGAATTAATTTCTACAATATCGGGTAAGAAAGTTAAAATTCCAATTGTAAAAGTAATGGTAAAATTATACTAAGGTCATATGATTTAACAGACACAGATGAATGGTCAAGTAGTCATTTTTTTTATTTTTTATTATTTGGGTAACAATTGTTTTTGACGTTCGTGGTTTCGTTTTACGAATGTGGTTCATGTAAACTCCCTTTTTCATTTTCTGGCATATCACTATTTGCACGCTTTTACGTAGAAGACAGGATTGTGTTATACGGTGATCGTAGACACAGATCGCTTGACTACAGATATAGGTTTGTTGTAAGACCGTTGTTATGCGCTAAATACGTGAATTCTACTAAAGCAATTGATAGAATAAGATTCGTGCGCCAATACGTGAATTCTATACTGATAGAATAAGATCGTGATAAATAACTAACGTGAACTTCAAATAACATTTGAAATAAGAATCGTGGTTTTCCACAACATAACGTGAGTTTCAAATAGGTTTGAAATAAGAATCGTGATTTTCCACAACATAACGTGAGTTTCAAACGAGGTTTTTTGCAAAAAGTTTTCCTTCGAGAGAATAAACATACGCTGTATGGTGACGACTGTACTGTAAAGGTAACGTTAACGTATCCACGCCTGAAAGATGGGTGGTAAAGATAGTAAAAGCACAGCGCCCTCGGGCCCAATAATTGATATGATGCGACAGAAATATGGAAACTGGTGTTTAGAATGCCTCACGTACTGGTCAAAGGAGTTTGGTTTTCCTGAAAACGGCTGATTGAGCGCCGCGAAGCTCAAAATGTTAAGAGGGGATTTAGAAGGTAAATTGAAACAGATTAAATGTACGAAGAAAGACCGAGTCAAAGACTTAGAAATAAAAAGGTGAAGCAGATACAAATAAGTTGATGTCCAAGAGGAATGCAGGGGAGACACACACACACACACACACACACACACGCACACACACAGAGGCACGCACACACAGAAACACAGAGATCTAAGAATTGTATCTCTACATGAGACAACGTTGTCTAACATGTACTGCTGAACTTTCGGCAGCTGTTTTGTTTTGTTTGTTTTGTTGATTTTTAGTCCTTGGTCCTGGTCTGGGGATTCCGCTTCCTGCTGTATGCTCCCCAGCCACAAACAACTTGAACGACACCCACCACTCAACACGTCGAGGATGAAGAAGACGAACGAGACTCGTCAAAATCTACAGAAGGCTTTCCGCCATCCATAAGCCTGGAGAACATCACACAAGAGAGTTGTGTGACATGCAGCATGCTGAACATGAGGATCAGTTCAACAACGGACAACAGAGAAGTTTCGTCAGCACAGATGCAAGCATGCCCAGCTGATAATGTATCAGGGCATGAGAGGAAGCTGAAAGAGACTTTGAGACTTTGACACACACCAACTGAAGACTTTGTGTGCCATACATGTGGCAGCTTGAACATTGAGGAACAGATGCTCACGCTCCATGAACAAGGAGTGGTGGGAGGGCTCGACAATCAGCCATCAGGGGGGTGCAGCAGGGACCGGAGTGAGACCAGAGCTGGACCAACGACCCGCACACAAATACAACACAGAGGTTTGTAAAGGGGGAGGATTCCACATGTTTCCACATGTTTCCACATGGTACAAGCCCAGGACGGGTGTGAAGGACATGTCTGACTGGCAGCAAGTCAGACTCAATTCACTGACTTCAGCAATATAGAGGATCCTGGTAATGTGCAGAAACAAAGATGAAGAGCCCCTCTCGACACGTGTTTATGCCAACAAACACAAGAAAAGGAGAACGCACAACAAAGATGAAGAGCAACCACGACCAGCGCAACAACACGACTTTTGACTCAGACAATGACAACTCAACGACGCATAACTGTACCAGACGCACCGCAAAAAAGAAGAAAAAAAAAACTTGAAACATGATCTCTCAGCTATTCACCAAACAGCTGACTATGTATTGTCATGTGGCAACTAACGACCAACAACTTGACCTGTTTCCTATTACTGACTATGCGGACGACTTTGACAGCGACACTGATTCCTTTGATGATTTTGATGTGCAGGTCTAAAAGACAGATTTCTGTCTTTTTATTCTTTTGTGTTAATTGAATTATATTGCCTGCTACATTTATGGGATCTTTTATCTCACAAGAACTGTTTTTCTTCAGATATTTCAAGTGATGTATTTTCAAATCATACTTTTGGGTAATACTACTGTTGTTATTGAAATGTCCTTATAACATATTTTTACTATATTGTGTGATTACTATGTAATCAAAGAGTGGAATGTTATGGGAAAATATGTCATGGTCTTATGCTTTAGGATTGAAGAATGTAAGTCTTTTAAAGTGCAGGCACAAAACCTATTTGAGTAGATGATTCTATCAGTTTTGCATCCAGGTGTTTTGTTATCTGTTATCTTGTTATCTGTTCTCCTGTGCATTGTTTCTGTCTTCAAAGACAGCGACACACAGAGGTTTAGATTACGGTACTTCCTGATCAGCATCAGCTGAAGAGCATGACCCTCTGTATGTATATGTGATATGTGATGGTAAAACAGGCTTATTCAGACTCTGTATTTCTTGTGACTGAACTCTTTGATTGGGTCACAGTGACCCAATCAAAGGAAGCAGTATAAATGTCCATGTATCTGACTATGTTATTCAGAGCACCTCTAACAGATGACGGCGATGTGTCTGTGAGACTGTGCTCTCTTTGCTTGCAAGACATGTATCTGACTATGTTGTCAGAGCACCTCTAACAGATGACGGCGATGTGTCTGTGAGACTGTGCTCTCTTTGCTTGCAAGACATGTATCTGACTATGTTGTCAGAGCACCTCTAACAGATGACGGCGATGTGTCTGTGAGACTGTGCTCTCTTTGCTTGCAAGACATGTATCTGACTATGTTGTCAGAGCACCTCCTGCAGATGACGGCGATGTGTCTGTGAGACTGTGCTCTCTTTGCTTGCAAGACATGCATCTGACTGTGTTATTCAGAGCACCTCCTGCAGATGACGTGATGTGTCTGTGGGACAGTGTTCTCTTTGCTTGCAAGCAAATAAATTGACTATTACAACCTTGATCATTCATCCAGACTCTGTTTCATTTGACATTGATTTGATAACACTTTGACACTCTTCTCCCGACTTTTCATAGAAATATTCCACAACACTGTGTTCAGACCAACATTTTCATTAAAAGACATTTCAGTGAGATCTTGGTGTTAGCTAAGTGATAAATGACTCAACTCGCGTTGCCTTGACTTATTGAAGAAAACTCTGGCTTTCTCTCATTCTTCCACAGTGAACAAAAAATCAAAAAATGGAAAAAAGTCTTGATGAATGAAATAAATGGGGGCAGCATTAAACAACAACTGTCGTCTGGTGTATTGTGTTCCTACCCTGCCCGAGAGTATTCACCCCTGCGGTCCAACTCCATGACTTTCCCTCTCACGTGTCAAATCATGGGATGGCACAAGATGGCGACAGGAGGAGTGAGTGGTTTGGCAGGCTCCACGCAACTCCAAACTTTTGTCTTTTTAACCATTTTTATTCCCATCTACCAACTGATCAAATATCTCTATCAGATAAACAAGAATTTAAAATTTGATCCAAAACAATAAAGTGAAAAAAACACAGAGGCAGTAATGTTTGTACATACCTCCTCTGTGGCCTATTGTTGCTGATTCCCGTGGTGTCCACCTGTAATGCTGCGGAGGGCTCGAGCACAAAACCTGGGTGTAATGCCCGATGCTATACTGAAGATCCAATTGGCTTACTATCCGAAAAATCAAGGATCAACTTCTGTGGACACGGCTACATTGCTATTTTCTCCTCCCTGCTCAAAGACGGCCGGGCCTTTGCTGCTGGATCTGGGAGGGATACACGGCAACGAGAGGCGAGTCGGAAAGCCGCTAAAATGGTATTCTTTCTACTGCTGCTTTCGGGCGATGTTCCTCTAAACCCCGGACCGACTACACAATCGACCATAAGCAATCCGGATGCTCCACATTCTTCTCCAGTGCAGACAGCGCTGTCTCTGATTGCGGACTCCCCGCGGCTACCGGGTGCACCTGTCGGTGTCAGCCCTGCCGGGGCTGTGGGCGCAGCTCTGGTTGGCCTCTCGCCGGAGAGATGGGTCGCGCGGAGTAGTGTCGGTGAGGATCCGAGGCGGCTTTGGCAGACTGCCTCCCTGCCGGTGCCGGGGGCGTGTGCGATGGCCGGCCTGGTGCAGTTCGGTGTGCCGATTGATACCAACGAGCACGGGGTGAATCCAGGGTCCTACACACACTGCGATGGACGGCTAGGGGATACTTTACCCACTGCAAACTCACTTGTTACATATACTGGAACAACTCTGAAAGAGCACCAAACTGCTCTAAAATCTGCGATAAAACAAAGAAAACATTTGTATTTTCAAACTGTGACCCATGCAAAGGTTGTCTGGGACTGTGAAACTAAACCTAAAGGCATACTTGGTGGTCACCTGAATATCCGAAGCATACTACCCAAAATTGACCAAATACAAAACCTGCTTATTGACTCTAACCTGGACTTTTTATGTTTTACTGAGAGCTGGCTTAACCGTGATATACCATCAAACTTAATAAATATTCCAGGATACACTTGCTTTAGGAAAGACAGACCAATAGGGAGAGGAGGAGGAGTTATGATATATGTTAGAGAGAATTTTAAATGGACAGAAATACAACTGGATTGTAATCTTGAATGCCTGGGACTGAATATTGTTCTTTCACCCCAGATGAATTTCAATGTTGTTCTGTACAACCCACCTTCACATGACATCAGCTTTTATGATGAACTAAAAAACCTCCTCGCAATATGTAATCATTGTTCTGAAAGTATTTTGTTTGGGGATTACAATATCAACTGGCTGGATAAAGGTCCTAACCGGAAATTAAAAACAATAACGACAAAATTCAATTACCAACAACTGATTGATAAACCCACAAGAATAACAAGAAAAAGTAAAACTCTGATTGACCTTGCTTTCACGGACAGGACAGAAAGAATAACTAAAACATACAATCTGATTACAGGCCTATCAGATCATAATATGACATTGGTTGTTAGAAAGCTGACCAAGAAACGATTGGTTCATCATACCAAGAATGACATGAAATCTGTAAAATCAGGGATTCCAAAATGTAAATTGGCACTTTGAAAGAGAACTGACGCAAATGAACTGGGATACAGTAACAGAAACACATGATTTGAACACTTGCTGTGATCATTTCATGATGGCTATTAATGGTTTAATTGACAGATATACTAAAACATGGAAGAGCAGCCCTAAAAGGAGCTCACTTCCATGGCTTGGTCAAGATAACTGGCAACTCATGAAAAAACGTGACTTCGCCCTCAAAAGGTTTAGTCTAGTCACAAAGACTGATACTCATCATCTCATTTATACAGGCCTAAGAAACAAAGTTGTCACCGAGCTACGCAAAGCTAAGATGAATTACTTCTCAAAATTTATACAAGAGGCTAAGGGTAGTAGTTCCAAATTGTGGAAGCACATTAATTGTTTAACCAACTCAAACACCCATAAGTATCAGAGAATAAAGGAACTGAGAATAAATAACGAACCTATCTCTGATGATGCAACAATTGCAAATGAATTCAATGCTTTTTTGTAGACTCAGTACAGGAACTCGCAAACAATTTTAAACCAGTAGAACTGACACCTAGTATGGTGGACCAGAACACTCAAAATCAATTTTACATCAAAAAAGTTAACCTTGAAAAGTAAGCAAAATTGTGAGTCACTTCAGTAACTCAAATGCCAAGGACATCAATAATCTTGATTTTGTTAACCACAGTGTGCTGATGTCCAAACTTCACAAATTCCAATTTTCTGATCATGCCTCACAATGGTTTGACTCGTACCTCAGGGGAAGAGTACAATGTGTGAGAGTCAATGGGGAAAAGTCCACCATCCGTGCCAATAGCATGGGGATACCCCAGGGGTCAGTTCTAGGTCCTGTGCTATTTAGCATGTATATCAACGACCTACCTGAGAGCTGTCCTGGGGTTGGCTGCCAGATGTATGCTGATGATACAGTTATTTATACATCTGCCAGAACATCTAGCAAGGCCACTGACCAGCTCACTGAATCATTACATTCTGTATCGCAATGGCTTGAGTCCTCTCACTTAACACTGAATGTAAAAAAAACTGTTTCAATTTGTTTTTCAATATGTAAACGACACGAAAATGCAAGTTTTATGGTAGAAATAAAGAATGAGGTCATCAGTGAGGTTGACAATGTGAAGTACTTAGGAATCATCTTAGACTCTCATCTAAGATGAGATTTGATAAACAAGTGCGTAATATCAGCAAAAAGGTTAAATCAAATCTCAACTGCTTCAGATTCATCAGAAAATATCTGCCATTCAGTATAGCTCAGCTCTACATGCACGCCATGATATTCTCACACCTATCATACTACCTGGTCACAAGCCTCACAATCAACCATACAACCCATCATATCACTGTATAACCAGACATTAAAAATTATGGACAAAAAAACAATGAGGTGGCACCATTGTCAGATCTTAGAGAAACACAATATGTTCCGCTTTGAAAGCTTTATAAACTATTCCAACCTAAAGCTTTTTTTTAAATGCCTACATGGTCATGCTCCTTCCCTGCTTAATGAATTTGGTATACGACAGCAGCACACCAGCAGAGTGAACACACGGGCCTCAGCAAACGGGAACTGTCGCATTGCATTGCGCAAAACCTCATTTCGACAATCAGTCTTCTCTGTTAAAGGAGCAAAACTATGGAACTGTCTACCAACTGAGTTGAAAATGCAACAAAATTTTAATGTTTTTAATAGAGGTATTAAATCATGGCTAAAAGAGAAACAACATTGTTCTCACACCTAACACTCCTGTAAACACACTTGCACTTTATGTATGTATCTGTATGTATTTGTGTATGTATCTGTGTATGTATTTGTGGATATATTTTTTATTTTATTTTCTATTTTAACTTCTTTATTTTCTATTTTAACTTCTTTAAAAAGCCTCCTATGGACAGGTGTTGTAAATTAGCATTTCGCTACAAACACTTAACACAGTGCATCTGGGCTTTGTGCATAAATTCTTTCAGAAATTTCAGAAAGCTGCAGCTGATTCAGAACGCTGCAGCTCGAGTCCTCACTAAGACCAGGAGGGTGGACCACATCACTCCAGTTCTGAGGTCTTTGCACTGGCTTCCTGTCCAACAAAGAATTGACTTTAAAATCCTGCTGTTGGTTTACAAAGCACTGAATGGTTTGGGACCAAAATACATCTCCGATCTGCTACAACCTTATGAACCATCCCGACCCCTCAGGTCGTCTGGGACCGGTCTACTCTCTGTTCCCAGAGTCAGAACTAAACATGGAGAAGCAGCGTTCAGTTTTTCTGCTCCACATATCTGGAACAAAGTCCCAAAAAGCTGCAGGTCTGCTGAGACCCTCAGCTCATTTAAATCAAGATTGAAGACCTTTCTGTTTGCTGCTGCCTTTAATTGAACCACGTTCAATTTATATATTAATCAATTTCCTGCATTTCTGCATTTTACTACTGCATTTTATTTCTCACACTGTTTTTTAATTGTTTTTGAAATCTCCATTTCTTTTGCCTTGTGTTTTGATGCTTTTAATGGTTTTATGTAAAGCACTTTGAATTACCTTGTTGTTGAAATGTGCTATACAAATAAACTTGCCTTGCCTTGCCTTACCAGGCTCTAGCCCTAAAGCAAGCAGCAATGGCTGAGAGGCTCATGAGGATTATCATAATACTTATTCACAAACAGACACCCGTCACTTGTCTAAAACCATTGAAAATGATGTGTACCCATGTCCTGAAGGGGGTCAACATTTTTAAAGACAAGATTAACAAACTGGTTATTACAGCCTTGTCACTTGATATCTTTTAACTGTATGAGTTGAAGGTCATTTGATGGCACCAAATAACCCACGACTAGTGTGCAGTGGATTGTCGGATTCTTACTGCATATTTTGATTTGGCAGTGTGGGAAAGAGAGCGTTGCATTTCTTGGCCACATTTGGGGGAGGTTTTAGAATGAGACAGCTATATTAGCAAGATAATCGCCAGCCTCTTGACAGATTTAGATTGACAGGCCATGGTAAAGCTGAGTTTAAAAAGCTCATCAGAGGTGGCTGGCAATGTGGGAGCAAATGGACTGCTTCAGGGTCACAGGGCTGGACGGTCAAAGCTGCGGAGACAGCCAAACAATCCAAAAACACCTCAACAACTTTACGCTGTTGGAAAACTTAGTGTCACAGTTCAGCTCCACACACGGACTGATTTCCTGTTATCGACCTTGCCTGCCCCTGATCTACCCGTCTGTGTCAGTGTTCTGGAGGGAGTTCTGCACACTCATTGGGGCCACAGCCAGCCTGTCATCTGGATTCCATCCACAATCTAACGGCCAGACTGAGTGCAAGAACCAGGAGATGGAGACGGCTCTACGGTGCTTGGTCTCCAAGCATCCATCGTCCTGGTCCCAGCAGCTCCTGTGGGTGGAGTATGCACACAACACCCTGACCAGCTCTGCCACTGGAATGTCCCCGTTCCAGTGTGCCTATGGGTTCCAACCTCCACTGTTTTCTGCCCTGGAGAAGGAAGTTTCCTGCCCCTCTGCCCAGGCCTTCGTCCGCTGTTGCCGCCGTACCTGGGCCGAAGCCAGAGCTGCGCTCCTCCAGTTACTCCACAGCGGCCAACCAGTGCCGCACCAAAGGCCCCATCTACCAGGTTGGCCAGAAAGTGTGGCTATCGACCCGGGACCTACCCTTGCCTGTAGAGTCTAAGAAGTTGGCACCCAGGTTCATTGGCCCATTCGAGATCCAGAAGGTCATCAATCCTGCAGCAGTGAGGCTCAAGCTGCCCCGGTCCATGCGGGTCCACGCCGCCTGCTTCCTTCCCGCCGCCGTGGGGGAGGCCTGCAATACCTGGTCGATTGGGAGGGCTACGGTCCGGAAAAAAGATCCTGGGTCCCAGCTCGACACATTCTGGATGCCCCTCTCATCAGGGAGTTTCACAGCTGCCATCCTGACCAGTCCTCCAAGGGCTCTGTGGCCACTGGGGCTACCCAGCTAGACTCTGTTCCCCTCTTCCATCTCTAACTTCAGATGTTGGGGAGGATGAAGAGGAGCCGTCTTCTGGCCAGGACAATTCACCTACCGATGCTGAGAGGATGGATATGTCTGATGAATATTAGCCCTCCTCCACCTCCTCCATGTTTTGGGACATCGGGAGCCGTCCCTTGAGGGGGGGGGGGGTTCTGTCACAGTTCAGCTCCACATCCTCCTCACTCTACTTGTCAGCCACTCCCTCCTCATCAGTCTAACTCCCTTCATCTGTTCACTCACCTGCCTCTGATCACTAATCAAGCCACAATATAGACTCCTGCCTTTCAAACACTCATTGCCAGATTGTTCTTTGCTTTTCAATGCCAGACTCTCCAGTGCTCTATCACGGACTGATTTCCTGTTATCGACCCTGCCTGCCCCTGATCTACCCGTCTCGCCTGACTCCCGTTAAACCCACCAGCCTTCTGTTCCTGATTTGGATTAATTCTGCCTGCTGTATCTGCTACTCTGCCAAAGACTTTGTGCATCATTCTGTACCTGCTAAGTTTATAATAAAAGCCAACGGTTCCTGGAATCTTGTGTTCTGCATTTGGGTCCATATACAATCCGTTACACTTGGTGTTCTTACATCTGGATTCTTCCAGCTAATGTTGTAAAACAGGAAGTATGTGGCTATGACCCAAGCTGCATGCTAAATGAAAGCCAGATTTATATTTTTTAAATACAAGCCAGATCCTATCAGTGTGTTAATTTCGAGTACTAAATTTAAAAGATTGAACATTTTAACACTTTCTCTGGCTTATGCAAATATGGCATTAGACTGTACGCTATACAGTGCATATTCACAGACTTACATATTCACAGACTTACATATTATAGTATCTCAAGACATTCTTCGGTCTCATTCTGCAGTATGCAAGTCAGCATACTTTTCAGGCTATTCTGTACAACAGATATACAACAATCTTCTGTACAGCAGATATATGAGCAAGAGGGTCAAAGTTCAAGGTGCCATGTTATGAGGAAGTACAATGTCCACATTGAATGCACTGTATGCAACAGTAAGCACTTTGTAAAGGGAGCTATAGTATGTACTAGTAAAAAGAAAAAAATATGTGATTTCGATCTCAGCTAAGGCTTTTGATTTAGCTTGTTTGTAACAATTGGATTTTAGCCCAGCTAGGCCACTGTGCTTGTGTATAACATAGTGGTGGTGGATGTTGAACTGGTGTATTTATAAAGTATTAGCTTTTTAATCACAAAGATTGTATTTCACTGACGGTAACAAGTGTAGTTTTCTTAGTTAGCTTTGCTTTACCTGGTTTACGTCACTGTCTCCACCTACTAATACCAGCTTATGTTACCTATCGCTATTCATGGCTCGATATTGCCCCTGAAACATGAAGAATTTGGTCACCCCTGTTTGAGGTTGTAGATAGCTATAGATAATTTGCATTAGAGTCATGGTTGGGGTTAAATCCAAACAAAATGTGCAGGACATGTTAAGAATGACAAATGAAAGATGAGAAAAGGGACAGGGTTACTACAGTACATCGTCTTAGTTTATAAAGTGATTTAATCAAACAGGAAAATTCATCTTTAATTCATATTTTCTTTGTGGTTTGCATGTCACCTTTTGATTATCATATCTAAATATGTGACTACCAACATGAGAAAATCGCATAGTATGACTTGAATGTCTTCAATGGCATTGCCCACCTGCAATTTATACTGGAGATCAGATGTCACAAGGTTAAAAGAGGTGTCAGTTCCTACTACCACCAATGTCTGATGTTTACCTGTCTTCATGCCACCTATTAATACACACTGTTGGAGCTATTTATTTGATATTGTATTTTGTTATTTCATTTATAAGTAGTATTGTTTAATTATTGTAGATGTTTCATATGTTAAGATTATTTTTCTCTTTAATAGTAATTTGTTTGTTTCTATTATTTTTTGGGTAATTACTGTGGGCACCTGTTGCTATTTAAACGAGTAGAAAGGTAGGACCAGCATGCACCGGGGTGGGCGTATAGTTTTTACCAGCTACACAGGACAGGAGAGACAGCACGACAGGAGTTTGTTAATTAGTTTGTTTGCTTGGTTTATTTGATTTATTTAATAAATACACCAAAATGGAATCCTGCTTGGACATTTGACTCTCTTCTGGCTGCGTAAAGATACCGACCACGGTGCATCAGTGGCGTTTGATTATTATTTGTTTAAGTTTGATTTAGCCGACAAATGGCCACTACACACACAATTGCTCATTTTCTTCGTCAAAAGCTGAACACCCTAAACTTCTCCACCACTGAGGCTGATGGGATTACTTTATATAGCCTGCTGTCTGCCCATTCTTTCAAAAGCCTCAGCCTGTGGGTCATGACAGGTGAGAAGCTTGCTTTCTGCCTCATTTCACCACAGGCCATTATACCTCATGCCATCCTTTTGTGTCTGGAGGGCGCTGCAGTTGTTAAAGGATCAGGAAAGCTGTGCTCGCAGCACCAAATGGAAAACTGGTCAGGTGGCTCACACCTGGCTAGTGGCCGCTGTTGTTGAACAGGCAACAATGTAGAACACAAACCTAAAACTCTGTTAGGCTTCAATAAATCATTCATCCATAGAGATAATATCTCATCTCTTCATCAGTGTTTATTTTGGCACCTGATTTTGTTTTAATTTTAGTCTGTTGAAGAAAGTGTATATTACCTGTAATCCCAATTTAGTATTCGTTGTAGTCAAGTTTTCCTTGACAGAGACATTTTAGGGCGTTTTCACACCTGCATTGTTTAGTACGGTTGAATCGAACCTTGAAGCATTAACCCCGTTGGTGCGGTTTGTTTGGGCAGGCATGAACACAGCAATCACACCTCCATTACAAATCTCCCTGTAGAGTCGAAACGCCAAAGACTTTGTCATCACATATCATCTGTTAATAATAAACAATTATCTTGTCATCATCTGACTTGTCTCTCCTGATTGTAATATTATACAAATTGAAAATATATCCCTTTGGAAACACAATTCAACCAACAAATCACACAGTCAAAAAGGAATGAAGGAAATGAAAATAAATAAAATAGGAAATTTGGCACAGGACGAGGACTAAATTATGATGTAATCTCTCCAGCGTGTTCTGGGTCTTCCCCGGGGTCTCTTCCCAGTTGGACGTGCCTGGAAAACCTTCAGTGGGAGGCGTCCAGGAGGCATCCTGATTAGATGCCTGAACCACCTCAGCTGAATCCTTTCGACGCGAAGGAGTAGCGGCTCGACTCCAAGTTCCCTCCTGATGACCGAGCTCCTTTACCCTATCTCTAAGGCTGAGCCTGGCCATCCTACGGAGGAAGCTCATTTCGGCCGCTTGTAGCGGTCATGACCATAGGTGAGGTTAGTGAGGTCCCTAATTTTAATTAGGGAGAGCGGGCGCTAAGGCCGGTTAGTGAGGTCCCTAATTTTGATTAGGGAGAGCGGGCGCTAATGCTGGGTAGGAACGTAGACCGAGTGGTAAAGTGAGAGCTTTGCCTTCCGGCTCAGCTCCCTCTTCACCAAGACGGTCCGGTGCAGCGCCTGCTTTACTGCTGCAGCCGCACCGATCCGCCTGTCGATCTCCCGCTCCATCTTACCCTCACTCGTGAACAAGACCCCGAGATACTTGAACTCCTTCGCTTGAGGTAGGCACTCCGTCCCCACCTGGAGGGAGCAATCCACCATACTATATATATATATATATATTGTCACATACTTGCATGAGTCAATACATTGTTAATATTTTCCCAAAATCAAGGTCAAATGAAGTTACAAAGTTTTTGACCAGCGAATAACAACTTACATGTTTTGGATAGCAAGCTATGCTAGTCTCCTCGGCAAACCCTTCCATCTATACCGTACTTTTCGGACTATATAGCGCACAGGTATATAGGCCGCACCAGCTGATCTAAAAAAAAAGGAAAAAGAATTTGTACATAGATAAGCCGCACCGGTCTATAAGCCGCAGGTGTCCCCGTTGAACAGCAAGATCCTTTTAACAGTACTAAAGTTGTTTTCTTCTCTGAACATCATAACATGTCGCTAGCTTCTAAGCTAATTTTAACATTACGGCCAATGGGGAAATGCTAACAAATTAGCATAATTAGCATTTGCGAATATAATATATATTCGTACATCTTTTGATGCAGACATACTTACAGACTAAGGTCTCTTAAGGCTACCAAACGGAAGAAGTAAAACGAAGCAGCGTGTCTTCTCATTAGAATCTAAAAGCCTTGAGAGACCTTAGTCTGTCTTAGCGAGTCGGACATCATGATGTGGTGTGTTCAAGGACCCAAATGCAGACTCAGGACAGCAGAGTTATATTGCAAACCAAGATGATTTATTTCTCTCACTCAAAAACACGCACACAAAAAAACTCTTGAACAAGTTTTGTAGAACTGTAAAAAAAAACTCTAAAAAAAAAAACCTGTAAAAAACGGTAATACGTCAACTAGGAGGCGTCTCCACGCGCTCCGCACAGGTCCAAGCCGGGAAGTGGCTTACGGTACCGGTAATCCCTCTGATCCAAGCCGGAAAGGATCGCTGTGTGTTCACCCAATCCTCAAGAGTGTTTTCAAGATCAGGCCACCTGCTTTTCCTGCCTCTGAAGGCTTTTGTCGTCTTTTTGCAGCAGCTCAGTTCTTCGGCCTGGCGTCTCCAGCGTCTCACCATCGATTCATTGACGCCGAGCGAATGTGCAGAAGCTCTATTTCCTTCTTCGACAGCCAGGCGGATCGCTTTTAACTTAAAAGCAGCATCATACGCATTTCTTCGTGTACCGGTTTTCTCCATGGCGAGGTGCGTGCAATGAATGAAACTCACAGTGGCTGGACACGCTTTTATCCATCCGGGGTCGAATCACGAGCATGCATTCATCCGGCGTGTGCGATCGGCTCTGCCCAGTGCGAATACAGGTGTGTTATGTATTCATCCGCCATATGATCCGTGGTGAGATGGCGGAGAGAGCGCCATACAGCGATCATAGTTCGTCGATTGTTGGCCACAATTGTGGCAAATCTTCTAGATATCTTCCAGATATGATCTTAGTTCATGTATAATTGTCTTTACAATGGCTGGTATGATGATGTTGCGCTGACTTTTTTTTCGGACTTTTATTTTAATATGTAAATTTCCGGTATTTTTCTCCGTGACAAATGCTTTCAACAACACGCTGAATGCTACACTTTTCTAAACATTGTCCTAATGTAGGTGTACCCCCCCCCCACCCCACAGCATGCGAGTAATATGTGTGTTTTCATAGTCTGCTTTATCTCAGCCATTCGTTGTTTGTTCAGGTGGTGTTTGGACAACCTTTTGGCAGGTGCTTAGTGGTGTTCTACTCAGATCTGTAGCCTCTTTGATTTGATTAAAATAAAAGCTAAACAGACCCCCACCCCACCCCACGAGGGTACAGAATCCGTAAAATCCATAATACAGACACACTTACATTACAGACTAAAGTCTCTCAAGGCTACCATACGGAAGAAGTAAAACGAAGCAGCGTGTCCACGTAGCTCGTAGCTCTGAGTCGCATTTACGGCTACGTTGCTTTTAGATTCTAATGAGAAGACACGCTGCTTCGTTTCACTTCTTCCGTTTGGTAGCCTAGAGAGACCTTAGTCTGTAAGTATGTCTGCATGAAAAGATGTACGAAGATATATTATATTCGCAAATGCTAATCGCGGTTAGCATTTCCCCATTGGCCGTAATGTGAAAATTTGCTTAGAAGCTAGCGAGTCGGACATGTACCTACCTAACTGAAGGTACATGATGTGGTGTGTTCAAGGACCCAAATGCAGACTCAGGACAGCAGTCTTATTGCAAACCAAGAAGATTTATATCTCTCACTCAAAAACACGCACACAAAAACACGCAGGATCGCTATTGATCGCTATCGCCTTCGTCCTCCTGTGTACTAAAACCATTGAAGTCCTCTTCTTCAGTGTCAGAATTAAACAGCCTCAGAATTGCTTCGTTCGTGCTTGCAGTCCGTGTTTCGTCTGCACCCTCAGTGTCACTTTGCTCCCGAGGCAAATCCGTCCCTGAGCTTGCCTGTCCTCATTGCGCTGTCCTCTTCATCTCGTAGTAGTCCAGCCTTTCGGAACCCGTTGGTGATGGTGGATTCTTTCACACTGCTCCGCGCTGTTAGGATCCACTGGCAGACTTGAGAAAAAGCTGATCTTCTCATGCAGCATGTCTACGTTGCTCATAGCTCTGAATAGCATTGACGGCTAACTGGCTTGGCCAGTTGCTGCTAGCAGAACAGCTATTCAGAGCTATGAGCAACAACAGTTATTGCCTCATTGCTTTTCGTTTGGTAGCCGTGAGAGACCTTAGTCTGTAATGCAAGTATGTCTGCATGAAAAGATGTACAAAGATATTTTATATATTCGCTAATGCTAATCGCGGTTAGCATTTCCCCATTGGCGGTAATGTTAAAATTAGCTTAGAAGCTAGCGAGTCGGACATGTACTGTTAAAAGCATCTTGCCATTCAACCTTTTTTGTGAACAGTCCTAGTGAGAGGTAGGTCAAAGGTACTTCATCCATAATGTAGCGACCCTGTCAGTAACAGCTGGTAGCAGAGGGGTTGCTGGTAGCAACTGTTCTGTGTCGGGAGCTAGTAAATGTTGTGTGAGACCGGAACCGGAAGTTGCGGTTGTTGTTGTGGCGGAGAAAACCTACGGAAAAATCCGTATATAAATTGCACCGGACTATAAGCCGACGCCTCAACGCGTGGGGTAAAAAGTAGCGGCTTATAGTCCGAAAAGTACGGTAATCACTATGGTACCATCAGAGCTAAATACGATGAAAAGGTACACTGCAGAGTTTGAACTGAGTTTGCAACCTAGGCCTAATGTGAAACCATTGTTTTTGAGCTCTTCCCTCAGAGAGAGAGGGCACAGTGAGCACCACGGTCCCGGGAGGCGGCGAGGTCCAGGTGAGGGCCGCTGTAAAGCTCAAGGTCGGAACCGCGAGCCACCATCACCCCGGGCCTTTACAAGCCGACATTGAGCCAGTCACTGCGCACCACTGGGGAGGAAATGCATCTGCCGAGGACCAGCCAGTGCTGCCAGCTGAGTTTAATCCTCCGGGTAGACTGCTGTTAAGAAGTGGTCATGATAAAACTGTGGGGAACACTGCCTCAGATGAAGTCAGACAAAATCACCTCGTCACTGTTTACCTTCAGCTCTGCTGTGAGCGACTCCTTGTTCAAGAAAAGGCGGGGTGGAGATATGATGTTTTGGCGACAGCTTGAGGATCTGATGAAGTTACGAGATTTTGTCATTTAATTATTTTTCAAACTTTTCATTGGTTAAATATTTGTAAAACACACAGACAGGCGTAAAGGGTGACCAATAGCATTGATTTATGAAAAAAAATACAAATGATGATTTGGAGATACAAGGTATTTTGACTACAGCGATCAAAACATAAATCGGACAAAGACACACACACACACAGCAAAGTGGGGGCTTGGATACAGCACCCTCTGTCATGTTGCGATCAAGGCCACATCTGTCTTGTCTGCAATGCTTGCTGGCTAGGATCTGTATGTGGAAACAGCCAGGGCTTCTAACAGCATATCTTGCACAATAATCATGGTGGTATTTTAGGCCGTGATCAGCATCAGGGACACGACTGAACCATCATTAGTATGTGAGGAGGGTAACCACTGTATGGGGCCATTGAGGGGATGGTGGCATGCTGCCAGACTTCTGAAGCAGGACGTCGGAGATGATCAGACTATAAGCCTGAGCCTGGTTTTGTTAAGGCTCTTAATGTACGCCAACTGATCAAGGGCATTGATCCGATTTTTGGACAGTAGCTGTGCTTGATAAGTAGCAGGCTTGGTCAGGTCAAGGCTCATGGGGTGATACAAATGTAGAATTGTTGCTGTGTTACTGATGGTAAGAGCAGCATTCACCAACTCAGACCTTGCTTATCCCCCACATGCTGCCACCTGCTCCTCAGTGGGGGGGAACCAGGCATGGCAGGGGGGTTTAGTCACTGTGGGGCAGCCACTAATCAGCACACTCAATCGAAGAGGTGCTCAAGGGTTTCAGAACCTTCTAAGGTTTGCCGTTTTTGATTTAGCTGAGAATCAGTGAAAACACTCCAACCTGCCAACTTCTCCACCAACATGGGTTTAGGGGAGCGTTGCTATTTCATTAAAATCGTCACAGTTTTACCATGTGCTTCTGATGTGTTGCAGGCCTGACACCTCTGTTGCATCCGCAGCTTTTTATGTGTGTTTTCTATCTGTGCTGACACTAGACAAGCCCAGCACCTGTCTACATTTTAATGCCAAAAGGATACATGCGCACACATTCACAGACAGGCACACATGTACACATTTAAACGCTGCACACACACTGCAGCTGCAGCCCACTCTGCACCTCTCAGCACAGCTCTCCAGGAGCGACGGAAACAAATGAGTCAGGGAAATGTGTAGGTGGACTCTACATTCAACCCAGCCATTAGTGGGAGGACGTGTGTGTATGTGTGTGCGTGCAGATGGGGGTGGGGGCACAGGTTCTGAATAGCTTTTAATTCTGGCTGTGCTTGTAATGTTCAACTGTAAGAGGCAGATCAGGCCCCATGGATTTGGTTTTGGTAAATGCAATTACTGTGCTCATCCTCAGTGTATCTTGGGATAAAAATGTCTCTTCTTAACTAATTAAAAGATTGATTTGCCCAAATTACTAAAGAAACACTTCTGTCTTGACTCCTTGCAGGTATTTTTAGTTGTATATGTTAGACTTTGACATTATCAGTCTCTGCCTCAACCACAATACATTGTAGGTGAATGCCATTTTGCTTGTAGTGCTGACAAATGTCTCTTCTCAGATTGTGTTTCTTTTACCCAAAGTGATCCATTGACTTTCAATACGCTTCACTGGAGCTGCCCTCAATTTAAAAAAATAGTCACTATAAAAACTCAGATGAAGGCCACCTCTGGTGGAAAAGGGAAGCCAATGCTTCATGTCTTAATAAACCTGCATTTTCTCTCTTCAATCAGAAGATCGGTGGTTCGATGGCCGACTCCGCTAGTCCATGTCGATGTGTCCTTGGGCAAGACACTTAACCCCAAATTGCTCCCGTAGCTGTGCCTGCTGTGTGAATGTTGTATGAATGTTAGTCCATGTCCAAACTACTACATTTCCATTTGAAACCACATATGTTTTGCTATGTTTACACTGAGCGTCCACACTACGCCGGAGTTTTTGAGCACCGAAAATCGATAAGTTTGGAAACGCTCCCAAGGACGGATACGTTTGAAAACTCCGGAGTTGCTTTGTCGTGTGGACGGTGTAAACGCATCAGTTTGGAAACGATCACGTTCGCTACTTGATTGGGTCTTAGCAGTCACAACGTGTCCTTCCCTGATTCATCCTATCACTCATCACCCCTATCACATGATCCTTTTCCGGAAGAAAACAAACAGCCAGGTCTACCAGTGATTGATTTCAACATGGATAACACATTTCAAGTGTTACATGCTTTATTGTCTGTACTAGCAGCTGTTGTGCAGTTAAATTCTGCATTATATAATGCTACTACTGCCTACATACGGAGGAGGCAAGCTATTATTCGAACGCTGTGCGACAATTCCCGTGTCCAGAGGCGTTATCAGCCTTACATGGAGCGCCGGTTTTGGGTGAAGCCAGGAAGAACGAGCGCCTGGTGGAATAATTTTATCAATGAAGTTATAATTCCCGAAGAATGGCGAGAAAACTTTCGAATGTCCAGATCAGCATTGATCAACCTTAGCGAAATATTACGTCCGCATGTGGAGGGAGCAATAACAACCGGTAATGCATTTGGACTATCTCGACAAATAGCCTCCCCAAATAATAATGCTCAAATAAAGCTAAACGAGTCCGCTGCTTGCCTGTAGCGGACTCGTATGGCCTTAACCTTTGTAGTTAATTGGACTGTGAACACAAGACAAAGAAGTTAAATCTGTTGTGCAAGGCATCAAATGTGTAACTTGTGATACTTGATGAGTATCAAGTATCACAAAATGGAAATACACAAACAAAATACTAAAATAAGAGTACCTCGATATTGTAATTAAGTACAGTACTTGATTAAATGTAGGCTACTTTGGCTACTTTTCACCAAAGATATACTAGAATGAGGCATTGGGTATCTGGATCATACCAGTTTCATCTTCGCTCTAGACACCCCACTATCCCCCAAAGGCCAAATTATTTTAAGTCAGACAATAGAATCATCTTAGGTAGAATAATTCATAAAACAGACCAATAAGCTTAAATTTAAATTTAAATTAAAACGAATACAAAGGTGCTTCACGATCTTCCTTCCCAAACTACTGCTGAACAGTGTATACATTTTTTAGCAAAATTGAATGTAAACAGTCAAATGACAAATTTAATTGATAGACATTAATCAATGATATGAGTCACTAATTCTACCTGGTCACATGCAATTATTTTCATTCATCATTATTCATTGTACTCTTCATCATATTCTTAATTTATTCCATTCATTTTGTTTAATTTATCATTTATTAACCTTCTGGTACCGACCGAGGACCATTTGGGGTTCGAGCGAGACAGTTCAGCGAAGAGAGTGTCGTAGAATGCACTTTTCAGAAACGATATAATGAATGTTACACACATGTTATATACTGACTTAATGAAGAAATTCTGGGCAACAATATCCTGCAAGCCATTGTACACACTCCAAACACAAATCTACACGGCTAAAATAAGCAAATAAAAGAATTACCACAATATTTTTTCGCACTATTTTTTCGCCATTGCTGAGCCGACTAAAATCTTAAATGCTCCTCACCTTTATGAAGTTTTGATGTAAACAAAGGCATAATTTCCCGGGTCCCGACTAGAAACACTGTTCGACGTATATCCTGTGGTGTCTCCGAACTGTTTTCTGAAGAAATTGGGATCGCTCTAACTTGGTGGACCAGGGGGTAGGAACTTGACTTTCGGCGTATCGAAGCACGGCTTCGCAAGGGCACAGCGAAGTTTTGATTCTGACTGGCTAACAGTGCTGTCAATCACACCCACGAGGTTATATTTCATCCCTTCATCCCACGACCCTCACCCCTTACCCTACATTCTTTCATCCCCTACCCTCATCCCTTCATCCCACATCTATCATAATTTCCTCCCTTAACCACCTGTTGCTCCCGAAGTCCAATATCTCTGACTTCAACATGCAATAAACCATTTGAAACCCTTATTGTTATCAGCCCTGGTCTGAAGTCAATTTTCTTCAGTTTTATGCTCAACGACTGTGTTGTGTTGTGCTCTGAGCCCACAGGCATGATCAGTAATCTCTTTAAAATCGCTTCTTAAAACCCATCTTTTCATTAGACTGGCTTTTTTTATGTTGTTGCTTTGCTGCTTTATTTTATTATTGATATTGTTGTTTTATTTTACAAAATTTTTATTTTATTTTATTTTTATTATATCAATTGGTTTTATCGTTTCATCTTTTAACTCTTACCTTAGTTTGTCTTGCTTTGTTGGGCTCACTGTTGAGCTTTCTGTTGTTTCATTGCCTTGGTTTTGTTGCTTTGTCTGTCTAAGCACTTTGTAAACTCTGTTTTTAAAGGTTCTGTATGAATAAAGTTATTATTATTATACACACTGCAGGTCTAAAGCTGTGTGTACGCATCCCTCTGGAATCATAGCTCAGTCATCATGGTAGTTAGCCAAGTGGATGTAGACACTCCCCAGAGCAACAATTCACAAATCAATACTTCTGTCTGCTCCACAAGAACAGCAGTTCAGCAGAATTTCACAGGTTGTGATGAATTAGCAGCCAACAATGCCAAAACAAGTGTCTTGGCATTATAATGGTATGTCTTCTGTGGCTCTGGAGAAGCTTCATCAGGACATTGTACTGACTTGCCTAAGGACATAGCAGTGCAAGGAGCGCTTCAACCTCTCGGTCAGTAGGCAGCATTTGGTGACATGACAAGATGTGTCATGATGAGTCCACGAGTGCTCACGTGCCTCTGTCTCCTCTCCTTATCCCTCTATGCGTTTAAACGTTCGCTCAACAGCTCAGGTAGACCTGGCTGCATTTTAAATATTGTTTATCTTACAGTGTTACAGTGTAACTATATCTCTGCTGTACCACAATTGTATCAGTGTCAGTGAGGAGTTACCCATGCAAGCGACCCTTGAGTCCAGATCATTTCTGATTTGTATTTTTGAAAGTACATTATAACACACTTGACCTTTCACACTCTGCTACCTGAGTATCGTTGCCTTTGTTGCTTAACCCTGGCACTCCTTAACCTGTTCTTTCTCTCTCTCTCTCTTTCACACACACACACACACACACAGTCTGATTGGCCTCCCAAATCCACTGTGGCTTCTACAATATAAAGAGGAAATGTTTACTGAGTGATATCATATTCTGAAAAAGGACAGAATAGCCTTGAAGAAGCTCTTCAAACTTGACTCTTTTTTCAGATTTTGCTACTGTACATTTAAATTATCAATATATGTGTCTTGCTGTGAATCACCAAGACAAATTCCAGTACATTTTTTCTGCTTGGCCTGTCTCTGATGCTGACTTAAATGCAGTGCCGGGCCGTGCATTTTATACCTGGGCCTTCACCGCTGTCCTGCAGTTGAAATACCACCTTATAACCACATTATGGCACCACAGCTATTATTCATTTTTAAGGCTGTAACTATGTAAATCTTCATATTAAACCGTTCGGTACGAGTCGTCTGAATAACGCTTGAGCATTTAGAAAATGCAAAAGCCTAAACTCAGGAAAATATAATATTCTCAGCTGGTCTGGCTGTGGGAACCGCGATTATTCCTTAATGACAATCCCAAAGAGATTATCATAGGATTTTACTTTCACAACTTCAACAAACTGCTCTGCAATGTCTTTCCTCGTCTCAGCCCCCTGTGTCATGGTGTGTGGTACATCTTACTCGGGTCAGAATGCCCATATTTGATTGGCTGAGCTGCATCACATGATGTGATTCACCACCCGACAGCCTCTGCTGTTAAGTTTCGTTTCACGATAGTCACGTGCTCGCCCACTGACCAATCACAGCACACTCTGCACCTCGCGGCAGAGCTACACATGGACACTGAGCGGCATGTAATGCTGACGTCATTATAGGCCGGCTCGCAGGCTCTGATACGTCAAAGAATACGCCCAACATGTCAAACTAAAGATCTGATTGGTTGAACACTATGACAATCAACAATATCGTCCCCACTTACTTTAATCTGCACTGGATGCACCTGAGACTATGCAGGCCTCTGCCTCTGTTCTTACCTAGTGTCAAGAAGAGTTGACCCCTCAGAGCTGCCTCGGTAACATGTGAGCACATTCAAGGGAGAATCAGGATATAAAAGCACAAAGTATATACTCAGATTAAAGTGTAATCAAAAGATAAAGTGTATGAATTATATAACAAAATGTTTAATCAATAAGAAACGAATGTTTAAAATGCATAGAGTGATTTAACTATTGTAATGAGAGTTTAACATATTCTGTGTAACTGGAGCTGAGATAGAAATGTATTAGACAGAATGAGTCAGAATGACATTGCAAAATCAGTGGCAGATGGTATGGGTGGGGTTAGAAGAGGATGTTGCAAGATGTTGCAAGAGATGTGTCAGAGGCAGGAAGCCTGGACTTATATGGACATGTTCGAACCCAACATCCTTTCCAGAGGGAGAGGGGGATGAGAGCATGTATTGAGCAGGAGGGGGGCTGATTAAGCCCGAATGAGGAATATAAGGAGACGTTTGCATGCAGCAAGCTGGGATTTCTACACGAGCGCCGTCCAAGAGCGCTGCGGAGGAGATACGGACGATCGCAACTGATGTATTGAGGACTTCGTCTCTGTTCACGGAAAGAAAGACCGCTGTTCGTGGACAATAAGATTTAAAGACGGAGGTTTTCCTCTCCCCACTGCTCGACTCTTAACATCTGGACAACGGAGAAGACGCAGCAGCCCGAGAAAGACTTTGTACTGAGTTTTGAGGACTGTTGAACGGGCTCCGTTGCAGAGCGGGAGGACCGAGGGTCTGGCCAGACCCTCGCTCCTAAACAACTCCAAAAGAACCTTTTCATCGCACCATTGAACATCCAGCTCCAGCCGAGCCGTCTCGGCGACTAAAACTAATGAGAATAATCGAAGAAGCAAATTAAGTGACTGATTGAGTGTAGTGACATTTTATGTGAGCTGTAGCTTTAACCCTTGCAAACTAACCAAATATAACCTGCAATAAATATCTAATCTGCATTTAAAGTAAATTTCTCAAAGTGCATTCATTTGCTCGAGTAGTAAGAAGTTCCTCGTGGTAGTAAAAAGTTAAAGCCATTGTATGTCTAACAACTGAGTTCTGAAAGGTTATCCTAGAGACCGAATCCACTTAACAACCCCTTACGGTTTTAGAAAGAATTAATCCTAGCCGTTAAAACCTAACCTGGCATTTACCAAGAGCACGGATCCATAACAGGGAAGCTGCCATAACCGACGCGACAGGTGAGAGCGCCCGGGGCCAGGACTGGTCTCTCGGCCGAGCGCGCTCTGACCGGTGGAAGCAGGGTAGACGTTGGGAGTAACGGCAGTTAGCGAGCCAGGCGAGTTCCCTCGCCAGAACACCAGCTCGACAATCTTTTAATAGAGAGCTGAGTCAGTAAGTAGCCCCGTATCGGGCCAGAAGTACCCCAGGATCTAACACTAGAGACACAGAGGTGAAATCTGATTGGATAAAAGCTCTACTTAAAACAAGCTGCACTGGAAGAAAGAAAGAAGAAACATTCCTTTATTAGTCCCAGAGTGGGGAAATTATTCTCTGCATTTGACCCATCCCTGTATATATAGGGAGCAGTGGGCTGCCAATGACAGGCGCACGCGGAGCAGTTAGGGGTACAGTGTCTTGCTCAGGGACACTTCGACACAGGACACGGTGCAGCCGAGGATCGAACCTTTCGGTTGGCGGACAACCCTCTCCACCCAGTAAGCCACGGTTGCCCCCAGAAGCAGAAGCAGAGCAACAGAGGAAGACAGTAGCTGTGCAATGAGAAAATAAGATAATGGGAAAATATTTTTATAAATTATAATACAAAATTATAAAATTATAAAATAGATATAGCTTTGTGATTCTGTTTAGGCCAGCAGAGAAGGCCTTGCGGCCCTGATGGCCCACCACTGCTTAAATGAACAAATGGTTCGTACCAGCTGCTACATGCGTAAAACAGCGACATATCAGAACAATCAGTGTTTTGAACATAGTTGGTCGTATTTTTAAGACTCAATATAGAGTTCTTGGTTATGTTGCTAAAGTGAAAAACTGTATTCAAGATCAATTTGTGGACAATACAACCCTACAACCTAACATTGCTAAACAGTGTGTTTCATCCCAGGTAGCCAGTGGACTCGGCCGTATTGCGGCTGAGTGTCGGCTGACTCGGCTGTGTTCCGGCTCGATGCGGCCAAATGTGAGCCGGCTTTGGCCCATTTCATTTTTGCCAAATCTGGGCCCAATCTGGCATTATAGACGCGGGCCTATTCTGGCTGTGACATGGCAGTCGGGTTAATCGGCAGCCAGCACTGAAACAGGTTCTGGCCCATTGATGGCTGCCAAATCCGGGCCCAATCTGGCATTATAGACGCGGGCCTATTCTGGCTGAGACATGGCAGCCAGGTTAATCGGCAGCCAGCACTGAAACAGGTTCTGGCCCATTGATGGCTGCCAAATCCGGGCCCAATCTGACATTATAGATGCGGGCCTATTCTGGCTGTGATATGGCAGCCGGGTTTATCGGCAGCCAGCACTGAAACAGGTTCTGGCCCATTGATGGCTGCCAAATCCGGGCCCAATCTGGCATTTATAAACGCGGGCCTATTCTGGCCGAGACATGGCAGCCGGGTTAATCGGCAGCCAGCACTGAAACAGGTTCTGGCCCATTGATCGCTGGCAAATCTGGACCCAATCTGGCATTATAGAAATGGGCCTTAACTGGCTAATTGATAAAATATTGATAAAATATTGTAATGTAGCCAAACAATCATCATATTGTAGGAGCGCAGGGATTAACCGTGTCGACAAGTGTCCCTTTTTAGCTGCTCACCTCTGTCGTCGGTTATTTCAAATCTCACAAACATTTCAACCCGAACACTGCCATCACCTCCTTTAAGCCCAACATGACATCACGTTCCCATGGTTATGCCACACCCCTAGTCCTACTGAATTATGTCCTCAAGTGTCTTCAAAGAGTCCACTCCATACGCCCCCCCAGAATTCACCAAGACTAGAGAAAACGTAAAACATAACAAGAATCAATGTCTCAGGGCCCGAATCAATCGACCAGGAGCCAGGGAGGCCTTCGGAGGAAGCTTCCGGGCCTTGTAGCGGTGTGCTGCAAGGAAGACGCCCCCGCCGTAGGGGTTCGGCCACCCTTACTCCAGGTCCAGATGTACTGGTTTCAGGCGATCCACCGACACATGCTCCAGTTTCCCGCCAATGTCCACTTTGAAGGTTTTGTCCCCGGTCTCTAGTACGTGAAACGGGCCCTCGCAGGGAGCTTTTAAAGGGTCCGTGGTGGCCGTGGTGGCCGTCCTGGCGAATGAACACATATTCTGCTGCCTTAAGGCTGGACGGGATATGCGACTGTGGGAGACCTTGTTTTACATTTTCTCTAGTCTTGGTGAATTCTGAGGGGGCGTATGGAGTGGACTCTTTGAAGACACAGGTTAGAACACTCTGGCTTTTTCCAGGAGAGTGGCCCGCTGCTGTGTCGCAGACCAAGGGTCTGTGACCTTGGGGATGAACTCCCCAGGGACCTGCAGCGGCTGGCCATAAACCAACTCGGCGGATGAAGCTTGAAGGTGTAAGAGAAAATCAGCATTATAACTGAACTGAACTGGACTTGAACTAAAAACAAGTTACGTAACGTGTTATTGTGAATTCGAAGGAGTTATCGGGAAATGATTCTGTCTCTGTTAGTTATCGGGAAATGATTCTGTCTCTGTTAGTTATCGGGAAATGATCCCCTCGGACAGATAAAGTGTGATTAATCTCTCAAAAGGACCAAAACAACCCCTTACATAGAGTTGTTTTCTGTGAGAATGAAATAGAACCCACCCAGATTAGAAGTCCAGATGTGTCCTGTTTGGATTGAACAGACAGGTTTGACTGATGAACCACAGCTAAAAGAAGGCGTGTATTTGGTCTATAAAAGTGTTCCTCGGACAGTTAGATGTTGAATCTGTTTCCATATGCCACGTCGTATGTTCGAATGTGCATTAAACAAATTCCCGCTGGATTGCAAACTCCGATTCGTCCTGTCTTCGTCCTGTCTTCGTCCTCATTTACGCTTCTACATAATTGGCGCCCAAGCGTGGTTCGGGTCGAGACCTTCGACATCTCCTCTACGCCAGCCAACCGACAATCACGCTTCAGGCGCCGAGACAGGTATGAGATCTTCATATCTCACCATAGTATATTTCTGTACAGCGTGATTCTCGCTTGCGTGATAGAGAGGGAGTGTTTGGGGTCCCCTCGACGGAATCCACGCTGTTTAGCGGAGGAGGAGAGAGGCGGATTGGTGTGTGCTGAAAAAATGCAAAAAAAGATGTTGATATGATTCAATTTGATCTCCAGCTGTAAAAAGAGAGCTCTCTCGTGTGGAACAGCGTACGCAGCATTCTGTTGGCGTGACGCCTGGTTGTGGCCAAGTTAAGCTCAAATGCGGAGTACTCCGTGCATCTCTCAAGCTCAAGAGACTTTTGTACGCTAATGACAAAGCGACTGTGTGCTATTGATGAAGCAATTTCTGCAAATAAGTGTAAGGAACTCCAGTGTGGGTTCCAGTGTGAGATACGTAGGTCTGGATACGAATCCTTACTCGAGAGGGAAGAAACGAAAAGACTGGCTTAGATTTAAATAATAACATTATAATGTGGGTCTGTTAGTGGTGGGCTCTGTTTAAGGCAGGACACTACGCTGACGAGACTCAGAAATTTTGTGCAGAAATCTAAATGAGCAGGAAAAGTAATATCTAACTAGACAATAAAATTAATAGTACAGTTTGAAAAGGTGTGCACACGACTGTAACTTATTGACATTACTGATGAAGTAATATTATAAAGGAGAGATCCTTATGTGACAAGGGGAAGATAACAAAAAGAGACCTGGACAAAAAACTGACTGACAGACTGAGACCGCTGACTTTTGATGTGATATACATCCGGATGGCTTTGCATGTGTATGAGCTATTGGCATGTTTTTGGTTGTTTACCCAGTGGTAACGCTTTTGCAAACAAATATAGTTTGTTTCAATTCGTCTGCATATATCCAGGCTATATTGTGTCCAGATCCTATTCTATCTGCAGGAGGAGAAAATAGTGAAAAAATAGAACGTTCATGCTCCGTGTACTTGGAGATGGCGGAACGCCCAGATGTGTGTGTGTAAAATTCGATTTATGAGCCAAGATAAACCCTTGCGCCCCCTCCCTAGTGCATGATTGGCTGTACGCCCAGATTTTGGGGCCGGACAGGCTCACTCACTCCGTCCAGAGAGGAGTAGAGTTATCATACATACAGACATTGATCATACATAGTCCTAAATAATCAGAGCAAGAGTGTTGATGGAAAGGTGTTGTGGAGATCACAGGAAGGATTGTTGGTTGCACTTGGTGCATTGCTGACCATCTCAGAATCGCACAGTGAAAATCACTGTGCGAGGGGGGAAAGGGTTAAAAGGTTAAAGAGACAAGTTGGTTAAAGTTACAAGACATGGTTAAAATATTTATCAGATAATACTATTTCAAGTATAATAAGAACTATCCAATAATGTATCAGAAGTAAAAGCACAATTGTAACTTGTAAAATGTGGGGATTAGACGAGTAATCGGAACTCTGTGGGACGACAGAAGCGCGCAATTAATAGCTGATTCCTCCCAGAAGGTGAGAGGCTGTCCTCAGACGCAGTTCCAGATTGCCGCTCTGATCCTGGAACTGGAGAAAAGAATTCCACTTGTGAAAAATTATTTTGTGATATAACAGACACTTTGAAGTGATAAACTTGTAATCTTGCACTTAAGTTTCGTAAGAGTGTTGGACAGACGTGTCCTGGTTCACGTGTAGTATTTAAAGAAGGTTTGGTGTTTCCATTCAAGTTGAACTAAGTCTTGACACGAGTGTTTTGAAGATACTGTCAACGACCAATTAGGTAAAATGGGTAAAAGTCTAAGTGAGTCTGAGCAGCTTGATGCCAAGGTCTTACCTTCAATAATAAAATATATGCGAGACAAAGATAATCTGACTGCCAAACAATGGCAAGAATGGATCAAATGGGTTCCCTGAAAAAGGCAGTTTCAGCCTACAAAAATGTTATTAACTCAAAACTTGTTTAAAGCAAAAGGAGAAAGAGGAAGCAGAAATGCATGGAATAATGTCTAAGGGAGAAAGAGAGAGATTAAGAAATAACGGTCAGAAAGACAAATTAGAAAAAACAGGGACCAATAACACATAAAATTGAGTAAATAAAAAGGAAAATATACTGCCGAGCTCTGTTCTGTTTGTTCTATTTCTGTCCGAGGGACACGGTCAAGTGGACCCCAGAGAGGGAACCACTGACGCACAAACATTAACACAGAGGGAGAGTTAACTTTAGATTCTGACTGTTTAGTGTAGTTTAGACTATGACAAACTAGACAAATACATACCAGATGTACGCAAATTAAGGTTTTAGAAAGTTACCACAAGACAAACACTATTAAAGGAAAAATGTTCAGAATGTCACATGCAGGCTGATTAAATGGATTAGATAAAATGTTTGAGGAAGTATTATTTAGAGAAGGGAAATAAGTGGTGAAGTTACGTATAATGGACAGAAAATACTGCTGCTGTATCTGTTTCTCTGTCTCCCAAGCAGTACGAGTGTGTAAGGGGGAAATCACATGTGTGTACTTGGCATGAGGCCCAGGAATGGAGAGGATGTCTGACTGGCTGCACAGTCAGACCCACACTCATTGACTTCAGAAACAGAGGATCCTGGTAAACTCTACAGTGATAAGGGTGACGTATACAAAACAAGAAGTACATCAATATCAAAGAAACAACTTAACTTATGTTTGATGAGAAAACACACACCAGGGGTCCAAATGTGTGATGTAAGACAGGTGAGGGGTGCTAGTGTTCACCTAAAATCGTGATCTGCCAAAGTTCAAAATTTGATTTCCACCCATGCAAGAAGCAATATCTACTCAATCGAGATATTAATGATATTACACCCGTTCTTGAGTCTTTAATGAAGGTTGGTATAATAATCTAATCTTATGATACACCGGTGCACGCACTAAAATTTTTCCTGTAAAGAAAATTCGAGACTTGAGGGAACCACCTGAGTGATGATTGTCTAAGATTTACAAGCAGTTAATGTATCGGTGCATCCACGAGCACCTCAAACTTTGGCTGCCTAAGGTCACAAGGCTAATTGTCCAAATTGCAATTTGCTCTCGATAAAGTTTCATATCTGGGACATGTGATCACAGCAGAGGGCAGAACCCTCCCTCCCAAGAGAACACAGGCAATTAAACTGTGCCTAAACTATAAACTGAGAAACAAATGAAGAGCTTTTTAGGAATGACGTCACAAAATGACAAACCACTCAGAAACAGAGGCTTTCCTCTATCCATGATTCATGGTAAAGATCTTTATGCGCATGACAAACTGACCTGGACCGACCGCTCGACTGATGCCTTTAATGACAAAGATTTTAATCCTGCTACTCTTTTTCCTGCTGCAGCAGATGGAGAGCCACATAACTGTTGTTTCTCCTGAACAGGTCTGCACACCGAGACCTGACCTCACAGACACGCCCACCGAAGCTGATTTACAACTGTTAGTGGACGAATTGGCATCCCGCTCGCCGGACACGAAAGAAGGGCTGGTTGGTTTGCTGTAGTCTCATCACATCACATGACACACTTTTCTGCTCAAGCTGCAGATCATGTGGCTCTCACAGGAGCCGGTAAGCTTGCTGCCAACACAATAGTTAACATCTACACAGACTGTTGCTATGCCTTTGGTGTAGTGCACCACTGTGGCACCTTGTGGAAACACAGGAGCTTTTGGAAATCATCCTGCAAAACCATTTCTCACCACCGTCTCGTGGCCGACTTGCTAGAAGCCATATTGCTCCTTAAAGATTGTTTGTGTTATGAAATGAGATGCTTACACTAACGCTTCTGATCCCATCTCAACAGGAAATGCTGCAGCTGATGCTGCGACTGAGCAAGATTTATTTATCAACAGAAACATCCCTCACTTATGATGTTCAAATATTGCAGACATTAGCGACCCCTGCAGAGAAAGTGTTGGGCCTAATCTGGTGCAATTTAAACATTATTAATGGATAATGGATTATTATTAAAAAGTATTATGAGCCCAGACAACTTCCACATGAATTATTCTATTGTTCAGCTAAATTAGCCCACAGCAGTGATAATTTGGCAAAAGGGAGAATATGTGATATATTTTGAAAGGTAGATCCACATTTTGTAGAGTTTTTAAAGTTAAAAAGGAAATTTAATAAGATATTAAATCTTATACTTTCTTTAGCTGGTCATATCAATCTTGATGTATCATCAAAGCAAATAATAACACCACGTAAATACAATTAGTATCGATATTTTGAACATTTTTATCTCTTTTACACAAAATTTAATTCTTGTGACAAAATGATGATGTAATGAACTGGCCCTCGATATTAGATCATTTAATTACAGTATTTGAATTAGTTTTTAACTGACATTAGGGAATGTAGGAACTGCAACAACAAATATTATTTATATTTTGTTTGGTTATAATTTTAGAAAGCACGACCACAGTCCATGCTTGTACCAATGACACACATCAGCAGTGAGCCAAAGATCCAAAACATCTTCGACATCACACTATGCCACTGTTTAATGTGTTACACCAACTTGTCCGACACTAAGGTGTTCAAAGATTACATTTCCTGTAAACATGTCTTGTACCATAAATATATATATATCTATGAGTACACCAGACGTCCTTCCTCGTCATCCCTGTGACAGACCTTGACGTTCCAAAGAACTTCACTTTCACTGACTGCTTTGAATCACAAGGCACCCGGCACAACGCATGTTGCGTTCTAAAAAGCCGATCCTGCACATCAGACTTGTTTGTCTGACTGTTTTCCTCCCGTAGAACTACGAAAGTGACATTTCTGTGTAATACTTGTGTTTATTATTACAGCTTGCTGTCTGAGAAACATGATCTCATAAACAGCCTGTGCTTTCTTTTATTATTTTACTTGATAAAGGAATCAATTGAACTGACAGTTGATTCTGAATGAATATAATAGGAATATAAATACTTGGATGATAGAATTTTTACAAATTGTTAAAATTGTTGTGTGTTATGAGCCCCACTGATATGTTGTCTCTCTATAACAGTTCAACAGAGATGGAGGTCCGACGTCTGTGTTTCGCCTCATCTCAGGAGATTTATTTTGTCATGTTGAGGTTAACATTCCCAAGCTAGCTACAACATGGAGTTGCTTCAAACTCACAAAAACAGCTCATGTTTTGACCTCATCGATTATGTGATCATATGTTGTGCGTATGTAAACCATTTTTGCCATTTCGATAAATTGTAAACACTTTAGTGGCCATGGGCATGGCCAGAGGGGGGAGTTGTTGGCAATTGGCAATTTATCATGTTCTGTTAGATATAACTTCTATCGCAGACGAGGCCATCCGAACCCATCCAATGTAACAACTACCAGGACTCCAACCTTGAGAGCCGTGAGAGCCCAGACGGTGGTTCAGCCATCCTGGAGGAGAGCCAGAAGCCATGAATCAAGATGAGTGCGATGCAACCACACATATTCCATCCCATGTTAGACCAGAACCTATGCCAGCATTGCCATTTAAGTTCAAACAGCCTATCCAGTGTTCAGACAGTTGCACGTGAATACACGTAGAAAGAGACTACTTCACACCATGTGGAAAGGGGAAACTAGCACACAGCTGAGGCTGATGACAGAATGAGCCGAATGTGGAATCCAAATCATGTTTATGATGCACATGTGAAATAAAAACATTGGCACTTCCTACATGAGAAGTTCAAGTGGACTCTTGTATGGATTTCAAAAGAAACACGACTATTGAGATCAGTATCCTGAATATCAAGTGTGGAACGCATGTGCAGAAATTATGATTTGCACATCGCAAAACAAGCCTCCCACTAATCATAAAGCAGATCAATTGGAAAAGTATGAATGTTTTGCCAGTGGTGGATTTGCGTCAGACAAAAGAAGGGTTGACGTAGGCAATACTACTGTGTACTGTAAAGTAACCCGAGTGTCCTGGTTCCACAGGCTAACATTACGCCTTCGTTCATTAGGAGACCGGTATGATATGAAAACCCAATACCATGAGACCAAAGTTGTGAAAACACAACTATGACCATTCCCACTCTTCATTTGTTAAGCAAACAAACATCAGACAGAGCCGACATGTATTGAATGTGTTGTGAAATGCTTTACTGAATATACTGTTGAAATGGAGAAGAATTCGGGGTTTGAGGCAAGAGCTTGAGGAGAGTGCTGGCAGGGGGGTGGTCAGGGGATTGGTTAGACTAAATTTTGGGAAAATAAGGGGTCTGTATTGCTAAAAGCAGGCATTAGCGCATTAATAGTTTTAATTGTGGCTTTTCTATTGGCATGTTGCATCGTACCCATCCTGAGGAGACAGTGCCAGAGGAGCATGGACAAACCGATGGGTGTCATGGCAAATCTCCAACTGGCTCAGATGATGAACATGATGACGATGGAGCAAGGGACAAAGGCCCAGTTCGCTCAAATGGTGGTTGGACGACCGGACCTGTTTCCGGACCTATTTCCCATTCCAGACAATCTGGAGGACTCAGAGGAGATGGGGGAAACAGGACTTGGGGGCAACTCACCATAAGAACGAGAGCCCGAACTTTGTTGAAAGTACACACGTCCAAGAAACACCACGTCACATGTTTTATCATCTGTCCAAACTGTTTCACTATAAATTTGAATGTATTGTAATCAGATATTTCTACATTCACATATATTCATAGTCATGATCCATATAATCAGTACACAAGTATTATAGCATATAGGTTTATCACAGACGTTGCATCTAATGAATACTGAAACATTGTTCAATATTTTGCAGAAATTAAATGTGTGATGTATCTGTTAATACATGTTTGTAAGCAAGAACAGATTCACTTCATACCAAAAAGGTGGTCGCTTGGCGGGAAAGGACCATAAGGGAGTTTTTCCTGCACTGCAATCTGTTGGTTTTTTCGCCCTTATATGAAGGTGAATCTGAGCATTGAATGATGTTATTTGAATTATCTTACGAACTCAAATGTTCTGTATTGTATTGTTACTGTATTGGTATATAATCAATCACATATAATTTACAAAAATCACTTGTGTTGTTGCAATGAAGGCAGGGATCAAAATTTTAGGTTCCAGTTTCGCAACTTGACAAAAGTTATAAAAAGTTAGGATGAGGGTTAAGAAACCCTCAGAGGAGGGATGTGTAAGAGAAAATCAGCATTATAACTGAACTGAACTGGACTTGAACTAAAAACAAGTTACGTAACGTGTTATTGTGAATTCGAAGGAGTTATCGGGAAATGATTCTGTCTCTGTTAGTTATCGGGAAATGATCCCCTCGGACAGATAAAGTGTGATTAATCTCTCAAAAGGACCAAAACAACCCCTTACATAGAGTTGTTTTCTGTGAGAACGAAATAGAACCCACCCAGATTAGAAGTCCAGATGTGTCCTGTTTGGATTGAACAGACAGGTTTGACTGATGAACCACAGCTAAAAGAAGGCGTGTATTTGGTCTATAAAAGTGTTCCTCGGACAGTTAGATGTTGAATCTGTTTCCATATGCCACGTCGTATGTTCGAATGTGCATTAAACAAATTCCCGCTGGATTGCAAACTCCGATTCGTCCTGTCTCCATCCTCATTTACGCTTCTACAAAGGTCCTCCTTTGGGGCTGTCCTGAGCCCCAATACGACCCATGGGAGCCTGTCCACCGCAGAGTCCACATTAACATGATCAAACCTCCTTTCTGGAACCGAGAACTGTGCCAATGGGGCCTTTATGTGGCGGTGCACCTTGGAGCGTTAGCACACCACGCAAGTCCCGGCCCACTTTCGCACATCCTTCTTTAGACCGTGCCAGACAAACTTAGCTGCCACCAACCTCTTAGACACCCTCTTACCGAGGTGTGACAGACCATGAATATAGCGTCAAAAACCTGCCGTCTCCATCTGGTGGGAATGACCGGCCGTGGCTGACCTGTGGAGACGTCGCACAGGAGCGTGATGCCTGTTTCGCCTAAAGAAACCTCCTCCAACCGTCTCATTGTTGCCGTCCTCAATGCCTGAACGTCTGGGTCTGAAACTTGATCCTTAGCAATCCTTGCATAGTCCAGTCCCAAGTGAACAGGCCCAATGATGGCCCTGGACAGTCTGCGACCAGGTTTTGCTTGCCCGCCACGTCTGTGGTAAACTCTGAGATATTTTGAATCAAAGCTTTATTGTCCTCTGGACAGACAACAGGTAACAGTCTTTGATAAGCACAGATGGAATATCCCACGCGGTGGAACGACAAACCGTCAAGGGAGAAGACAGACAGAATCTCGAGGAAACAGCGGCAGGATCTCGTGGTCGGGGACAGAAGACTGAGTGAATTACCGGGGCAGAGGAAGGTGGATAAGTCCAAAACAGGCAGGGTTGGTAACGGGAAATCAGTCGGAGGGTATTCGCTGGAAGGTCTGGCATGAATGCGGAGAATGATCTGGTAGTGAGTGTGTGTGAGAAATTGTGAGTGCGGCAGAGTGAGCTGATGAGGTGGGTGTGACTAGCAGGTGCACTGAATAAGCTGATTAGGTGAGTGAGAGATAGATAGACAGGATAGTGGCAGAACTGTGAAATGCGCTGCATTTTTGACGCCAAACGGCATCCTCAAAAACTCAGACAGGCCGAGTGATCAGCGCTATCTTGGGAATGTCCAGAGGGTGAATGGGCACTTGTTGGTAATCCCAGACAATTTCCACCTTAGAAAACATCACGCTACCTGACCAGAGGGCAGAAAAGTCCAGAATGTGCGAAACTGGATAGCATCGTTGCCTCGTTGAGCCGACGATAATCACCGGACGGGCGCCACCGCCACGTGTTTGACACATTAAACTGCAATATATTTAACCAGCCCCATATATATTATGAGCTGCTATTCTACACTCTTCACTCTGATATATTTAAACATGTAAACATGTATATATTTTGATTAAAAGCTTTTTGTAAATATCCATATCTGTAGTTATTTTATTGCACTCTAGAGTACTTACTCTATTACTTTACCGTTATCACACTGTCTTGAACATATTTTAACTTATTTTTCCATCTTATCATATCTCAACTATTTATTATATTGTTTGAAAAAAGTAAATACATGATCATTTAACAAAAAGAATTCACGTTGATTACACTAAAGCAAGCAGAAGAAGTTTCATACAAAAAAGTACTTTCAAATATTTTTTCTGGATTTTCAAACTTTGAAACGGGTCAATTTGACCCACAACATAACAGGAGGGGCTACCTGTTCCTGATTCTTACATTATTGTTATTATAGTTTCATTACATAATGTAAGAAATAAATTTAATTACATTACATGTATGTAATAACATGCAAGTTATCCCTCAAAATTGTCTCTCCTATATACCTACATAATAAAAAAGTGTTTTAAACTGGCTGTATAAAAGTTTTAAATAAAGTTGTGAAAAAAAAGAAAAAGCAACCACTCGGGTATAAAAGGACTGGACCATGTTCCCGCAATTTCTCTTTTTCCCTCCACTGACATCCCCATTTGTGGTAAGTACAAGCATTATCAAATTGTTCTAATATGGTGGGAGATGTATATTTAACACTTTTAAATATTCGTTTTTGAAAGAAGCTCAATTCGTCCACCTGCCCCGTGTATATTCAACAGGGAACGTTAACCGCGCTTGTAGCAAGCTATCTAACCGTATGCACAGTACCCAATGAATGCTAGTTTTAATTATACTAAGGTTATGTCATTTCGAGTTGAAACCAGCTAGTACATTGATTTACACAAACTACATTTTATTTAGCGGCTCGATTCATCCGGGGATCGGCAACATGGCTCGGGAGCTGCAACATGCGGCTCTGCAGCCCCTCTGTTGCGGCTCTCTTGAGTCGACATCCAAACTAATACGTTATTGTTTTAAACGTTTTCTAAATAAGTGGTCCCCAACCGGGCCGCGGGCCGCTACCGCGCCGTGGATCATTTGGTACCGGGCTGCACAGAAAGAATAAATATTATATTATTTCCGTTGTATTGATTATCAGTCTGAAAGAAGTTTTATTTTGAAAATTGACCGGATTCTCTCGCAATTTCATCCGCCTGTGCCTCTTGACACATGTCAAGACGGTCTCGCTCACGTGATAGGTTACCTCTTCCAAGAAAAATAAAGCTTCTGTTATGAATGAAGATCGAGTGAACAGACTGAGATCGAGGCGTTTAGCTCAATTCAAGCAATAACATTTATTTGTGACAGAAGTATTATGTCCAGCAGTTAAACGTGCACGGACCAAAAGGTAAAGGCAAAAGTGAAACCTAAGAGCGCTTATACAGAGTAAGCAGGCGTGTCCATCTGGTTCCCCTTGTGGAGCCATTGGTCAAAATCAAAGCAGAGGCGGATTTGTTTTTAGCATTCAAATAGCCTGATGGAGCACTGGGCAACGTCACCCACAATGACTCACGTCCGGAACCCGCCTTCTCTGGAACGTCAGTGTGTGTGAAATGTTGGTGTACAGCATATTGTTAACACTTAAGGTGCAGAAAAAGGGTGCAGTTCTAAACTATTTCGAAGTCTCTGTGTGAATAGATAAAAAGAGCTCTTCTCCTACTCTAAGATGGCAGTTTCTGCCCTAATCTGGTGGTTTAAGCAAGCGTTACTTTCAGGACCACTGTATCTGTTTCTATCGTACGAACGGGTGACGGAATGCCCCATTCTGCGTTTTTGACCTACTTACAGTGACCTCACAACTCCGCAATATAAGCTTTACAAGTATAGCGCATATTATTTAACAGTGAATGAATATATTTTATTTACAATGGGCAGTTAGAAAGAGTCCTGAACATTGATTCCTGCATGGCGTGACGAGTTGTAGAATACAATTATTTTTTTAATTGACAGAAAATGTACCACATAGTGGAGTTCACTGACACTGGGGACACAGAAGTTGTTCCTGACCAGTGGGTTAAAGATGAGAGAGCTGTTTGGCCTCCTTACAAGGAGAGACAAAGATGTGACAAGGCCATAATGAAAGGTCATCCCCCTGGTGCTTCATGGGAAAGCTTCGCCATAAGAATCAGAGCAACTAAAGGTAAGAATCTGACATAGCATTTTGTGTAGCAAAATGACATGAACTCAGAAAAATATGCCTTTTCTGGTTTAAGTATTTGTATTTCCATTTGGACGTCAAATATATATTTTCTCTTCACAGATACATACGATGAGGCTCGACTGCTCCTCCCAAAGGCCCTGCAGACATCAGACCTCCAAACTGAGGATGAAGTGGACCAGCGTCCAGCTTATTTGAAAAGGAGGAAAACGTAAATATATATAATGTGCATCTTTTGCAAGTAATGATGTTTTTTTGTCTTACTATTTGTTTATGTAGCAGTGAACACAATTTTATTTTGCGAAGTTAGTTTAGTTTTGATTTAATAATTTTTTGTTTTACAACATAGTCACCCTGGTTAGATAAACAATAAACACTCATATAAAGCTTCTTGTTATTCATGATATTCCTTATATAAATTATTTTGTTCAACAGAACCCCAAAAAGCTGGATCTCTGACAGTGAAAGTGACGAGGAGCAGCCTGAAATCTCAAAAGGAAAGAACAAACGCCCAACCGCACTGCCCACTGCCCCAAACATTAGTCCTCCACTTTCCTTGTCTGTACCTTCAAGTCCTATGGGAGAGACTCCAACCTACCGGTCTCATCAGCCTGCTTTCAGTCGTAAGTATTAAAGACGAGCAAATTAGTTAAAACACTATATATATACAGATTCTGACTATTCTAAATACCAAAAAACAATATTGTATTCGTAATGGTTTACAATGTGAGGAGAAAAATCACAAAAACAAGGCAAAATGTATTTACTACAAACTCAAATAAAACCAATACTACAAGCAGTTATTAAATAGCGCTGTCTTTGACCTAAATAATCAAGTATAGCTAAACAAGTTTAAGCAACAAAATATTCATTTTCAGTTCATTAAATCTTTTTTATAAGCGTGTTATCTGGGTGCCTAAAAAAACATCACATCTTAGCAAAGCAACCAATCACAACCACTCTCAGAGCTTTTTTTCTGGATAGTGGATTGAAAATATAGGTGTGTTTTGACTTCACAATACAATTCTGCTTATTTGCATTATTTATTATTTTCACTTTCCACTGAGTACAACACTTTCCACAATCATTCTCTCTATGAGCATTATTTCTGCCTAAACCCTCCTTCTGACCTTGTACCAGCACAAATGACAGCCAGGAGACAGAGTGTGCCACATTCCCTGTCAGCCCCAAGTCTGATGACATCTTTCCAGCCTTCATGTGAACGTAAGTGTTATCATCATTTAGCTGCATCTTCAGTGACACTAGAAACTTATTTGACATAAAAGATTCAAGTAAATAAATTATAAATCAAATGATTCTGTCCTCCATGTTGGTTTCTATTATGCATGAATTGACTATCACTATTTGGCTAGCTTGAGGACCCAAGGTGTAGGATTAAAGATGACTTGCTTTATGAGGTTTTCTTGACGAATCATTTTCTTTCCATTCAAAAAAAGTTACATGAAAATTAAATAACTACATCCTTTGACTGCAACAAAAGAAGGACCAGTAGATGGTAGGGGTGGGGGGAAAAACGATACAACATAGTATCGTGATATTTTGCGTGGCGATATTGTATCGATACATGGAAGCCAAGTATCGATCTTTCATTGTTGGAATGCTGTTAAGCATTCCAACTATTGTTATCCTGTTTCTATTGTTCTTCGAATCTTTATTCAACTTCTTCTATTTCTTCCGTCGCACCGCTTCTCCTCCTTCATTTTTTAAGCTACAGAAACCGTTCAACTATTAAAATGTTCAGCTCTTTCACCAGAGGTCTGCTATGTCTTTTTATATTTCTAACCTTTAAACTTTTTGAATTATTAAGCTTTTTATTTTCAATGGGATCTCTATGGAGAATATTTTCAAATGGCTTCAGGCACACAGGTGTTCGCGATTGAGCCAATTAGTGATGTTGATAAACACACAGACTCACAGACACACGCGCACATACACTCCTCTCCCTCTCTCGCTGTGTGTCTCTCATACAGTCATTCAGGTCTTAGGGATCTTCAGAGGTCTTTCCCCCCTCCTCCACCCCCCCCCCCCCCCCCCACACACACACACCCACCCCATTTTTAAATAAAAGCCGCACACACATGATTTGTTGCAGCTGTTACGTGTTGCATCTCGGCCAATCAGACATGAGTATTCTGATAAGTTTCCTGATTCGAGTGACATTTACACACACCGCGACACAAGAGGGAGAGACGAGGAAAGACATGGCAGAGCAGGACAACAGTCATGTAAGCTGTAAAAGATAAAACATCGGACAATCTCCAAATGAGAAAGTTTGCCAGAGATATCAGAGCCTCGCTCTCTCTCTCTCACAAATTCTTTCTTCTCTCTCTCACAAATTCTTTCTTCTCTCACAAATTATTTCTTCTCTCTCTCACAAATTCTTTCTTCTCTCTCTCTCTCTCACAAATTCTTTCTTCTCTCTCTCTCTCACAAATTCTTTCTTCTCTCTCTCACAAATTCTTTCTTCTCTCTCTCTCTCTCACTAATTCTTTCTTCTCTCTCTCTCTCACTAATTCTTTCTCTCTCTCTCACACTAATTCTTTCTTCTCTCTCTCTCTATCTCTCTCACTAATTCTTTCTTCTCTTTCTCTCTCACAAATTATTTCTTCTCTCTCTCTCACTAATTCTTTCTTCTCTCTCTCTCACTAATTCTTTCTTCTCTCTCTCTCACTAATTCGTTCTTCTCTCTCTCTCTCACTAATTCTTTCTTCTCTCTCTCTCTCTTGCTCTCGCTCTCTCACGAATTCTTTCCTCTCTCTCTCTCTCTCTCTCTCTCTCTCTCTCTCTCTCTCTCTCTCACTAATTCTTTCTTCTCTCTCTCTCTCTCTCTCACTAATTCTTTCTTCTCTCTCTCTCTCTCTCTCCCTCTCATACAGTTATTCAGGTCTTAGAGACTTTTAGAGGACCCCCCCACACACACACCCCATTTCAAAATAAAAGCCCCAGAGAGTGAATTCTAATTGAAATGCTTGTGATGAAGCCAGGCATTTAATAACCTCTGTTTATGTGTGTCAAACATTATGATTATGTCTCCTCTCCCCCTCCCTCCCCCACCCAGCCCCACCCTTTCAAAATAAAAGCCCCATGGATTGACTATATGTAAACATTAAGCTCAAAATTAGGCTTTTTTGTTGAAATAACGAATGCTCTTACTAATACTGCGACAACTACTACTGCTGCTAATATTTCTAGTATTACTACTGCTACTGCTGCTACTACTTCTACTACAACTTTTGCTGTTGCTACTATTGCTAGTGCTATTACTGCTACCATCAATATTATTACTACCACTACTGCTATTACTACCACTACTACTATTACTTATACTACAACTGCTACTACTGCTATTCATGCTACTACCAGTACTAATACTAATACAGCTATGAGTATGACTGCTACTAGTACTACTACTGCTACTTCAAATACTGCCATTACTTTTACTACTACTACTACTACTGTTATATTAAATACTACGACCACTACTACAGCTATTACTACTACTACTGATACTAGGCTACTACTTCTTCTAAATACTAATACTTCTTCTAAATACTAATACTTCTACTACTAATGATACTTTAACTATGACTTCTACTACTACTATTACAAATATCACTACTGCTACTACTACTACTTATTCTAATGCTACTAATACTTCTACTACTAATAATACTTCTACTTCAAATACAACTTCTACTGCTATTACTACAAATATCACTACTTCTGAAATTTGTTTAAGCTCCAGAAATTGTTCAAATATCAAAATGTTCAGCTCTTTCAGGAGAGGGGTGCTTTGACTTTTCATATTTGTAATCTTTAAACTTTTTGAATTAAGCTTTTTGCAATTTTCTTTTGAATGGGATCTCTATGGAGAAAATCTTCAAATCCTGTTATACTTCAACTTTCAAAGCCTTCTTCTTCCTCATACTTTCAGCTACAGACACCATAGACCATAGACATTTCAACTAGAAGGTTTTTCAGCAGTGCAGTTTAAATGCTTTCGGGCTTCAACATTTTTCAGTCAGATAGTCTCCCATTTCTTAATTTTCAGCAATTTTTTCACAATTAATTTCAGCTTTCAGCATTCCAACGCATTTTCAGCAGGAAAGGCATTTTCTAGTTTTTTATCTGATCATTCCAATATATTAATAGTTTCACAAATGCTGCTTTGGTTCATGTATGTATCATGAAAATGTACGTGCTAGTTGGCCATTGGCTGTAGTCTTGGCTGTGTGTTTATGTGCAACTTTTTGGCATAGACACAGGAGACGTGAGGCGAAGCAACTGCTAGCCTTTAAGCTAGAACTCAATTAATCATGATAGAAAATGAACAGACAAGGTGAACTCTTGGAATGCCAGGTCATCAAGTATTGCAAACTTGGAATCTAACAAAAGATGACTGTGGAGGCCCAACAAGATCTCTAAAGCCATGTCAAGGAAAATGAAGTCGCTCACTTTCCCACTTTCAATTTAAGGCAACTTAAGCTTCTGTTCACCAACAAGACTTCATACAACATGTTAAATTGAATGTGTATTCTATTCACCTCTACGGGTTATACTGAATTTTCTCCATCATAGAGGTCCTGTTTTCCTGGCAGGCATCACATTGGGCAATCTGACCAACCGTGGCAAAGAATTTGTATTTTAAAAGTCACACAGGAGAAGGTGGAGAAAATACAATTATCGGTATAACCCTTTAAAAATCATCACTCGTTGATTCTAATGCCGACCATGAATATAAAACTACATACCCTGTAACTGAATCCCAAATTAAGACATTATGACAACAGCATGAGTTAGGTCATGAAACACGACCATCCGACTGTGAAATACTTGTACACATCAACCAGGCTTACCCAAAATAAACCAATCAACATCCAATATTCATACGCAGTCATCACAGAAACATTTGTCAATCCATAAATAGCGCTGCCGTTCTGCTACGTCCTACAATAAATACTAGTGTGTACACTAGTGTGTGACCTTGATGAGAGATTGCAGTCGCTTTGCTGCTTGCTCTTGCCTCTACACCTCTGCTTGCATTTTCTTGCATTTTCTTGCTTCAATTTGCCAGATATATCACATATATCTTGCCAGATATATCACATATATCACTCTTCAACGTTTGAGTGAAGACAAATCCGTCGGAAAGTCGTCGAGCTATTTGGATTGTTGGCTAATGCTAACTAGCAGCTAAGTTAAAGCTAAGTAGCAGCACGGATGACTACTACAAACTCCTACAGAAGATTGCAGTCTTGGAAACAAAAATCCACTGACTAGAAGTAAACGTGGCGGTAAATGGACTGTGTGGGAATGATACCACTCTACCATGGACTCAAAACACTGGACAAACGCTAGCTAAGACACAGCTAACTAGCACAACCAGGCCTACCAAGAAACAGGAGGAGAGAGCAGATAATGAATCTTCAAATAGTAGTCCTCCCTGGAACTCTCTCGGTGCAAAGCCGAAGAGAAAATATGTGGGAGGACGACTAACAGGCAGAGCCCAACGCCCTGAGATTTGTGATGCGACTGGCTGGCCTGCACTAGCACACAGGCAGAACTCCTCCTCAACCCCTGCACCCAGATGGACAAAGCCAAGGACAGCTAAGAAAAGTAAAAGTAAAACCTGCAAAACACCTCCACAACAACCAAGCCTACAACTTCAAAACAGATTTGCTCCATTGTCGCAGGATCCTAAATCTCCATCTGATGACCTGGATAAGCAGCTATCTCCTCAAAGCAGGGTAAGAACTGAGAGTAAATGTGAGAAAGGGCCGCAGGCAAAGCTAATGACTGGGCCTGAGACTCTGATTGTTGGTGACTATGCTGTAAAAGATGTCAGAAAACTGTGCAGCAAGAACACCAAAATACTCTGCTTTTCGAAAGATATGGTCTCTGACATGAGAGACAAAATTCTGGACATCGTAACTGACTATCCCACAGTGAAAAACATCATCGTGCATACAGGAAGCTGTGATATTGTGAAACAACAGTCTGAAGTTCTGAAGCGAGACTTTATTGATCTGTTAAACAGTCAGCTCTGTCAAGGCTGAGGTGTTCATCAGTGGCCCTCTCCCACCAGTCAGAGGAGGAGATTAAGGATTCAGCAGGCTGTTTGCACTGAACAAATGGCTGTCAACTGCATGTGCTGACCATTCAGTACATTTTATCAACAATTTCTACCTTTTCTGGGAGCGCAGACATCTTTTTACAGCGCATGGAGTTTGCCTAAACAAGTCGGGTAAAACCTCATCATCAGGGACCGCCTCCGATCTCCCACTTTCCCCACCCTTCCTAGACGCGGAGTCTTTACCTCCCTCCCCAGCACCTACTTCAGGTCCATACTTTGGACTGGACCTCCCACTTTCCCCACCCTTCCTAGACGAGGAGTCTTTACCTCCCTCCCCAGCACATACTTCAGGTCCATACTTTGGACTGCAACTCCCACTTTCCCCACCCTTACCTCCCCCCCAGCACCTACTTCAGGTCCATACTTTGGACTGCAACTCCCACTTTCCCCACCCTTCCTAGACGAGGAGTCTTTACCTCCCTCCCCAGCACCTAGTTCGGGTCCATACTTTGGATCGCAAGCTTCTCTCGCACTCTCCCCATCCTCCCCCCACCTGGAGTTCACTGACCACATGAAAGAGCTGGTCATTGATGGAACCAAACACACTCCTCTCCCCACTCCTCGACGGTACTACAACCATCCTCTGTCTCCCCTAAATAATTGATATCTTCTGGGTCCAGGCTACAAGGCTAATTATACCAATGACTCTCTCCAGGAAAAGTCGGGGCCCTGTATGCAGCTAGCCGTTTCAATTCCTGTCTTGCAAGTTTATAGAAAAAGAAAGGTGAGGCTGCGAAGAAACAATAGTAAACATGCAAACTTATCAAACTTAGCATACATTCCTCGTCAGCCTGTCCAAATGAATTGGGCAAAGAAAGCTTTAACTACATTCAACTTAGCTTTATTAAATGTCAGGTCTCTGTCAGGAAAAAAATTTTAATCAATGATTTTATTATTAGGCACAAACTGGACATTTTGTTTTTAACTGAAACTTGGTTAAATCAAGATAACAGTGCAGCTGTTCTTATTGAATCAACACCTCCCAACTTCAGTTTCATGAGCGAAACAAGAGCGCATAAGAAAGGAGGTGGAGTTGCTGTTTTATTTAATGATTCTCTTCAATGCAAGCAGATTCCCTTTGGTCATTTTAGTTATTTTGAATATGTGGCTCTGAATTCCAATCAAGCTTTATTCCTAAACATTTACAGACCGCCTAAATACTGTGCAACCTTCTTTGATGAGTTTACTGAACTGCTGTCTGTAATCTGTATTGATTTTGACTGTGTTGTTATTGTTGGTGATTTTAATATCCATGTTGATAATCCCCAGGACAGAGAGTCTATATAACTATGTGGTGTCCTTGATAACTATGATCTGACTCAGCATGTGACAGGACCCACCCACAACAGGGGGTACACTCTGAACCTAATCATCACCAAAGGTGTAAACATTTCCAAGGTTGCTGTGACTGATGTTGCACTCTGATCATTTCTGTGTTTTCTTTGAGAGTGCAATCTCCTTGCACACAAATGTCCAAACCAAGGTTGTGACAAAGCGTTACATCTCTGAAAACACCAGTGAACTATTTATTCAAAAGTTCTCCTCCACACCAGCCCTCTCTTGCCTCTCAGTCAATGAGCTTGTAGATGGCTTCAATTTTAAAGTTAAAAATATTTTTGATGCCATTGCACCCACTAAAGTGAAGGTTGTCTCGGGTAAGCAAAGATCTCCTTGGAGAAATGCTATGCTGGTTAAAATAGAGAAACGAGAGTGTCTGAAAGCTGAGCGCAGGTAGCGAAAAACTAATCTCCAGGTTCACTGTGACATCTATAAAGAGAGACTTCGCAATTATAATTTGGAAGTCATTCTTCTCTGACATCATAACCAAAAACAAGAACAATACACGCGCCTTATTTGCTACTGTCGACAGGCTAACAAACCCTCCAGTGTCGGTAGCTGCTGAACTCCAATCCACCTGGGCATGCAATCAATTTGCCTCCTTTTTAACTGACAAAATTCAGAAAATTAGACAAGCAGTCAGTGCCTCCACATCAACCACAGGATATGTGTTGTCCCGATCTCTGAATAACATCCATTCAAATATCATGACACAATTTCATTCAATCGACCGTAGAAGCCTAGAAGACATTATACAACATCTGAAGTCATCCTCCTGCTGCTTGACCCCTCAGGTCGTCTGGGACCGGTCTACTTTCTGTTCCCAGAGTCAGAACTAAACATGGAGAAGCAGCGTTCAGTTTTTCTGCTCCACATATCTGGAACAAAGTCCCAGAAAGCTACAGGTCTGCTGAGACGCTCAGCTCATTTAAATCAAGATTGAAGACCTTTCTGTTTGCTGCTGCCTTTAATTGAACCACATTCAATTAATATATTAATAAATTTCCTGCATTTCTGCATTTTACTGCTGAATTTTATTTCTTACACTGTTTCTTTAATTGTTTTTAAATCTCCTTTTCTTTTGCCTTATGTTTTGATGCTTTTAATGGTTTTATGTGAAGCACTTTGAATTACCTTGTTGTTGAAATGTGCTCTACAAATAAACTTGCCTTGCCTTACAAAAACCAGTTTTAACCAAAGTTATCACTTTAACCAAACCTCTTTGAGACAGAATTTCCTGGATGAAAAAAAAGCCTGATTTATTGAGGTAAGTCTGACCTTTACTGGCAATGTTGCTTTGTAAAACACCCTGCTGGTTATATAAGTGGAAGAGGTGATTGATGTAAATGTCTGGGAAAAGGATGGCAACTCCGCCGTTTTTCTCTCCATCACCAGATGGTTCTAGTCACTGTTTGTGATTGTAGTGTAATGACACTGATCGTGTCAGCTCTCGCCAATGGCTATGACCTCTCCTTAGCTTTGTAACGGATGACAAGATGTTGTTTCTACTCATTTACACTGTCCACACCAAGTGCATGTTTTGTAGAAAAATAAAGTCCATTACTTATTGGTAGCTCTCCATAGTGATGTCAATCCTTTGAATGTGACTTTGCTGATGCTTTGCCTTTTCTTTAGTTTTTTAAACTATTTGCACATGCAAAATATTGGACATAAAGTAAAAATATTTAGTCTATGTTCATATGGTATGTAAAAAAGCTGGTAAGTTTACAATAAATGAATGAATAAATGAATGAAATATGTTACTTGTAGTGACGGACCCACCGAGAATTACAACCCTCAGTCCTACAGAGCTTTTTGGCATCTTTTAGCTCGTTCTTTTGGTAATTTTATCGTTTTTGGTTGCGTCTCTCATCAACTGGCTGGAAAAGGCTCAGATAATTCCACTATACCTGTTCAACAGCAAAGAGCAGACAGTCACAGTTAGTGATCACTGCATGGAGACCACTTTACTGGAAGGAGAGTGGGCAGCAGCTCCAGGAGACAGACCTTTAGTTGGCACCCTGATCATATTGGGCTCTTTGTTTATTTTCTGTCTTCATTTCAGATGTGAGTGGGTACGTTTGTACGCTTCATTTGCCGCTTTTATCAATAGTTACGGTTTCTGGACATATGACACACTGCCTGTGGGAAGAATTAGCATAGAAGAGTCTGTTCATTCTTGCTTATAAATTCTATTCTCTCTGAACACGTTTCTCTTTTTGGAGAACGTCATGTGAGATAACCTCTCTGATTAGCGCAATTTTCCTGCTCTGTTTCTATTTCCTCGTCTCTCCCCCGTCTTTCCCCGTGTGTGAAAACATAGCTCGAGTAAGGAAACTTGTCAAAATACTCATATTTGATTGGCTAAGCTGGCATCACGTGACGTGATTTGCAACGCATTGGTCGGTGTGTTTCCTGCACCACTGAACAAGTACCGTAACAGCTGAATAAGATGCGCCGGTTAAAGTACAAACTCGCTGCCTAATATATGATTCCGGAATATCGATTTTAGGTCCTGGGTCTGGATGCAACTGCGTCTGGGTCCGGTCCACGGTCCGCCAGTTAGAGACCCCTGATCTATACCATTCTTATGCTGTGTTCACACCGGTCGTGTTGATTTTTTGACACACTGCAAAATCGCGTCCAACGCGCCGCCGGTCGAGTTCACACCAAACGCCGCAAAATCGCGTAGCGCCGGAGAGGGGGCGTGGTTTATCGACTGGAAGCCGTTCACCTGGCCGTCATTTCTTTCCGCTTTCAACCGTGAAAGGAATAAGGACAATTGCTGCTTGTGTTGTGGAAGTCCCTCAAACGTCCCTCAAACGTCGGAATGCCAAACGCCGTCATGTCTGGTTCATAATATTGTTCAGAGGAGCTCCGTGGATTTCATCAAGCTGTATTCACTGTGTCTAGCAAGCCACCGGTCGCTGTTTACTACAGCTGTAGGAACACAACATAAACTGATTTGGCTGTGATTCAACGGAAAATAAACCGACAAAAAGGGACTCTGAAATAACTACGTAATGATACCGATTTGTAGGCTACTTGTCTTCTCAATGGAGCTCTGATGGATCGGTGCTAGGCTATGCTAACATCGTAGCAGCTCCACCAGCACTCAATAACGTCATGTAGACGTAAATACGGCAGTGTCTATTCATTGTTTGTACTGTATGGTTTACACACACACATGTATACACATAGTTTGGTCCGGTCTCTATTGATATGAGGCAAGGCAAGGCAAGTTTATTTGTATAGCACATTTCAACAACAAGGTAATTCAAAGTGCTTCACATGAAACCATTAAAAGCATAAAGGCAAAAGTAAAGGAGATTTAAAACATACATTGAAACAATAATCGATGTCTCCCTGAGACATTACGCTGCACGCAATCAACCATACACTGCCGCAATTCTGCAATTACTCGCACACAAACCACGTCTGGAAAAGATCTCTGCCGATCTGCGTTTTATAGTGTACGCCTTGCACGAACTCAGTCCCGGAGGAAATGGCGATATATTGTGCAGTCCTTTTAAAACCATTAAAAGCATCAAAACATAAGGCAAAAGAAAAGGAGATTTAACAGCAATTAAGAACAGTGTAAGAAATAAAATACAGTAGTAAAATGCAGAAATGCAGGAAATTGATTAATATATTGATTGAATGTGGTTCAATTAAAGGCAGCAGCAAACAGAAAAGTCTTCAATCTTGATTTAAATGAGCTGAGGGTCTCACCAGACCTGCAGCTTTCTGGGACTTTGTTCCAGATATGTGGAGCAGAAAAACTGAACGCTGCTTCTCCATGTTTAGTTCTGACTCTGGGAACAGAAAGTAGACCGGTCCCAGACGACCTAAGGGGTCGGGATGGTTCATAAGGTAGCAGCAGATCAGAGATGTATTTTGGCCCTAAACTATTCAGTGCTTTGTAAACCAACAGCAGGATTTTAAAGTCAATTCTTTGTTGGAGAGGAAGCCAGTGCAAAGACATCAGAACTGGGGTGATATGATCCACCCTCCTGGTCTTAGTGAGGACTCGAGCTGCAGCGTTCTGAATCAGCTGCAGCTTTCTGACAGACTTTTTACAGAGACCTGTAAACACACTGTTACAGTAGTCCAGTCTGCTGAAGATAAATGCATGGACAAGTTTTTCCAAATCCTGTTGAGACATAAATCCTCTAATCCTTGATATATTCTTCAGGTGATAGTAGGCTGATTTTGTAATTGTCTTGATATGGCTGTTCAGGTTGAGGTCTGAATCCATAACTACACCTAGATTTCTGGCTTGGTTTGTGGGTTTTAACATCAGTGATTGAAGCTGAGCGGTGATTTTCAATTGTTCGTCATTGGTACCAAAAACAATTACTTCTGTTTTATCTTTGTTTAATTGAAGAAAATTCTGGCACATCCAGTTGTTGATTTGTTCAATGCAGTTACCCAGCCCTTGTATGGGATTATAGTCCCCTGGTGACATAGGTATGTAGATTTGTGTGTCGTCTGCATAATTATGATAACACACTTTGTTGTTTTCCATAATCTGAGCTAGTGGAAGCATGTAGATGTTGAACAGAAGAGGCCCCAGTATTGAACCTTGGGCAACACCACATGTCATTTTAGTCAGCTCTGATGTGTAATCAGCTACAGACACAAAGTATTCTCGGTCCTTCAAGTAGGATTCAACCCATTTAAGTGCTGTGCCAGAGAGTCCCACCCAGATGTTTAGTCTTTCTAGGAGTATGGCATGGTCGACCGTGTCGAATACAGCACTGACATCCAGTAACACTAAGACTGAACTTCCGCCATTGTCTATGTTTAAGTGGATGTCGTTGAAAACCTTAACAAGAGCAGTTTCAGTACTGTGGTGCTGTCGAAAGCCTGACTGGAAAACATAAAAGCAGTTATTTACGGCCAAGAAGTTGGTCAGCTGTTGGAAAACCGCTTTTTCAATTATTTTACTTAAAAATGGGAGGTTTGATATTGGCCTATAATTTTTCATCATTGCGGAGTCTAAACTAGCCTTCTTTAGGAGCGGTTTAATAACTGCAGTTTTTCGGGCTTGTGGGAAGACACCTGAGAGAAGGGATGTGTTTACAATTTGTAAGAGATCAGTGGTCATGCAGTTTGAAATATTTTTGAAAAAGTGTGTTGGTAGAATATCCAAGCAGCAGGAGGATGACTTCAGATGTAGTATAATGTCTTCTAGGCTTCTACGGCCGATTGAATGAAATTGTGTCATGATATTTGAATGGATGTTATTCAGAGATCGGGACAACACATATCCTGTGGTTGGTGTGGAGGCACTGACTGCTTGTCTAATTTTCTGAATTTTGTCAGTAAAAAAGGAGGCAAATTGAGTGGATGCCCAGGTGGATTGGAGCTCAGCAGCTACCGACACTGGAGGGTTTGTTAGCCTATCGACGGGAGCAAATAAGGCGCATGTATTGTTCTTGTTTTTGGTGGTGATGTCAGAGAAGAATAACTGCCTTGCATTTCTAAGTTCCAAATTATAATTGTGAAGTCTCTCTTTATAGATGTCACAGTGAACCTGGAGATTAGTTTTTCGCCACCTGCGCTCAGCTTTCAGACACTCTCGTTTCTCTATTTTAACCAGCATAGCATTTCTCCAAGGAGATCTTTGCTTACCCGAGACAACCTTCACTTTAGTGGGTGCAATGGCATCAACAATATTTTTAACTTTAAAATTGAAGCCATCTACAAGCTCATTGACTGAGAGGCAAGAGAGGGCTGGTGTGGAGGAGAACTTCTGAATAAATAGTTCACTGGTGTTTTCAGAGATGTAACGCTTTGTCACAACCTTGGTTTGGACATTTGTGTGCAAGGAGATTGCACTCTCAAAGAAAACACAGAAATGATCAGAGAGTGCAACATCAGTCACAGCAACCTTGGAAATGTTTACACCTTTGGTGATGATTAGGTCCAGAGTGTACCCCCTGTTGTGGGTGGGTCCTGTCACATGCTGAGTCAGATCATAGTTATCAAGGACACCACATAGTTCTATAGAATCTCTGTCCTGGGGATTATCAACATGGATATTAAAATCACCAACAATAACAACACAGTCAAAATCAATACAGATTACAGACAGCAGTTCAGTAAACTCATCAAAGAAGGTTGCACAGTATTTAGGCGCTCTGTAAATGTTCAGGAATAAAGCTTGAGTGGAATTTAGATCCACATATTCAAAATAACTAAAATGACCAAAGGACATCTGCTTGCATTGAAGAGAATCATTAAATAAAATAGCAACTCCACCTCCTTTCATATGCGCTCTTGTTTCACTCATGAAACTGAAGTTGTGAGGTGTTGATTCAATAAGAACAGCTGCACTGTTATCTTGATTTAACCAAGTTTCAGTTAAAAACAAAATGTCCAGTTTGTGCCGAACAATAAAATCATTGATTAAAAATGTTTTTCCTGACAGAGACCTGACATTTAATAAAGCTAAGTTTAATGTGGTTAAAACTTTCTTTGCCCAATTTATTTGGACAGGCTGACCAGGAATGTATGCTAAATTTGATAAGTTTGCATGTTTCTGTTGTTTCTTCGCAGCCTCACCTTTCTTTTTCTATAAACTTGCAGGACAGGAATTGAAACGGCTAGCTGCATACAGGGCCCCGACTTTTCCTGGAGAGAGTCATTGGTGTCATTAGCCTTGTAGCCTGGACCCAGAAGATAGCAATTATTTCCGTTATCAGGTAGGGGAGACAGAGGATGGTTGTGGAACCGTCGAGGAGTGTGTTGGGTTCCAGCAATGATGTAGAGCTGTGGGTGAACACAGACGGCTACAGGATTTATTTCCTGATTCAACAACGGCAGGAAGTCAGTGATGACAGGGGGAGCAACTCAACGCTGATAGGCTATCGCGCCACAGCGTCACGCGATTATTTCGCAGAAGTTGAAAAAGTTCAACTCGCGCGTTGGCGATTTTGCAGCGTCCAACGCGCCGCGCCATCGCAAAATCGCGGCGCGCCAGTCTCATCGCGTCTGTGCATAGACTTTGTATGTAATCTCGACGCGCGTCAAAAAATCAACGCGAGCGGTGTGAACGCAGCATTATGCAAACGTCCATTTGAACTCAAGGATGAAATTATTAGATTTTGATGGTCAAAGGTCACTGACCAGGCAAAAAGTCTTCATTTGCTAATCATGGCAATATCACACGAATTAATACAAAAAATGTGCGTGTGAAATGTTAACATTTAAACCTACATGGATGTAATTTGTAACATGACGGGTTGATGGATGCATACAACCGTGAAGAGGTAATTCTAGTTTAATGGGAGGGATTTGTTTGAGTTTATGTGTGTGTATTAGGGGTATACAGTTCACAAAATTCTCGTTTCGGTTCAATACAGTGGTGCCACGGTTAGGTTCGGTACATTTTCAATACAGCAAATAAGCAGAAATGCCTCGCTGGTGAGACTCTCAAGGGGGCGTGTCTGAAGAACATGGCCCTTCATCTCCCATTCAGTAGTAAGGTAATGTGTCGTTACAGTCAGGTAGCTTTGTGTAGGCCGTGACGTCTGGCCGTCTGTTGTTAGAGGAACAGCGGGAGCCTCGGACATTTGATTCTTTGTTTGGACTTTTGTTTTCTTTAACAAAGCAGGAATTATGGTCTGGCGAAATGGGCTCGTGAATGAGTAGTGTCACGGGGCTCAATAACATTAAGCATGTTGGTACAGGTCTGGTTTTCCACTCCAGATTAGGGTCTCATATCCGCGGCTATAAATATAACAATCGCCGTGGCGATTGCTTTAGCCCTGTTTGGGCCGGTAAGGAGTAGCTGCCTAAACACTGCGGGAAGAGTTTGAAGCGGGTGTGCTGCTGTTGGTTTTACTGGTAAACTAGTTTAGCGTAGTGCGCCTCCCAGAACACACGTGCCTCACCAGAGTAGAATGTTGTTCTTCCGTGGTGGGCGTGTCAGACAGCATGTTGTCTGTTATGTCAGGTGGGTTGCCATGTTGAGCGCAGTGGCTCCACAGAGAGAACATTATATTTCCCACAATTTAATCTTCTGTATTTTCCAAATACAATAGTATTGTTCGGTTGATAATGCGTACCAAACCGTAAGCCTCGTACCAAACGGTTCATTGCGAATACGTGTATTGTTACACCCCTAGTGTGTATATAAGTACATATGTGTGAATATAAGTATATATATATGTGAATATATATATATATATATATATATATATATATATACCTCTCCAGGATGGTCCTCATAACTCAGGGTCTTGCCATGTTTGTGTGTGTGTATTGGTAATGTCCCGCTGAACCAGGATGGTCTTCATGACTCAGGGTCTTGCCATGTTTGTGTGTGTGTGTGTATTGGTAATGTCCCGCTAAACCAGCAGGGTCTTCATAAGTCAGCGTCATGTTAGGATCTGCCCCGTCCCAACAGTCCTTTAGAATGTCAGGTCTTCAAATCTCCAGACTCTGATGAGATATTAATTCTGAACAGTGAGGTTTGTTCCCTTTATCATAAGGACCAGTTTAATACTTATTATCACTGTCTACGACTAAGGAAAAGGTGCGTCTCCATATACCAGGGATTGAACTGGTATGGGGAAAAAGTCCTCATAAACCGCCCGTGCCCGTATAGGTGTGTGTGTGTGTGTGTGTGTTTGTCTCTCCAGAATAACGATTTGCCGGTGGTGAGGCTCCGCGAAGGCCAGAAGCTGCGTTTTATTGGAGTGCTGTAAGTAACATGCTCAAAACATGCACACGAGTGCTCACACACACTCTTTCTATTTTCCTACCTGACTCTCTTTACCTGTGTAGGAATGGACAGATGTTGTACAAGGTCGAAAAAGCCCATTTCGCGCCACATGTCTTGTCCGCTCCTCCACCGAATGCCTCCACTTCAATGTACGTTCTTTTTACAGTTTACAGTTTTGGGTCAAAATGTACATTTCATTTTTTGTTTTGTTTTACTGTCAATAAAGCTGATTCTGTCACATGATCTGTGGCCATAAATAAGCCAGATTCTTTATCGAATATCATCTTATATTTCATGTAAAGCCGCAATTTCCGGTGTTATTTGTCTACCAAAATACCTTCATCAATATTACTACAATCAAGTCTCTTTTAATGGGTTTTTGATTTAACAACACGTACGTCTTTCCTCACAGTTTTGCGCAGCGCTAACAGGAGTTCTTACTTCCCCGTAGAAAGGGAAGTTTGACGAGCAGGAGGATGACCGGCCGTACGTAAAGAGGCCCCTGAACGCCTTCATGCTCTTCTTGAAGGAGCAGAGGTCAGATGTCAAGCTCTCGGAATGCAACAAGAGAGGAGGGAGTGCGGCCGTGAATACAATCCTGGGCCAGAGGGTAAGTGTGTCTGCTCTGGATGCTTGAGACACTCAGTGTTGCACCCTCCATCAAATTTTCTACAGCCACAGCTGTAAAAAAAACAACTTTAAATCTTCACACCTTTGCAGTGATTTGTGCTGTTCATTTATTGCCCCATGACCAGAACCCAGCCACTTGTATCTGTTAATATGTCTTAATGCTGGCGTTTTGTGTACGTGCACACTGTAGCTGTGTGCGCTAACAGCGTGCCGTCGTCTGTCCACAGTGGTCGTCGATGACAAGCGAGGATAAGGCCAAATACTACGACATGGCCCAAAAAGAAAAAGAGCTGCACGCCCAGCAACACCCCGACTGGTGCAGCAATGCCTTCGTCAATATTACTACAATCAAGTCTCTTTTAATGGGTTTTTGATTTAAAAACACATACGTCTTTCCTCACAGTTTTGCACAGCGCAGTTACCAGCGCATTACCTTACTCTGATGACTTGCACTGAATGGGATTGGCCAGAGTTGCATAGTCCGGACAGTAGCTGCTGGTAGCCGCCTCAAGCAGACTTCAAATGATCATCAGTCATGGTGGAACGGTGTATGGACTTAATGTTCTTCATGTGGGAAAAGGCTGACCTACAGCCTAGAGCCGAATAATGCAGTCAAAAAGGTATCACATTTCCTCATGTTTGGGTATTTTTCCTCCGTGAGAAAACTGTCCATGAGCCCTGGACTTCAGCTGAATGTCAGCTTGTAGTGTCAAAATCTCATCCTCCACTCCAGACGAGTTCAGGTGAAACAGCGTTGCAATTTTTGATGAGAGTAAATCAACCTCAATATCTTCCCGAAATGTGCAGCACATAAGTGTAGCAACTGGCTTGAGTAAAGCAAAGTCTGGAAAGCGTTTGTCAAACTCTGACAGACACTTGTCAATCTGCTCTGTCACTGTCAAGTTACGCACACACCTTCATTGAGTCTCCAGTTCTGACGCGAGGTTTTGGAAGTTTCCCAAATCATGGCACTACAGCTTTAGCTTCTTTAGTAGAAATAAATTGGAAGGCTAACTAATTAGCTCGCCAGAGTTTTTCAGTAGATCGCGCGGTTGACTGCGCATACGTGGTGACCCGTGTGTTCGAAAACCAAGTGGCAAATGCCATGAGGACATAACAATTTTTTTGAATGGCATGCGATCTACCGATCGACATATTGGGCACCCCTGATGTAACAACAGCTCTGCCAATAAATACAATATGCAAGATATTTTAGCATTTGGTGTTTAAAATATCAGACATTCGCAATGTTTTATTCTAAAATAATAGTCAAATAAAACACAATGACAGGCAACAATACATTCAACAGACTCAAAAGGTTCAACATTTCAAAGACAGGCCAGGAACATACTCGTTTTCACGGTGACTGAAGTAATGTCTCCTTTATCTTGTGGGTCGCAGTAATGTACTCAGAAGCGAGTTAAATCCCAAATTAACAGAAGAAGAAGAAGACGCGTAGTACTGTACTGGCGTGCTGTACATTTCTCCAAACCAAGTCGACTCCTCTCCACATACTCTTAATGTTGCTACAGTATTTACCTATACCTTAACGTGCAAGCTTAACTTTATATTCAATATCATTAGCATTGTGGTCCGCCTGGTTTGGTCATGCGACGCACCAGCTGTTGTCGCAGAAAACTACCGACCAAGAACATGCGACGGAAAGTGACCCTCGCTACTTGCTCATTGAATCAGTGGGCTTTGGACTTCAACGGCAACCTGGAGAGAATGCTGAAGAGTAAGTCGGACTATTACTGCAGGGCAGTGCTGTCGTAGAGTGTAACTTCTGCCAACTGTAGCTTTCTGGTTTGTATTAATAATGTCAACATGTATGCAAAAACCGGTTTCCCAAAAAACACCAGACAATATGACGTTCTGCAAATCCTCATATTAGATATGTGGAGTATAAACGGGTGTAGCTTCACTCCTGACAAACTGTGTCCAGGTTTCTTATCAAGTATGATTGGTCAGCCACTCAGGACCATTTAAATAGACCCTTTCCTCTCAAAATTATGCGTTTCCTATTCAAAGACATACATTCACACAGCTGTCTCCAAGTCCCACATTGAAACTCAACCTGATCCTCAAAGTATTGATCATAAAGCCTGAAAACCGTTCACACATTTCATGTAACAGTTTTCATCCAGTGACGGAGTGAACCGTCTTTCCTTAAAACAAGCATTCCCTCCTCACAGGGTTCTGGGTCCAGTACTTTGCACTTTATACAATCCATGGGTCTGTCACCAGAGCTAATAGCTAATTCTGCACTCTGAGCTGACCAGAAGTGTTCCCTCTTGAGATCATGAACATTACCACCAGTTACTTTTGTGATTTGTGCAGTTTTAGCCACAAAAACAACTTTTCATGTTGATCTACCTACCCATAAACTCAACCCAGCCATACTAGGGATTAAACGTCAAGCTATCTCTGTCTTTGCTGCCACATTTATTACCTTTTTTTAATTGGCCTCTTACAGGTCTCCTAACTTTGTGGAAGTGCAATATTAAATCACTGAAAACCTCTGAAATCTATGGGGTTCCATTTGTGCCAAAATTATGTCAAATGGCTATGTTGATTGCTTACCTGACAAAACATAACAGTCAGACGACAAATCATAACGACATTAAAACGACAGTCAGGCGACACATGACATTAAAACAACAGTCAGACGACACATCATAACGACAGTCAGACGACACATCTTAAAGACATTAAAGTGACAGTCAGATGACACGTCATAACGAAACTAAAACGACAGTCAGACGACACATCATAACAACACTAAAACGACAGTTAAATGACACATCATGACATTAAAACAACAGTCAGACGACACATCATAATGACATTAAAACAACAGTCAGACGACACATCATAACGACCCCCTTTCTCTCTCTCCATGTCTATCAGACAGCCAGGTACTGGAGGATGTCCGCAGAGTGGTAGGGAATGACTCCTACCGTCCTGAGCACCCGAGGGAGCTGTGTGGTCACATCTTCACCACCTGCTACATGGCCAGCGAAAACTCCTCAGAGGACACATGCAGCAGGGCCAAAGGCCTGGCCAATCAGATCGGCAGGTAGGCGGGGTTCAACCTGAAGGGCTTTTGTTTGAGGCGTGTGAGAATCAAGTGAAACAATAGTACAATGCAGCACATGAAGAATGGAAATAAGTGACGCAAATACTGGCTAATAATAACACCCACAGTCTTGATGCCAGATTGTGATAAACGGACACTATTATCAGAATTATGAAGTGAATATTTTTGTATTTAATATGATCAATATTTACAAATAGTATGTGGCATAAATGTTTTGTTAAAAGTTAAATATTTATGAATGCGAGAGAACCGACAATACAGTAGCATACAGTAGAATAAGAATTGTGTGAGCTAATATATAATGTATGAGAAAATTATTATAAAGTGGCGTAGAGCAATGGCCCTGTAGTTCTGTGGCAAAGTAAACTGAATATAGGTCATAACAGTGTTAATGTTATTTATTTTAAATTAAATTTATTCAATAATTTAAAAAAATCTATTTGTATTTATGTTTCATCTCTAGTCTGTTATTTTCTTTGGAGTTATTGTCCTTTGAGCTGTATTGAAATATCTTTTCATCCTCTGTTATTCATTTATTTGTCTGCAGCACACACATGAATATTAACATAGATTTGGCAGTGAAAGGCATTCTGGGTATATTCTCAGTGGTTACTGGAAGGTGGCCTCAGTTTCGAGCCAACGGAGGAAGCCACAGAGAAAACCTGGCTCTGCAGAATGTACAGGTACGACACTCAGTCACACTCACACTTTGGGTCATCATGATGCTTTTATCGTCACGACAATGTCTTTGCCACTCCTCCTCCTTTCTGTCTTTTTTGTCTCTCATTGTCTGTCATTAACATATTCTGACCACAGTCTTCTTCACACTTATGTTTCAGTAACACAACTGTGACCGTTTTGTAGTTTCAATCAGTGCCGCAGAGAGTTTTGTATTCACTCTGTGTGTGTGTGTGTGTGTGTCTGTGTGTGCCTGCGTGTGCGTTCCCAGGCTCGAGTCTGGTCCTGGCCTACCTGTTTGCCCAGCTAAGTCTGTGGGCCCGGGGGAAGCCAGGTGGATTGCTGGTGCTGGGCTCAGCCAACGTAGATGAGAGGTATTACTGGGGCTAGTCCCTGACCACAGACAGATATGTGAAATTTCCTTTCGAAATATATTCTAAATTTGCAGTTGTTTCATAGGTAAAATAGATGTACCTCAATAGGTAAGTAAGTAAGATTTATTTATAAAGCGCTTTTCACAGACAGAAGTCACAAAGTGCCTAACAGGAGCAGAATTTCATACATAAATAACACAATGTGACCACACAAGGGCCAATAATTTAAGAACAAAATGTAAAACATGAAACTTATTTAAGAAGGCACAATAAACAGAAAGTACACAATTAAAACCACTTAAAACAGTGGTTCTCAAACTTTTTCTGTCGCGCCCCACTTTGGAGGAAGAAAAATGTTCATGCCCCACCGCCCCAACAAAATTGTAACAAAATGGTCTATGTTGAATTTTTATTGAAACAACATTTTGTGACTCCTCCATCTGTGCCTTTTCAAATAATAGAATAAAGAAAATTGCAATCACTTTTAAGTAAACCAGATTGCTCCATCAGACAAAAACAAATAAAATGTGCAATCACTTTGTTAGAACAATGCAAATAAAGTTATATCTGTACAAAAAATAACTACAATTTGGCAAAAAATAGCTTATTGCAATTGGCTGCAATTAACCTGTTTTGCACTCAACATCTTTTCAAGATAACAATAAAGTGCAACCTCTGAAAAACTAAACAAAACAAGTTTCATACTATGCGCAGCTAGAGTTTTCAGACATAAAACAGACTGATCTCTGCTCATCTCCTACCGCGTTCACTGTGAAACCCAGAGCAAGAGAGGCGTCATCATATGGTCTTCTTGGCTGCTTGCTGTTCGTCTCGGATGCATCGCTTGCGGTTGCTTTTCTGTTCCCGCCTGCCAAATGTCTCTTCATTTGGAACACTAAGCCACACATGTGAGTCGCCAAGGATCATGGCCGTCGCGCATGCGCAAGCGTAACCTGTTAACGGCGTAACGTAAACATTTACACGAAAGTACAGGCATTTCGCCATGTATTTATTAATTACTTTTAAAAAAAAATACTTTTTTTGGGACAGACGGATAATGAAGTGTCTGATGACACTTTGGACAGACATGGATGTGAACTGCAACACGACTGTTTGGCAGAGGCGGTAATTCTAGTTTTCACCTGTCCTTAATCCCACCAATTCTGAAATGTGAAGTCAATGTGTAAGTGCTTAATTAAAAACTTGCATTCTCTCTACTGACCATCAGGGGGCGACTCCTCTGGTTACAAAAATAAGTCTGATTGTGTGTAAGTCTATGAGAAAATGACTCTACTTCTCACTTTAGTTACTCCATCAGTAAACATCAGTTTATGGTCTCAATCGCTAGTTTAAAGTATTCTTCAATACAGCATGATGTCCATTTAGAGCAGGGGTCTCTAACTGGCGGACCGCGGTCCGGATCCGGACCCAGACGCAGTTGCATCCGGACCCAGGACCTAAAATCGATATTTCGGAATCATATATATTAGGCAGCGAGTTTGTACTTTAACCGATTATTCAGCCGTTATGGTACTTGTTCAGCGGTGCAGGAAACACACCGACCAAAGCGTTGTAAATCACATCACGTGATGCCAGCTCAGCCAATCAAATATGAGTATTCTGACAAGTTTCCTTACTCGAGCGAGGTTTTCACACACGTGAAAGACGGGGGAGAGACGAGGAAATAGAAACAGAGCAGGAAAATTGCGCTAATCACATGACGTTCTCCAAAAAGAGAAACGTATTCAGAGAGAATAGAATTTATAAGCAAGAATGAACAGACTCTTCTATGTTGATTCTTCCCACAGGCAGTGTGTCATATGTTCAGAAACCGTAACTATTGATAAAAGCGGCAAATGAAGCGCACTACGAGGCAAAGCACAACTCCTTTGAACAAACGTACCCACTCACATCTGAAATGAAGACAGAAAATAAACCAAAGAGCCCAATATGATCAGAATCCTAACGCATGAATTCACTGTCCAACAATGATGTTAACAGAGAGGATAGAGCTGAAACAAGTGTCAATAACCACAGATAAAGTCCATGCTCACTGATTTCTCTTTTCAGATGACAAAAATATCATATTGTGGCTTTTTGATTGACATCACTTCACACCTGAATGAACTGAATTTAAAGCTGCAGGACAACTCGGTGAAATAAATTTTTCTAAAATGAATTTTTCTACAATGAATTACTTTATTTTAAGATGCACATTCTTCAAAAGCTTTCTGTTTTGTCAGTTATTCTGTGTTCCAGCCATTATTTTACTTGAAATGAGAAGAACATTTATTTATGTATTATTTATAATCCATCCAGTTCAATTTGAAAACTGAGAATAATAATTTGTGTTGAGAATAAAACTCATGTTGAGGAGAAAACTCAGGTGAACAGACTTAGGTCGAGGCGTTTAGCTCAATTCAAGCAATAAGGTTTATTTGTAACAGAAGTATTATGTCCAGCAGTTAAACGTGCACGGACCTAGAAAGTTCACTCTGTAGGAGCGAATGAAAAGTTAAAAGGCGCTTAGACAGAGTGCGCATGCGGTGTTACAGTTTTTCTCGATTGCTAAGACACATTTCTTGAAACGGTCACCCATTCTCTCAAAACTGGAAACACAAAACCTCATCTTCAAGCACTATTTACAAAACCTCTGAATCCTCTTGCAAAATGAAACTTTCGCCTCAAAACAGTTTTACCTGTGCTCAAAATCAAACACTGCTCTCAAATCATAAACAAAGTGATCAAAATAACATACACTATCAAGCAGTCAGTAAACAATACACCAATAAATAGAAAACAGATTGTTCAAAACATGTAGTTCTCAGGGAGAAGTACATTTTTAATCTCAAAACAAATTTCATATGAACGAAAACATGTTCTATTACAGTAGCTCAAAATTTATCAGAAATGACTACTGTGCTTTGCTCTTTGCAATTTATTTATTTTGTTCTTCCTCCTTGTACCCCTATTTTTACAGTACTGTACCCTGCATCTCACAAACGTGTCCTTTGTCTCTGTGATACTGTAATTCTTGTTCTTTGTTGATATGAACCTGCAGCAAGTCAAAATCTATTGAGCAGTCAGTACTGTTACTGTAACAAATAGAAAGCACCATGTCCTCTCACATTGTTTCTTCTATCCATTCTCAGACTTTCTCCTTCCCACCTTCAACCACCTGTTTGCTGGCTAAACTGGCTTATATTGGTTGTGTCACATCATTTGATACAAGTGAAATCCATTTTGAGTGATTGTGTTTAATCAATGACATGTGTTCTCTATTTGTATTTGATTGTTGCCACTTGTGTTTACCAGTATGGATGACATGTGCATGAGAGTGCAGAATGTGTTTTGAGACTGAGAATGTGTTTAGAGTTTTGCTGAAAAGTCTAAGTGAGATCTGCAAATTGTGTTTTACCATGTGACACAGTTTACAGTTTTTCTCAATTGCTAAAACACTAAAACCCATTGGCTGAACAAAGTTCTCAGTTGCCTGAACTCATTTAGCTGATTGTGCAGTCTGTTGTCAATACCTTAAACTGTGTCACATGGTAAAACACAATTTGCAGATCTCACTTAGACTTTTCAGCAAAACTCTAAACACATTCTCAGTCTCAAAACACATTCTGCACACTAATGCACATGTCATCCATACTGGTAAACACAAGTGGCAACAATCAAATACAAATAGAGAACACATGTCATTGATGAAACACAATCACTCAAAATGGATTTCACTTGTATCAAATGATGTCACACAACCAATATTAGCCAGTTTAGAGAGCAAACAGGTAGTTGAAGGTGGGAAGAAGAAAGTCTGAGAATGGATAGAAGAAACAATGTGAGAGGACATCGTGCTTTCTATTTGTTACAGTAACAGCACTGACTGCTCAATAGATGTTGACTGGTTGCAGGTTCATATCAACAAAGAACAAGAATTCCAGTATCACAGAGACAAAGGACACGTTTGTGAGCTGCAGGGTACAGTACTGTACAAATAGGGGTACAAGGAGGAGGAAGAACAAAAGAAATTGCAAAGAGCAAAGCACAGTAGTCATTTCTGATCAATTGTGAGCGACTGTAATAGAACATGTTTTCGTTCATATGAAATTTGTTTTGAGATTAAAAATCGACTTCTCCCTGAGAACTATATGTTTTGAACAATGTGCTTTCTATTTATTGGTGTATTGTTTACTGACTGCTTGATAGTGTATATTATTTTGATCACTTTGTTTATGATTTGAGAGCAGTGTTTGATTTTGAGCACAGGTAAAACTGTTTTGAGGCGAAAGTTTCATTTTGCAAGAGGATTCAGAGGTTTTGTAAATAGTGCTTGAAGATGAGGTTTTGTGTTTACAGTTTTGAGAGAATGGGCGACCGTTTCAAGAAATGTGTCTTAGCAATCGAGAAAAACTGTAAGGTATTGACAACAGACTGCACAATTAGCTAAATGAGTTCAGGCAACTGAGAACTTTGTTCAGCCAATGGGTTTTAGTGTTTTAGCAATTGAGAAAAACTGTAAAGGTTCTTCTGATGGAAGCCTATTGGTTAAAGCAAAGTTGGAGGCGGATCTGTTTCTAGCGTTCAAATGGCCTGATGGAGCACTGGGCATCTCCGCCCACACTGGCTCACGTCCGGATCCCGCCTTCTCTGGAACGTCAGTGTGTGTGAAATGTTGATGTAACAGCATATTGTTAACACTTAAGGTGCAGAAAAAGGGTGCAGTTCTAAGCTATGTCGAACTCTCTGTGTGAATAGATAAAGAGAACTCTTCTGCTACTCTAAGATGGCAGTTTCTGCCCTAATCTGGTGGTTTAAGCAGGTGTTTATTTCAGGGCCACTGTATCTGTTTCTATCGTGCGAACAGGCGACGGAATGCCCTGCGTGGAGTTTTTGACCTACTTACAGTGACCTCACAACTCCGCAATATAAGCTTACAAGTATAGCTCATATTATTTAACATTGAATGAATATATTTTTATTTACATTTGTTAAAATATAATTGATGTGTACTTTCTTTATTTGATTTGATAGTTGTTGTCACAGAGACGTTGTTACTACTAGGCTTCTTGAATGAATATATATATATATGTATATGTATCTGTATATATATATATATATATATGTATATATATATATACCACTAAATAGCGCGGGTTGAATATTATTGTAATATTTCGGACCTTTGCCCGAGGAGATTTTCTCAATCTGGACCTTTTGGAATTTTAGTTGAAGACCCCTGATTTAGAGTAAACAGACCATAAAGCAGGGTACATTGTGATTGACAGTATGAAGGCAAATCACTGTCAAAATCCGAGAGCACAAATGAGATCCACGCGCGCGCGTATTTTACTTTAACAAGCGCTTTTATGTCACTTTGCGAGCAGAATTCACTCTCGACTCTTTTTCCTGCTCGCTCGCTCGCCAGTTTTTCTTTTTGACAGTAAGTGGGCGGACCCAGTCGTCATTGTATCTCTACATCTAATTGGACTACAGTTGCTAGTAGGCGGTATAAATGTGGTTTGCGATCGGCCTATAATTACAGAAAGCGGGGGAGCCAGTACGAAGCATGGCCGACCACAAAGAGGTAACGTATATCTTCTAAAAGCTATTTATTTAGTGCATGATTGGTGTAACATAGTTTATCATGTTCTTTGCTTTACAGTTAACTAAGATCATTTTAATATCTTACATTAACTTGTCATCTTCTGACTACACGCCATCAGAAGACAGTGCAACGGCTATCTGTCTGCAACATGAAGCTAGCAAATCTGCGTAAAAATGACGTTAAATAGCTAGCTATTACGATGCAGTTCACCTAATCTTAGCTAACCAGCGTGTATTCATGTTGTGATTGTAAAAGTCTACTACATTTTGTTTATATCTGTATAACAGGCAGAGTTACAAAATGTTGCCAGGCGTGGTGTAGACTTATTAAGAAGTGCCTTGGCTAAAGAAGATGAGCCAGCATCTCAAAACCGTAAGTATGTCGTGAAACTTGTGTGAGATGACATAGCAGACAGCGTGTGCCATTCCCATAAACTATATAGATTACCTCTGTACAGCCGTTTTAAAACAATACAAGATGACATAAACATGACGGGTGCAGGCACTTTTATGTTTTAATGACACCTTTATAGTTCATATTATTTGCAGGCCTGGAAACTATGTTGTTAATGTATAAATCAATATGATCTAGATATACTACAACGTCTACCTGAACAGAGAGGACATGGGGGAGGGTTCCAGTAGTAACTGCACACTTGTTTTCCCATTTCCACATAGATATCAATGATACTGATGGAGACATATTCCAAAATAGTACCACTGGAAGGGGCCTGGATGCTCCATAAGGCTGCTGGTAAGACGGAATGTTCTTACTAAATTCAACTGTGTGGTGTAATATGTCAGCAGTTGAATAACATGTAATATCATTCTGCTACGGTACTCTTATAATGGCTGGTTTACATGTTCTCATTACAAAAACTAAAAACATTTTTTGTCTGTACACAATTCTACACGCTCCCATATAGGAGGATTAGGCCAGTGGAAACTGAGTGTTTTGGCACCTGAGGCAGAAGGGTACACAGGGGCCTACCTTACCAAAGCTTATGGGGGAAAGAGCTGTCTCTATATTATGCCCATCCAGGACACCTTGGACACCTCCCCCTTACCCTACTCATCCAAGGAGTTTGAAAAAATGCCAAAAGCGCAATGTGCCAGTTGTCATCTGAACATGCCTGTTCAGCTGCTAGCTTTGCATGCGATGGAATGTCAGCCGGGAAGTTGTTCTTCTTTTGAACCGGTAATGTCACAGTTAACTTTGCGGGGGGTCCTTATTGTCCTTATTCCCTGCATCTACGGCTTTTTGATCATCACTCTGTTTCAGAATTTGGACCATGACGATTGTGAGGAGTCTCCAGCTTTGAGCAATCATGGGAATGTAAGCTCGCGTAGCTATTTGTATAAACTATTTTCATTGTCTGCGTGATCGATTGACAACCTTTTGACATTTTGTTATAGGCATCTCCAGGTGTGCTCCCTTGTACAACCTCTTCTCACCAAATGGATGCTAAGGTAAAAAACAATGCATTGCTGGTCAGTGACATTATTGCAGATGGCAAACATATTGCCTCTGGCCATTTCACTTAAAAATGTAATCTGCTTTCTGTTTTTATAAAGGTGGCTTGTCCATTGTGCTCAGACTTATTTCCAAACTATTTTGTTGAAATACATGCCAGCACCTGTGGAGACAGGTTTGTGACTATTATGCACTTTCTTTCTCACTTATTTATTCTTGCATAGTTTGGAATTCCACTGATAAAGGCATGTCCCCTTAAACTGTTCTCTCCAGCACATTGCAAAGACCACACCTCATCACTTTAGATGTGGAGGAAATGCCTGCCAGTGAAGAAGAACTGAAAGGGGGAGACGGCGCGTGTAACAGGTTCAGCTTAACATTTCTCATACTTTTTTAACTTGTCACTCCAGGTCCTTATATTTTTGATTTCCAAGTTTCCTTACGGTCTAAATAAGATATATATATATATATATATATATATATATATATATATTTTTTTTTTTTCCTTCAAGTCTTGCCAAAGCCATCAACAAACTTAGTGGACGGGTGGACACGACGGCGGCTTTCAACATTTGCGTCACAAGGGAGGACATGTTTAATAGGGGGATGGGGCAGTGGAGGCGTCAAAAGAGATCTTCTCCAAAAAATTCCCTCAAAGTGTCGTTCATTGGAGAATCAGGAATTGATAATGGGGCTCTCAGGAAAGAATTCTTAACTGGTATGTTAAAAAATGGTTAATGTTTTTACATGATGTGGGCTGTACATTTGTACAGTAATTTGAAAGGTTCTTCTTTCACTCATAGAAATAATGGCAGGTGTTCAAACCAGGTTCTTTCAGAATTCAACAATAAACAATAACATTTAACTATCAAAATAACTTAAACTAATAACACTTAACTTTCGAATGACATTTAACTATCAAAAACAGTCAGCACAGTGCAGGAAATAGAAACATATTTGAAATGTACAATAAGATATGGAATATAGGATATGGAATAAAGTGCACACAAAAACAGATAACTGTAAACCAAGTGAAGTGTATGAAATGTTAAAAGTGGCGAGTGTGTTTAAATAGAGAGACAGGGATGTGCGGGGGAGAGACCAGAAGGAAAGAGACCAGAAGGAAATGTCTTGGGGATGCCAGAGTCAGTGGGGGACCCGGGCTCTGTTAATGAGCCCGACTGCCAACGGGAAGAAACTGTTTGTGAGGCGTGAGGTCTTGGTTCTGATGGACCGCAGCCTCCTGCCAGATGGAAGGGGCACAAATAGATCATGTCCAGGGTGGGAGGGGTCGGCAAAAATCTTTCGTGCTCGCTTCAGGGTTCTTAAAGTGAACAAGTCCTGGAGGGACGGCAGATTGCAGCCAATCACCTTCTCAGCAGAACGAATGATGCGCTGCAGCCTGTCCTTGTCCTTTGCAGTGGCTGCAGCATACCAGACGGTGATGGAGGAGCAGAGGATGGACTCAATGATGGCTCTGTAGAAATGCACCAACATTGTCTTTGGCAGGTTGAATTTCTTCAGCTGCCTCAGGAAGTACATCCTCTGCTGAGCCTTCTTGGTGATGGAGCTGATGTTGAGCTCCCACTTGAGGTCCTGGGATATGATGGAGCCCAGGAAGCAGAAGGACTCCACCACATCGACGGGGGAGCCACACAGGGTGATAGGGGCATGTGGGGCTACGTTCTTCCTGAAATCCACAACCATCTCCACTGTCTTTAGAGCAGCGGTTCCCAAACTTTTTAGGCCGCGCACCCCCTTCTACATCCCGACCGGGTTCGCGCACCCCCCCCCCCCCCTTAATAAAAAAAAAAAAAAAAAGAAGCAACAGAGCCTTTTAAGCCTTCATAGCCGCATAAGAATCGGACCAATGAGAGAACAGTTTGCTCGCGCGTGGCATTTGTTTACAAGATTTAGTCCGCTGTTAAATGTTGCAGTGTGAACACAAACCGAACAAAGGAGCAACTGCAACAAAGCAAACGAACTGAAGGTGTGAAAACGCCCTGAAACACTGCAACAAAGTTTCAATAACTTTCAGTTACACAAGGCGTCACTTTTAAAGAGCAATACGGATGCGAGGACACACGCACAGGCTCAGAGGCAGATTATCACATTTAATTTACAATTAATGACCGACTAATGTAGCCAGGATGTCTTCGGACAAAGCATCGATGCGGCGCGACACAGTGTTGTTGGACACCGGGATCATGTCCAACTTTTTTGCTTCTTTCTCCCCAATCATACATTCCACCATCTCTCTGGCAGCTGGCAAGCTCACGTCTTCGGTGATTGTGTGCGGTAGCCCCTTTTTCGCTATTCTGTAACCAGATATGAAGCCCGTAGTGCGTCATTTATAGACCCAACACATGAATGAGACTCCAGTTGTTTTTGGCTGTTTTGTAACTCCTCCAATTTCGATATAAACAATGTAAGGGGCTTTTGACTTGCACTGGCATGCTTGGTGTTCAGGTGGCGACGTAAATAAGAGCTTCAGACTGTTAGCCAGAACCTCACTGCACACCACGCACTGTGGCTTTGGGGAACCTGCGTTGCCAATCCAAGTGAAGCCCAGACACAGATACTTTTCATCATATTTCCTCTTTTTTTCCCAGTCTGATGCTCACTCTCGTTTCCTCTTTTTTCACCTTGACTCCGCGATGGGCCGATGTGCTCCCGATTTGTCTGTGCTATCCCTTCCTCCTTTTCGGTTTCCTCCGTCTCATCTTCCTCTGACTCTGGCTCGATTTCTTCTCCCGGTCTCTCCCCAACGCACCTCTCCGTTCCCCTCGCCTCCGATTCCTCTCTCTCTCTCTGTCCCTCAGTTTTTAAATTAAAATTACATTTTTTTTTTATATTTAATATTATTACACCATCAGACCGCCATTACACTTTTCCTCTCGCGCACCCGCTAGAGGCAGCTCGCGCACCCCCAGGGGGTCTCATTGGTCCGATTCTTATGCGGCTATGAAGGCTTAAAAGGCTCTGTTGCTTCTTTTTTATTTTTTTTTATTAATCATCTGTGATGGATCAAAAGGATCGATTGTGTGGTGATTTATGTGCCACTTTCAGTAAAGCTAAATCATTTGAACTGTGTTGGCAAGCACAGGGTCAAGCAGGAGAAAAAAAAACATTACCTTTGTTCTACCTCAGTGTCACAAATGTTCCAAAGGCTATCATTCCCAAATGTTGATCAGCAGCATGAAAATATTGCAAAATATGCTAAATGTTTAATCACAGCGTAAGAAGTAATGGCTCCTCCACCTCTCTTTACATTGCATGTGATTAGTACCAACTAAAAAAAGAAATATTATTCATTACTATTTGGAAGCCTAATATCAATGTTGTGAATATGACTAAAGCCACTGCAGGTTGTTTTTTAAAATGTTGATGTCTGATTTAACCTGTATGTGATATAGCAAATATATCTAAACATCATATTAGTTATATGGTGTTAAAGTCAAGAAAAAATAGTTTATATTCATATTGTGGCCTGTAAAAGTCCAATATATATACACAGTATATGCAGTTAGCATAAGCTTGTTTAATTCTAATTTGAATGTTTCAGATGTTTTTATCTGTATATCTTTTAAGAAAAACAGCGACATTGAATTGAATCAAATTTGCCTCAGTATAATCACAGAAATGTATTTCAAATACATATTGTTTGTAAATATATATATAACGATTTATATATAAATATATATATAACGATTTGTTTCGCTTATATCTCAAAGGATTCAGTCTTCAGCCATGCTTGTGGCTCAGTGACGCTGTACTTACTGTAGGTTCAGTGGTGCGGAGCTAAATGCTAACATTAGCATGCTGACATGATAACAATGAACATGTTAATAAGTTGATAATGTTACATTGGCCTTGTCAGGTTAGCATGCTAGCATTTACTAATTAGCACTGAATGTTAGCAGTTTTGCAGTTATTTGGTCCTAAGTCAACGTATTGGACACATTTATTAAGTTCATACCTGATGATGGCACTGGATGAATATTGCTACATCTTCTGGGCACCATGAATGTCTGTACGAACTCCCAAAGGCCATTCATCCAATGGGCCTGGGATGGTTCAGTCAAAGACGCAGTTGTCAACCTCATGGTGGCCGTAGATGAAAAGTCAAGGAAATGACAAAATATTTGGGATTCATCCTCTGGGAACCATGAATGTCTTTACAAAAATCCCAAGGCAATCCATCCAATAGTTTTTGAGATATCTAAGTCTTACCACCACTTTGGTCCAGACTGAAATATCTCCACAACTGTTGGACGGACCAACCAACATTGCCATACTCATAGCCATGCCACTAGTGTGACTTTAAAAGCATTGAAATCTTCGAAGATTTTGAAAATGGCAGTCGAAGATTCAATATTTCTTATTTATTTTCTTTAATTTTGAGTTTAAAACCTCTTTGTGGCGAGGGTCCCCTTTTAAGGGGACCCTAGGCATTTGAACCCTAGGATAGGCTCATATTTTGTCAAGTGTATCTTATCACAATACTCTCATGTCGATTTGTAAATTTAAGGATTGCTGGTCACTAATCACTCCTGTCCACACTGACCCTGAAAAACAAATCCCTTCTTAAATCTATTGCAATTTACATAAGCATGTGGATATGGTATTAAAAATGACTTGGGCCTATTGTTTAAGGTCCCATGGGGATGAAAATTTGTTAGATTAGGCCTCTGGAGGAACAGCTTTCTTTATCTTTATTTTGAAAAAGACACATCTCATATCAATTGCAGGGATTATGATTGTATAAGTGAGCACTACCTCACAGCCACATATGAAGAAATACATTGAAAAAAATACATCTATGGAAAGATCGCAACAACCTGGATTCGAACTCTGTCCAGCAAAACAGTACAACTCCCTAAGGCAAACGCACTACGCACTCCGCCACTTGTGCTTGGTAATTTATCAGACAATCAGTCATTTATTCATCAAGTCATACCTCATCAGTGTCCCGGAAACGTTTTGGTTTAGGCTGAACTGAAACAACTGGTTTCCTGGGGCGTATCTTCGAACATTTCCAAACCTTTTTAGCGAGGCTTTGCCCATACACCACCGACGCATTTTGACAAAAACAAATGTACGTTTGTGACGATTATACAGTAACGATCGTACTTTGAAAATACACTAAATAATTGCGAACTCTTGTTCGGTTGGTCAGGATACGTTTTGGGGCGCCATGCTTAAAAAATATCTATTATGCACAATGTCACTACTTCAGCTCTCTTAGTTGTTAGAGGGTAGACTTCTATCCGCTTTGTGTAGTCCACACACATACGTAACCATTGTTGGTGCATTTCAGCTTGCCAACTAGATCCATCCAGACTAGTCTGAAGGGCTCAGTCACCTTAGAATGCAAACCAAAGCTTAAGCAGCATGAGCTCCATAATTACAGTTCCATCTGGTGTCCAGGTGGCAAGTAATGCAGGCCCAATGGACACATCTGTTGTCAAAGTTATAGGCTGGATGGACAAGTAAGCATTTCCCTCCATCTTTTTCCATGGAGTCTTGTCGTGATCTGGGTAACTGCCAGAAAGAGCTGACCGATTTACTTTAGGTGTTTCTTTGCTTGAGCAGCTGTAGTACCTGGAGGAGTCAGAGAATAGTCGATTCATAAACCAGAAGTTAATGGCCCAATTTCAAATGCAGAGAGTGGGATGATGTCCACCTTTAAATCCATCTCTGCTTTTCATCCACTGAATCAGTGGTTGCTTAGTAGCTCTTTCAAAGCTCTTTTGCCCTAGCCTTTTTCATATACCTTCTTACATCTATCATCAACCTTTGACTCTTCTTTGATTTGAGCTTTTATTTTTCTTAAATAATAAACATTCCAAATTAGAATATAATCAAATTAATAGCCTTGGGTACATTAATGTATTCATTGACTCATTGTCCATTGTAAATATTTCATTGTTCATAAACAAACAGAAGCACATGGCTAATTATGCAAGATAGCATTGGTGATTTGTTAGGCTGTCAGAATTTTACACTGGTTGGTACTATGCAGTGTTCCATGCAGAATTGATATTGCAATGGTAGTGAGGCTCGATCCCCTGAGAAGAACAAGCTACTCACATTTTCTTGATGGGCACACATGGATGATTATTTCGGTGCAAAGGTCTGATCTGTGGTGAAGCAGAGGGTAAGTTGCTGAACATCTGCTCTCACAGCCACTGTATATGATCTTAATCAGCCAGGAGAAGAGTGTGTAAACCACTTGATTGCAGGTCATGAATCCGTCCAACGATAAGGCATTGCTTACATGCTCTTGTACAGTAAATATATTGAAACAGCCTGAGGCAGTGCAATTGCATTGTCTAGTCCTTCTGCCATCCTGCAGATCAACCCAAACTCACTCTCCTCCACCCACTCTAAATTTCCCTTTCTCCCCTGGTAATTCAACTGCTGGGTGTAGAGGCAGATTATGGTTGGTTACGAGTTTGTATCCAGAGCACAAGAGGAATCTGATGTCTATGGCTTCTCCTTATTTCTCAGCTGTTACACTGTAAGCCAGTATCTCTGTATCTGGGGGAGAAGGTTACCAGTCTATATTTACTTCAATCAGTAACCTTCCAGCATACAACATGATCTTCAGTTACATAAAACGGAAAATCAATACCAAATACACGCACACACACACACACACACACACACCGTGCTGAGATGAGCGGCATCTCAGCAAGATTGCTTCACCTTAAAAAATATAGTCATATACACGTATGTATACAGTCTACTGTGTCTGTTCATCTCTCAGTCGTGTTATATATTTATTAGTGCTGGGCAACGATTCAAATATTTAATTGTGATTTATCACATTGTTATGGCAAAGTTCAATGATGAATTCCAAAGTAGTGTATTGCGCACTTTTATTTTAAAAGTACTGCTATATGAACAAAAGTGCAATAACATTTGGTTCACGAGATGCAGGTAGCATGTTTTATACTTAATGTTAATATAATTCATACTTTGTTGGCATCTAATTCTGAAAACCGGATGTTCATCTGAAGAAACCCGCTAACTTTCAAAGTCCCTCGCTCGCTCCCGATCTGTGCCATTTGAATGCATTTACCGTGAATTTCAGCATATAGGTGCACTAACATGTAAGTGTGTGCTGACTTTACCGCAGCGATGTCCAGTAGTCTCCAGGGAGAGCAACAGCTGGTGCAGCCCGGCTTCTCTGTTTATTTCTGCCCCCCCCCCCCTCGACCAGAAGCGAAAGTCCCCTTTTCTCTACGGCAACCCTGAAGGGACATATCATCTCCAATAAAAAACGATAAGCATGAGACAGTCTGTTACAATAATAATACATTTAAAAAATGCGTTAATGCGCGATAAAATAATTGTCGCCGTTTCAACAGCACTTTTCATCCAAAACAGAACAAAACAGAACCTAAATCGAGCAAAACAGAACCTTACAAAAGTATTTTTCAAATAAACTCTGACATCTAGTGGCAGTCCTGTGGCAGCTTGGCAATCCTCTGACAACTATAGTGGCACTCCTCTGACTAGAGGCAATAGTCTAACACTAGGTGGCAGTCCGAGACGAACAAGACAACATGCTTAGCTGACAGAATGAAACCTAAGACATTAAGATGATATTTTAAAAAATGACACCCCAGTCAGGTCAATAAAAAAACAGTGATTTGATTAAATGTAAGCGGAAGTTGTGTTTTCAATTACTGAAAGAAAGGTGAAAAGGAGAGGACCCAGGGGGGGGGCACACTCTGACTACTGTCGGTACCCCCCTGACTGCTGGCGGCACTCTCTGGCACCCTGCGGCACTCTCTGGCACCCTGCGGCACCTACTGACATACATATACATATAAGCAGCACGAGCACTCCTCCAAGACCCGTTTGAGAGGAGAACTTTGGCGGCGATTCTGCAGCCAAAGAGCTGATCCCAGATCAGCATGACCTCACAATCAGACAGCAGACTAGCGAGAAAGGGAAGCAATACATGCGAAGCTTCACTACTAGCTGTACCAGACAGGTTTGGCTAGCTGGATGACGTCATGCTAATAACTTATTTAGCTTTTTAAAACAACGGGGACGGATCCAGCACGGCAGTTACGGGAGTGAGGGATGAGGAGGTAAGGAAACATGAGAACACCAGGGTAGGGAGTGAGGGATGAGGAGGTAAGGAAACATGAGAACACCAGGACACACATGGAGAACTCTGTCAAGCTACATATTAGGCAAAGTGAACATCTTTTATTCTACATAGTTGTTCTCAGTCTCATCTGCTTAACTTGGTCATTGAGACATCAACATGTAATTGAGATGGTAAATGAACAGTGAAAACTCATCATAGTTTAATTTGACACCAGTATTCATAATTACATTTCATGTTTACTTCTCCTGATCTTTACCTCCTATAACAAGGTCCATAGGGGCATCTCAATAAATAAACATGTTATAAGTGTTATTTACTGCATTTTTTCGTGTTGGAATGAATGTTAAAACTGCAAAGTAGTAATGCGTGTTTGATACTTTAATTTGTTTGCATTAAATCATACTGGGATGTTTGCTGAAATTGATAGGATGGCCCTACCTAGAAAATGTTCCACCAGCCGCCACTGACTAAGACACTTAATGAAGAACACAGCTGAGAAAGCTGGTGTGAAGATTGGTTCATACATGGACACAGACTTTATGGAACCAGCTGCTTAGATTACAGTGGCTAAACAAAAACATGATTTAAGTTTTTCCAACACTTTAACTTTTTTTGCATTAAATCATACTGGGATGTTTGCTGAAATTGATTGGACGTGGCACAGCCCTACCAAGCAAATTTTCCACCAACCGCCACTATGCACTACTTTATTGCCTGTTAGCATTCAGGCATTGTAACCATTTTCTAAATCATGAGATACTTTTTCAATTAAGAAGAACGATAGTGTGATCAAATCGCTGTATTTTATAATCTCAGTGACTTTCCTGCTCCATCTATGTTTCTGCTTACATTAACCCCCACCTAACTAACAGGCGGGGCCAACCTCCTGTTTTAAAGCCACATCACGCATATTTACTTTAATAAATTTAAAGAGCAACTTAACATGCTCTTGCTGTTCCCCTGTGCAGCAGTGATGTTAAAGTGTACTCCAGGATGTTGACATCACTGTTGGCTGTGGTTACAGGTGCAACCATTTTTAATTGTCAAGTTATTACATCACAAAATGATGAGTGCAATGACTTAAGAAATTAAGAAAGACAGAGCTTGCCAGTGAAGAAGAGGGCACTGGTGATCCGTATTATGTCCTCTGACTACTCCTCTCGCTCTCTCGACCCTGTGCACCACTACTCAGACTCTCTCCCAACCTTCTAAAAACCTACTATGGGTGCATGTATTAAAAGCCACACCAATGATATTAAATTGAAGGCAAGGTATAACAGGATGATGTTTCATCCAGGTCAGATTCAATGGAGGTTATTCTGCATCAGCTGGAGTTTGTACCAAACTGCCAGAACTGAGAGTGAGCAGCTTTGAAGGCGTCAAGAAACCAAAGCCCTGCTGATCGCTTAGATCAGTTCACATTTCATCCTAAGACCCCAACACATTGATTACTCTCACACATCGGTCCCTGCACGTTCTCAAATCTGGACTTTCATCTTGATTTGTGCATCGATTTTATTGTCTCACCCAATAGTTTTGACACTAATGCACTGCCATATATCTTTCCATATACAGTAGTCACAGCTAAATGCATGCATCCAAACACACTCAGCTAGAGGAAACTGACACACACACGGAATGGTTCTTTCTCCGTTCATGAATGCGTAAGGCCTTGTGCTGCTCTCTGATCCTGAGGGGGAGACTCTGCATTGGCAGCACAGCAGGTTGCACTACTTCACACACTGTCTGATCAACATAAGAAATGGGTCAGTGGGGTGGGGGTAGGGGGTTGTTGGGGTTGGAAGGGGCGGGGCATTGTGAGGGAAATAGCGGTCCCTGTTCGAAGGAGCATGGCAAATGGTTTACAGTAAGGACACTGCAGGGAAAGAGGATGAGACAGTAATGGAAGTAAGAGGGAGAGGTAGAAGGAGATAAGGGAGGGAGGAAGCAAGGGAGCAGGCTGGGCTCTGCAGGGTCAGCTAGTGTATCACCAAATGTTTCATTTTAAAATGCAACCTGTTAAAACAGTTCTCTTCTATCGTTCATCTGTGGAGAGCATTCTAACATTCTTTTTTCATTTCTTGGTATTCATCACTATCTGAAGTTAACAAGAACAAACTCAACAAGATTAGATTAGATATTAGACTTTATTCATCCCCAAGGGGAAATTTGTCTGTGGCAGCAGCAAACGAGGTTACACAATAAAATTAAAATATTAAGTATGGAAAATGCACAATATAATACAATTAAATAAGAGCAGGACCTATTACATTTAAGAAAATAAAGTCATAAAAATGCATAGTATATACACTAAATAGAATTGTATTAAATTAACTAAGTAGAAAAAATAAAATAAACAGTAGTGCACAAGATCGCCAACAGCAGCAACAACAGTGTAGCAGTATTATAGTCTTGTGTATGATTTGGCCAGAGGTGATATATTATAGAGCAGTGGTTCTTAGCCTGGGTTCGATCGAACCCCAGGGGTTCGATGAGTCACTCTCAGGGGTTCGGCAGACACACTCAAGTGAGCCGCCGCTTTAAAAATGAATGACCGTCTATTCCTTAAGGTGCGTTCACACCGAGCGCCCCGTTCGGTGTGAACGCAGCATAACGGTACGGTGGCTTGGATAGCCCTACGGTGGCTTGGGTAGCCCAAAAAGCACGGAGAAAGCTAAAAACGTATGCGTGTGTGTGTGTGTGTGTGTGTTCTTTCTGCGTGGTTGTTTGACCAAAACGTTGTTTACATGTAAAGTCAATGCACAGACGCGAATGGTTGCGAATGACGCAAATTTCCGTTGGGCAGCGCGAATGACGCTGGAAGCGGCTGTCATTCAGACGCAGTTGTGCGACTACGGATAATATTATGAACCCAGACACAACAAGTATAAAACAGAACTAGTGGTTAGTTCAATGGTGGATGAAGGAAACGGTACTGTTTTTAGGGATATAAGGCACGGAGATAAGCCCCGCCCCCCTTCAGGCGCGAATGCCGCGAATTACCCACATACGGCAGCTCACTTGACCGAGTATCAGCGGCTGACGGCTCACTTGACCGCAGTAAGACACACGCAGTATAGCCCGGTTCACACAAGCAATGTCGGCCGTTTTTGTCAGCTGTCAAAACATTTTCTACAGACAATTTGGCAACACACAATTATTTTCAAAATAAATTCAGCCGACGTATTATTCGTGACGTCATGCCATCATTGGCTGCAGCTGATCACGCCACTCTGTTGTTGTACGCCATTTGTGATTTTCAATCCCTTCATACTAACATGTCGAACAAAAAAAGAAAGTGGTTGGATGAATACGTACAATATGGATTCACGTGTAAAGAGGAACGTGATGGGAGTCAGCGTCCTCAATGCATGATTTGCAATGCCAAGTTGAGCAATTCTAGTCTAGCACCGGCAAAACTAAAGGAACACTTCCTAAAGCTGCATGATGGGAAATACAAGAACACAACACTCGCTGAATTCAAGGTGAAGAGAGCCAGATTCGATGAAAAGGCTACTCTGCCTGTTCTCGGCTTTGTACCCATCGACAAACCGATCCTCACAGCATCGTACGAAGTTGCGTACCTGATCGCAAAGCAGGGCAAACCACACACCATTGGTGAAACACTCGTGAAACCAGCTGCGTTGAAGATGGCGAATATCATGCTGGGAAAAGCTGTGTGAAGGCCGGAACTGCCCCACCGTGAGAGCAAGCCTGTACGCACGCGGTGCTGCAGTCTTCAGCTGCACGCATCGCAATAACGTCACCGAAACTGGTTTACAATTAAAAGGAATTTAATCCTACTGAAGCAAATACAATTATAGAGTGAAGTACACTACTTCTATGGAATATTAAACTATATAACCCCGTGCAAAAAACTCTTCTCAGCCCCTCAGAGAACACATGTGTCCCCTGGAAGCTTAGCGCTAGCAAGAGAAAAGGACTTTGTTTCATCCCACCCTCATACAGTTCGAAACCCCTCCCCTTTTGTCCATCACAATTCCTATTGGCTAACTCCCAGGACCCTTGTCCTGGTGTGCTCTGTAATCGCCTGTCTAAAAGTCTCTCTGTCCCTTCGCTCTTAATACATTCAATGACTGTCTATTATGGCTTAACCCTTCTATGATAAACAGTCTATATAAAAGATAAGACTTTGCAACTTTTGGCAAAAGCTTCATGTCTACAAATTCTACTTCTAGCTACTAATCCTAAAACACTTTTATGCTTATCTTAATTATGCATTTCCAAAACACTTATGATTATGACTAATTATGAATTCTTAAATATGAATCATGAAACACTTCTATTATAACTTCTTAACACACAGTTCTACACTCAAGCAAGGCAGTCGATGTGAAGAAACTCGTGGATGACTTCTTCAGAGACAACAATCTTTCGTGGAATATGGTTTCTGCAGTTTGTTCGGACGGAGCTCCAGCCATGCTGGGACGACACTCTGGTTTTGGAGCGCTGGTGAAATCCGATGCACCACACATCATTGTTACACACTGCATGCGTTGGCAACAAAAACCTTGCCTCCAAAACTGGCAGAAGTACTAAAAATCGTAGTTGAATGTGTGAACTACGTGCGAAATAGTGCTATGAAGCACCGCATCTTCAAAGAGCTGTGTAAGGAAATGGGCTCTGAATTCGAGGTACTTCTGTACCATTCTAACGTTCGGTGGTTATCCCGGGGAAAGGTGCTGAATCGGGTTTTTGCCATGCGTGTGGAATTAGCCCTGTTTTTGCGAGAGCACCAACATTGTCACGCAGATTGCTTCGAAGATTCTGAGTTTATTCTCATCTTGGCGTACATGGCCGATATTTTCGATGCTCTCAATCATCATCATTTCTGAACTTGTATCTGAAAGGCAACAGCAAAAGTCACATTGATTTGCAGTAAATATTCACTGAGTTATGTTTTTGTGTGAAATTCATGTTTTGTTTGTCGACAAACCGATCCTCACAGCATCGTACGAAGTTGCGTACCTGATCGCAAATCATTCATTGAGTTATGTTTTTGTGTGAAATATTTTTCACACAAAGTTTTGTTGGTTTTGTTCTTTGCACACAGTGATTTTGTGTGCAACTGATGCATGGTTCATTTTGTGCACTAATAAAATAGACACCTATGTTTTGAAGAAATCATATTTAATTTTCCAATTACGAAGGGTTCGGTGAATGCACTGATGAAGCTCGCAGGGTTCAGTACCTCCAATAAGGTTAAGAACCACTGTTATAGAGTCTAATGGCAGAGGGCAGGAATGTTTTTGTTATGGGGTAGTGTAGTTGGTGGACCCAAACGCACGCACACACACACACACAGCAGGTTTACTCCAGCCAAGACTTTATTTAAATGTGCAGGAGGAGTCAAAGAATGAACAAACAAAAAACAAAGACTAACTGTCCAGCAAATTAAAGTCACTCCTCTTTCTCCACCGGAGTCGGGAGCGAAACTCGACCGCACTCAATACTGGAGGAACAGGACGGCGCAACTGTGTGGAGGCCCGAGGTCCGACACAGCAAACAGAAGGCACAGGTGATCTTCCAGGGATCGCCGCTGAGCGGCAAAGGAGCAGAAAACAAACAGATAACGATCTTCACTGAATCGGTGTTCAGACTTACGTGACCAGACTGGTAACCGGACTGACGCCGCGCCGGGGAAACGCCGTGGTATTTAAGCCAGCTGGGGATGATCAGCTGGAATTCTCCACAGCTGAGCCTAAGGAGTGGGGTGTGGTAGAGGGCGGAACACGGGGGTGGAAACTGTAGGCTGACACAAAAACAAAGCATAAGCACATGGCCCACAATAACAAAACAGACAGGGGAAAAAACAGAGGAGCACACCTACGGGAGCAATTTTGGGGTTAAGTGTCTTGCTCAACGGCACGCGACTAGCAGAGCCGGAGCCGGGGTTTGAACCCCGACGCTCTGTTTGAACAATAACTATAAACACATACACACACATACACTAAAGCAGGGGTCTTCAACTAAAATTCCAAAAGGTCCAGATTGAGAAAATCTCCTCGGACATATATAGATATATATATATAAATTTACAAATGAATAATTTAAAATGTTTTCCTTAAGTCCCTCTCTCTGTGTCTGGGTTCTCCCTGAGAAAACTTTAGGAAACCAAATAAGGACAGAATGTGGCGTTGTTAATGTTGTGATTATTGCATCTTAATCATTTATAACTTTGAAGGTCAGGGAGAAAATAGTGGGAGGTAGTGAAAATTGCGGATGATGATAACACCAATGAATCGCCACCTTAAGGTAGTGAAGGGGTTTATGTGCCCAAGTGACCGAGGGAGCTGTGTTGTCAGGGGCAATAGCTCCTGGTAGGGTCTCCCAGCGCAAAGTGGTCAGAGGGAAAGGGCCAGACCAAGAGCCATTTACTGCCACTATATAAATCAACCATAAATGAGTGAAAAAGTGAAACCGGGATCTGTGAGGGGAGCTTGCCATCGAGTGTCTGGTGTCTAGGCCTTGACACATGGGGCTCACGAGCCCCTGGCCGAGCGCCGCTGTATTCCAGTTTTCCCTGCGGAAAACTATGCGACTGCGAGTCACTGTGAGGAAGTCTCTGACCGTTGTTTGTTCTGGAAAGGGCGCTGACTGGTGACTCTATATTTCTGTTGGGGGACTTCAGCGCTCATGTGGGTAACGATGGAGAAACCTGGAGTGGGTATTTGTTGTTTGACTTCTGCGCTAGTCATCTGGTCCTTGTAAAACCAAAGTGAGAGCTTTGTCCGTATATTTGGCACAAAGTTTCCAGTGGGTGTTGGCCTCCGCCAGGGTTTTCCTAGACAGGATATCATGGTGCAGCCAGGAGGAGAAAAGTGTTTGGGACTTCAGAATTGCGTTTCTGCTCTTTGAATATGATACGGTTCTTTTGACTTCTTCAGAATGTGAACTTCAGCATGCACAGGGGCGGTTTGCAGCTAAGTGTGTAGCGCTCAGGATGAGAGTCAGTACCTCATAGTCCATGGTTCTCTGCCGGAAAACGATGGATTGCACACTCCAGGTTGGGAGTGAGTCACTGCCCCAAGCAAGAGAGTTCAAGTATCTAGAGCAGGGGTCTCAAACTCATTTTCACTCCGGGCCACATCAGCATCACGGTCACCCTCAAAGGGCTGGTTGTAAATGTAAGACTGTGTAAATGTAACTACTCCTAACATATTGGTAAATAACTGTCTCTGCATTTGATTATTGTTTATTCAAGTGTAAAAATATTGTACATGCAGTTATATAAATGTAAACATATAGTTAAGCACATTTCTGTTATTATAACTTAAATCCTTTTAATTTAGGGTTAAGAAACCCACATGACTCTATCAAAGATCAAACTATTAAAGAAAATAAAGACAAATATCAAACAAGTTATTACAATAACTTTGTTCAATGCTTAAAATCCTTTCAAGGGTGCGTTTGCACAATCCCACATGGAGTATTTCATGTGTTTTAAAGCCATGTTTAAAGTAGTCTTCAATGTCCAATATATTTCCATTTCAAATGTACAGTAACCAGCCAAAGAGCTGCTTCTATGTTTAAGTATCTCATTATTATGACTTTCTATCTCATAACTTCGACTTTCTATCTCATAATTTCGACTATGGGGATATTTTTATTATCAAGTCTAACTTTAAAAAAATTTACTTTTTTTTTTTTTTCGCTGGCGGATTCGCGGGCCACATAAAATGACGTGGCGGGCTATCTGATACACTGGTATCAGATTGGTACTTGGTATCAGCCGATACACAAAGACCAGATATCAGTATCGTGACTGAAAAGTTGGGTCGGTGCATCCCTACTTTTAAGGAGGTGTCCTTTGTCCACTAGGTTAACGTATCCTCATACAATATATCATATCCTACGAAAAGTTACAAATTTTTTGTGCGTTTTCCTAAAGTCCAGCAACACATGTCAAATGAAGCATCGCGTTAGTTCATGCAGGACACGGAAGTCATACGCCCATACTGTAACAGCTAGCTAACAGCCAGCCCGCCGATTGAATCATAGCTTCCAATCGGCCACACACCCTCACTTCAAGGAGGTTAATTTAAATATGACTCCCTCCTCACTAATCCTTTCTACATCCATGCTGCTACAGACCGTACCGTAGTGCAGGCAAAGCTTTGCCTCCTCGACCCCAGGCTCCATCCCAGCCTCCACCCTTTCTAGTACAGAGTTCATCTTGCATAGCAAATGGTTGAAATGTATTCAAACGTAAAAAAACAAAACATGATTTACTTCAGGTTCATTGCTGTATACCCGGGGAGTTGATGTTTGGTGCTCCCCGTTTTGGCTTGGTAGCTGCTGGCTAATACAGGGATTATTTAATGAGCAGAGCTATCAGCGGCAAGTTTAACTGTATTTCCATTTGCTGCAATAAATGATGAAACAATCTATGATGAGTGTTCTTGACTGAATATCTGCTTGTTACATGCATACAGTCTTCTTCTTTTTTTTAACTTCCTTCCTTGCAGGAAACAACTCAGTTAGGGTTAGGCAACAAAACTACTTACTTAGGTTTAGGAACCTATTTGGGGTTAAAATGACTACAAAATTGCTGTAACTACGCATAAATACGTAAGTTACATGACAAATAAATCAACATTGACTTCTCGTTTCACACGGGGAACAAACAGCGCTCTCCTGGCTGAAAGTTGTTGGACCGCTCCACCTCAGTTCCCTCCCGCCCTGTGTGGGCTTTAGCGGTCTTTATACTTCCTTGTTCATGATTACGTGCATAACATATTAAATCATTTTGTGGAGTATCGTCAAATTGTGACACATTCTTTTTCGCAGGTATAGCTAAGAATGCTGGATGAGATCATCCCGACCAGGTATACTACTAACACATCTGAAGTGTCAACCGAGTTTTCAAATCTAAAGGATGGCAAGGAAAGAGTGGTTGTCCTGTCAGTTGTAACACTGTCCATCTCTGTCTATAGCTTGCAGATTCAGATGCCACTAGGAGAGTGTTGCATGTTGACGTTGTGGTTGAAAGCGTTACTTAAATTAAAATTCTATTTACTGTAACAGGCTTTTCAACTGGCTACTTCACCAAGCACCTATAAGAGCATATAATAAGGTCTGTTTTTATTTACATCAATCAATCCGTCAAACTTATATATTCGTAGAGCCAAACGACACCTGGTCAGTGCCCCTCGGAGTCTGATAGCAACACGCGGACCTTTAGTGTCTGAATGAGACACACTCAGAGACTGTGTGGATGTAACACAGAAACAGTAACAGTAACAGACAGAACCTTGACCATGTGTCTGGCTCCACATGGTCGAAGCTTTCTTTGCCCCAATGTATTTGGACAGGCTAACGAGGAATGTATGCTAAGTTTGATAAGTTTGCAGGTTTACTATTGTTTCTTCGCAGCCTCACCTTTCTTTTTCTATAAACTTGCAGGACAGGAATTGACAGGAATTGACAGGAATAGCTGCATACAGGGCCCCGACTGTTCCTGGAGAGAGTCATTGGTGTCATTAGCCTTGTAGCCTGGACCCAGAAGATATCAATTATTTCCTTTATCATGTAGGGGAGACAGAGGATGGTTGCAGACCGCGGTTATAGAGAAAAGTTTTTAAAAGCACCGTAGTGTCCAGCCGTGCTATGGCGTCCTCGGATCGTGAGGAGTAGTATAATGTCAGTTTATACTGTTGATACAGTTTTCACTGATTATTGACTTTCGGTATTAGAGTAAATTGAACGTGTTCTGTGAAGCATATAATATAGTCGGGGCCGGCGATGTCAGAAACCGGCCCAAACCCCGTCGGCCTATCGGGGATTCCCCCGGTATCCCCGATGGCCAGTCCGCCCCTGACTCCATGTGTTGTGCATTTGCCTAAAAACACTTGTCAGCTCTTTCTGCAGTGGTAAGATTCCTTCCTAATAATATGGTTTATGGGGCCAGTTTCTGTGGCCTGTGTTGGATGTTTCCATTTCAAACATATCATTAGAGCCCGCTCACTCCACATTTACTATCTTGCAGCAAAGCATGTCTCAGTGTTTCCAACAGGATCACATGACATGAGGCTGCACTTCAGCACAGGGAAGGATGTGGGGGAGGGGAGGAAGAAGCAGAGAGTAGTGAGGACTACTTTACTTTTATATTCAGTGTATCATTTAAGGATCTACCCATATGGATTTTGAAGGTCAATATGGATCATATTACAGGATTGAGACCGCTTTTGTTCAATCTGTTTACATTGCATTTCCAAGAGTCCTGTGCTCATTGAGAATACATTTACACCATCATAGGACACATACATCTCAGCTCCTGGACACCAGAAAAGTGTTGTTTTACATTAAGTTTCAAAATGTTTCTGTTTTGAAACATTTAAAGCTCACGTTCTTTTATCACAGAACAAAACAAACAAAAAAACTGATGAATAATCCAATGTTGCTCTTATACCAGACCTGAATGGCGTACAACGTAACAAGACACAGTCAGGCTCTTTGTGTTAGCTGGCTCCACAAAACCCAAAACCCCAGTGAGAGATAAAGGGTCACCTCATCAGGCTCAGTGCACGTTCCTATAAAAGGGAAGTTTAGTGTCATTTCACTCTTCTACCTCACTAAATGGGCCGATCGCAGGAGGAACAGGTTGTTACAATGGAGAGCTACGGAGAATACAAAAACAACATTACAGCAAAAAACAACTCTGTTGCTCCAAATAGAGTAAGAAAGGGATGTTGGCAGAAAAATGCTTATTCTGTAAATTTGTAATTACTTTATTTATTTAACTATTTCATTCATTCACTGGAAGTTTATTTCTAACAGGACCGCAGCTCATCATAGCTTGATGCAGCAGATTTAAACGTCATACTTTAGAACTGCATGTCGGTCTGAAACTGTCCCATTAAGACGGATACGCAGAAATCACTGCCTTCTGACAAATTTAAAGGAAATTAAATTCATTGATTGACTGTTATCTGTGTCAAAGACCTTATTGTGGTCTAATTACACAGTAAGCTATTAATCCAGTAAAGTGTTGGTATGAGTTAGTCCGTCAACATCATACTTCTCCTTCTGTATGAAGTCATGTCTCATTAATGCACATTACTGACTTTGCTTCTTCCCCAGAGTCTTTGAGCTTTCTCTCCTCACAGGTCTCCATGGATCCTGGTTATATCTGGACCCTGGTCCTTCCTCCTGCCGTGGACCTGTTGACACCCACTGCTAATATCTTTATTATTAGTAGTCGCATTGCTATTACTATTACCGATACCATTACTGCTTTTGTTAGTATCGTTATACTACTATATCCACTTCTGCTGGTATTATTAGTAGTCGTCATTTTTCCATCCTTATGATTATTTTTCTCCCCGTTTTTTTTTTTTGGGGGAGTTTTTCCTGTTCCGATCTGAGGATATTGCATGTGTGCAGATTGTAAAGCCCTCTGAGGCAAATTTGGGATTTTAGGCTGTACAAAATAAATTGAATTGAATCAATCAATGAACCCATCCATAGAAAAAACAAACAAGAAATATAAACTCTATAAAATATAAAATATAAACTTTTGATCATATTTCAACGTTCCCATCGGCCCACTTTCAGGATTCAGACATTTAGTTTGCCTTATGTTATGTTCACTAAATATTTGGAGGTTCAATAAGCAATTTGACATCAACTTGTGCTTGACAAAATTATGATGTAATTTCTTCACAATTCTGTGATATTTTAAAGAAAAGTGATTAATCAATTTATGGAAAAAAATACCATTACCATTTTAGTTTTTATTTTACTTTATTGGTGCATAATACCAATCCACTTTCCCTCAAAGACAGCCTTTGTCTAGCAACAATTTGATCTTTTCTGAAATGGAGCTCTCTTTAAGCTTTTTCACTTTAGCTAAATATCTAAAAAATATAAAAGTTTAATGTTACTTTAAAAAAAATACTTCATTCATCGTTTAGTCTAGAAAATGAAGTGACTGAAGAATGACACATTCCCAGGGCCTACGGTGATGTCTATAACCCAATGCCATCAGTTCCCATAAGAAGCACATGATGCTAATGTAACACCCGTCCCATGTAGCTATATAATATTAGGTGAATCTGCTAGGTTGTAGTAGTACTATGGGCGGGGTCCTGGGTAAAGTTTTAATCGTAATGGCGCGATTACCTGTTCTTATACATGAATATACTTATTCTTACAACTTTTGTTTCTCTATTATAAAAACTAAAATAACTGGCGGTGCCTCCAATAGAATTAAATAAATAAAAGGTCTGTGCCTCTTATTAAGTCCTTTTATCTTGTGTTTTAAGTGTATTTTACCCCTTTTAACCAGCTCTCATCAAAACATGAATGTGATTGACTTTAACACATCAAATATACTTCAAAGGCATTAGAAAAAACAGTTGGGCATTTATTACATGCGGTCCTCAATATACTGTGCCCTCACAATCCCACACACACACAAGCAGACTAATCAGAAAAACCCTCGTTGCAGGCCTGAGTTGTGGTTTGGGAGCGTAGAGGCCTAAAAACTGTGATGGCCGCTTCACTTGTTCACACAAGCAATAAACAAAAAAGCACGTGCACGTTTGTCAGTACTCACGAATCCAAGGCATATTCAGAGGGAAAGTGAGGGGAAGCTGGGTAACGGATGGCAGGTAGGGCGCAGAAGAAACAGCAGCAACAGTCTACAGCAGCTCACGCACACGTGGGAAACAGTTCCCCACAGTGATCCCAAGGAGCTTTCCCGATCCTCACTTACAGCCGCAACCGTCCATCTCCTCTTGTAGATCACAACAGTTCAAACCATAGGATAACTGGTCGTCAGCCATTAAGTTACGAACCTTCTTGATCTCGTACCGATCAGTTACTGTTCAGTTAGAATTCGCTTCTGCCTCTCTAACCCAGTGATTTTCAACCGGTGTGATACCGGAGAGATCGTCAGGTGTGCCGTGGGAAATTTTCTAATATCACCTAATTAACCATTGTCGGGTGTCTGTGCTGTAATAAAGTGTCGTAGATAATGTAATACTCTTCTATGGCAGTGGGTGGCAGCAGAGGGATTTAAATACCTGTAAAGACAATAGAGTTAGTGCTGCGCGACACGTGACAGTGACAGTTTGGGATCAAAGCAAGACAAGCAAGTGACAGTGATGAAAAAAAAAAAAAAAAAAGGTGACAGTGATGGAGAAGTTTTTGAGAAGGGAAAATGCAAATGCCGAACAGGGCCCTGGACAAAATTCTGACCCAGATGAAGGCCCAAGTATGAGTGGTCGACAAAAGAAAAAAGACAAGACGGTGAGCTCGAGGCAATACAGCGAAAGCTATCTTTCATTTGGATTTACGTTCACCGGGGATGCAACGGCACCGAGTCCGCTGTGCTTGGTGTGTGGTGAGAAGCTATCCAATAGCGCCATGGTGCCAAGCAAGCTTAAACGCCATCTCCAAACGAAACACCCTTCCGTTCAAAACAAGTCGATGGACTATTTTGTACGCTTACGTACAAACAATGAGAAACAGGCAACTGTTTTGAGAAAAACCACAAAGGTAAACGAGAGAGCCCTCAAAGCTAGCTACCTTGTTGCTGAACTCGTAGCTAAAACAAAAAAGTCCCACACCGTGGCAGAAACATTAATACTGCCAGCTTGTAAAGCCATTGTGAATGAGATGCTCGGCCCTGACGCGGCCAAAGAGAACGCTAAAGTGCCTCTCTCAGATAACACAATTGCCAGACGTATTGATGACATGTCTGCGGACATAGAAACTGTTGTTTTGGAAAAGATGCGCATCAGTAAGAAATTTGCCTTGCAACTTGATGAGTCGGCGGATATTAGTGGACATTGTCAGCTCTTGGCCAACGTGCGTTTTGTGGATGGAGAAGCCATTAGAGAAAACTTCCTATTTTGCAAAGCACTGCCAGAAAAATCAACAGGAGATGAAATATTTCGGGTCACGTCGGAATATCTTGACAAAAGCGGGCTTACGTGGGAAAACTGCACAGGTGTCTGCACTGATGGAGCCGCAGCCATGGTCGGGCGCATCAAAGGCTTCGTAAGTAGGGTCAAAGAAAGAAACCCAGCTGTTACTGTTACGCACTGTTTTTTGCACCGTGAGGCCCTCGTTGCAAAGACCTTACCAGCAGATCTAGGTCCTGTGTTGGATGATGTTGTGCGCTTAGTGAACTTTGTGAAGACGCGACCTTTGAAATCTCGCTTATTTGCGTCTCTGTGTGAGGAAATGGGAGCGGAACATAAAGTGTTATTGCTCCACACGGAGGTCCGGTGGCTGTCGCGCGGCAAAGTGCTGGCCCGTGTGTATGAGCTCCGAGAGGAACATAAAGTGTTTCTGACAGACGAGAGGCCCGATTTCTCAAAGCTGCTTGCAAGTGATCAGTGGTGTGCAAAGCTGGCATACCTGGCTGATATATTTCATCATCTGAATGAACTGAACACACGGATGTAAGGCCGAAATGAAAACCTGCTTACAAGCACTGACCAAATGAACGGATTCCATTTAAAGGTGCAGCTCTGGCAACATCATGTGCAGCGTGGCAACCTTGAGATGTTCCCACTCACCGAGAAACTGCAGGATGGCAACACTGCTGCAATGTGCGAGGTGATTGGCAAACATTTGAAAACTCTGGAGGAGAAGTTGTCATTTTATTTCTCTTCAGCCTTCACAGAATGCCTTGACTGGGTTAGGGACCCATACAGCTCAGCATCCGTTGCTGGAAAGGACATGCCTTTAAAGGAGCAAGAGGAACTCATTGAACTGAAACAAGATCGTGGTTTAAAGCTAAACCTTGCTGATCTTCCTTTGGACAGTTTTTGGTTAGCTGTTGCCAAGGAGTTCCCCATTCTGGCCAACAAAGCTATTTTGACATTGCTCCCGTTTTCAACCACATATCTGTGTGAGCTGAGCTTCTCAAGCTTGACAGCGATAAAAACTAAAAACAGAGAGAGACTGAGAGCTGTTGAGGAAGAGCTTCGTGTCTGTCTTTCTACCATTCCTGCCAGGATATCCATGTTGTGTTCATCGAAACAGGCCCAGGTTTCACACTAAGTGAGTACAAATACATTTAGAAACTATATTATTAACTATATGTATTATATGTACTGTGTTAGTGTCTTTTTGTGTCATTTTGGTTGGTGGTGTGCCCCAGGATTTTGTAAATGTAAAAAGTGTGCCGCGGCTCAAAAAAGGTTGAAAATCACTGCTCTAACCCACTGAGCCTGGCCACACACGACTAAGCCCCACCCCTCTACCTGAGAATGGGCTTGGATTGGCTGATTGTTTCAGGACAAGCCAATTAAACAAAGACAAAACAAAGATTGACATATGATACTGCTACAAGTTAGGTTGTTAGGGGGGCACAAAAGTGCTGAATCATGTACATACTGTCTCATATCAATCACACTATGCTCATTTGCATGAACTAACCTTTGAACTGTAAAGATTATGAGTCTCTTATTAATATACATTTGTATCCATCCATATCTAATTTTATCCATACTTTTAACTTGGTTTTTTAGAAAACTATTTACATCCTGATGTCTGAAATCATTTTTTTAGCCAGGGCTACACTAAGAACAGGTCACACTGCACCAGGCCGAGCACAGCCGCTCAATAATCCGGCCACTGTCGTAAAAAAGTAGGAAGCAGAGAGTCAAATGTCAAGAGAAGGATCTGGCCTGAACAATGCTCAGCTCTCGGTACCAGCAGAACAACACGAGAAGCCACAACACATAAATGTACCATTTTTTATTGGACTTATATAGAAATACTTTTAAAAAACATGAAGTAGCACCATTACTGAAGTTTGACTTTTTATCATGTATAACTTTAAATGTCAGAAAAATAAAATTCTTGATACATTTTCAAATCTTGTCTCAGCAAATATAATATTCGTATTTGACCATGAGGTTAAAGGCCCTTTATCATAAAATAAAATATACTTTGTTCTTAAACTTTGCTCAATAAAGTACATTTACGCTCAAGTAAATTCACCTACATATACATAAACAAGTGGTAAACAAATGTATTAAAATAGAAATACTAAAACTATAGTGGTGCAACAGAAGCCTGTAATTCCCACTGGAATCTAATTCATACAAATTTTAGAAAGCATAAACGGTTTCTTTGTGTTCCACTGACTAAGTTTTGTACATTTCAATGTTTCATAATAATATAGAATAAAATATGCTTTATATTACTGAATAAAAAATATGCTGTGTGATTTAAAAGACATTTTTTGCTGAACCTATAAAAACGCCTTCAACAGAATACTGTCAGATGCAATGCACATTGTGTGGACTGGGATTTGCTCCACAGCCATGTGATATTAAAATAATACAGTGATCAATGCCATAAGTTCATACTAAAAAATTAACAATATTTCAACCCAGCTACAAAAAGTCCACTGAACTTAAATAAAAAAATATCTGTAAACATCTTTGCAATAAGAAATATAATCTTTCAAGTCAAAAAACAATAAAATACTTCATTCTGTATTAATGTCATTTAAAACGTTCAACTCGTGGAAACATGCACTTAAATGTTGAAAATATTTCCCAAAGCTACAGTATATTAACAACCACTACGGCGCCCAAGAGGGTCTGTGTCTGTCCCTTTTTCTGGATACTGCAGCCTCTATGTACACTTTCCAAACTCATGATTGGCTGATCCCATTAAAGCAGTTTGAGGAGTCTATTTGTTGCTATCGTCAAAGAGTTACACTTCTTATGAAAATATACGTATAGCCTGAGTGATGCCGGTGTGGCAGACAGGGCATTGGGGTTCGTTCCTCTCACAGATACGATTAGCACATTCCATACAGAAGAGGTTGTGCCCACAGGGGACCAGGGCAGCGATGACCTCACTCTCGAAGCACACCGAACAGTCACGGCTGCCTTTTCGGCTGGTGCTGGAAGAGGTGGAGGAGGAGGAGGAAGAGGACGAGGATGACGAGGCGGACGAGTCGCACGGAACCCTGGGGAGGTGAGGGCCCGGCAGGGAGGCCATAGTGGTGGAATAAGCAGGGAAACTGAGGGAGCCTCCGCCTGGGTCACTGCGCACACTCCGGGCTAACGGCTGCTCACTGGGGCCCCCAGTGTCGCTGTGGAGGGAAGGAGACAGTCTGGGCTGCGTTGTGCAACCATTAACCCTTCTCTCACTCACCACTATTCCATTGGCATTGGTGGAGGTGTTGGTGGGGAATATGGCAGAGATGGATGTGGGGGAGCTGCATCCAGTGGAGGATGGGGTCATGCCACTATCGTACTGGGACCACAGGAGGCCTGGGGTTGACGTTGTGTCAAACCCTGGCGAGGAGTCAAAAGTCAGATCAGTGCAGTCAGGCGAGATCACCTCACTTCCGTAAACGAACCCATTGCCGTTGGTGTTGACATTGATGTTGTTGATGTTATTGTTGCCGTTGTTGGTGGTGTAGCTGAGTGCAGGGCTGGGGGGGCTGTAGTCGGCCATACGCGAGCTGTTGTTACCTAAGTAGGAATCTGTGGAGGCGCTGCCCAGGGAGGAAGACGAGTCGTTGCGGTAGTTGGAGAAGGGTTTACGCACTGAGGTGGGGTTCATCCCGGCGCTGGGCTTAGACCACAGGGTGGCGTGTCCGTGCAGGTCAAAACCAACATCAGTCCCGTTGGCGTGGAAGTCATTTTCATCCTGAAGCTCAATAAGACCCCCTGTCCTCATGGCAATGTGGGCTTCAATCTCTTCGCGTGCTCGATCCACGTTCTCCGGCATCCCTGTCACCTCGAACACCGGCTCCTTGTCTCGGCTGGGTGTCACGATGTAGGTGTGGGTCTGCTGCTGGATGCGCTTGATGGTGGCACCTTTGGGGCCTACAACCAGCCCCACCACACGGTAAGGCACCCGCACCTGGATGGTGGTCTGCCCGGGCAGGTTCGGGGGTCCGGGGGCAGGGGTGCTGCTGCCATTCAGGCTGGTGTTTTTGTTCCTGGAGGCTCGGATCATGGAGAAATGCTCAGCAGCAGAGATGATCTCCCTCCTGGCCATGGCCACTTCCTCTCTCCTACCCGTTACCACAAAAACAGGCTCCTCGCCTCGAATCGGGGTCTTGATGTAGGTGTTGGTCTTCGCCCGCAGTGCTTTGATCTTGCAACCTATAGCATGGAAAACAAAAGGCGAAAGTGACGACAGGTTCCAAAATAACAACAGATCTGAATGTGTCATGTGTTAAACCACTCCTTATGGACTATTCAAAACAGCTGCTGGACGATTATTATTGTTTCGGGAGAAACCTCCCTTTTGGAGAAGAACAAATTCAAACCACATGCTGCACCACCACAAACATACAGCGGAACAAAAATAACTCTTTGGGAGTTATTGCCAGAAAGCTCACTTCTGGAACTGTGATGATCCTGGTTCGTTTGCTACAATATAGTCAACCACTACAACAGCTGCTGTTAGACTCCCTTACTTCATGCTAGCAGCATTAGAGAAAGAAGGGGCAGCTCCTCGATCACATCATAGCCTGGCATTGGTGCATAAAGTTGCATTTCAATACCCTCAAGCACATACACACATGATCAAAATGGGGCCGCCTGAGGAAGCAGCCTCACAAGAATGACATAATTAACAGAGCAAAGCCAGATGAGTGGGACAGGGTGATGTAACCAGGGATGAAGAGGGGGATAGACTAAGTCTTCATAGTGAATTTAAATCTTTGATGTGAATTTTGCTTGAGTTAGTATCGCACTGATGTGAGGATAGGGTCTCTGCTTGAAATAATCTCAGAGGCTAATCCACTAGTTCATTTCTACCGTATTTACCTGATACGACCCGACAAAAGGGAGAGGCTTAAAAGGAAACAGACCCACTCCACTACCACCCCACTATAATCGCTTTAAAGTGGAGGGAGGGAGGGAGATGTGCTTCTGTGTTTTTCTGGGAGCAGCAGCAGTTTTGCAGGGAGGGAAGATTCTGTCAGCCCGGTCTGTGCAGCTATGGGCGGCAAGGTAAAACCGTGACCGTGGTCCTAATTTGATCCCGTTCAGCTCGTTCTCATAATACGAATAAGACGGGAACACATCTGGAGTTATGGAGAGCCAGTGTTCCATCTGAGCTCATAGTTTGGTGACTGAGCCTACATGTCCAGAAAACCAGAACCAGAAAACGTTCAGGATTAAAATGAACCGGAGAGTCGGGTCATGTTTTGGAAGAATCTGCATTTTAATCGAATTTACCTATCGCCCTGTTTCAGCACACACAGAAACAGCACAATAGGCTCTATTTGACTTAAATGGCAACTTTTTCACTGGGTCTGCTGCTCGCTGCCGCCCACCGCAGTGTATTTATAGAGGAGGAACAGTGTGACTAACCGGCCAGACACTCATGAAAGTTGGCGTTTTAGTGAACTGTTTACCGCCTGGTGGATTAAAAAGATGCCGTATTCACATTAAGATAGCAGATATTTAAAGCAGTGTTCCGTTCCAGAGTGTATCGGCCTGCTGGGCCTCCCTCACAGGACAGTGACACAGGACGTGCTCTGGTCTGTCAATATCTCAAATATACAGAATAGCAGAGAAACACACCCTGTCTGCCCACAATCTCAGCCACATGCTCGGAGCTGGGAACCGGGACGCATTCGGTCATGTTGACGCTCTTTTTCCGGAGCTCCTGGTTGTCGTACAGGGGGTTCTCGTCGTTGTCCAAGCCGAGCAGGGAGAGCTGGTCTAGGGCGATCTGCAGGGCTCTCTGGTCGTCCAGCGCATCTCCCTGGACGCTGCTGTCTGCGAAGAGCGAGCTGGGCATCTTTGCGGCTCTGCAACGTTGCGGGATCGGATAAAAGGCAAAAGGAAGGTGGGTGAAGGAGGAGTGACCGGGGGAGAACGAAAGGATAGGGAAGGAGGAGGGGAGGAGGCACCGGACTGGTCTTCAGAGACAACTGGTCAATGCAAATAAATCAGTGCGGCTGAGAGGGACAGAAAAACAGTGCAAGCAGCAGCTACATAAAAAAAAACATCCATCCCCTTTTCTCCCAATAGGAAGTGGTCGTCCCGGTCCGAGCCGACCCGTTCTGTGCTGCTGCACGGAGAGATGTTTATTCCAGAGTAATGATAATAATTAATAATTCCTTCCTGACAAACGGCCCCTCCCCGGCTGGCTTCCCTCGGCTCCTCTGTTGCTTCTGTCTGAGTCCTTCGCAGAGCCAGACAGAGAGATGTGCGGGTGACGTCACCGCCTGGGCAGGGACGATGCTGTGCTGTGAAGTAATTTACATATCCACGTGCTGATTGGCTGAGCGGGCGACGCGTGGGCGGGTCGGCTGTAAAGTAACGCCCGCTTCTTTGTTGTCAGCCTTTGTGTTTCTCTCTCACTCCTCGGCTGGTACTCATGGTTGCTCTTAACTCAGGCACTTCTACAGCTTTTATTGGAAATATACTGTATGTAGGCTACTGTTGCATTCAGTTACGTCACATCAATATGAACTCAATAGATCAATAGACATATTTATGTACATAAAATCTGCAAATGTGTTTTTGTCCTCCAGAATACCATCCCACAGCAGTGGGATTATAGAATAGAATAGTCTCTGTCCAACACAGGACGTTAATATCACCTTCACTGAGTTTACGAAGAAGAATAAACGGATTGGGGGGAAAATTCACATTAGCCCGAATGTTGTGTTCGGGCCCTTGAGACCCAGCTCAAAGAACCTACATTATGTTATTTCATGCTGATAAAATAATATGATGTAGGTTATTTGAGCTGGGTCTCAATATAACCCATGACTTTTCTTTTTTATGAGACTTCCTTTTAAACATTTTTGAAATGACATGAATAATAACCCCCATCTGTGATGGCTAGCTGTTCTGTCCACAAGCAGCACTGCCAGTCCCACTGTCTAAGTATGTATATTTGGAGTTCTATTGTAGTTGGTTCATAAGAGGTCTAACAGGGAGTTAGACCTCTCTACAGTCTTATCAGAAGAAGAAAAATGTATTGACTATGATGTTGCCATTATTATTATATGCTGTTATCATTGTTATTATTACTATTATTATTATGATTACACATACAGTAGAGGGGCCGCAAACAATTAGGATGTAAAGCCATTAGAAGAGGAGAGCATCAAGATAGGAATATGTTACAGTCAGTTTAGAATTCCATAAATTTAGATAACACTTAATCTTCAGAGAGGAAACTATATTGACAACATACTGCAGGCTTAGAAAAGTCAGTACATAAAGATCAAAATAATATTTTATCATTAAATGTGTCATATACAATAAAACAAATGACACAAATAAAAACTCTTCAGCATGATACAATACAGTGAAATAATGTCTTGTACAACAAAACAGATTAGTTTGTAAAAGGCTATGAAAAAGTGCATTGTTTCATGATAAAATTTAAACTTCATGCGTTCAACATTTTGAGAATAATAGAAATAACTCACTCCCAGTTAGTGCTCCTCGGCATCTGATATTGACGCACCGCCCTTTACACTGACACCAATGTAAACCCACCTGCGTCATTATCAGACGTCAGAGCAGCTGAACGGCAAGATAGTCCACACAGTACAAAAAAATAAAAGTAAACATTTTGTCTGGTCAGTTGTTAGTCATGTGAGTCGATAGCCGGTCAAGTTGAAGTCAAACCCCCTCTTTTACTAACCCTCACTAAGGGGTTTTGTTACCTAACTTCCCGTGAAGACTAAAGTTTATTTTGAAAAGTCACGATGCATATAACGAGTGAAAACTGACACGTTCAAAACTGACGCAGAACGTCCTCGTGGGAAGCATAAGGCCACTGACCAGGCGTCGGTAGTTGGGAGTGAACATGTGTTGGAAATAAAGGCATAAACATAAACAATGAAAACAACACAAAGGGGATTTCAAGCCGATTTAAAACCGTTGAGACTCGAAGCACTTTGCTTTGTCACCTCACTCCTGGAGCACAATACCAATGCTAATGAGGAACCGCTCAGGAACTGGAGGAGATAATGGGGCCCTCTTGTTAATATTTGACACCTCAACTCCCCCCATACCACCTCCTCCCAATTCCTAGAAATCGTGAATCTATTCAATTTCATGTAGCAATGTGTTTCCCATACTGTCTGAAATCCTGGACTACAAATAGACAAACACTAGACATGCATTTGATATGATTTTGACTCATGGAGAGAATTGTTGTCAGAGATGAATTGGTGCAGGATCATTTGTCCATCTATTATGTTTTGAAAATTGTGTTTTGGTCATTCCCAAAGAGATGTCGTACAATTTGTGGGAAAATCCTGGTAACAAACAAGATCAAGCGAAATGTTTGCTAAGATGAAGGTCTAAATGCGGTTTCCAAGACTTTTGCGTCACTGCTAGAGATAAATTACGAGCCCATGTGGGGTCAACCACTGATTCAAAAGACAATTAACCAGTGTCACATGGAACGTACTTACAACTGCAAATGTTAAGATGTAGGAGGTGGAATTAATTACAAAATTAGTTGACAAAACAATCTCACGTCAATGTCCATTGTTGTTCTGGAGCTTTCCATTATATCACATGTTCTTTATCAGCAGATGAAGTAATTAAGTTGTCACGGGATGTTCAATATCCAGTTTGGCTTAAAAGTTGAGGTTCATTCTTGACCTCGAAAACAGCAGTTTGAGGTTGTAGCTTTTGGCAATATGATTGAAGAAATTAACTGAACCACAAATTTAAACTACTTCCAGTTTTGCTGGGGAACCCCCTGAACCCTGTTGCGAACCACTGAAAGTTAATTTGCTGTCAGAGCCATAGACTGCATATGAGAAGTAGACATATTCACCGTGACGCCAACCATTGGTTTGTGAAGTACAAACACGTTATCATCCCAACTCGTCGCATACCAACACTTGTATGTCAAACTGACGCTTCACTACGGTCGCAGTTAACATGGTTAACGTTGGAAATTCAAACAAAAATGCTTCCTGGTTCAGGCAACAAAACTATCTAGTTCGGTCGAAGCAAGAACATCATGTTTAAATGACTCGATATCTAATGTGAAAATGAAACAAAACACGTTGCTTTCACACAGGACATGAACAACATTTTCTTGGTTGAAAGTCCTGTTTGTTTGACGAAAACTGCACATCTCAGCCAAGATCTACATTGAATGTATCTTCAGATATCTAGCTAAGCTACTGTCAATTTCTTTGAATGAAATCCCTATATTGCTGTTGGCTGAACCTGACCTCTGCTGAATCCTTGCCTCGGGTCCTTGTAGAGAAATGAAACAAAAGCTTCACTTCCTGAAGCTGTCATGCTGGTACTGTCGTGGCGATGCATGGGCCCACTGCTCTTTCTTAGGCCCAGATGGACTCTGATTCCCTGATATTTGTTGTTTAGTGTTAGGCGTTAGCCAGCTGCGAGTCTTCTTCAGCAGATTGTTTAGGCGCTGTACTGTTTCCAACAGCAGAAAAAGTTCTGATGAGCCCATTGTAAGCTACCGGCCCAACACCAAACAGGCAACGTTAGCTACGAGTGGGGAACAAAGTGACCTATTAAGAGGCTTAAGATCCACATATCAGGAGTTGTTTGAGACCAAAACAGAGACTTACATTCACCATGTGGACACAAAAGCTACTCTCAATAAATACAAATGTTGCAATGTGTCTGCTGGATGTTTAGACAGGCTATGTATGCTAACACAACTTTATAAGGTTGATTTGATGTCAGATAACATTTCAGTTTGTTTGGCCACCAAGTGCCAAGAGGCAAAAAACTAAATCTATTGGCAGCTATTGGCAGGCACTCAAAGTGCCTGCCAATAGCTGTAATCGTAAGGATTACAGGTACGGGAACCCAAAAGCACGACTCAGAGACAGAATACAGGTATAGATTTATTTACTTGGAAAAGGCAGGGTCAAGGGAGATCAGTCCAAAAGGCGAACAAATCCAAGGTCTAGAAAACAGGCAGGCAGATCAGAACAATACTATAAATAACGCTGAAGAGCTTGGCTGAGATACACAACACAATCTGGCAGGGAACCAGTGCAAGTGAGTAGACCTAAATAGTGAGTGACTAATGAGGGAATGGGCTGCAGGTGAGAAGGGCGTGGAAGACCAGGTGAGGGGAATGAGTGATGATAGGGCAGGACCTGAAATGACAAGAGAGTTAATTAAAAAGGCAGGCAGGATGAAAACAAACTAATATGAAGGGGAATTCGTGACAGTAATGAAAAACTACTTAAAAGCAGGCATTCAACATACTTCTTTCAGCTGAAGCAGGCTGGTATCATTTGAAACTTTTGGATACTAGCACTGCTACAATACTTTCCATATTAATGTATTTCTTTATTTAATGAATAGAAGTTTACAAATCTTACCAGACATCCAGTGCCAGCTTTCTGTATTTGACATACAAAAGTATTTTAGTCAATACCAAAAACATATTGAGGTTCAATACACAGCCATAAAGACATAAATGTAAAGCAAGCAGTAAGTAGGGCTTGAACAGATGGGTTTGGATGAGTGCAACAGCATGAAGAAAGGAGGGACTGTCTGCTTTCCCCATTGGTACTACAGACATGTAAAGGACACTGTTCATGGGAAGATTAGGGAGGCAGCGGCATGGTGGACGACTGTATGATGATGAGTTTTCAGCCGGCCATTCAGAACATTCAGTTGCAAGATAAATAAAGGGTCCTAAAAACACATTTTGTTGACGCATACTGAGACCAAAAGGGTTCAATCCATATTTTCACATTTTCTCCATGAATTTTGCTGCATTATTGTCTTAATTTGTTGTCTTTTCATGTTTATAACCGGAGCACTCGGGACATAAGACAGAATGCACTCATCATCTCTGGACAAGGAGGTGTGAGGATTGGATTCAATCGTGAGGAGCGGACCTTGAGACCATCACTGCCCACGGCCGCCCACCCAGGTAGACCTGCTGGACCAAACGTTACAAAAAGTGGAGTCGATCTGATGGAAGCATCATTGATGTTTTTTTTACACAGGAATGCACTACTGTTTCTGTTTTTTCTTGACAGCAGAAAAAAACATGCCTACAATAAACAGTTTTGGTCTCTATAGCTAATATCTGTACGGGGGGTGATTTTTTAATATAATTTACCCGTTTAAATTATATAGAGGCTTAAAGTTAGGCATAATTAAGGGTGTGGCCGCTTTGAGTGACAGGTTGCTACCACGGCAATGTTCAGTATTTCATGGTACTAAAAGACACTCTTGAGTCGACGGTTCATTTTACGGGTAGGCACATTTTGTTTAAGTCTGTTTGTTGCAAGCCAAAATTAACATCCCAATTAATATCCCAGTAAACAGGAATTACGGCTGTACCTTGCTTAGCAAGCTAGTTAGCCAGCACTAGCTAATTGTACCACCGGACATTAACACACCCCACTGAAACCCAGCTGAGGAAGGTTTCATTGTGTAACAAAATGCATCTCCTGAAGCTGAAAACATGCAGGCAGCTTCAGTGTATCAGATATGAATGGCTCATAGAGTATAGTGTAACAACCAGAGAGCAGACACAGATGGAGATGGAAAGATGCAGTGTGCTTGTGCGGTTTGGGGACCAGCTGGCACGTAACACACGCACGCACACACACACACACACACACACACACACACACACGGTGTGGTGTTGCAGACATTTCTCTTTTGCTGCAAAAGGTGAGCTATTGGTCTGTGGCAGGTTAGCGGGAGAAAACTGAAATATGTGTGTGTATGTTTGAGTGTGTGTGTAAACTGAGCCAGACTCAAGGTTAGACAAAGGAACATGGGAGACTTTGGTTTTGGTGCATTTTTACACAAGGAAGCTTCCTTCCTTACAGGTATTAACATCACTGGATGCAATCAGTGAAGTGAAAGCCTCTTCATTCTAATCAGGGGAATCAGTTGGTGTGTCGATAGTATTAATCTTCCCATCACTAATCAACACTCTGCACCTTAAGAAAAACTCTTAAAAGAGTTGAGGCTTCAAAGATGGGAACCGTCGCTGAGGGAGTCTTCAGCAGGATAAAATTGTATTTAGTAAGTCAAGAACATAATTGATGTGTGTGCTGCATGGCATTCAGACCAATAGCAGATGACAAAAGAAGGCTGACTCATTTCCTTCTCTTCTTGACAGCTGGAGAGGTAAGTTGGATATGAGCTCATCAGTACACATGTAAAATGAAATGAAAAGGTTTTTATTCCACATCCATGCAGAGGGGTAGTGTGCTTTGAATTGTTAGAAGATGGTGCAGAATATGTGCAGGGATGTGCAGGTATGGGTGCAGCGCTGTCCTCCCCCTCCCTTTTCTCTTCCTGTCTCCCCCCCATTTCCATCTTGTCCTCTTAGCCCTCTCTCTCTCCCACCTGCTTTTTCCATGCTTCCCTCCTTTTTTTCTCCTTGCTCCCTTCTCTCGTCTTCCTTACATCTCTGTATCTCCTCCCTCCCTCCCCTCTTCCCCTCCCCTCTTCGCTCTGACACACTGAACTGAAGTGGCACTGCTTCCCTGTACTGTGATTGGCTGCCTGCCAGACGCTGGCTGAGCGAAGCAGCACAGCAGCAGGGCAGCTGGAGCTGCCAGCTCACAATGCACCACAGCTCACTGTTCGTCCTCCTCCTCCTCCTCCTCGTCAGCCAGCTAGAACACAGCTTTTGTCTCTCTTCTCTTCTGATATTCAGTCAATTGCTGACCACCCCATGTTGACATGTGAATCACGATGAAGGGGGGGAAATCGCATGATGTTACTACACGAAGCAAAACTTCAACAGTCAATGTTGGTATCTCTTAACATAATCACGACCTTTCCCTAACCTTAACCAATAGTTCGTGAAATGATCAAGTAGTTCCTAATCATCATCTGTCCCTGTAACATTGATCAGGAGCTTCTCCCTCTCTTTCCTTCACCCGAACCTAAACTATGTTGTTTTTAACAACAATCACAATCTGTCCCTGTAACCGTGATATGATATTTCTTTCCTTTTAACTTCCTATCTTTCTCATATTCTTTTCCAAGTTTTAAAGTTATGAGCATGATCTTTCTTTTTTATGTTCATGATATTTTCCCTGACCTAAACTAAGTAGTATTTTAAGCTTTAATTGTGATCAAGTTGTTTTTTTAAGCCTTGATCCCGCCCTTTCTCTTTGTGTCCATGATCACAATCATTCCATTTCTAATTATAACTGAGATTTCTTCTGGTCCAAAACCACGTTTTTATCTTTCCATTTTTAAACTATGATCACAGTCTTTCCCTGTTCAGCATAATTGCAATCTTGCCCTTACCGTAACCAAGTGGTTTTAGTTACCAAAACGTCCCATAACCATAGAGGTACCAGCTCAGTTAGTGCTTATATGCATCATTTTCATAATCGATTGTTTGAATGGCTGACACTGACAAACAGCCTATTTTGTCATTCAAGTATGAGGACATATAGGAATCATGAACAAAGCTGCTTTTCTGAGTTCCTGGAAAGTTAAATCTGATGTAGATGTGAGGTTTTCACTCAGGCAGCAGCTAAATGTCCCAGAAAGCACTCATTTCCACTCCTCCAGAGCCCAATTGGTTCCCTTCAACCAACCCCAGAACCCCCCTCTTCCTTTTCCTCACCAATTCCTATGAATGGTGTATAAACAGCGATGGGTTCCATTACGTTTTTCTCTTGGCTCGGATTCTCCTTTGAAAGGTGAGTTTTTTTATGTTTCATTTTCATATTCTGTTCAGTGATGGATTAGTGTATTTAGTGCTACAGGGAGTAAGATGAATGGTTTAGGCAGATATATGCTGCAGGTATGGCCCTCTGATTAAATATCTGATCTGGTCTCAGCTATGTCATCCAATCGTGACTGATATAATGCAATTTATGATACAAACCTGTATTGGTTTTCTGTTTCTAAAGAAAAATCCAAACAAGACTGTACAAGAACCTGCATCTTATCGTCCGGGAATAAAATAAGGACTTCCATAGTATAGATTACATTATTCTATAATTCATGCTAAATGCATAAAAGGATGAATGTAGAAAAAGGAGACTATGGCTCTGCATGAAATCACACCCTATACACCCATACAATATGTTGCACTACATTTAGCCACCGCCATTTTATTTGAGTGTCCAAATTAAAAAGTGTAAAAAATATAATGAGCAGTTTGTCCCCTCACTAGATTTGCATCAGGGAAGGATCTCTATACTGTCAGTGTGGACAGGATATATATATATGATGTTTTCAAACTTCCTTGTGTAATTGTTTTTATATATAAATATAGGGCTGAGATGAAATACTACCACGAAAAGTCATCAAGTTTCAAATTCTACTGGTTGCAGCTTCAATGATATAAGTTTAAGTTTATTGTCAGATACATATACACAATTTGTCCTCTGTATTTAACCCATCCCGAGCTTATTGGGAGCAGTGGGCTGCTGAGAAGCGCCCGGGGAGCAGTTAGGGGGTTCAGTGTCTTGCTCAGGGACACTTCGGCATAGGACACTAACCACCGACCCTCTCTACCCAGTGAGCCACGGCCGCCCCATATATTAACACTAAAATTCAGCTGCTGGCTACTTTAGTGCGAGAATGTCTGTATTGCTTAGAAAAGGGGTTATTATTACAGCACCACTGCACATTACACACCAACGAATGAATAACTGGTATTGGTACTGGCCAAAAAAACTCTGCATCGGTCAGATCCCCCTCCTCAGCCAGAGAGCTGCAGGCGTTCCTATGTACACATTAGATCATGGTTTCTGGCTGACTCTGGGTGGATGCATGAAGGGATGGTTGAAAGGATGGATGATCGCTCCGGGCAAGCTGGCAGTGATGGTGCATTGCAGACGTGGAGAGAGAGAATGGGCTTTGAGTGATGTTTCCATGGCGGAAATCAGATCCTAATCGACTGGAGAATGGCATCACTGGGCAAGATCCAGTGGAGCTCAAGAGGCTGCGGTAATGCACTAAGAGTAGAGGCTGCCTCCATTAGTGTGTGATAGAGATAACATACAGTCAGCTGTTATCCCTCTTTGGCTAAAACTTAAATCACAGTGGAAAGTAGACTTATTCTAACGTTTCCACTACACTGAAGAAATCTTCAGTGTTTCCATTAATGCAAAGTGGAATGACACGGTACAGTTGAAGTTGATGGGAATGTCATTGATTCAAAGATTTTTGGTCACGAACCATAATTGTGGGTGGATTGACAACTTGATCTAATGATAGCCCAAGGCGAAAAGTTAATGTTCAAAAACCATCATGTCACACTGAAAATCCATCCAACGGTTTTACTCTGAGCTACCAGATATAAAGGTCATTGAAGTACCAGATACATTTCATCAGGGAGGCTGTCCCAGAGTTTCGGGGCCCTGACAGCAAAATGCACTATGTCAAAATAAACAAAATAAAAGATGCTATGTCAAATATATCTGAGCGTTTGACTGCCTCCTCATTGCATAAATATTGGTAAAATTGTCTGCATGTATTTATCTTAATAAATGATAAATGATAAATGATAAATGAAGAAAACAAATCTAATATAGTCTTGGAGTTGTTTTAGATTCAAATGTGAATTTTAAGAATCAACTTAAAAAGCTTGCAAAAATGAACAAACTTTAGACTTATTACGCCTTACCTATCACCAGATGCATGCAACTGGAGTTTTTAAAACATTTTTAAAGCCAATAGACTCACTGTATGACAAATACTGCCATTGTCAACATTGTCATATTATTGAGAATGCAACATTTTAAACAGCACATGAGCAAACTCCTGTCATACTCTGCTCATGGAAGTAAAGAACTGCTGCAGGTAGCCATCGGAATCTGCTCTTTTGCGGCTGAGTGTCGGCTGACTCGGCTGTGTTTGGCCATGCAGCCAAATGTGAGCCAGCTCTGGCCCATTTCCTTTTTGCTAACTTTGGCCCAGATATAACTGTTACAGGCACGGGCCTATTCTGGCTGAGGTATGGCAGCCGGGTTAATCGGCAGCCAGCAGGTTCTGGCCCATTGATGGTTGGCAAATCCGTGCCGATCGGGCGTTGTAGACACGGGCCTCTGTATTTTATTTCAGTAGCTTGCACTAGCAATTAGTATGTTGTTTGCTAAGTAGATTTATTTGTTGTCAACAAAGTGATTTCAAAGTAAACTTTGGTCCACTGATGGTTTTCAGCCTGTAGCTGACAGGCTACAGGCATATAACATTTTAGTTATGTTATATGTTTTACTCCAGCAAGACTATAGAAATGAAGCATCATCTGAATCTGTACTCAATCACCAGAAATCGCTTGAATTTATACTTGTTATTTCATCAAATAATGTGACAGTGTAGCGTTATAGTCATAATATGTATCGTCTATTTTTGTGTACGCTCAAAAATACGCTCTGATTTCGGCGTTGCCAGGTCATTTTGCTTAGGGCTTAAGCCCTGATTTGAGTGTAGCCCCGAATGTAATTTCAAATTCTGTGAAGCTCAACAGAAAATGTAACGTGTGTGAACTTCCATCAACATAGTTGACTATTGATATCTTCTGGGTCCAGGCTACAAGGCTAATGACACCAATGACTCTCTCCAGGAAAAGTCGGGGCCCTGTATGCAGCTAGCCGCTTCAATTCCTGTCTTGCAAGTTTATAGAAAAAGAAAGGTGAGGCTGCGAAGAAACAATAGTGAACATGCAAACTTATCAAACTTAGCATACATTCCTCGTCAGCCTGTCCAAATAAATTGGGCAAAGAAAGCTTTAACCACATTAAACCTAGCTTTATTAAATGTCAGGTCTCTGTCAGGAAAAACATTTTTAATCAATGATTTTATTGTTGGGCACAAACTGGACATTTTGTTTTTATCTGAAACTTGGTTAAATCAAGATAACAGTGCAGCTGTTCTTATTGAATCAACACCTCCCAACTTCAGTTTCATGAGCGAAACAAGAGCGCATAAGAAAGGAGGTGGAGTTGCTATTTTATTTAATGATTCTCTTCAATGCAAGCAGATGTCCTTTGGTCATTTTAGTTATTTTGAATATGTGGCTCTGAATTCCACTCAAGCTTTATTCCTAAACATTTACAGACCGCCTAAATACTGTGCAACCTTCTTTGATGAGTTTACTGAACTGCTGTCTGTAATCTGTATTGATTTTGACTGTGTTGTTATTGTTGGTGATTTTAATATCCATGTTGATAATCCCCAGGACAGAGATTCTATAGAACTATGTGGTGTCCTTGATAACTATGATCTGACTCAGCATGTGACAGGACCCACCCACAACAGGGGGTACACTCTGGACCTAATCATCACCAAAGGTGTAAACATTTCCAAGGTTGCTGTGACTGATGTTGCACTCTCTGATCATTTCTGTGTTTTCTTTGAGAGTGCAATCTCCTTGCACACAAATGTCCAAACCAAGGTTGTGACAAAGCGTTACATCTCTGAAAACACCAGTGAACTATTTATTCAGAAGTTCTCCTCCACACCAGCCCTCTCTTGCCTCTCAGTCAATGAGCTTGTAGATGGCTTCAATTTTAAATGTAACACCCGTCCCATGTAGCTATATAATATTAGGTGAATCTGCTAGGTTGTAGTAGTACTATGGGCGGGGTCCTGGGTAAAGTTTTAATCGTAATGGCGCGATTACCTGTTCTTATACATGAATATACTTATTCTTACAACTTTTGTTTCTCTATTATAAAAACTAAAATAACTGGCGGTGCCTCCAATAGAATTAAATAAATAAAAGGTCTGTGCCTCTTATTAATCACTAATCAGAAAAACCCTCGTTGCAGGCCTGAGTCGTGGTTTGGGAGCGTAGAGGCCTAAAAACTGTGATGGCCGCTTCACTTGTTCACACAAGCAATAAACAAAAAAGCACGTGCACGTTTGTCAGTACTCACGAATCCAAGGCATATTCAGAGGGAAAGTGAGGGGAAGCTGGGTAATGGATGGCAGGTAGGGCGCAGAAGAAACAGCAGCAACAGTCTACAGCAGCTCACGCACACGTGGGAAACAGTTCTCCACAGTGATCCCAAGGAGCTTTCCCGATCCTCACTTATAGCCGCAAACGTCCATCTCCTGAATCAGATAAATCAGCTAAGCAACAAGTCCATACACTACTTCATGGCGATTTAGTACTAGCTTGTTGTAACAATTAGTTTCAAATGCACAGCTAACAGTTTGACAGCAAAGCTAACAATTATTATGCTAATGCTAACGGCTACTCGCGATTAGCAACACAGCTGGTTTTACACTATAACATTTAGTCACAGCATAGCAAACAATACACAAACTTATATTTACCTCTTGTAGATCACAACAGTTCAAACCATAGGATAACTGGTCGTCAGCCATTAAGTTACGAACCTTCTTGATCTCTTACCGATCAGTTACTGTTCAGTTAGAATTCGCTTCTGCCTCTCTAACCCACTGAGCCTGGCCACACACGACTAAGCCCCACCCCTCTACCTGAGAATGGGCTTGGATTGGCTGACTGTTTCAGGACAAGCCAATTAAACAAAGACAAAACAAAGATTGACATATGATACTGCTACAAGTTAGGTTGTTAGGGGGGCACAAAAGTGCTGAATCCTGTACATACTGTCTCATATCAATCAAACTATGCTCATTTGCATGAACTAACCTTTGAACTGTAAAGATTATGAGTCTCTTATTAATATACATTTGTATCCATCCATATCTAATTTTATCCATACTTTTAACTTTGTTTTTTTTAGAAAACTATTTACATCCTGATGTCTGAAATCATTTTTTAGCCAGGGCTACACCCTCCCCCTTCTGACCGTCTAGATGTCCTCATCAGACACCTTTAACTTTTTTGGATTTCTTCTTTTCTTTGAAAGGTGCTTCCTTTTCTCATCATCAGACATCCTCCTGGATGGTTTGTACTTGTGCTTTTTTACCTCTTCCTCTGGTGGATTAAGATTGAACTGAATGACCATCCCATGATGCATGATGGTAACAGGCTCCTTAGATGGGTTGCCAGGTTGGTCATAAGTCAAGCGAATGACTGGTTTCAGTTCTCTCTGAGACTTTCGAATAATAGTAGCTTCTTTACTCCTTGCAACGCTTGCAGGGGCTGAGCTTGCTCCCCCTTCTAAATCTGGTTCTTCAGCAACATCATCACTAGTCTCTCCTGCAGCCGTTTCCAGTCTTGAAGGTGTAGTGTCTTCGAAGAATTCTGTTTCCATCGCTGGTGGATCTTCCGAGACTTCAGAGCTCTCCTCCTCCTGGCTGTCATCATCCCCGTAGTTTTGATAGGGTATTGAGAGGTGTCTCTTGATCTCATCCACATCAAAGGATTGAGGGTTACAGGCAGTTTCAAACTCTGCGTCTGATGAGGCTGTGTCACTCTCCCATGTGGGAGCAGCAGACGTAGTTGGTCTTTGACTTGGTCGGGTAGGCTGTGATCTTGTGACAGGTTTTCTCTTCACAGGTCCTACATCCACAGGAGGTTGGACATCCTAACCAGATAACCTATCGGCAAAAGATGGTCTCTGTGCAGAGTTTTGACTACACCAGGTCCATGTTCTGGTTTGACCTTGTATACTGGCAGGTTCGGCAATTTCTTCACCACAACATACGGTGTGGATTTCCATCGGTCTTGCAGTTTGTGCTTTCCAGTTAGACCAAGGTTTCGAAGAAGGATTCTGTCACCTTCGGCCAAGGGCAGATCTCTTACACGTTGGTCATAGTGTGCCTTATTTCTCAGGTGACTCTTTGTAGCTGCCTCAGATGCCAGCTTGTAGGCACTCTGCAACTCTATCCTCATCCGGGCGACATACTGCTGGTAAGAGGATTCACTCTCTCCATCAGGTGAGGTACCAAAGCATATGTCGACTGGTAACCTTGCTTCCCTGCCGAACATCAGGCAATATGGAGAGTATCCCGTAGCATCATTTTTAGTACAGTTGTACGCATGTACTAGTTGACTGATATGCTGGCTCCAGCATTGCTTCTTTACAGTGTCCATGGTACCAAGCATCGCCAGAAGAGTGCGATTGAATCTCTCCGGTTGGGCATCACCCTGCGGATGATAGGGAGATGTGCGTGACTTACGGATCCCAAGCATAGACAGGAGTTCTTTGATCAGCCGACTCTCAAAATCTCTGCCCTGATCAGAGTGTATCCTCGCGGGTAGACCGTAATGCACAAAGTATTTCTCCCATAGTACTTTCGCTACAGTGAGAGCTTTTTGGTCCTTGGTAGGAAATGCCTGGGCATAACGCGTATAGTGATCTGTCACTACCAACACGTTAGCAACGCCTTTGGAATCAGGCTCTATCTGCAGGAAGTCAATACAGACTAGATCCAAGGGGCCATTACTTGTTATCTGATTCAATGGTGCGGCACGTTGAGGGAGTGTCTTTCTGGAGATACATCTTCCACAGGTTCGAATATACTGTTCAACCTCAGTTGTCATACGTGGCCAGTAGAATCTGTCTTTGATCAGTTCAGTGGTTCGTTCCACTCCCATGTGTCCACACTCATCGTGCAGAGATCTTAATACCACAGTCCGGTATCTCTCAGGCAGGACAAGCTGCCGAATCTCCCTTCCAGACTGTTTCTTGGTTACTCTGAATAGTACTGAGTATTCCATCTTTTGACTCGAGTTTACCGCCTTCACGAATGAGCAATGCAGTATCAGGTGAGTTGCTTTTATCATGAGTCAGTACCTTATTAGTCTCGATTGCTTTCTTCACAGGTCCAATCACTGGATCCAAGTCTTGGGCTGTCTGTTTGTCTTTTGGGCTCAGCTGGTCAATGGTGCTGAGACCTAAGTTCACTGGAAAGGCATATGCATCTGGTACAGCTGTTGCGGGAGCTCCTAGTTGCTCCACTAGTCTGACTGGTGCACCTAGTGCTTCACTGACACAGGCTTGCTTGCAGATGGCTTTGATACCTGACGGTAAGATGTTCGTCCAGTCATTAGCCTCTCCTTTGGCATACTGCCGGGACAACAGGTCAGCATCAATGTTTTGGCGTCCAGGACGATACTGGATGGTAAAATCGTAAGTGGCTAGGGCTGCCAGCCAGCGATGTCCAGTGGCATTAAGCTTGGCTGAAGTTAGCACATACGTTAACGGGTTATTGTCAGTTCTCACGGTAAACTTAGCGCCATACAGGTAATCATGAAACTTGTCCACTACGGACCACTTTAGTGCCAGAAATTCCAACTGGTGGACAGCGTAGCGCTGTTCAGAGACACTAAGTTTCCGGCTTGCAAAGGCTACTGGCCTGAGACCTTCTGGGTATTCCTGGTTCAGAACGGCACCCAAGCCATTCATGCTGGCGTCTACATGCAAAATGTAGGGTTTGAGGGGATCTGCGAATGCCAGCACAGGGGCATGAATCAGGCACTCAATGATCTTTTTGCAAGCATCTCGACAGGCCTGGCTCCAACGCTCTCCAAATGGCTCTGACTCTTTAAAGTAGGCTTTGGTTGGATCCTTTTTCTCATGCCAAGTGGGTGGATAGCCTTTTGTGAGCTCGGTAAGGGGACGGACAATAGCAGAGTAGTTTGCAATAAACCTGCGATAATATCCGCAAAATCCAAGGAATGACTTCAACGATTTCAGATCGTGGGGCTCCTTCCAGTGTTTTACCACATCCACTTTCTCAGGGTCAGTTGCAATCCCGGACTCTGAAACAATGTGTCCCACATACTTGACTTCAGTCTGGCAAAATTGGCATTTGTCAATTGAGACCTTCAAGCCAACCTCTTCTAGTCTATCCAGAACCTTGAGAAGACGCTGTTCATGCTCTTCGAGAGTTTTTCCAAAAACGATAATGTCGTCCAAGTATACCAGGACTTGAAGGAGATTCATGTCACCAACGGCTTTCTCCATCAACCGCTGGAAGGTTGCAGGCGCTCCAGTTATTCCTTGGGGCATGCGTTCAAACTGGTAGAAACCGAGGGGGCAAATGAAGGCTGTCTTCTCTTTATCCTCCTCAGCCATGGCTATCTGATAGTAGCCACTCCTCAGATCCAAGACCGAGAACCACTTGCTGCCTGACAGGCAGTCTAAGGCGTCGTCGATGCGAGGCATTGTGTACTGGTCTGGTATGGTGCGTCTGTTGAGGGTTCTGTAGTCAATACAGATTCTGATCCTTCCATTCTTTTTGCGAACAATCACGATTGGTGAGGCGTAGGGACTACGTGACTCTTTTAAAATCCCAGCCGCTAGCAGCTGCTGTATGTGTCGTCGCACATCGTCAATGTCTGCAGGTGCCAATCTGCGGGACCTTTCCCTGAATGGCCTGGGGTCCTCCAGGCGTATGTTGTGCTCTACCCCCTTGGCCAAGCCCACATCCCACTCATGTAAGGAGAAAACATTTTGCCTCTCAGCTAGCTTCTGGCGGATCCGATTCTTCCAATCCTCAGGGATAGGGGAATCATCGAAATCAAAGAGATTTGGGTCTATAGCATCTGCTGGTAGGTTAGATGGTTGAACTTGCGTGACTGTATCTACAGCATACATTTCTGCAATTACCGTTCCAATGGGTATGGAGGTTTTCTTTTGAGACTCATTATGAATGAGCACTGTGAAACGGTTTGTGTCTATATCAGCATTGGGGAGTACACCTGGCTGAACCAGCACACCGGCGGGGAGTGACTGTGAAGTGGGTGCATCAATCAACACAATGTCTTTTGACACAGAGGTCGGTCTGTCTACCTTGCAGGTGGCATAGTACTTTTCACCGGGGGCTATTGAGAGTGGACCAGGTCCTTGCCATTTCACTTGTCCAACGACATCATCTATTGCCGCTGACTGAGAGAGCAGAGTCTGAGCTCGGACTGGTGCATACACTGGTTGGATTCTCATGGAGTGAACAATGTTTTCATCACCACTTTCTTCCACTAGCTCCCACAGTCTGTGGAACAAAGACGCGTTGGTGCCAACAATCACCGGGGTTTGGTTGTAGTGCTTCGGCTCAGGACAGATCAAAGCTAAAACAACTATGGGCCCCTTCACACCTGTCATTTTTTCTGGAAACTCCATTTCCACTACAACATAGCCTTTGTAAGGATAATCACTGTCGGACAGGCCCCAGAGGCCTAGGCCAGAGATGGGCTGTATAGTGACATCTACCAAGTGTTCGTTATACCAGCTCTCAAAGATTATGGTCACGTTAGAACCACTGTCCATGAGGGCTTGGCAGGATAGGTCATTAACTTTGATGGGGTGAATCATTGAAGGACCCACAAGACCCTCAGGCAGGCTGTTTCCTTCTTTAGGGACTTCCACTTTGTGGACCCTAGCAACATACTGCTCTTCTGAAGTGTTCTTTGGGTTCTCTTTGGGTCCGTCTTGGGCTCCTCGCACCAAACGTATGAGCCTTTTGATGACTTTCTGTGAGTTCTCTGGCTCCTTACACCTTGGAGCTATATGACCATTTTCTCCACATCGGTAGCAAAAGTATTCGTCTGTCTCCTTTGGAGACTGCACTTTGAACGGAACAGGTTTATGACTTGAACCTGCTTTGTATCGATTGAACTGGGTCATAGTATCTTGTGAGGAGTCTGCAGTGGATCTCACAGCCATCACACTTATTTTATCTTCTAGGGCTTTCACTTGTTTCCTAAGTGACTGTATATCACTGTGTGACTCAGTTTTCAGTTTTTTTATTTCCTTTTGACCACTTTGTGGACAACCAGCTGTTGGCTGGTGCTGGGTGCTTGCTCGCTCACCCATCTTAGCTTTCATTTCTTGGATCTGTGTTCCAAGTTCACTCTGGTAGGCCAACTCAGGCTCCAATCCTTTCTCGGCCTGTACTGTGCGCACATTCTGACGACGCAGGGGTGCTCCTAGGCTTTGTCTTGCAGACTGGTGGCATTCTTCTTCACGAATCTCTTGCAGCAGGTTCAGAAATGTAGGGGGATTGTCTCTCTGCTCCCTAACTTTCAACTGCAGTAACATGAGGTCAGAGGTTGAACCCCTAATTAGCTGCTCAACTCTCGCTTTATTAGCTGCGCTAACCAGGAGACCACCTCCCTGCACTACTTTGATAAGGGACCTCTCTAATCTTTGCAGAAATTCTGACAATCTCTCCCCAGGCTGTTGTCGGAGGGATCTGAAAGAAAAGTAAAGATCTTCCCCTGACTCTGATGTACCAAAGATGCTATCTAGTGCATGGATGTACTCCATGGGGCTAGCATCAGGTTCACTCATACGCACAGCCTGAATGATCTCCAAGGCGGGGCCTTTTAGACTCTCGAGTATTCTTCTTCGTTTCTCCTTTACTGAGCACTCACTTTCCTCTACCAGGAATTTTGCCTGCTCTAACCAGCTGTCTAGGCATTCTTCTCCTGTGGGAGTGGGAGTGATGCCAGAGAAAGTCCTCAGACGTCTATACGCGTTGCTCTCTGGCGGTTTATTGGTTCTGCCCCATACATCGCCAACTGCACGAATGATAGACTCAGGGCTGCTGTTCGCCGCTATACTTGGGCCGCATAATCTCTGAATATCGTCCATGGTTTTTCCCTCCTGCTGAAGAAGTGTGAGTAACTTCTCTGTGAAGTCACCAGCGCTGTCATTGTTTTGGTCAACTATGCCGTGCACTGTGTTCCATACACTTCCACCCATTATGGGCATTACTGCTGGGGGGATTGTGGTGGGGTCTATTGCTTCGCGGCACTCACACAACACCATTAATGATTGATGTTGAGAGTGAAACATTTTGCCCCTTACTCTGACTTTGCCCAAGGCTTTGATTGTCTCTGCTGTTTCTTCTATAACATCTACTGTGATGTGTTCCGGCACTCCATAAATTAATAGGGCATGTGTTATATCTACTCCCTCTCCTCTGCACCAGTTAACCAAATCAAGCTGTGATGGTCTGCTAGCTTGACCTGCCATACTTGCAACGTGCTAACAAAAAAGAGTTTTTACTTTATAGTTACTAATTTTTCAAGATGCCTAAGAGATTGTTACTTGTGTTGTCTGATAACTTAATGAATATTAATCAGTGTAAAATCCCAGCGGTGCCTCCATTTATGTAACACCCGTCCCATGTAGCTATATAATATTAGGTGAATCTGCTAGGTTGTAGTAGTACTATGGGCGGGGTCCTGGGTAAAGTTTTAATCGTAATGGCGCGATTACCTGTTCTTATACATGAATATACTTATTCTTACAACTTTTGTTTCTCTATTATAAAAACAGATTCACCTAATATTATATAGCTACATAAAATAACTGGCGGTGCCTCCAATAGAATTAAATAAATAAAAGGTCTGTGCCTCTTATTAAATCCTTTTATCTTGTGTTTTAAGTGTATTTTACCCCTTTTAACCAGCTCTTATCAAAACATGAATGTGATTGACTTTAACACATCAAATATACTTCAAAGGCATTAGAAAAAACAGTTGGGCATTTATTACATGCGGTCATCAATATACTGTGCCCTCACAATCCCACACACACACAAGCAGACTAATCAGAAAAACCCTCGTTGCAGGCCTGAGTCGTGGTTTGGGAGCGTAGAGGCCTAAAAACTGTGATGGCCGCTTCACTTGTTCACACAAGCAATAAACAAAAAAGCACGTGCACGTTTGTCAGTACTCACGAATCCAAGGCATATTCAGAGGGAAAGTGAGGGGAAGCTGGGTAATGGATGGCAGGTAGGGCGCAGAAGAAACAGCAGCAACAGTCTACAGCAGCTCACGCACACGTGGGAAACAGTTCTCCACAGTGATCCCAAGGAGCTTTCCCGATCCTCACTTACAGCCGCAAACGTCCATCTCCTGAATCAGATAAATCAGCTAAGCAACAAGTCCATACACTACTTCATGGCGATTTAGTACTAGCTTGTTGTAACAATTAGTTTCAAATGCACAGCTAACAGTTTGACAGCAAAGCTAACAATTATTATGCTAATGCTAACGGCTACTCGCGATTAGCAACACAACTGGTTTTACACTATAACATTTAGTCACAGCATAGCAAACAATACACAAACTTATATTTACCTCTTGTAGATGACAACAGTTCAAACCATAGGATAACTGGTCGTCAGCCATTAAGTTACGAACCTTCTTGATCTCTTACCGATCAGTTACTGTTCAGTTAGAATTCGCTTCTGCCTCTCTAACCCACTGTGGCCACACACGACTAAGCCCCACCCCTCTACCTGAGAATGGGCTTGGATTGGCTGACTGTTTCAGGACAAGCCAATTAAACAAAGACAAAACAAAGATTGACATATGATACTGCTACAAGTTAGGTTGTTAGGGGGGCACAAAAGTGCTGAATCCTGTACATACTCTCCTGTCTCATATCAATCAAACTATGCTCATTTGCATGAACTAACCTTTGAACTGTAAAGATTATGAGTGTGGAAGCGTGTAAATGAGACGAACAGACAGGAGTATGGAGTCTCTGAGATTTACTTCCAAACAAAATCAACCGCATACAGGTACAGGTGCGTTCCTATGTACCCTCTCAGGCTCCGCCCCTTACCACCCAACCAGTGTCCATTCTGAGGTGAGATGCCTCCATCTAGTGTTCACCACATGAGTCTCTTATTAATATACATTTGTATCCATCCATATCTAATTTTATCCATACTTTTAACTTTTTAACTGTTTTTTTTAGAAAACTATTTACATCCTGATGTCTGAAATCATTTTTTAGCCAGGGCTACATAAAGTTAAAAATATTATTGATGCCATTGCACCCACTAAAGTGAAGGTTGTCTCGGGTAAGCAAAGATCTCCTTGGAGAAATGCTACGTTGGTCAAAATGGAGAAACGAGAGTGTCGGAAAGCTAATCTTCAGGTTCACTGTGACATCTATAAAGAGAGACTTCGCAATTATAATTTGGAACTTAGAAATGCAAGGCAGTCATTCTTGTCTGACATCATAACCAAAAACAAGAACAATACACGCGCCTTATTTGCTACCGTCGACAGGCTAACAAACCCTCCAGTGTCGGTAGCTGCTGAACTCCAATCCACCTGGGCATACTATCAATTTGCCTCCTTTTTTACTGACAAAATTCAGAAAATTAGACAAGCAGTCAGTGCCTCCACACCAACCACAGGATATGTGTTGTCCCGATCTCTGAATAACATCCATTGAAATATCATGACACAATTGCATTCAATCGACCGTAGAAGCCTAGAAGACATTATACAACATCTGAAGTCATCCTCCTGCTGCTTGGATATTCTACCAACACACTTTTTCAAAAATATTTCAAACTGCATGACCACTGATCTCTTACATATTGTAAACACATCCCTTCTCTCAGGTGTCTTCCCACAAGCCCTAAAAACTGCAGTTATTAAACCGCTCCTAAAGAAGGCTAGTTTAGACTCCGCAACGATGAAAATTTATAGGCCAATATCAAACCTCCCATTTTTAAGTAAAACAATTGAAAAAGCGGTTTTCCAACAGCTGACTAACTTCTTGGCCGTAAATAACTGCTTTGATGTTTTCCAGTCAGGCTTTCGACAGCACCACAGTACTGAAACTGCTCTTGTTAAGGTTTTCAACGACATCCACTTAAACATAGACAATGGCAGAAGTTCAGTCTTAGTGTTACTGGATCTCAGTGCTGCATTCGACACGGTCGACCATGCCATACTCCTAGAAAGACTAAACATCTGGGTGGGACTCTCTGGCACAGCACTTAACTGGTTTGAATCCTACTTGAAGGACCGAGAATACTTTGTGTCTGTGGCTGATTACACATCAGAGCTGACTAAAATGACATGTGGTGTTCCCCAAGGTTCAATACTGGGGCCTCTTCTGTTCAACATCTACATGCTTCCACTAGCTCAGATTATGGAAAGCAACAAAGTGTGTTATCATAATTATGCAGACGACACACAAATCTACATAACTATGTCACCAGGGGACTATAATCCCATACAAGGGCTGGGTAACTGCATTGAACAAATCAACAACTGGATGTGCCAGAATTTTCTTCAATTAAACAAAGATAAAACAGAAGTAATTGTTTTTGGTACCAAGGATGAACAATTGAAAATCACCGCTCAGCTTCAGTCACTGATGTTAAAACCCACAAACCAAGCCAGAAATCTAGGTGTAGTTATGGATTCAGATCTCAACCTGAACAGCCATATCAAGACAATTACAAAATCAGCCTACTATCACCTGAAGAATATATCAAGGATTAGAGGACTTATGTCTCAACAGGATTTGGAAAAACTTGTCCACGCATTTATCTTCAGCAGACTGGACTACTGTAACGGTGTGTTTACAGGTCTCTGTAAAAAGTCAGTCAGAAAGCTGCAGCTGATTCAGAACGCTGCAGCTCGAGTCCTCACTAAGACCAGGAGGGTGGATCACATCACTCCAGTTCTAATGTCTTTGCACTGGCTTCCTGTCCAACAAAGAATTGACTTTAAAATCCTGCTGTTGGTTTACAAAGCACTGAATGGTTTAGGGCCAAAATACATCTCTGATCTATTGCTACCTTATGAACCATCCCGACCCCTCAGGTCGTCTGGGACCGGTCTACTATCTGTTCCCAGAGTCAGAACTAAACATGGAGAAGCATCGTTCAGTTTTTCTGCTCCACATATCTGGAACAAAGTCCCAGAAAGCTTCAGGTCTGCTGAGACCCTCAGCTCATTTAAATCAAGATTGAAGACTTTTCTGTTTGCTGCTGCCTTTAATTGAACCACATTCAATTAATATATTAATCAATTTCCTGCATTTCTGCATTTTACTACTGTATTTTATTTCTTACACTGTTCTTAATTGCTGTTAAATCTCCTTTTCTTTTGCCTTATGTTTTGATGCTTTTAATGGTTTTAAAAGGACTGCACAATATATCGCCATTTCCTCCGGGACCGAGTTCGTGCAAGGCGTACACTATAAAATGCAGATCGGCAGAGATCTTTTCCAGACGTGGTTTGTGTGCGAGTAATTGCAGAATTGCGGCAGTGTATGGTTGATTGCGTGCAGCGCAATGTCTCAGGGAGACATCGATTCAAATTTAGAAAGTGCACAATATATTGCCATTTCCTCCGGGACCGAGTTCGTGCAAGGCGTACACTATAAAACGCAGATCGGCAGAGATCTTTTCCAGACGTGGTTTGTGTGCGAGTAATTGCAGAATTGCGACAGTGTATGGTTGATTGCGTGCAGCGTAATGTCTCAGGGAGACATCAATTATTGTTTCAATGTATGTTTTAAATCTCCTTTACGTTTTACGACTGAATTTTATTTCTTACACTGTTTCTTTAATTGTTTTTAAATCTCCTTTTCTTTTGCCTTATGTTTTGATGCTTTTAATGGTTTTATGTGAAGCACTTTGAATTACCTTGTTGTTGAAATGTGCCATACAAATAAACTTGCCTTGCCTTGCCTTGACAGCGGAACAAGAAAATAAACACTTTGGATCCCTGCTACACGCTATTCAAAAGCAGCTACAGAGCAGAATGGCTGCGTTCGGTTAAAGCACCCTGCTGGCATACTGCTGGGGTCAAAGTATGGAAACAAATGCCAGTGCATGCCTCAGTGACATGAAGTGGTCGCTCATTTTTTCTCGTTTCTATTCTTTTCTGAGCACCCGACTTTTGTCAAATTTACATTGTTTTTATGAACAGTTATTTATAATTATTTAATTCCGAGTGCACTGATCAGTTTGGACATAACATAACACAGATTGTTTGCAATGATCCCTCAAACATAAGAGTCAGGATATTTTAGTTTGTTAATCAACTTTATTGTCCAAAATGACACCAGTGCACTGACATAGTTGACCTCATATATTCTCTCTCCTCGTCCCTACATTTATGTAGACTGTTCAAATACGTAAAGAAACAAACAGTAATATATTGACTGGTTGTCCTTGGTATGAGTCATGCTTCCACAAATCTGGATCCTACATTTCCCATAAAGCTACTCAATAGCTTATTTCCATAGACCCTTGCTGCCTGCTAAAGGCTCATGTTTTCCAAACTCCAAATCAAAACTCCAGTTCGTGATACAGTCTTTCTGTTGTGAAGTTAATGTTCTTATTTCGCTGTTAGCACAGCCAATAAAAGTCCATTTACCTACATTGAAATTAAAAGGAGGGAGCTATCACAAAGCCATGATACAGTCAAAAATTGTCATATAAAGTCATAGAATAGTAAGTCTAAAAAGTGATAAAGAAAGAGAAAGACACCTCATAGGGGTGGGAAATAAAACTGCATGGCAGAGATAAAATGTTTTTTTGTGATGTGGGTAAAGTGGTGGTCAAATTGTCTGACAATGATGCAACAGAATACTGAATATTCTGAATATTCAGTAAACATTGAATTGAAACACATTGAATTTACTAGTGTGAAAATGATTACATTTCAAATTGATGAACATTTTTGCTCTTTTTTATCAGCCAAGTGACTTTCAAAGATGTAAGTATCAACTGTTTGTGCTTCAAACACTTCAAGTAGTGCTACCACATTGTTTTAACTATGGAGCCTCCCTGTCAGCTCACAATTCTTCTGCCTGGTTGCATCTAGTAGCGTCTGTGCAGAGGGGACTTCCACCTGACCTACCTGTGGGGAGGGACCCTCGGGCGCAGAGCATGAAAAGGTCTCCACAGCAGCAGCCAGGCCTACCGTGAAACAAGCACCTAATTCACTCCCATGTTTTGTTGCTGCTGAAAGTTTCCTTTTTTATTTTAATGGGAAGCTGACTGTAGCAGGTTTGGCAGCATGAATCCAGTCTTTGTCCCCGTGACTGCATCTGGGCGCTACTTTGAACTTATTTCGCTTATACTATGGGTGTGCGTGTGTCTCACTGGGTCCACCGGTGCTGGTTGGATTACTCTGAAAAATGTATTTAGGGTCAGTTCCAAATGGAAATGTATTCCTGCCTTTTGAAGTAGTGGACTAATGTCATTGTCACTGTCATTGACAGGTGACAGGATTGGGAAGGGGAAGAACATATTTTCCTTGAATTAAATGTATTCTTTTTACACTTTTACCATAAAACACGAGAAAAGTTATCCAATGGAAATTACAGAAAGGTAAAACGTCTGAGGTTAAAACAGTAAAACAATAACTAAATTAGATAAATGTAGTCAAAAAAAAAGGTCCTTTGTTAACTTGTCAGGGAAGTAGTCTTTAAGGGGCGACTGTGGCTTACTGGGTAGAGAGGGTTGTCCGCCAACCGAAAGGTCACAGGTTCAATCCTCAGCTGCACTGTGTCCTGTGTCGAAGTGTCCCTGAGCAAGACACTGTACCACTAACTGCTCCCCGGGTGCCTGTCATTGGCAGCCCACTGCTCCCTATATATACAGGGATGGGTCAAATGCAGAGAATAATTTCCCCACTGTGGACTAATAAAGGAATGTTTCTTCTTCTAACCTACCAACAATATCCTCAAATAGGGAAAGGGCCAGCAGGGAGAGTACTTTTAGTAGATAGACTAATAGACTAATCCAAATAAACTATTCATGTATATAAGGCACAAGAGAGGTCCATAGCCACTCTACCTCAAGGTTATCCAACGTTCAGCAGCCATCAAAAACACCATCAGTGCAGATGTAGCATTTCCTGTTAGTAGAACAATATACAAAGATACAAAAGTAGATAGTGGATTGACTTCTTGGCAAACATTCCTCAAGTCACACTGAACTTGCAGAGGAGAGCTGAAATGACGAAGCACTCATGCTGCATGGCTTCATGGTTCTTTATCACAGCATGAAACAGGAGTAGCTCATTTGTTCGACTTCCACTAATATGGCTTCAGGCCATTCAGGCTATCCAGAGTAAGCATAAACACATATTGTATATCTTTTTATTTCATTCAGTGTGGAATTGGGTCAACCACTAAAATGAGCTGAACTGATCTATGTTTGTTTAGTAGAGATTGGGGAGGGAAACAGGGAGTCCTGAAAAGAAAGGGTGAACTAACGGAACAATTGTGAATCATGTCCAAGATGGGTGCAGCATATCCATGCTCTGCAGAGAGACAGATGGCAATGACTCCAGGCTGCATTGATTGGCTGCTTGGCAGAGATCCAGGACCAGGCGAGTCTCGTGGCTTCTCAGATCTCCCAGGAAGGCAGTAGGGCAGCGGGGCTCGCTGGAGCTCAATGTCGGGTCTGTTCTCTCCATGTGGGTCAGGCCACCATCTTAGCACACGGTGGATGGCCACCTGTAGTCTTGAGTCCTGAGTGTATATATAAAAGAACGGAAGTCAATTGAAGTTTACATTACTCCACTTGAGGATCAGCAGCTGAAAACTACAGAGAAAAATAAAAAGCTGTAGACATCCTTCAGTTTGAAAATGCCAAAACACCAGAACACTAGAACACAATGAGAGGGTTAAAAGAAAACATTTTCCTAGTTTGAGATTTGAAATATATAAATAGTGGCATAGGTTTGAATGTAATTAATTGTTCAGCCCAACCACCAACAATGTATCAAGAGAGAAACACACATTCAAGATCTGACATAAAGAAATAAAGAGAATAGAAACTAAACAGAAATTGATGACTCCATCATCACATCATAAAAGGCATTGTTCAAGAAGAAAAGTAAAACAAAAAACATCAACAAAAAAAACATCATCACATCATAAAAGGCATTGTTCAAGAAGAAAAGTAAAACAAAAAACACATTAAGATACTGATGTCCACATTTGTCATCAATATTTATGATGCTTTGTAAACAATGCTGTTGCTTGATATAAATAGGTTTGCAAGAAAAGATCTGTCGGTATTTAGCACGCTTTCAGTTTGAAATGTCACATTTTGTGTGAAGCAAAACACAACATTAAATCAAGGTCAACGTATTTTTATCAATTATTATTATTATCATTGTTATTTCTATTATTATTGTTGAAAAATGGCCACTATCTTGGATTTTGAAATGGCCAATGGGTCAGATTTGATGAGAAACCTACACGCCCAATTTAATGCTTGAATTGTCATTTGGAAACGAAATAATCTTCAGTTTTGATGTTATCTGCTACAATATAGTAGACTATCCAGTAGCTTACTGTAAGTCCTGTTGAAACTTATGTCTCAACAGGATTTAGAAAAACTTGTCCACGCATTTATCTTCAGCAGACTGGACTACTGTAACGGTGTGTTTACAGGTCTCTGTAAAAAGTCAGTCAGAAAGCTGCAGCTGATTCAGAACGCTGCAGCTCGAGTCCTCACTAAGACCAGGAGGGTGGATCACATCACTCCAGTTCTAATGTCTTTGCACTGGCTTCCTGTCCAACAAAGAATTGACTTTAAAATCCTGCTGTTGGTTTACAAAGCACTGAATGGTTTAGGGCCAAAATACATCTCTGATCTGCTGCTACCTTATGACCCATCCTGACCCCTCAGGTCGTCTGGGACCGGTCTACTTTCTGTTCCCAGAGTCAGAACTAAACATGGAGAGCGTTCAGTTGTTCTGCTCCACATATCTGGAACAAAGTCCCAGAAAGCTGCAGGTCTGCTGAGACCCTCAGCTCCTTTAAAGCAAGATTGAAGACTTTTCTGTTTGCTGCTGCCTTTAATTGAACCACATTCAATTCATATATTAATCAATTTCCTGCATTTCTGCATTTTACTACTGCATTTTATTTCTTACACTGTTTTTTAATGTTTTAATGAATGTTCTTAATTGTTTTTAAATCTCCTTTTCTTTTGCCTTATGTTTTGATGCTTTTAATGGTTTTATGTGAAGCACTTTGAATTACCTTGTTGTTGAAATGTGCAAAACAAATAAACTTGCCTTGCCTTGGGTGGATTCTTACACTGAATTTCTTTTTCTTTGCACTCTGGTACTACTTTACAATCACAGTAAATGGACTGTATTTGTATAACGCTTCTAGTCTTCTGACAACTCAAAGCATTGTAACACATGTCATCATTCACCCATTTATGACAGGGGCTACCATGCAAGGTACTAACATTCATACATCATAGGCACAGAAGGGAGCAATTTGGGGTTAAGTGTCTTGCCCAAGGACATATCGACATGGACTAGCAGAGCCGGGGATTGAACCACCAACCTTCTGATTGAAGGACAACACTGCTCTACCACTGAGCCACATTTCTTAATCATTGTTTTTGTGTGTACTACTTTCCAGATTAATTATGAATTACTATGGTAAAAATACTAGTAGTTGATAATAATTTGTATTTTATTGAGTAAAAACACAATACTTCATCTATTTACTTAGTTGTAAGAACAGTTAATTAATGATGAATAATAACTGTATTAAAAGGGTTTTCGTTCATTTAGCATACGTCCCGGACTATAGAGCGCACCGGTATATAGGCCGCACCAGCTGATTTTTAAAAGGAAAAAGAATTTGTACATAGATAAACCGCACTGGTCTATAAGCCGCAGGTGTCCCCGTTGAACAGCAAGATGCTTTCAACAGTACTAAAGTTGTCTTCTATGAACATCATAACATGTCGCTAGCTTCTAAGCTAATTTTAACATTATGGCCAATGGGGAAATGCTTACCGCGATTAGCATTAGCGAATATATAATATATCTTTGTACATCTTTTCATGCAGACATACTTGCATTACAGACTAAGGTCTCTCAAGGCTACCAAACGAAAAACAATGAGGCAATAACTGTTGTTGCTCATAGCTCTGAATAGCTGTTGTGCTAGCAGCAACTCCGCCCTTGAGCTTGTGTTGTCCTCCTCATTGCGCTGTCCCCTTAATCTCATAGTATCCCAGCCTTTCAGAACCCGTTGGTGAAGGTGGATTCTTTCACACTGTTCCGGGCTGTTAGGATCCACTGGCAGACTTGAGAAAAAGCTGATCTTCTCTGCTCATAGCTCTGAATAGGCTTGGCCAGTTGCTGCTAGCACAACATGCTGCATGAAAAGATGTACAAAGATATATTATATATTCGCTAATGCTAATCGCGGTTAGCATTTCCCCATTGGCCGTAATGTTAAAATTATCTTAGAAGCTAGCGAGTCGGACATGTACTGTTAAAAGCATCTTGCCGTTCAACCTTTTTTGTTAATAGTCCTAGTGAGAGGTAGGTCAAAGGTACTTCATCCATATTGTAGCGACCCTGTCAGTAACAGCTGATAGCAGAGGGGTTGCTGGTAGCAACTGTTCTGTATATAAAGCGCACCGGACTACAAGCCGACGCCTCAACGCGTGGGGTAAAAAGTAGCGGCTTATAGTCCGAAAAGTACGGTACACATCGTTTTCAAATACAGTTCATGTAGTGTAGTGCATGCACTGTATCATCTGCTGTCTGTCTCTCTCTTTTCTCCCTCCATCATCTGCTGTATCTCTCTCTCTCTCTTTTTGCTCGCCATCATCTGCTGGCAAAATGACCTTGCGACCCCACTGATGTAGCCTACTCAACTATACATGTAACAAGCGGTAACTGACACAACTGCCACTAGAGGGGTACATAGTGCGTCACTGTGTGACGTGTGGGGACACTGACCAAGCGGCAGTATTTTACGAGTTGGGAGTGACAGAGTGTTGCAGGAAAATGAGCACTCTGGTTCATTTGTCTATTTTTGTTTTGTGTTTATTTGCATTGTTTATTGAAATGTTTATTTGAGTTTTTTGTTTCAGATATCTGGGTGTTCACACATACAATACGCGCTGAGCTTTAAAATACAAATCTACTGCGCTTTAGCGCAGTAGATTTGTATTCTCTGTGACGCACATTTTCGGTGACAAAATATTAAAACATTTTTATTTAAGGTCAGATATTACTGACCGTGTTGTCTTTACCAGCAGCTGTTGTCCAGTTAAAGTCTGCATTATTACGGAGGAAGCAGCTGTTATTGAAGCGATTAGCGAGCAGCGCGTCCAGCAGCGTCATCAGACCTACTGAGCTGAAGTCACGTTAGCGGCTTTGAGCAACTAATTTACTTTCTGTTTACACCGGCACCCACCCGCATGCCAAGTGTACGTGAAGAGTCATGTGATATTCGATTTCAGGCGTTTAAGTCTGGATGGAGATCATCTCGAAAACGATGCTGAAACGCTGTGTGGACAGAGATCTTTTAAAACAAAAACGTTTTAGTGTGGATGTAGACTCAGGGAGCCGCAACAGAGGGGCTGAAGAGCCGCAGGTTGCCGACCCCTGCATTAGAGGAAAGCTGCCATTAACTGACACGACTGATAGCTGCATTCAGACAAGAGGGTTTCTCAGCCGTGTGCAGTTGCCAGAGGAAGCAGACGTCAGACGTCAGGAGGGACGGCAGTGAGACAGCCAGGCGAGTTTCCTTGATCACCAGCTTAAACAGATCACCAGGTATCCCGTCAGGTAGCTAAAAACACAACGGGCTTGGTGATCCGGACCCTTTTAAACGGAGAGCTGGTTTATTTTACTGTCCTGTATCGGGGCTTAACTCCAGGATCTAACACTTAATACAATTCTATTATTTATTAGACAGAATTAGAATAGAGATATAATTTCAGAATATGGAATTCTGCTGCCTATTTTATACATTCTGAAAGTATCCAATTGTTAAAAATGACATGAAGTTCATTTGCAACTCTTACTGAATCCCCTTTTGCTGGAAATTCATGGAGGGAGACTGATTTTCTTCTGCCCAACATTGCAAGGGGAAAAATATGAATAAAAACACAATTTACTTCATAAGAAGATAACGTGAAGAATCTCCTACAGAACATAGAATCATCTCATTCATTGTGTTCTGTGATTTATTTAACTCATTTCTATTAAGGTGTTGCTAAAATCCTAAAGCCCTGCCACACTGCAGTGCATGGCGTCCACACAGACAGTGTTACTGCTGCTTCCAGCCCTTCTTTCTACATGAAGTCTGTCTTTCATAATGGCCAGAATGTTGCATTTAATTTTAATGTAAATATCATTTAATTTATTTTAGACTGAAAAAGCTAGAGAAGTGTGTGCTCATTTATAAATAATAAAAACAATCACAGTACCTTAACCACTTAACTAACGTGAAAGTCACTGCATTTACTGCATAACTGTCCTGCTAATATTTCAGAATAAAAGCCTTACTATACAGAATTACTATTGCAACAACACATCAGTAGGGTAAAACTAACCTCTCTCACGACGATCTGAACCCAGCTCACATTCCCTATTTGTCTATAGAAAGACCATAAAGGGCTTTTATTTTGAAATTGAAACAAGCAGTGTTGAGTTCAAATCAAAAATGCTGTAAAACAACATCGATGTACAAAGAGGCAGTAATGTCTACCTGAGCGGAGGATGAAGTCTCTCCCTCTGTGTGTGTTCCTATCAGAGCTCTTCAGTGCTTTGTTATTGGAGCTGGTCTGGCCTTGTGTGCATGTTAGTGCATGTGAATCTCTGTTGTGACCCACTGGCTAGCTAATCTCGATCGCTCTGCTCTGCGCTCATACGGTGGTTACAGCTGATGTTGTTAGCACTGTTAGCAGCTAGCCTCCTGCTCAGCCGTCTCCATGTTGAAAGGTATGTAGAGGCATCAGTTCTGAATTTTGAATTCATGACCTTTAACTTTCATCAACATGTGGCTAGTGGAGCCGGGGATCGAACCACCGATCCTCTGATTGAAGGTCGGCCCTGCTATCCACTTACCCACAGTCGCCAAATCCAGACAAGCTGGCACACCGACCGGTTAATTGGCCTTTCAACACACTCCGCTCCTCTACAGCCCGAACAAAGAAGGCAGAGTCAGCTGGCACGTGAATAGAGAGCCAGCCAGAGATTTCACCAGCAGACAATGCAGCGTGCAGCAACAGCGAGACAAAGCGTTGCTGTCCTGGCATCAAGATGTGTTTGCGTGTTTGTTTGCGTGTGTCAGTGCCCTGTGCCATCTTGCCAGATGGACAGTAGTGAGGGATCCTGTGTGTTGTGTCAATAGGGACTTGCTCGAGCGCTCCTTGAGGATATTTCTTCATGAGAGAAAATCAAAGGCTTTTATTCTGAAGAAACTAGGTAATGGTAAATGGATCTTTAGCTGTCTATGAAGGAAAATCAATGTCAAAATCCACGAGCACAACTGAAAGTTAGGCCTGGCTCAGGTTTATAGTTAGGGCTGGCTCAGGCTTATAGTTAGGGCTGGATCAGGTTTATAGTTAGGGCTGGCTCAGGTTTATAGTTAGGGCTGGATCAGGTTTGTAGTTAGGGCTGGATCAGGTTTATAGTTAAGGCCGGTTCAGGTTTGTAGTTAGGGCTGGATCAGGTTTATAGTTAAGGCTGGTTCAGGTTTATAGTTAGGGCTGGATCAGGTTTGTAGTTAAGGCTGGTTCAGGTTTATAGTTAGGGCCGGCTCAGGTTTATAGTTAGGGCCGGCTCAGGTTTATAGTTAGGGCCGCTCAGGTTTATAGTTAGGCCTGGCTCAGGTTTATAGTTAGGGCTGGATCAGGTTCATAGTTAGGGCTGGCTCAGGTTTATAGTTAGGGCTGGATCAGGTTTGTAGTTAGGACTGGTTCAGGTTTATAGTTAGGGCTGGATCAGGTTTATAGTTAAGGCTGGTTCAGGTTTATAGTTAGGGCTGGTTCAGGTTTATAGTTAGGGCTGGATCAGGTTTGTAGTTAGGACTGGTTCAGGTGTATAGTTAGGGCTGGTTCAGGTTTATAGTTAGGACTGGTTCAGGTTTATAGTTAGGGCTGGCTCAGGTGTGCCTTGGACCAGCCCCTAGATAAGCTGCTATAGGCCTAGACTGCTGGGGGACTTCCTAGGATACACTAAGTTCCTCTCTCCTCTTCTCTCTCGCCTTCTGTATGAATTCCTATCTCATTAACGCACATTACTAACTTTGCTTCTTCCCCGGAGTCTTTGTGCTTTCTCTCCTCACAGGTTTCGACAGGTGGCTACGTGACTGTGCCTAAGTGGATAGCAGGGCCGTCTTTCAACCAGAGGGTCGGTGGTTCAATCCCCGGCTCCGGCTCTGCTAGTCGCATGTCGATGTGTCCTTGAGCAAGACACTTACCCCCAAAATTGGTCCCGTAGTTGTTCCTATGGTGTAGAAATGTGATAGTCACTTTGGATAAAAGCGTCTGCTAAATGACTGTAATGGATCTGGACCCAGGTCCAGACTCCAGCCGTGGTTCTGTCATATGTATTGAATGTGCTGTCATTCTGTACACATGACATCTATCACACTTCTGTCCATCCTGATAGAGGGATCCCTCCTCTGTTACTCTCTCTTTTCTCCCCGTTAAAGGGTTTTTTGAGTTCTTCCTGTTGTGATGTGAGGGTCCCGGGACAGAGGATGTTGCATGTGTACAGATTGTAAAGCCCTCTGAGGTAAATTTGTGATTTTGAGCTAAACTAAATAAATTGAATCAGTCCAAAATACATTTCTGTGTATTTACATGGTTTCAAATTCACAAGGACTTCTCTTACGAAGCACTTTGAATTGCCTTGTTGTTGAAATGTGCTATACAAATAAACTTGCCTTGCCTTATTGCCATCATTGCATTTTATGACATTTGCCGATGCAATTCATGGACAAAAGTGAAACTGGGTAGCCTTGTGGACTGGCCTGAACTCCCAGCGGCATTCGCTTAGCTGCACTTTCTGTGGCGGCTAATCTAGCTGGGGGGTTGGAAGATGCCGCGGGGGGTGAATGTCTCAAAGTTGATGAGTGTATTCTGTCATATGCCATTAGTGCTCAGGTAATAAACACAAAAAGACAAATAATGAAAATAAAAAGGTAGCAAAGTACATTGTAGCTACCGGTCGCTGCATCTACATGTGCCGCTATTGCCATGGGGGAAAAAGGGTGATGAGACTAGAGATTTTTTTGAGAAAAAAGTCAATGTTTCGTATAAAGTTAACATTTTTCCTCTTCAAGAATCACCGCCTTAACATGGACAAAGAAGTAGCTGCAGGACGTCGCCCAACACTCACTGAGGGAATGTCAATGCTCTGCAGGTTTCGTGCCAATGCCTAGTTCAGCCCTGCTTTACCGCTCACCGACAAAAGCCCAGATCAGAGGAAAAACGGCATTGGCTCGGCGCTCAAACGCAAGTGTGAACTGTTGAAAGACTCACCGATGCATCGCAGACACATCCCATTCCTGTTTTCCTTAACGACAGATTAGTACACATTAAAATACCTTTCTAGCCAGAGATAGAATTTCTTTTTCTCAGTTGTCTCTCAGTGCTTTGGTCATTTTCGATATTAACTATATCCTTAAAATCTCAGATTTCTTCTGCCCCAACAGTGGCCCCCCCAACACTTTTAAGGAGGAAACTGAGCACTCTTGGGGATCAAAGCCATGTCATACAACAGTAAATCTGTAAAGCAATGATAAATAATGTTCATAATCAAATTCCAACACATTTGTTTATTTAACTTATCATTGACCATCCAATGGGGCCATTTAATTGGTCAGTATTTACTGCATGCTATCTTTCTGCTTTAAAAACTAATGAAAATTCGATTTCGACAGAAAGTTAGCAGGCTTTTTGTTACTAATTTTACTCTCAATATGTACATATTCACCCCCACTAATCCACTAAACAGTAAGACTAACTGCAGCTCCACTGCTGCTGAGATGAGGGTCTCTTTGAAAATACACTTCTGATTGTTAAACAAGTTAAGAGGACCACCTTCCCACGTAAAGGAGAAAAAACATATCATGATGAAACGGTGAATTAATAAACTGGGCAGTGACCAAAATAAATATTCACCCCACCATCACTGCCTCCCGTTATCAACCCAGAATTACACACATTGGAGCTTTTAGGAGACAACCTGCATTAGGGTTGTCTCCTTCATCACTTTTTCATTTCAACAACCGATCCTTTCTGTGTGACTGCATCCGAGGGAACGTTAGCTAACAGTGCTAGAACCCGTTTGCCTACCGGATGATGTGTTGTGGTTGCTGTGGTCATATTTAAACGTAACTGCTCATTGAGAAATAATAAAAGCATTTCAATTTGACTGTTTTCATTTCTGTGAATTCTTGAGCACATTGAGAAATAAAAGTGAACAGCTGTGTATTGTTTTTAAATGTAATCTAACCATTTGTCAGTACTGCCCACTAGATGGCGGTCTGAGGTCAACCATTGGTTGAGAATCGAGCAGTGTTGGGAAGTCGTATTTTTGTTGTTTCGTTATAATGTCTCCAGCTCGTGTTTACCACAGACCTTATTTCAGACATCCAACCAAAAACACACAAAAATAACCATCGACGTCGAGACGAGGGAACCGGAGGTGCAAAAATGCCGACTCATGTCTGGGTTTTAGGACTCATTCAGGCAGCTCTCTAAAGCATGTGTACAGTCCTGGATGGATGTCAGCAGAGTCTCTCAGCCAGACTGGAGGAGCTGCTCCTGGAGGGATCTTCTGTGTGTTTTCTCTCTACTTGTTCTTGCCGAGCGTTCTCTGCTTCTCTGCATGCTCCACTATCTTCTCCTCTACGTAGAGGCCTTTGCGGCGGCGGACAGCATTCATGTATTTCAGGGACTGGTTTGCAGAGTCGGCTTTCTCCCCGAAGTGCAGGTATTCTTCCTCTGTGGTGGGAACCCAGTATGGATCACTGCTGATCACCTGAGGACAGAGAGCAGAGGGATAGAATATTGCCATGTTGGTCCCTTTTGGTTGATTGTAGTCACGTTTAACAACTTGTGACACTGAGTTTATTCTCTTTTGGATTATAGCAAAGGTGGCTGTTAGATTTTGTCTAGTCTTGTTCATGTTCTTCATTTAATTGTTGGAATGCTGTTAAGCATTCCAACAATTCTTCGAATCTTTATTCAACTTCTTCTATTTATTCCGTCCCACCTCTTCTACTCCTTCATTTCTTAAGCTACAGAAACCATTCAACTATCAAAATGTTCAGCTCTTTCACCAGAGGGGTGCTATGACTTTTCATATTTCTAACCTTTAAACTTTTTGAATTATTAAGCTTTTTATTTTCAATGGGATCTCTATGGAGAATATTTTCAAATCCTCTTAAACTTCCTCATACTTTCAGCTACAGACACCATTTCAACTTTACAATGTTGAGAAAACCCTTAACTATTGCCACATGATTCATGATTTTTGATATCTTTTAAGCTTTTTGAACTGCAGCAATTTAACTTTTATGATTTTTCAGCCCTTTTCTGACTTTATAATGGGTGTGTATTGCGCAGCTTAGAGTGCGTGAATTTCCGGGTACCCTTAAACGCCTCATCTTAACTTCACTACGGAACAAACCAGGCCTTCGACATTGTTCTCTGAGTCATTGACCGGTAAGTAGCACAGTGTGTTTCGAGACTCAACTTTAAAAATGAAGCTTCCACATTTTACAATGGCATTACAAGTGGTTTCTAACTTAAACAGGGTTCAAAATAAGCAAGAAGAGTAAACATTTTCCCGGTGAACCAAAGAAAAACTGTATTGTTAACTTACTAATACTAGCGAAGTGCTAACGTTAGCATAGCTGCTAACGTTCGTCATACGGCTCCTTCCGGTTTACTACGGGACTATAAACTCTGTTCATAGTCTCGCTTCGTGTTGTAGCGCGAGCTCGTAGCATGAACAGAGCCAATTATACTCCATGTGCTGTGCGCTGCATTATTCTCAGAAACACCAGAGGGCGAAACAACTAAATGAACTGTGAAGAATTAAAAAGACGAGTGAAGAATGAAGTCATGTATTACATGCGTTGTCAGCGTCTGTGATTTCGGAATTTTCTGAATGAATTACACATATGTTTGTCAATTTAAAATATTAATTTGTAAGTCAAGAAAGGAACATTTTGTTGTCAAACTGTTGAAGTCTAATACTTAAAAAAGACTGTACTTGCATGAACAACAGGCCTTGCCTGTTCTCTACTTCCCGGCTGATAAGAACAGTAGCAGAATAAAACACATCATGTATGATAAGGTACATGTGTGGATGGATATAGCTAAGTTAGCTAGCGAGCTAGCTAGCAAGCCAAGGTAACGGCCGTGCAGCTGACGTGCATGATGCTAGACCAGAGATGTAGTTCACTGATCGGTTTCACACAAAGCTAAACGATATGACAAATGTCTGACAATCTGAGACTTTCTTGACTTGCAAAATAAATATTAAATTCACAAACATATGTGTAATTCATAGCACAATTCAAACTGGATGAAATAAACATTTATCTCTCGCCGTTAGCTGCTATACATAGTCGTTCTTATTTTTTTATTTATTATACTGTATTGATCGCGGTAAGGGGGAAATTTGTCTATGCATTTGACCCATCCCTGTATATTGGGAGCAGTGGGCTGACTATGACAGGCGCCCGGGGAGCAGTTAGGGGTTCAGTGTATTGCTCAGGGACACTTCGACACATGACACGTCCCAGCCAAGGATTCCAAGGATTCGAGTTATAAAGTAAAGTCCCACAGGACACTGTAAAGGGTGTGACTTCATCTCTCTATTAAACTGACAATAAACCACTAAGCTAATTAACAGGTTATTTCCAATATAAAACTAGTCTTTTTCATCAAACTATCCTGACAACAATATGTTTGCTGTGGTAACATTACAGTCAGAGTGTTTTATAACTGTTTGTTAGTTTTACTAGCAGCTAAAGCTGTTCAATTATTATTCTGGCCACTTTATGTGTCAATGTGTAAATCTGTAACAGAAAGTGACCAATAGACATGATTATACACAAGCTTTGTGATCTTGAATTAGACCTTAATGTACAAATAACCTTTGTTCATATAATGCTGATAGTATCGTTCTTTAGTAATCCACTAATATAATGCAGGCCCTATAGGAACATGACTTTATATATTCAGTATACAGAGACATTAGACAATCCATTATTAGTCCACAGTGAGCCCTCACATAGAGCTGAGATGGAGCTGTCATTAGTTGTGGGTGTTCTGTAGTTCTGCTAGTTTTAACCCTTTATTGCTCATACACACAGAAGATAATAATATTGTGTTTCCTCTCTTAGGCAAAGAGAACATTGATCAACATCTGTGCTTTGGCTGGTTAAGTACGGACATGCTGTAACTGAAATTGACAATAGACCACATAACTTGATGTGTTTAACTGTTAAGTATCTTAGACTAGGGCTGCAACCAACGATTATTTTAATAATCGATTAATTGGGTGATTCTTTTTTCGATTAATCGATGAATCGGATAAAAAAACAAAAAAGCATTAATTTCCAACCCTTTATTCAAAAACAGAACTGATCTTCAGAAAGTGCACAAACAGGTTGCTTCTTGAACATCCCTGAGCTGTTAAAGTAATTATTAAAAAACAAAAAAAACAAATGGATGAACACAAAAAACATACATGTGAACAAAAATATGCACCGTACTTTCCGGGCTACAGAGCGCACCGATATATAGGCCGCACCAGCTGATTCTGCACTGGTCTATAAGCCGCAGGTGTCCCCGTTGAACAGCAAGATGCTTTCAACAGTACCCCAAACCGGACAGTTTTTAGCTAATGTTTCAATACAATTCACTTACAATGTTGATAAAAATGATCGTGTAATGTTTTCAGTTGATTTAATGGTGTTAAACTGAAGTTAAACTTCGTACCTTTCAAACGAAATATTGTTGTAATTATTACAGTTAGCTTTGCCTTTACCAGAGTCGTTAAAACGATGCTAACACCGGTGAATTAGCCGTGCACTGCTCTTGGCCTAATCCGTACGAACTTCTATCCTCGTTGTAAACACTGGCTGCTGCTGGTTTTTCGGAGATATTCGCTTGTTCCAGGGTCGCAAAAATGACCATCAATGCTGTCAACACATCCGGGACCGTAGTTCTGTCCTTCACAATAAGATATCACGCTTCAACAACTCCAAATGATGCAATAAAAGCTCCTTAATTTCCGTTTGAGCTGTTTAAGCGTCGCCCGAGCGTTCTTTCTGCTTTCTCTCATCAAAGTCACTTTCCTATAGTATTTAGACATATAAACGTCCATATATATTCATGAAATTTGACACATAGATTATTTGATATGTATGAATTAATATTATTTACGTTTGGTTGGCGATCGCCGAAGAAAATGACAGCGTAATGACCGGAAAGGGCGTCACGACGGAATCGTTCGAGACAGGCCAATAGCAGCTAGCGCCGACCGAGGCAGGCCATCGTTACGTTACTAAAGTTGTCTTCTATGAACATCAAAACATGTCGCTAGCTTCTAAGCTAATTTTAACATTACGGCCAACGGGGAAATGCTAACCGCGATTAGCATTAGCGAATATATAATATATCTTTGTACATCTTTTCATGCAGACATACTTGCATTACAGACTAAGGTCTCTCAAGGCTACCAAACGAAAAACAATGAGGCAATAACTGTTGTTGCTCATAGCTCTGAATAGCTGTTGTGCTAGCAGCAACTGGCCAAGCCAGTTAGCCGTAAATGCTATTCAGAGCTATGAGCAGAGAAGATCAGCTTTTTCTCAGGTCTGCCAGTGGATCCTAACAGCCCGGAACAGTGTGAAAGAATCCACCTCCACCAACGGGTTCTGAAAGGCTGGGATACTATGAGATTAAGGGGACAGCGTAATGAGGACAACACAAGCTCAAGGGCGGATTTGCCCCGGTTCTAACAGTTCTACAAAACAACTGCTGTGCTCCACTCTTTTTTTCCCTTTTTTTTTTGTCAAACATCTCTGCGACGTATTGAGTGGCGTAATAATCACGCGACACAACGAATCGATCATGAAATTTGATAATCGATAATGAAAACTATTTTAAAAATCGATTATCGATTTTATCGATTCGTTGTTGCAGCCCTATCTTAGACCTTTTCCTTTTGTTTAGATTGACACCATTCATTTATTTTGTGTGATTTATTCTCTCTAAAGCAACTTAAATATATACATTGAAGACTAACATAAGTTCCTGGGAAATTCTAGATCTTGAATGAGACTTTGATAATTAACAAGGAAATAAAATGAGCTGTAATGATGGTTTTCTGAAATTAAACTAAACATTTCACCCTCCCGCTCCTCCTTCTATCCCCCTCCTTTCTGTCTCTGATTGCACACCATCACTGTGACTCCTTGCATCTCTGAAGTGTAAGTTCACACACATGAATTATGATTTTGCTGTTACTAAACTAATATTACATTGGTTTACATTAAGAATGACTTCCCATCCTAATGTAGTCTCGACAGGAATTACATCCATCCATTACGTACTCCCATTACGTACTCGACACTAAATGACCCACCCTGAATAACAGTTTGATCTAGATTCAGTGGCGGCTGGTGGAAAATTCTCTAGGTAGGGCCATCCTATCAATTTCAACAAACATCCCAGTATGTTTTAATGCAAACAAATAAAAGTATCGAACACGCATTACTACTTTGCAGTTAAATATTTAACATTTATTCCAACACGAAAAACAGCAGTAAATAACACTTATATAATATAACATGTTCATTTATTGAGATGCCCCTATGGACCTTGTTATAGGAGGTAAAGATCAGGAGAAGTAAATATGAAGTGTAATTGTGAATACTGATGTTAAATTAAGCTATGATGAGTTTTCACTGTTGATTTAACATCTCTATTACATGTTGATGCCTCCATGACCAAGTTATGCAGATGAGACTGAGGACAACTATGAAGAAGAAAAGATGTTCACTTTGCATAATATGTAGCTTGACAGAGTTCTCCATGTGTGTCCTGGTGTTCTCGTGTTTCCTTACCTTCTCATCCCTCACTCCCGTAACTGTCCGTGCTGGATCTGTCCCCGTTGTTTTAGAAAGCTAAATAAGTTATTAGCATGACGTCATCCAGCTAGCCAAACCTGTCTTGTGTACAGCTAGTAGTGAAGCTTCGTGTTGGGGTACGTTATTCCAGTCTTATTACAGTATATATGCATAATAATCCATAATTATTTTTGAATAATTAATTTTCCAAAATTAATTTTTTTCGAAAAATTAATTTTTTCCTTTGTTTTGAATGATCCAAATTTCTGCACCTTATTTTCCAAAATAGGTAGACCTTTGATATTCAAAATTTTTCCTTATCGTAATTTAATTTTTGATTTTAATCTTAATTTTAATTGAATTTAAATTTTTCCGAAATTCTTATTTCGTTTTCCTTTCAGGTTCAATTACTCGTTTCATTTCCTAAACTAACAGTCAGCTGTGTAGTAGGTTTGATCGTTTGTTTTTGTAATACCAATACTTTGTTTTCTTAAATCCCTCAAAGAAGTTACACACAGCTGTCATAGGCCAAAAGTGCTAAGCCACGTTAGCATTTTGTACCTTTGGTTGCCAAGCAGTAGTGATATCTCAGAGTAGTACAGTAGAAATTTGTAAGTCACAGAACTAGACATTTCACTGTGCTCCTGCATTAACCGTAAACGCTAACAGTTTCTTACTAACAGTAGGGAATCAATAACCACTAGGAGTCGCGCTTATTAAAAGAGAATGAGCGACAACAAAGACTCCGCTTCTGGAGCTGTAGCTCTAGATGACGCCGTATTACGAGATGCGGTGGCCGATCTCCTCAAGTTCACGCTACCTGAGAGAGAGTATTTTGGTACATACGACACAGCCACGTGTCAGAAGCAATTAGTGGAGCTAATGGCGTATGGAAACCATCCAGATAAACCAAAACGCATGATTCAAGACGTGGTTGGATCAATCTTCCTCACCTACCATCAGAAAATGCAGCTACAAGCTGTCGCACACCGCGAGGAATGCGACAGACTGCGCAGCGCCTTGGGTGAGATTCAGATTGGGGTTAGGCAGGGAGAAACCGACTATCGTGCGCTTCAGGAAGAAAATGAGACCCTGCGAGTGGATCTCAAGGAGATCCACACAGAGCTCAACGCTACCCTAGAGGCTAACGACAGAATGAAAGTGCTTCACAGTACCACGCAGGGACAGACACCCCTAACCCAGGTAAGTACTGTGCCACCCAACCTAGCCGCTCACCACGTCACTTTGGACAGCTACAGTGCCCCTCGGTCCTCGCAACCCTTGGACAGTGGTGCCTCATTCGGCCCGAGTCGGACCACCCTGCATTTCAGTCGAACGGTCTCGCCACCCACTAGGGCGGAAGACCAATACCCTCCACCTAGTTCAAGGTCGCGACGAAACCGCTCCCCTTCCCCCCCAAGGAGGGGGAATAGTCGCCCTGATTCCCCTCGAGGTGAATTAGTAGACTCAGACGACTCGGACGGCCCAGGCCCCATCGGCGCGCAGGGCCTGCGTACCCGGCAGATTGAGTCTCTTGCCAAAGATGTAGAACGTTTCGATCCCGGTAGCAGAGAGTCGAGCATCGACGACTATCTACGGGAGATCGACCGCTGCCTCCTTGACATCTCGCGCCCCTCATCGCGTGAAAAGCTAAAGCTAATCTGGAAGACCACGGCTAGAGGAGTCCATGTTTTCATGGAGACACTCCAGCCAGGTATCCGCGACCGCTACTCGAGCCTCTGTCAGGCTCTCCGGGAGGAGTACTCCTTGTACCCTGATCCCGCTTCAGCCACTCTCGGCGCCTTTGCGATCTCTCAAGGAAGGCTAGAGGCCCCAAGAGATTACTTCAGGCGGTTGAGATCCGCGTACTTCCAGGGACGTAACGCCCCTGGTCTAGAAGAGGACCATGCCTTTAAGTCCTTATTCCTGCACAACCTCCACGACGGTGTGAGGTACGATGTTACCATGCATTGCAGAACAAGTAACCTCACAATGCCGGAGATCAGGAAATATGCACAACTGGCATGGGAGACACGCGCACGGCCTCTGAAGAAGCATGAAGACACTGCCAGAGTCCTGGGCATCCAACAGTCCGGAGACTCTGACCTAGCGTTGGAAGGCAATGAAAGGCCTTGGGCCAGAGACTCTCGGCCACCCTTGAGAAACCAACGACCATGGCGGTCGGAGGACCAACGCAACCAGGGGGGTGAGAGACACCCCCAAGGTCACAACCAGGTAAGGCCACGGCAGCAACCCACATCGCATCCACCACGGAGGGTTGAACGCAACCCTCCACAACCAGGTAGGTACAACGGACGGGCTCGCAACTTCCCTGCAAAGGAAGCTGAAACGCCTGAGCTGGAGAGCCTAATCCGTAAGTATGTGCAAGAGGCAGTCAAGCAGTTGGGGAAGGCGACGCCCCCGGGGAAACCACCAACCCCGCCAGGGAAACCCGATCCCAACTTGCCGCCCGCCTGACTAAGCCTAGAGACTTCTTCCTCTGCCGCCAAAGTCTACTTTGTAGGTTGGGGAAGAGACATCAGCACACTCCCGGAAACGGCCACTCCCGACTTCGCACCTCCCCGTTCCATGACCTTCTTGGGTGACCTTGTCCGCAAAGGCAGGGCCCGCCGTATATACATCTCAGTCACACTGGGAGGCCATAACACTCTTGCTCTACTCGATTCCGGGTCAGAAATCAGCCTCATGTGTACCGCTACCTTCTTGATGGTAACTGAAGCAATGCATTCCCGTGGCACAACGCTGCAAAGCGAAACGTGCGCGGTCAGCATCACCAGCTACACCCAAGATAAGTCGCCCATCACCAAACGTGTCTGGGTTGACATCGCTTTTCAGGGAATGACTATCAAGCATCCCATTCATGTCTGCATCCTAGACACCGAACCCTTACTCCTTGGCCAGGACCTCTTGGACCGATTGGCCCCGCTCATTGATTGTCATCAGGGACACATTTGGGCACAAGTAGACACACCTAGGCCCCTGAACCTTACTGGTGACGCGTCAGTTCCAGACGGACAAGTCGCCGTCATTCATGAAAACGAGTTGCAGACGCCCCCGTGCCTGCCAGAGACTCCCCCAGAGACTCAGCCCGCTCCGCCTGCGGACCTGGGACCGTCGCAGCCAAACCATGAGAACCTGCCCCGTGATCACCAGTCTTTCCTTTGCTCGTTGGAAAACCCCACGTCAGCATTGTACGCCCCCCGCTTGACTGAAGGCGTACACCTCAATGGCATCATGAATCCAGAGGCTCTCCTAGCCCTGTGGTCTGAGAAATCAGCTGTCAGCCAAGACGTGTTCAACACTCTTTGCCAACAAAATCCACCGCCAGTCTTCGTTCAGCGAAGCCACCGGCTTCTGTCAGCGGAATCACCACAAACGATGCTCAAAGCCATCGGGGTGTGTGCCCTCCACGTACGGATTGGAGGCAAACAGGTGACGCACCTGATCAGTGTGGTCCCTAGACTCCATCCCCCGTTCTTTGTCGGCGCAGACCTGCTAGTAAGACTTGGCGGCGTATTGGACACAGTCCACCAAGTTCTGTGGTCTCAAGGTAGCGCTGAGCGTTACCCCCTCGCCACTGAACCCGAACATATGGTATCGGGGCAAACTATCCCCCAGGCGTGTCAAGTCGCCAGTGAAACTGGCATGACAGTGCCCGCCCGCACTGCCGGAGTGTCCATACGCCTCGTCATCCTTAAGGGACAGACGCTGCCTAGCGAACAGGCATTCTTCCAACCGCTGCCCCGCTTTTGGGAACTGAACTTGACAGTCTGTGGTATGCCCCTGCTTGAGGTGAACAATCGTTCAGCCTACATACTGGTTCAGAATCTGACCCACTCACCGATCCAGGTGACGGGAGGACAACCATTGGGGATACTGGTTGACCAGTCCTTCCACGACTTTGAACTCACAGTCCCTGTCATAGGGGAGCTGCCCCCAGCCCTAGCTAGAGAGGATGAACTGAATGGCCTTCTTTATACCTTTCCGACCAAAATGATCACCATCGTCCGTCATGAAATGCTACAGAGCGAAGCAATCCACGACGCTTCCCTGAATACTGACGGCGACATGATAGTGTACACCCTCACTACTCTACCAGGAGATTCGACCTCCGCAGTCACGGGTGCGGATTCACCGACCAACGAACCGTACCCTGGCTTTGAGGCAGAGATGGAGCAACAGCTCGCGAAGTCGGACGCTCTGATAACAGAAACTCAGAGAGACGCACTTCGACACTTGTTCCGCGAGGTTCAGGAGATCTTTTCAAAAGACTCCCACGACTGCGGAGTCACCGACCTCCATACAGTTCGCATCCCTACCGACCCACAGGCCCAACCAACCTTTGTACGTCAGTACAGAATCCCGTTGGCCGCCTATGACTCGATTCAAGAGATCCTTGACAAATTGCTGAAAAAGCAAATCATCAGGGAGTGCAACTCAACGTACAACTCGCCCATCTGGCCAGTGCTGAAGCCAACTGGAAAATGGCGTCTTACCATCGACTACCGCCCACTGAACAAGCAGGTTCCCCTCTCCCGTTGGCCAATGATCCACCTGGATCAAGAACTGGCAAAGGTAAAAGAGGCCTGTTTCTTCTCAACGGTGGACATAGCCAATGGGTTCTGGACCATGAGAGTCGACCCAGTCGACCGGGCCAAGCAGACGACCGCTCACATCCTCGACCAATTACACAAGTTCTTGGTCACTGAGGAGGATCTTAGCGGTAAGCACCGACCTAAGAGATTCCTCGGCGGTCTGCTCGTCGCAGCATCGGCCATTGGGTCCCTTTTCTCCATCGGCCTCTCGGCCGCCAACTCCATTAGCCTGAGCGCGCTCCAAAGACACATGGGCGAACTTGACAAAGAAATGCCAGAGATCCAACAGCGAATCCAACTCCAACAAGCACAGTTACAGGGCCTGGGTAAAACCCTTCAGGGAACCATCGTCACTGTAAACTTACATTCTGCTCTCCTCAATAACACCTTGCATGCCTTAGCTACTCTCTCCGAAGTAGTCCAAGAAGACATAACCTATGTACGAGTAGTACGAGATTTAATGCAGGATCTCATCAGAGAAATCAGCTCATCGGTCAATAGCTTGACCAGTGGGAAAATCCCACCCTATCTGGTCCCTTTGGACCTTGTTGACAAAATCCTTAGATCTGCGACCACTACTGTTGTGCAACCATCACAGGTACATCTAGCTTATAGTCTTGGCAGCGCCATCCCGATTTCGGTAGATCCAAAGAACCTAGAAATAGGATTCATTCTGAATCTACCAATCATAGAGAGACAAAATGTATATCGAATGAAGTCTGTTTTGAATGTCGGATTCTGGAAAGGTGATACACATGTACACCTCACAACACCGCCAATCCCTGCTTACCATGATGACGATCTCTCCCTCTACCTCATCCCCAACCTAGGCATGTGTACAAAAACTAAAGACATCCACTGGGTCTGCCCGAGCAACCCTTTCGTTAGAGACGTAACAGGCTACCTCTGCGGCTTGAGAGCCGAGTCCCCTGAACAGAGGTGCCGAGGTAGTCTGTCCGTCAAGGATGATGGTACGGAGACGAGAGTAGAACGAGCAGGCAACAAATGGCTGGTTAGCACCCCCGCCACCGAAGTCCTCGTATCCTACGATCGCCACGACACCGCCACTAAGCTAACTTTACCAAATCAGACATTCTTTTTGACAGTTCCACAAGGAGCCACACTGCACATCAATGACATCGTCCTCCATTACCTCAACCCAGACACACACAATGTAGAGATTGAGATTATGGACGCCTTCAAGGGTCACAACCTCACCTTTGATGATAACATTCAACAGCAGCTTCTAACAGAAGGGACGAAATTGGTCCAGTTCAGCCTCAAACCCACTGGACTCACTACCACATTGTTTAACCATTTGATTAGGTCCAACCCCTATCAGGCAAACAACCTCAGCATGCTAGCCTTGGGACTCCTTCTTAGTGGCTGGATAATCACAGCAATCGTCGCACATATTATGTACAAATACATCCAGAAGCTACAGAACAGACTGGATTCCCTCCTATACGGAGCTCCACGTGGAAGCCACCCGGCGACCGCTCCGCTGACGGTCTCCAGTCCTGTCTAGGAGTAGAATCAGTAACCACTGTATCCCTCCTCTGCTTCCCTTCTTTCTACCTCTCTTCTTTTTATCCTTTGTGTTTTGTTTTTGTTTTAGTTGGGTTGTTATATTCTTTGACACTATACCGCAATGCTTGAAGTATCACAACATCATATTAGCGATTGAATTATTTGGGAATAATGTTTTGCTCACCTATGATTTGAATTGTGTATGATAGTAGATGTAGGGAAAAAGTAGTTAAAGCCATCTGCCCAGATGCCACCTTCGTTAGCAACCAGACACCAGTGAACTCTGAACTTTGAACATTGAACACTGCCTGTTAACCACTGCTTTTGATCCCAGGAATACTTGGACTGTCTAACCTCTTCAGGTTCTCAGGAATATATGGACAGTTTTTCCCCTGCACATGGATGTAAGTGCCAGCCCTTGGTTTGCTCTAATGACCGTGACCAGCATCCCGCTCTTCAGACCAAAGGGGGGATGTTGGGGTTCTGGCGCCACCTCCTGGCTGGTTGAGTCCCTCACATGGGCCTCCCCTCCTCACAAATGACCTGGGGTCTGATCCTTGCCCCCTGGAGATGACCACACCTCCACCTTCGGTCCACCGCGGAGGTGGACCTTTCATTGGCCGACAAGCCGTCTCCCGCTGTGCGCAGAGACCCGCTTATAAGCGGCAACGCAGCCAAAATCGCTCTTCGCTCTGGACTCCCGTCTAGTCTCAAGAAGAATCACCAGAGGACCCGATCGACCTCAACCCCCACTCATCTCAGCACGCACGTGCTCTTTCGCTGGACGAAAAAGAACCACGTCTATTCTGAGTTAAGGCCTTGGCCCGCGGAAAGCATCCTTTCTTCCACGCGCCGCTCCCCCCCCCTTCGTGTACACGCCACGGTACTAGGAAGACCAAACAATCTTCCTTCACCGACCATTACCGAGAGATACGAACCGACACGTGTCTCAGCCGACGTTGGAAACCACAGGCCCTCCTCTCTGCAGCGAGCCGGGCCGAACCAGCAACCGAAACCACAGCAGCCTCACGCTTTTCTTTTTCCTTCTGGAGGAGGAAAAACCATTCATCGACAAACACTCTACAACCTTGCCACGAAGCATCTCATAGTAAGAGTCACGGTGTCTGGGCGTAGTTTAGCTTAAATGAACTTAAGTTTAATTCAGGCCATTCATTTATATATTATTATTCCCGTGTTTTTGTCGTGTTAAAGTCATTGTTTTCGTTTTGCTGAGAGATTACGCAATCGTCGACGGAGCTCCGAGGCCCGTCGTACTGTGCGTTTCCTGTTTGACTGTTGCTTTTGGGATTATTTGATTTCATCTTTGTTCTTGCTCTCTTTCCTCGAGTCGATTCTGTGAGTGAAGTGTGGAAACGCGACTATCGGGCATAAGTGTCGTCAGTTCGCGAAGCGACAACGGCAACTTGTGTGAGATACGCTCGGCGATCCTCATTTTCACTACGACGCGACATCGCACACAGAAACTCTGATTCCTCTCTCTGCCCCTTTTATTCCTCTTGTTTTCCGTAACTTGCACACACATAGAGCTCCGGATTGTGGGTGAAACTCTCACCTATTGTTCCAACACACGTGTGCGCCGACACACGCAACCACATATAGCTGACCCCCCCCTCTCCATTCGCCATTTGGTCTAAGTCACTCGACTCCGCCATCTGGTGGAAGGTTTTAGCTATAACGCTTTAAGGCCCCTCCCTGTTTGTCTGCGTCACTCGACGCCGCCATCTTTGTAGTCTTTAGCGATAGCTGTTAGGACTCACCTTCCTTTCCACACACAGACCCCCACACACACACACATACTTGTATTACATACATCATCACCCATTTTATTCATTTGTTTAGATATTAGGCACATAAAATTGTATGACAGCGTTGTTGGTTGTGATATTATTTGATCTGATCACTTATTATTTCGATTAAATAAATTCTGTTATATTTTAAAGAGCAGTCGTTTGTGATTACTTGTGCATATTTGTGTAATAAGATCTGTATGTAGTAGCCTTGTGTACGAACTTAACCCTTCACTGTCACTTCGAATGTGTAGTCGCACCCGACTATTGACATTACGAGTGGCCACTAATTATGAGACTTAGTTTATCGTTTGGTTATTAGTCCCTGTTTACAGGGTGGTGCCCCGTAATTATTAATAATCATTAATAATTGTTACTCACATTAATAATTCTATTGATGTCAAGAATTCAGTTTCTTAAATGCTGATAACCCAAACACGCCCCTCTACGTTCCCAACATTCGTATGTACTGCTTCCCTTTCCCGCTAGTCTGCTGTCTGATTGTGAGGTCAGGCTGATCTGATATCAGCTCTTTGGCTGCAGAATCTCCGCCAAAGTTCTCCTCTCAAACGGGTCTTGGAGGAGTACTGCTCGTGGCGCGGGCACTCGCCTGTAGAGACTTCTCCTGACGAGAACGCGCAGCTAGGGGGGCCAAATCGTTCTGGCCCCACACTGAATCTATTTGAGGGCGCTGATTGGCTTAATTGTATGTCACTCATTTATATCTTTAATCAGCAATTGGCTAAACTGCTTCATAGACCCGCCTCTTTTGGGCCAAAACGATTAGGCCCCCCAAGCTGCGCGTTCTCAGAGTGTCGTGCACACAGGCGGAGAGCACGAGCAGATGAGCATACAGGCGGAGAGGACGAGCAGGAAAAGCATATATTTTGCGCAGATATCATATTTGACACACATTACTGGGTACATTCCATTGTTCAAAAACACAAATATTGACAATTTGTAAAATTTATTATTATTGTTTTTTTTTGTGGCTCATGGTGGGTCCCATGGCCCTCTATTGACCAGCCGCCACTGTCTAGATTGAAATGAGCTGTGACACACTGGTTTTCTGAGAGGAAAGTAAAGATCATTTCTTTCTCTCTCTCCACTTCTTCTGGCCTCCTCCTTCCTGTCTTTAACTGTAGATCAGAGTTGGTGTCTCCGTGGTAACTTGACACTAAGTTCACATGTGAATCAACACTTTTACTTAAAACACTTAATACTGCAGGTTTTAAACACACTGTAGTGAAGTTGTAGTTAGTGAAAATGTGAGACTTCTAAACAGCTATACCATCATATACATATCATTTCATGATATTTCACATAAATCTGTGCACTATCACCTGTTATACTGTCATGATGTGTTTACATTATGATCATGTGAGCAGACACTTCACTGAACTTTTAGCTTTGGGTAGAAGTTACTTAGTTTGTTATTCAGACTGCTGTCTAATGTGTGTCTTTATTGTGTCTTACAGGTGTCCTGCTGTCTCCCCTCTCCTCTATCATATTGGCTCTCTGTCTTTCCTATACCTTCTATCAACTCTGTCTAAGCATTGGTTCCTCTAGCTTTCCTGTCAATCTACCGCTCTGTCTTTGATATTCTTTGTATCCCCCTTCTATCCCACTCTAGCTGTTACCGAACTTTCCAAACCTACCGAACTTTCCAAACCTACCGAACCTTCTGAAAAACTTCTGAACAAATTACTGGAAACTGATTTCTGAAATCCTATATTCTGAAGTAAATTACATGGTTATCACAACCTGTCTGTTGAACGAAAACCTGAGAGTCTCTCATCTCGCCCACTCTCTGTCTCTCCACTGATCCTCTGATCCACTCACTTGCTTTGGGTTACTGGTACCTGATCTATCTTTTAAGAAATCTGAGAGATTCTCCTCTCTCACGCTCACCTCTTTCAATCTTCTATCTACATCATAGATGTCAGAGTCAAGGCCCGCGGGCCACATCCGGCCCGCGAGAAGGTTTTTTACGGCCCCTGGGATGATCTTGATTTATTATTAGAACCGGCCCGCAGACTGCAGCAAGCCGGCAGCCCGCAGATCTTTTACACGCACCAATACTACATTTCCCACAATGCAACGGTGACGCACCGAGCAGTAGGCTGCTTCATTTCAATATTTATTGGCACAGCAGTCGTCAGCATCACAGTAAAATGAACTTTCAGATACCCATCAAAAATGGCAAAACGGAAGGTGGACACTGAGAACCGGGGGTTTCAAACAAGGTGGGAGTCGGAGTATATGTTCACGGAGGTAGCTGGAAAACCTGTGTGTCTTCTGTGTGGAGAAAGTGTGGCGGTACTGAAAGAGTATAATCTGAGACGACATTATGAAACGAAACACGCGGACAAAAACAAGAATATGGACATGGAACAAAGGCTACAAAAGGCAGAGGAATTAAAACGAGGCCTCAAATCTCGACAGGCTCTGTTCAAAAAAGCCAAATCACAAGGCCAGGCTGCTGTCAAGGCCAGTTTTATTTTGGCAGAAGAGATCGCTAAATCAGCCCGGCCATTTACGGAGGGGGATTTCATCAAAAACTGCATGATTAAAGTTTGTGACGAAGTTTGCCCAGAAAAAAGGCAACTCTTTTTAAATGTGAGTCTGAGCAGAAACACCATTGCCGAGAGAGTAGACCAGTTGTCCATCAATCTAAAAGAGCAGCTTGTGAAAAAGGGAAAAGATTTCATTGCATATTCCTTGGCTGTGGATGACAGCACCGACATTTCTGACATTGCCCAGTTGTCAATTTTCATCCGCGGAGTGGACTCCAGCCTAAGCGTGACAGAGGAGTTTTTGGCTTTACGTCCTATGCATGGCACAACTACGGGGCATGATTTGTATGAAGAGGTGTCAAGATGTGTAAATGAGATGGAGCTGCCTTGGGAAAAACTCGTGGGTTTGACAACCGACGGAGCACCTGCGATGTGTGGACACAGGAGCGGACTGGTGGCGAAGATACGGGAAAAGATGCAAGAGGAAAACGCGACAGGTGAGCTGACAGCTTATCATTGTATCATACACCAGGAAGCGTTGTGCGGTAAAGCCTTGAAAATGGAGCATGTAATGAGCATCATCACGCGCACAGTTAACTTTATCAGAGCCAAAGGTTTGAATCACCGCCAGTTCAAGGCATTTCTGACGGAGTTAGAAACGGAGCATGGTGATTTGCCTTATCACACAGAGGTGCGATGGCTAAGCCAGGGAAAGGTGCTTCAAAGATGTTTCGAGCTTCGTGAGGAGATTTGTCTGTTCTTGGACAGCAAAGGGAAAGACACAACACAACTCCGAGACGAAATGTTTCTGTGTGAAATGGCTTTTCTGTGTGACATTACGAGTCATCTGAATGCAATGAACTTGCAGCTGCAGGGTCGGGATCATGTCATCTCTGATATGTACAGTACAGTGAAGGCATTTAAAACCAAACTGACTCTGTGGGAGACGCAGATGCGGAAAGAAAATTTGAGCCACTTTCCCAGCTGCCAGACCATGAAAGAGAAGCTCTCTACCAGTGCGTTCCCGAGCGCACAGTTGGCTGATAAAATAGGTATGCTTGCCGCTGACTTTCGACGCCGATTTGCTGACTTTGAAGCACAAAAAAGCAGGTTGGAACTGCTCGGTAACCCATTTGCTGTTGACGTGGAAAGCTCACCACCAAACCTCCAAATGGAGTTGATTGACCTCCAATGCAATGATGCACTGAGGGCAAAATATGCGGCAGTGGGTGCTGCGGAGTTCGCCCGTTTCCTCCCCGACACAATGCCCCAGCTGCGCATCCAGGCTGCTCAAACGTTGTCTATGTTTGGCAGCACATACCTGTGTGAACAACTGTTTTCTTTGATGAACCTGAACAAAACATCACACAGAAGTCGACTTACTGCTGAACACCTCCACTCAATTCTGAGGATTTCCTCAGCTCAGAGCCTTACCCCGAACATTGATGAACTTGTGGAAAAGATGGGACACCACCAAGTATCACCCTCAACCTCAAACAAGTGAACATTACTGTGCAATCACATATTTAGAGTTTTTACTCAGTTCAAGTTTAAAAGTTAAAGTTTAATATTTGTTTTCACTGCATGTTACTTCTCCTTAAACAAAGTGTTGTTTTTGATTAATAGATTTTTGCACTTTATTTTATTGTATTTCAATCCAATTATATTTTAAAAATATTTCAGTTGAGTGGATGATAGAAAATTGCTATTATTGTTTTTTTCTTTGAAGTAAATTTAGCCCACTTTTGCTAAAATAGAAAATATAGGCTACTGATGGTGCCTTGAATACCGGTTTCTTTCATTTAATGTTCATGTTATGGGGATTTTTATATAAAGGAAATTTGTCTTTTGTGTCTGTTGAAAATTAAAGATTACTGACAGAGCCATAAGAAAATATTGCTTTATTTATCTGATCATATTGGAATATATTTGTTAGGTTTTCAGTAGGTTCAATTAGGTTCACTAGACTATATGCGTCATTTAAAAAATTTTCAATGAACATTCGAACAGTCCGGCCCTCGGCTTGTAGCTAAATTTTTTATTTGGCCCTCCGTCCATTTGACTTTGACATCCCTGATCTACATCATATACATCTATAGAATACTATTACTGTTTGTACAAATAGTACAAAACATTTGAAATATACTAAGAGATTTTTTCAACAAAATTGAACATATAATTGAAAAAGACATGCACATAATTTTGTTGTGATTGAAAAAGTTACACTTCTATCACAAACATTTGGTAAAATAAATTATAATTTAGAATTAAATCTGGTCAATTTCCAAACATATAATTTCTTGTAAAAGTTCATAATTAAGTTAACATAATTAAAGGAAACTGCATTCTGGTTAATATACATGACTGTATATACTTTGAATGGGTTTCTATGGAGAAGATTTTCAAATCCTCTTAAACTTCTTCAACTTTCAAATCCTTCAACTTCCTCATACTTTCAGCTAAAGACACCATTTCAACTTTCAAATGTTGAGAAAACCCTGAACTATTGCCGCATTATTCAGCTTTTTGATATATTTTACACTTTTTGAACTGCAGCAATTTAACTTATGATTTTTCAGCACTTTTCTGACTTTATAATGGGTGTGTATTGCGCAGCTTAGAGTGCGTGATGTCTCTAACTGAATCCTAACTGAAATGCTTGTGGTGAAGCCTGTCATTTAATAACCTCTGTTTATGCGTGTCAAACATGATGATTATGTCTCCTCTCCCCCTCCCAGTCCCACCCTTTCAAAATAAAAGCCTCATGGATTAACTGTATTTAAACGTTTAGCTCAAAATTATTTCTAGTATTACTACCACTACTACTTCAACTTTTGCCACTATTACTACTACTGCTACTGCTATTACTGCTACCATAAATATTATTACTACCACTACTGCTATTACTACCACTACCACTGCTATTATTACTGATACCACAATTGCTAATCCTGCTATAATACTACTACTGCTACTTCAAAAACTGACTTTACTATTACCACTACTACTTATTATACTACTACTACTGTTATATAAAATACTACGACCACTACTACAGCTATTACTACGACTACTGATACTACTACTTCTACTACTTCTTCTAATTACCAATACTTCGACTACAACTTCTACTACTACTGCTACTACAAATATCACTACTGCTACAACTAGTACTTATTTAAATGCTACTAATACTTCTGCTACAACTTCTACTACTACAACAAATATCACTGCCGCTGGAATTCTTTTAAGCTACAGAAACCGTTCGAATATTAAAATGTTCAGCTCTTTCAGGAGAGGGGTGATATAACTTCATATTTGTAATCTTTCAACTTTTTGAATTATTAAGCTTTTTGCAATTTTTTAAAAATTGGATATCTATTTTCAGCAATGTTTTTGAGATTCATTTCAGCTTTCAGCATTCCAATGCATTTTCAGCAGGAACTGCATTTTCTAGTTGTTTATTACTGCCATTCACACACACACACACACACACACACACACTGAGAACTATTACATTAGCAGCACAGGCACATGGCTCTGGTTACACTGGGACAGATGGCAGAGAGCCAGCTCCAACAACAGGCGGATTACAGGAGACAACACACACACACAACAAAGGGATCCAGTGGGAGGTGAGGAGGGATGGGAATCTGCAACAGTCAAGTGCTAGGGTGACTGTCTGACTGAATTCATGTTGGTGGAGTTCTGTGTTGAGTTAGTGTGTGTGTAACAAGCCGTTTCAAAAACAGACACCAGGAGCACAGAAATGTGCTGAGGCAGGTAGTAGTCATATGAGTTAGAATGAACACTGATAAGCAGTTGTTTTAAAATGTCAGTTGTTGTCTTAGCTCTGGTATACTTCTGGTCCAATCTAGTTTGACAAGAGGCCGCTTGGTTGAAGAAAAAGTGTTTGCAGTACAACACTGGGGATGGGTTTATGAATCTATTAACCATTAAGATTTAATTGAATGAAGATTTAATTGAATTTTGGGGCATTTCATGGGCAAAAGCTAGACAAAGGTGATCCGTGTTTGTCATTGCAGTCAGTCGCTTTCCTTTTCTTTTGAGTTTTCTCTCTTTCATTTTTTTTTACATAAACACATACAGTAACTTGCAACACGCATGCATGCACGCACAGTACTGTCAGATAGATGCTGTGGCTGATCAATACAAGACTTATTCACCCTATTCACAGTCTGCAGCTGAAAGAAATCTCTATTCTGATGGAAATCTAATGTAAACACAGGAGCCACGGACCCTTCAGTTACACAACAATACAACACTCAAAACCTGTTCCCTCTGCCTCTGTGCTCATTCATATGTTAATCCAATATCCTGGCCATATCCAATCGCTGTCAGGAAGAATGTTGACATCAGCACTAAGCAGCAGGCGAGTCCTGAAGCTGAGAGCGCTGGGGGACTGTTGGGGAGGGGGGGGGGGGGGTCAGGACCAACTCTTTGTGAGGAAGAGTCTGCACAGTAATGAAATCAGACAGACAGTGTGTGTGCAGCAAGGTGCTGCAAGATGGCGGGGTTAAAATTATGAAAAGAAGATCATGGCACACATGCATGTGCTCTACAGGCTCCATGGCAGCTACAGTTCACAAAGAACATTAACACTAATATACCATTTATGGTCAGAGTAAATATTTCAAGCTTTGCTATTTTCAGCTTTTGGTCCAAATACTGTATTTTGTGTGTCATGTGAAATTGAGTGACCTTAAACTTGCGCTTGGCGCTGTAGCGTGAGCCTCTGCAGACTACGCGCAAGCTCCGAGCATGAACGGAGGCGTTTATACTCTCTGCACTGTGCGCCGCATTATTCTCCGAAACACCAGAGGGCGTACAAACAAAATGAACTGTGAAGAATCAAAAAGAAAACCAGTGTAACCCATAGATATGGCCATAGACTGAAAGTGTAACCGGCAAAAACCATAAACCAACCTCCACAATGACGAGGAGGGATTGTAATTATCTGTAAACTCATTTCTTATATTCATGGCCTACTTAATTGTCTTTGTACAAGAACTGTAAAGAAGACAAGTATTAAAAGCATTCTAAAGAAACAAAGGTTGAATCTCATGTAAACTATTTGATTTGGCTGCAAAATATTTAGATATTAGACCTCCTGTTTCCGAAGCATTTAAAAACGAATTTGCCTTCTTTGTGTAATCCCTAGACAAGTGCTTTTATCAGTTAGCTGTTGGTGACGTGATCGAGCGCCAAGTTACAAAATTCAGAGGTGCACGACCAAGCGCCGCATCCACTTGCGGAGCCCAATGATCAACCTTTCATACAGAACAGCGAGCACTTGGCAGTCCGCTAGCTTCTTTCTCTCGCCAATATTAGCTTCTCTGATTCAACGCTGTTGGGCTGACAGGTGTGTGCAGGCTGAAATTCAAGCGTAGAGATGTTGACCCTGTCGGGAGATGCAGTAGCTAAAACCAAGTAAGAGCTGTGAGTCAGAACAAGTCCACTTGGCTAATTCATGCAGTGTACAATGCCATAGGCATTCAGGAAGGGCTGCTCTGTGAAAACTACAGCACACTTGTGATGCACCGCAGAAGGATGAATGTTTGTGTTCTGAAGAGGCTCACACAGATACTGGTCTTGAAAAGATCCAGCTTTTTATATAATAGGCTGCTGTAAACAGATTTGTGATGGCACTTTTTAAATAAAAAGGTACTACTATTCATTTTTGAAAAAGTGTACAGTAGTATAGAAAATTTCAGCGATGCATTGAGATGCATTGACAGGTGAATTGTAATGGAATTGTAAGGCCAGTGAAGCTTCAGTGTCTGTCCTGGCAGTGTTCTCACTTTGGTCAATGGACTCTACTTGTGAAGCGTTGTTCTAGTCTTCTGACCACTCAAAGTGCTTTAACACTACATGTCATGTGTGCTTTATCCGTATGGCTCTTCAATGGCAGGGTTTAAAATGAACACTGAAACATTGAAATCACAGTGAGACTCTTCTGACATGTGGCTGAGATTCATCTCTCTCGAAAGACAACTTGAACCATTATCCCAACGGACACTGTCCATCATGTCCATATGGCCTATAGCAGCGGTTCCCAAACTTTTTAGGCCGCGCACCCCCTTCTACATCCCGACTGGGTTCGCGCACCCCCCCCCCCCCTTAATAATAATAATAAAAAAAAAGAAGCAACAGAGCCTTTTAAGCCTTCATAGCCGCATAAGAATCGGACCAATGAGAGAACAGTTTGCTCGCGCGTGGCATTTGTTTACAAGATTTAGTCCGCTGTTAAATGTTGCAGTATGAACACAAACCGAACAAAGGGGCAAGTGCAACATTGTATCATATTAATCCCTGAATCAGAACAAAGCAAACGAACTGAAGGTGTGAAAACGCCCTGAAACACTGCAACAAAGTTTCAATAACTTTCAGTGACACAAGGCGTCACTTTTAAAGAGCAATACGGATGTCGAGGACACACGCACAGGCTCAGAGGCAGATTATCACATTTAATTTACAATTAATGACCGACTAATGTAGCCAGGATGTCTTCGGACAAAGCATCGATGCGGCGCGACACAGTGTTGTTGGACACCGGGATCATGTCCAACTTTTTTGCTTCTTTCTCCCCAATCATACATTCCATCATCTCTCTGGCAGCTGGCAAGCTCACGTCTTCAGTGATTGTGTGCGGTAGCCCCTTTCTCGCTGTTCTGTAACCAGATATGAAGCCGTAGTGCGTCATTTATAGACCAACACATGAATGAGACTGCAGTTGTTTTTGGCTGTTTTGTAACTCCTCCAATTTCGATATAAACAATGTAAGGGGCTTTTGACTTGCACTGGCATGCTTGGTGTTCAGGTGGCGACGTAAATAAGAGCTTCAGACTGTTAGCCAGAACCTCACTGCACACCACGCACTGTGGCTTTGGGCAATCTGCGTTGCCAATCCAAGTGAAGCCCAGACACACATACTTTTCATCATATTTCCTCTTTTTTTTCCCAGTCTGATGCTCACTCTCGTTTCCTCTTTTTCACCTTGACTCCGCGATGGGCCGATGTGCTCCCGATTTGTCTGTGCTGCACCTCTCCGTTCCCCTCGCCTCCGATTCCTCTCTCTCTCTCTGTCCCTCTCCTCTTTTACGACTGATAGCTTCAGATGTCCCACCTGACAGTTTTTAAATTAAAATTAAATTTTTTTTTAATATTTAATATTATTACACCATCAGACCGCCATTACACTTTTCCTCTCGCGCACCCCCTAGAGGCAGCTCCCTGGCCTATAGGACATAGTGACCCAAAGACGCAGAGTGTGTGTCTGTGTGTGCGTGTTTGTGTATGTGTGTATATGCGTGTGTGTGTGTGTATTCGTATCTGTGTCTGCTGCAGCTCGAGCAGCCAAGCAGCAGGAATAACTGTTTAACGCACATGTTGTCTGTTGCAGTTTGATCCCAGCTCCCCCTCATTAACCAGCAGCCTCATTGACCTACAGCCCCACATAACAAGCCCACTGTGTGTGTATATAAATACAGTGGCTTCACAAAGGGTTGCTTTTTCCACTATTTGTTGCCTTGCACTCTAGAAACAAGAGCAGCCGATTTATCCAGTACTGAATGCAATTTTGTATAACGTGGATGAAACGTCAAAGTTAGACATACATTCAGTTGCCAGTTTATTAAGTACTCCTAGCTAAAACGAATGCAGTCTAAAACAACTGTTGTGCATTTCATCCTTCCTCATGAAGTTTCTAAAGTTGAATCTGTTTTAGAGATGTGTTGACTCAACCTTTTGTTTCATTTGGAGGCTGTACTTTGTGGTGCTGTTCAATTGTATTGGTTGTACTGACAGTGTTTCTATTATTTTGTCTTCCCCATTGATATCAGACAGGATAGATTACATAACAGACACACTTGTCTTTATAATGCAATACAGTTCAACGGCAACACAAACTGGAGCCTCAAAATGAACATTTAAATAAAAGCTGAACATGACCTTCATTGATTGCAGGACTGTTTATTAGACTGCATTCGCGTTAGATCGGTCAACCTAATGCACTAGCAGCTGAGTGAATTTAATTCCACGTCCAGGCTTAAGCTTACGTGCTTATTGCATATTACAACTCCTTCATAGTGTCATGTTGCTTTTCGGAGAATTATGATGATAAGTTCATAGTAGATGCAAAAGTATACTTATGTACAATATGTTATGTTGAACATTGTTGCTCCTGGATGGATCACAGCCAACCCAATTATGTTCAACACAGCTCCATGTCCTTGGTCATGGTGCCACAGCACTTAAAAGAATAAACTTCATAATTCTCATAATTCTGAACCTTTGCTTTTTTATTAACTTTTTACTTTCAATACTGAAGTACATTTAATATCAGAAAATTACTGTTGATACTTAAGTACAATACATATCAGATACTTAATACTTTTACTCAAGTAGTATTCTAATAGGTGACTTTTTACTGGAGTAGTTTTCCAGTAAGGTATCTTTACTTTTACTCAAGTATGGCTTTTGGGTACTTTATACACCACTGGTAGAACCCAATCTATCACTAAACCACAGTCGCCCCTCAGCTGTCACAGCAGTGTATGAATGGGTGACTGATGAAATGTAGTGTTAAAGCGCTTTGAGTGGTGGGACATTTTTACACTAAGATTATTGTTTTTTTTGATTTTCACAATTATTAACCGGAATATTTCCATTAGGTCGACAGCCAATGAAATAAAATATTAATTGTTGGAATGCTGTTAAGCATTCCAACTATTGTTATCCTGTTTCTTTATTCAACTTCTATTTCTTCCGTCGCACCTCTTCTTCTCCTTCATTTTTTAAGCTACAGAAACCGTTCAACCAGCTTCCCATGAGACTTTCTCTTCTTTGCACCAGCTATTGTTTACAACTTTAGATGACAGACTGGAGTTGGAGTTTGTGGAGTTCGAGAGCCTCTTAAACTGTGGAGACCAGCCTTTCCAAAGAGTCAGCCGGTTTCAATTATAAAAAAAGTATTTAATACTTCTGAAGCTAAAACAGTCGCATAGTGAAGTACATTATCTACAGTTACATCGAATATGACCCGCTCACCCCGAAAGCGTTACACCCACACAGTGGAACCGGAGCAAGAGGGCGGAAGTTCTTTCTCCCCCGCCTTACATAGTTGAAAAACATCCCAAAATGTTCCTATTGGCTAAATCCAGCTGGCTCCTCCTTCTCGCAGGACCCTCGCACGGGCATGACGAGTAATTGCCTGTCTAGAAATCTATCTGTCCCTTACTATTCTAAATACATTCAATGACTGTCTTTTATGGCTTAACACTTCAATGATAAACATATATAAAGAAGGATTTGCAGCTTTTGGCAAAAACTTTACAAGTATCACAAACATAGATATAACGTTGCTACAAATACTAAGATACACTTCTAACTACATATCACTTCTATCTATGTACTCCAAAACACTTCCAATTATGATTTCTTAATTGTTGGAATGCTGTTAAGCATTCCAACTATTGTTATCCTGTTTCTTTATTCAACTTCTTCTATTTCTTCCGTGCCCCTCTTCTCCTCCATTTTTTAAGCTACAGAAACCGTTGAACTATTAAAATGTTCAGCTCTTTCACCAGAGGTGTGCTATGACTTTTTATATTTCTAACCTTTAAACTTTTTGAATTATTAAGCTTTTTATTTTTTCAATAGGATCTCTATGGAGAATATTTTCAAATGGCTTCAGGCACACAGGTGTTCGCGATTGAGCCAATTAGTGATGTTTATAAACACACACTCACAGACACACGCGCACATACACTCCTCTCCCTCTCTCTCTCTGTGTCTCTCATACAGTCATTCAGGTCTTAGGGATCTTTAGAGGTGTCTCTCTCTCTCTCACTCACTCACTCACTCATTCTCTTTCTTTCTTCTCTCTCTCTCTCACTCACTCACTCATTCTTTCTTCTCTCTCTCATTCTTTCTTCTCTCTCTCTCACTCATTCTTTCTTCTCTCTCTCTCTCACTTTCCCCTCTCTCTCTCTCACTCATTCTTTCTTCTCTCTCTCTCTCACTCACTCTTTCATCTCTCTCTCTCACTCATTCTTTCTTCTCTCTCTCGCTCACTCACTCATTCTTTCCCCTCTCTCGCTCTCTCTCACTCATTCTTTCTTCTCTCTCTCTCTCACTCACTCATTCCTCTCTCTCTCTCTCACTCATTCTTTCTTCTCTCTCTCTCTCACTCATTCTTTATTCTCTCTCTCTCATAAATTCTTTCTCGTCTCTCTATCTCTGTCTCACGAATTCTTTCTTCTCTCTCTCTCTCTCTCTCATGAATTCTTTCTTCTCTCTCTCACAAATTCTTTCTTCTCTCTCTCTCGCTCTCTCTCACCAATTCTTTCTTCTCTCTCTCTCTCTCTCTCTCACTTTCCACCCTCCTCCACCCCCCCCCACACGCACACACCATTTTTAAATAAAAGCCCCACAGAATGAATCCTAACTGAAATGCTTGTGATGAGCCTGTCATTTAATAACCGGTTTGTGTTTATCGAACATCATGATTCTGTCTCCTCTCCCCTTCTCCCCCACCCCCCATTTCAAAATAAAAGCCCCAGAGAGTGAATTCTAACTGAACTGCTTGTGATGAAGCCTGTCATTTAATAACCTCTGTTTATGTGTGTCAAACATTATGATTATGTCTCCTCTCCCCTCCCTCCCCCACCCAGCCCCACCCTTTCCAAATAAAAGCCCCATGGATTAACTGTATGAAAACATTAAGCTCAAAATTAGGCTTTTTTGTTGAAATAATGAATGCTCTTACAAATACTGCGACAACTACTACTGCTGCTAATATTTTGAGTATTACTACTACTACTGCTGCTACTACTTCTACTACAACTTTTGCTGTTGCTACTATTACTAGTGCTATTACTGCTACCGTCAATATTATTACTACCACTACTGCTATTACTACCACTACTACTACTTATACTACAACTGCTACTACTGCTATTCATGCTACTACCAGTACTAATACTACTACAGCTATTAGAACGACTGCTACTAGTACTACTACTACTGCTACTTCAAATACTGCCATTACTTTTACTACTACTACTACTACTACTACTGTTATATTAAATACTATGACCACTACTACAGCTATTACGACTACTACTGATACTAGGCTGCTACTTCTTCTAAATACTAATACTTCTTCTAAATACTAATACTTCTACTCCTAATGATACTTCTACTACAACTACGACTTCTACTACTACGCTTACAAATATCACTACTGCTACTACTACTACTTATTCTAATGCTACTAATACTTCTACTCCTAATAATACTTCTACTTCAACTACAACTTCTACTCCTATTACTACAAATGTCACTACTTCTGAAATTTGTTTAAGCTACAGAAATTGTTCAAATATCAAAATGTTCAGCTCTTTCAGGAGAGGGGTGCTTTGACTTTTCATTTTTGTAATCTTTAAACTTTTTGAATTAAGCTTTTTGCAATTTTCTTTTGAATGGGATCTCTATGGAGAAAATCTTCAAATCCTGTTATACTTCTTCAACTTTCAAAGCCTTCTTCTTCCTCATACTTTCAGCTACAGACACCATAGTTAGACATTTCAACTAGAAGGTTTTTCAGCAGTGCAGTTTAAATGCTTTCGGGCTTCAACATTTTTCAGACAGATAGTCTCCCATTTCTTAATTTTCAGCAATTTTTTCACAATTAATTTCAGCTTTCAGCATTCCAACGCATTTTCAGCAGGAAATGCTTTTTCTAGTTCTTTCTTCTCTCTCTCTCTCTCTCTCACTCACTCACTCATTCTTTCCTCTCTCTCTCTCTCTCATTCTTTCTTCTCTCTCTCTCTCACTCACTTTCCTCTCTCTCTCTCTCTCACTCATTCTTTCTTCTCTCTCTCTCTCTCTCTCTCTCTCTCTCTCACTCATTCTTTCTTCTCTCTCTCTCTCACTCATTCTTTATTCTCTCTCTCTCTCACTCATTCTTTCTTCTCTCTCTCACAAATTCGTTCTTCTCGCTCTCTCTCTCTCTCACGAATTCTTTCTTTTCTCTCTCTCTCTCTCACAAATTGTTTCTTCTGTCTCTCTCGCTCTCTCTCACTAATTATTTCTTCTCTCTCTCTCTCTCTCTCTCTCTCTCACTCATTCTTTCTTCTCTCACTCACTCATTCTTTCTTCTCTCTCTCTCTTGTAATGATAAAAAAATGTTTTAATCTCCTGTCATATTTTCTGTGAGACATATTGCTGTTTAGAAAGTTCATTTGTATGGGCGTCTGGATGTCTGAACACATTGACCTATTTTGTCTAGGACAAAGGCCACTTTTCTATCTTAGTCGGGACAAACAGCCGACGTGTTCTTTCTCTATATCAACTGTTTCTGGTTAGACTAAACATTTCTGCCTTAGTCTCCTGTGTTTTATCTGTTCCTCTCTGCCGGCCGGTATAAATATCTTGTTTTGATATTCTGTCTTTAGAGCATATTCACAGCTCACTGCAATACGTGGTGGTGTTTTGTGTTCTCTGTTTGCAAACATTAAATTTACTTTTTGAAACTTTGATCATTCATCAAGACTCTGTTTTTATGTTAAACACTTTGGATAAAACCAACTTCACTCCTGAACTTTGGAAGGAAATATTCCACAACACTCTATCACTCATTCTTTCTTCTCTCTCTCTCTCACTAATTATTTCTTCTCTCTCTCTCTCTCTCTCTCTCTCTCACTAATTCTTTCTTCTCTCTCTCTCTCACTCATTCTTTCTTCTCACTCTCTCTCTCACTAATTCTTTCTTCTCTCTCTCTCTCTCTCTCTCTCTCTCTCTCTCTCTCTCTCTCTCTCTCTCTCTCTCACTAATTCTTTCTTCTCTCTCTCTCACTCACTCAGTCTTCTCTCTCTCTCGCTCTCACTCACTCATTCTTTCTTCTCTCTCTCTCTCTCTCTCTCACTAATTCTTTCTTCTCTCTCTCGCTCTCTCACAAATTCTTTCCTCGCTCTCTTTCTTTCTCTCTCTCACTCATTCTTTCTTCTCTCTCTCTCTCTTACTCATTCTTTCTTTTCTCTCTCTCTCGCTCACTCATTCTTTCTTCTCTCTCTCTCTCTCTATCTCTCACTCATTCTTTCTACTCTCTCTCTCTCTCATTCTTTCTTCTCGCTCTCTCTCTTTCTTCTCTCTCTCTCTCATTCTTTCTTCTCGCTCTCTCTCTTTCTTTCTTCTCTCTCTCTCTTTCTTTCTTCTCACTCTCTCACTCATTCTTTCTTCTCTCTCTCTCTGTGTGTCTCTCTCTCTCATACAGTCTTTCAGGTCTTAGGGATCTTTAGAGGTCTTTCCACCCCCCCCCACACAGACGCCATTTTTAAATAAAAGCCCCACAGAATGAATCCTAACTGAAATGCTTGTGATGAGCCTGTCATTTAATAACCGGTTTGTGTTTATCGAACATTATGATTCTGTCTCCTCTCCCCTTCTCCCCCATACCCCATGTCAAAATAAAAGCCCCAGAGAGTGAATTCTAACTGAACTGCTTGTGATGAAGCCTGTCATTTAATAACCTCTGTTTATGTGTGTCAAACATGATGATTATGTCTCCTCTCCCCCTCCCCCCCCACCCAGTCCCACCCTTTCAAAATAAAAGCCTCATGGATTCACTGTATTTAAACATTAAACTCAAAATTAGGCTTTTTTTGTTGAAAAAATGAATGCTCTTACTAATACTGCGACAACTACTACTACTGCTAATATTTCTAGGATTACTACTACTACTACTTCAACTTTTGCTGTTGCTACTATTACTACTACTGCTACTGCTATTACTGCTACCATGAATATTATTACCACCACTACTGCTATTACTACCACTACCACTACTATTATTACTTGTACCACAACTGCTACTACTGCTATTCCTGCTACTACCAGTACTAATAACCAGTACTAATACTACTACAGCTATTAGTACGACTGCTACTAGTACTACTACTACTTCAAAAACTGACTTTTGTTACTACCACTACTACTACTTATTCTACTACTCCTACTGTTATATTAAATACTACAACCACTACTACAGCTATTACTACGACTACTGATACTACTACTACAACTACAACTTCTACTGCTACTACAACAAATATCACTACCGCTGGAATTCTTTTAAGCTACAGAAACCGTTCGAATATCAAAATGTTCAGCTCTTTCAGGAGAGGGGTGATGTGACCTCATATTTGTAATCTTTCAACTTTTAGAATTATTAAGCTTTTTGCAATTAAAAAAAAATTGGATATCTATTTTCAGCAATTTTTTCACAATTACCGTAATTTCAGCTTTCAGCATTCCAACGCATTTTCAGCAGGAAATGCATTTTCTAGTTCTAGTTGTCATTAATTATTTCCTTTTACTTTGTTTAAATAGTCTATCGTGGTGATTTGCATAAAAACACACAATTAAAATAATTGGGAAATAAGAGATTGTATTTTTATTGACAAAAAAATCTTGTCATTCTAAGCTGCTTAGAGCTAGTGCAAGCAGCTCATAATTCATCTCTAATATCTATTTTATATTAATGTGAAAACATCTTTCAAACAACTGGATTTACTCAAATTTCTTTCCAAAAACTACATTTTACAAGATTACATTTGACACATCATGGTAACGTTGTAATTAACTTTCGTCCAATCTTCTTTTTTACTGAATGGAGCATGAACACACCACAATGGAACTCAATGGAACCTCCATACCAGAGCCATATGGCCCTGCTCTATTCGTCATAACAGCAGCTGTTATAGTCAATGTAACTAACATCACTATCTATCCTCCTGATGTCAACACAGATGTTTCACTATCAGACCAGCCACTAGAAAGTAGCAATGCCCATCTGCAGATCGCATATTTTATTATTCTAGGCCGATCAGCAGTAAAACGTTTTTCACGCTATGATTGGTAATTTCTGTAATTAATCCAACTAATTAATCCAATTAATCCATCACATAACTCTCTGGTCATTTTTAGGGGTGGGAATCATCAGAGGTCCCGCGATACGATATTATCACGATACTTCGATATTATCACGATACTGCGATATTCTCAGTATTGCGATAACATAGGCCTATATTGCGAATTATTACTTTTTTCAACTTCAAATTATGTCCCCAAAGGAAAACTGTGTCAACATGTTTTATCTAATAAGATACAGTTTTCAGTCTGTTCATCTCACTTCAATCATTTTTATTGTAGCAAAATATGATTGTCAAGCAGACAGACTGACCAACAATGTCATAAATGTTGCATGAACCTGACAAACTGAACTGTTTGTATTACTACATAGTCCAACTTAACAAAATGCAAACGTGTGGACTCAGTATATGAACTATAACTTATATAAGTAGGATATTAGAGTTATATAACTCAGTTTAACTTGCGATGCGTGGACGTCGAGGGCAGAGAGCCAGTTATGCGCTGCACTCTCCCCATGAGCCGGCTACTGTTGGCAGATTTAACCCCGTTGTGAGGCCAGATGTCTATCTTTGTTTTGACCAACTTCCTACCAATCACGCTGACCCGGGACCTTTGCTGACCTCACCAGAAAATAACTCAGCACCATCTAGTGGACTGAAAACGCAATTGATTTGATTTTTCTAAAAAAAAAGAAGAAAAAAAAAGATTTTTCTTTATTTTTAATAGTTTATGTAATAAAAGATCAATACTTGGCATCTGTGTATCGATACAATATCACCACGCAAAATATCGCGATACTATGCTGTATCAATTTTTTCCCCCACCCCTAGTCATTTTGTATCCAAAATGCTCCCTCACTGCTGATTTATGGCTCCTTGTTGCGGATATAAGGCTGGACAGTTGTTTCCCTCTGAAATGTTTACAGCAACGCTTCAGAGTGGCACGACTCTCTCAAACACACAAAACAAACCGGCGCACACACACGGAGATGTGACTCACAACAACATGTCTGTATGCAGGAATCAGTCATGGTTATGAAACTGTGACGTATATAACCGCAGTTGGACATATCACTAAATTCTGACATCTGCCATTGCAATATTAATACTTTATATAATAAAAGATTGTTGGCGTTCGTGTATCCATACAATTTTGCAACGCAAAATATTGCAATACTATGTGGTATCAAGTTTTCCCCCACCGTGTAACGGTTCACAAAATTCTCGGTTCGGTTCGGTATGTAAGAAATTTGAGTGTAGAACTGTGTTTAGAAGTTATAATAAGTGTTTAATGATTCATATTTAAGAATTCATAATCATAAGTGTTTTGGAAATGCATGATTAAGATAAGCATAAAGGTGTTTTAGGATTAGTAGCTAGAAGTAGAATTTGAGACATGAAGCTTTTGCCAAAAGTTGCAAAGCCTTATCTTTTATATGGAATGTTTATCATAGAAGGGTTAAGCCATAAAAGACAGTCATTGAGTGTATTTAGAATAAGTAAGGGACAGATAGATTTCTAGACAGGTCATGCCCGTGCGAGGGTCCTGCGAGAAGGAGGAGCCAGCTGGATTAAGCCAATAGGAACTTTGTGGGATGTTTTTCAACTATGTAAGGCGGGGGAGAAAGAACTACCGCTCTCTTGCTCCAGTTCCACTGTGTGGGTGTAACGCTTTCGGGGTGAGCGGGTCATATTCGATGTAACTGTAGATAATGTACTTCACTATGCGACTGTTTTAGCTTCAGAAGTATTAAATACTTTTTTTATAATTGAAACCGACTGACTCTTTGGAAAGGCTGGTCTCCCACAGTTTAAGAGGCTCTCGAACTCACAGGTACGATACAGTGGAGCCACGGTTCGGTACGTTTCGGTTCAGTAGAAAACTATAAATGCCAGAGAAATGTACTTGATTTTAAAATATATTTATTCATTAAAACTGTGCTACACTGTAGCGTGTCTCACAGCGCAAAAGTGCCCGACTGGAGTAGAACGTTTTTCTTTGGTGGTGGGTGTGTCAGAGAGCACGCTGTCCGTTACGTCATGTGGGTTGCCAGTTTGAGAACAGTGGCTCCACCGAAAACATAATATTTCCCACAATTTAAGCTTCTGCATTTTCCAAATGCACTAGTATTATTATACTATTACTATCATTATATTATACTCGTATTATAACTTTTAATTTCTTTTAACTTGTCTTGTTCTGTGTTTTTCTGTCTAACTATGTGTTTCTTGTGTTGCTGCCTGTCTTGGCCAGGTCTCCCTTGCAAAAGAGATTTTTAATCTCAATGGGACTACCTGGTTAAATAAAGGTTTAAAAAAAAACAAAAAAAAAAACGTATTGTTCGGTTCGTCATGCGTACTGAACCGTGAGCCTCGTACCGAACCGTGAGCCTCGTACCGAACCGTGAGCCTCGTACCGAACCGTGAGCCTCGTACCGAACCGTGAGCCTCGTACCGAACGGTTCAATACGCGTATTGTTACACCCCTAATACATATGTATATAATACTCACCTCCCAGTGGCTGAAGACCAGCTGTGGACTGGCCAAGCCGCTGGTCTTCTTGCGGAACTCGTCGGCAAATCCAAAGCTCTCAGCCACAGGCAGAACGGCCTTGATGATGAACATGCCCGTCCCTTCCTTCATCTCTTCATGGAGGACGCGACCCTCTCGCTTCCCCAGTACACCATACACCCGGCCTGGTATAGAAAGAGGCAAAGAACACATGATCACATTTCCTGGAAAAAAAACATTTTCCAGGTAAGGACATTTCAACAAACTAAGACGAAGGTTTGAACCATAGCCCAACCGCCTTATCCCTTATATGAATCTGTGTACAGCTATTTTTTGTTACTTCTTTACACATGGATGCATCGATACAGATTTATCTATTGTAGCCAATATTGCAGGTATATTCTAGCTGATTTATTAGTGTAGCTATAGTTGGAATTGTACGTGCATGGCAGTGTCACTGTTGGTTCTGTTTCCAAAGTTTTCAAAGCCTTGTGGGAGCTGTAATTAATGAATCCTAACAAAATAATCATACTGTTAGCTTCAGTAAAATCTTGATAAGCTCAGTTTGTATTATCTAGTGCAGCAGTAGATACTCATGTAGCAAAGAATATGGACAGGACACTTTAAAAATAAGTCTCATCTTTTTAGACAGACCGATGAAAGAAGTGGCCAGTGATTGGCCCCGTGTGTGGAGGTGTGGAAGTAGAATTTGAACTTCTGTAAGTGCAAAACAATGAACCTGTGACTGTCTCATAATTCTCACTACTATGATTCATCGTGTATTATCTCTCTCTATGATGGCAGGGCCTAGTAGCTATGAACACTTTTACCTTATAGACACAGATGACACACCATCAACCCGGTTTGTTTAACATGCTGGATACCCTGACATAACTGCAGATGTCCTCATTGCGATCTCAAGCTCCCTGACAAAAAGCTACAGGTGAGTTCTTCTTCTGCAACGGAAATTAAGTAGGGCCCACACTGCAGCATCCCTTCAATCTGCAGGGACAGCCTCAATCTGCAAGAAGGTCACTTGACTGTCAGAGTTTCTCCACTGGCTCAGAACTGGAAATTGCACATTGCCATTCTCCGACAGGAATCCCCTACTGCCAAAATAATGCTATCTTTACCCTTGAATTCATCTTGTCGTAAATCATTTGGAGTATATGTACCATGCAGGCACAGAACCGTGTTTAGAGACCATTCTAGTCACAAACAAAATCCCACTACCTTCCACTTTACTGGGGTTTAAGCAGACATCTCAGAGACAGACATCTCAAAACCTGGACAAATAAATGCTAAACTATCTACATGGTGGAATACCATGGGAATACCAGAGGGAAGATCGAACGTGTTTTTTCATCACTACTATTTAAAAAAAACGTAGAAACTACAAAAAATAATGAAACAGATTATCGTCAGACCAAGAAGATTTTCTTTGTTTGGCAGCAATTGGTTGACAATGCTCTCTTACCCAGTACATCAGCAGTGGCCATTATCTCGCAGGTATACATGGCTGCCATGAGTCTCTGGGGCTGAGCCTGGAAAGCGTGACGGCAGGCCTCCTTCATGGCAGCGATCAGCTGGCCGGAGACTGGCCCATAGCAGTCTGCTGAGGCAGCCTCTGGCCTGCGCCTGGCCTGGAGCGGCCTGTCTGTCGTACCCTCCGCCAGTGTCTCACTGCTTCCTTCCACTTTGCTGTCTTCTAAAATCCCATGGGATATGGAGTCCTCCTCCAAGGATTCCTGATGTTGTGGGGGGGCTGAAGACTGGATGTCCCACTTCTCCACGGAGAAGCAAACTCCCATCAGGGGCTCCTCACACATGGGCCCTGACAGAGTGGCTAGCTGGAAGCCGCTGACTATGCTGTTATCCAAGTCCCGTATAACAGCGGCCTGAGCTCCAGCCTCGCCAGCTTTCACTCCCCTGTCCAAACACTGCCACACTGAAGGCCGCTGGTAGCCCTCCACACTGTTCAGCAGAATGTTGGGACCATACCTGAAAACAAGAACAGTACACGATGAACAACTAAATCATTCATTTGTGTAAATATAAACCCCAGCTATGTCGTGCAGCTTCATTCCAAAGGATTTTCGTAGGACCACATATTCCAAACGCTAGTGCTTATCTGCTTTGAAGTGACAAGAAATACTGTATTTCTACAATTACTTAAAAGCTGCATTAATTGCGATTTGTTGGCCACTTGTAGACAGTCCAACAAGCTGTAAAAACACCAATGACGTATTAACACATTCGCAATAGCAAATGTGTTTGCAACAGTTTTTTATCAAACCATCCAGCAGACACAGGGCAACAATAACATTCATTTGAATTTGGGTTTGTGGCCACCTGATAAATTTAAGACCAATATTCACTCTTTTTTAGCTCTGTTTAGGTCTCCACCAATCCTGAGAAGAATATCTGGCACCTTAGCTGACAAATACTTCACCATGTTCATGAGCTAGTCTCTGTCTGGTGCTGAGCAGGTAGTGTGCAGTGGGCTTATGACTGCCTGCTGCTGCTAAAAACAAGGGTGATGAGAAAAGTGAGACTGAATCCAAACAGGAAAGTTGTTTGCCGTAAAACCAAAACAGAGAGCTGACTCCGGTGGGACAAGAGGAGGTGTACTCTGAGTATACATCAATGATCAATGCTGAAACATGAGCTGATGGATCATGTTTCCCTGATGTTGAATATTTTATGTTAAGACACCAGCCATACTATCTGCCCAGAGAACTGTTTTAATGCTGCTGTTTACATTCCTCCTGGTGCAAATTCAAAACTACAGGAATGCACTACGGATTTTGTTGTGCTTGGTCATGTTTTTCTAGTGCAGCAAATGGGTGATAACTGCATTTGTTTTGCAAGCCTGTGCTGCATAATTATAAATTATCCTTAACATCGTGGACAAAACAGAACGACTTCTAACTGAAATCAGATTAAATATGGATACAAAAACAGAGCAAAAGAGGAATAAAGGCCCATCTCAAATACAGGCCTGCTTTCTGGTCCTGCAGTTGTGTGAAATAAAGGCCACACTTCCTGTAGGAAAATGTTCTTATCATTAGTAGAATGTTATGTGCCATATGAGTCCAAACTGAATACATTTTGCCTCCCCTGATTCATGAACCATGTTGCTAAAGCTTGTGTCAGACCTGCGAGGCCCAAAGGCCCAGACATGCTCCACAGCATTCCTCCACTTCCTCCCCTGCAGCAGGCTCTCCAGCTGGGCCTTGAGTCCAGTGATGGCCTCCAGGGTCATGTGGCTGATGTCCAGACTCTTCCCCTCCCTCAGGGACATGTTTATCTGCTCCAGGGTCCGAATCAGCTCCGCGCTTCTCTCCAACAGACTGGTCACTTCTGACAGGGAAAACATGGCAAGTGGTATGGTTTCATAGAATAGTGAAATTAATACACTTTACACCTCTGTCGCTTCAATGTCTTTATTATAGTTTCAGTCATTTGATAAAAATGTGTTTTTTTACAAATCACTTCAAGCTGGTTTTCTATCAAACACTAGTTATCAGTATTATAGGCTGCAGTTGTGAATCGCTCCCTGGTTAGCGAGAATAAAAGCCAAAAGGGGTTAGCTGCAGTCATGGGACAGTGTATGCCATCAGAGTGGAGTTTCATGCAACAGGCAAAGATACATTTTTTTTAAATTATTTAAGATAACTGAATTTCACTGGTCATGAATTGGTGTCATAAAAACCTGAGGAAAGTGTGCAATATTTGGAAAACTAAAGTTGTGATCTTGAAGCTTTGTTTCAGTAAACTAAAGCATTTCACTTTCATCTCGCAACTTTAATCTCCATTTATGTTTTAACTCAACACAATCTGTGCTTGTTGAAAACAAACAACCTGGGGATGTTTACAGATATTACATTGTCCCCATGATTTGTGCCATTCCTCTCAATCAAGCAACAGTGTGTAACATTTAGGGCGATTAATTGGCAGCAATGGAATACAATATTCATAACTATGTTTTAATCAGTGTATAATCACCTTAAACTAAGATTCGTAGTGTTTCATTAGCTTAGAAAAATATATTTATATCTACATAGGGAGCGGGTCGTCTTCACGGAGTCAGACATCTTGAACCGCCATGTTTCTACGGCAGCTCAGAACGTACAAACCAACGCTGGATCTATAGAGAGCCTTTTCGCGCTTTACGTCATCTGAAGGTAGGGATGCATTCCAAAACCCGGCAATAAACGGACCCGGTGGTAAATTATTAAAGATTATAATTTGATAAGCCCCGACGATACTGGTGCTTTTTAATTTTTTGATGTAATTTATTATCACGCATCTGCTCAGCACTTTCTGTCGGACTGAGCTCCTCCAACTACACACATACATAGACAACACACACACACACACACACGTACATAGACACAGACACACACACACACACACACGCACACAAACAAACACAAACACACACAGACACACACTCAAACAAACACACAAAGTGCGAGCAGAGAGGCTGCTGTGGGGAACCAGGTGAGGTGAAAGATACTCACGTCGATGTCGATCACTTGTTACTTGTTACTGCACGTGCACTAAAATATTTGCAAGTAAAAAGTCAATACTTTATCAATACATCTGTTCAACAAACAGACATGTGAACAAAAGTGAAAGCTAATTCAATCGGTTCTGTCTGCAGTCTCTCATCCACCACCAAGTTTACACCAACCCAGCACAAAAGCTGTGTTCTTCATTCTTTCTAAACTCAGAAATGTTCTTCATTGTCTTCACATGTTACATTTGTTTCCAGTGAGGTATTAATAACTTTAGATCGCCCTCTCTATGTTGGCAGGGCCTAGCAGCTATAAACACTTTTACCTTTAGACATGGATGACACAGCATTAACCCAGTTTGTTGAACATATGGTGAACCCTTTAGCCTGCTTGCTACGTCCAGGTCTTACCTTCTGGCAGGGGGATCGCCCGGACACTGACAGTGGCCAGTCTGTTCGGAGTGATGAGGGTGACCAAACCACCGGAGTCCACATGCAGGGTGTCAGAAGAACGACCCTGAGAGGCCTCTTCTTTCAACTAGCAGAACACACACACACACACACACACACACACACACACACACACACACACACACACACACACACACACACACACACACACACACACACACACACACACACACACACACACACACACACACACTTATATGACAACCAATCATTTGAACTGAGAGACAACTGCTCAATGTAAATGTTGCTTCTTGCTCCATGGCTCCTAACTGCCAAATTCTCCGAATGATTCCACCATGTTAATGTACTTCAACACACAACTGTAAAAACAACTGCAACAGAAAACTTTCTATGAATGGGTTCTATATCGTGGACTACAGTTCAATGAATGTGCGGTTGACTGACCTGGTGAATGATGGCTACTTTATGCTGCTTGCCCAGGTCTTCATTCACCATGTCCACTTTTGGAGGACGTACCACTGTTTCTCTGAATGGAATGATGGGCTTGGACGCGCTGATCTCAATTTTCGCAAACCTTCAAAAAGACAAGTGCAAATCCTGTTATTGACACTAATGATAGTTTGATCTCCATTGTCTACCATCAGCTTCATGCCACTTTGATATTGTCATGTATTACCTTTATAAAAACTTAAGTTACTCAACATATAACCTGAGAACTGAGAGTAAAATACATTTAAAGGGCCGGATTCACACCAAACCAGGCGTCGTGTAAGGACCACAGCTGTGCTGCAGCAAAAAATGTAAACACAATCAACTTTTGGAGAAACACGTGGTGACCAATCACTAAAATGCGATCAGACCGGAAGACAACCAAGGAAAGAAGAAGCTTATCTACCACGTAGCATTCCACTGTTTACCGAGCAGCTACAAAGATGACAAAGCGACTGACCGCCGCCAGGATGATTTTTCCACCACTATCAAACTATGATATCAGAGACGCTAATCGTCCAATGGAACTCCAGCCGATAAGCGTCTAATAATGTAAAGCCTTTTTACAATAGTTGTGGACTAGGGATGCCAACTGAAATATGCGTCTTAGTAGTGATCACTTCTTCGTGAAATTATTGTTCAGCTCCCAAAGCGGGGGAATGATAGAAACAACTGAATATCATTCTAATGTGAGCACAAACTAAATAAGCAGCAGTTTTTAGTTTATGATAAACACAATGACAGCTGAGGTTAGGAAGAGGAGTGAGTCCAGGCCCCCCAAACTGATAGAGATGGAGCAGGGACCCCCGACTATATATATTGTATAAAATTGTGTTTTATATTAAACTGGGCCTAGTGCCATAAACATACCTCTTTCTTGTGCATTCAATACTAAGCTATTCAAATAATACACAGGTTCATATATTCATGTTTTTATTTTAAACATGTGTAAGGTACAGTGAGTAGGGAGGCCGTGCCACTGCCATTTATAAACATACCTTGTCAGCTGATACCAATGTCAATATCAACATTGTCGGTCAACTGCATGATAATTATGCATACAAGCCATTCAAATTGATGTTTTCATTTTAAACATAAATGTGGAAATGAAAAATGAGTGATGGCCTATTAGTGCCACTGCCATGCATAAACATACCCGTTATCTTGCATACAATACTGAACTATTTAAAAAATAAAAATAAATTATATTTTAATATTGTCCAATCAACCAAAAATTTCGCGGACCCCCTGCAGTACCTCCGTCGACCCCCTAGGGGTCGCGGACCCCCTGTTGAAGACCTCTGGACTAAACTATTAGAGAGATGGAGAGAATTGTTGCTAAAAGGAAAAACTATTAAAGAGATGAAGAGAAATGTTGTAGAATCTGTAAAACATGGCACATGCTGCTTACACAGGCAGTGTGGCCTGGATCACAGTAATTACACCAACTCACTGTATATCATTCTCTTTAGCTTGCTAAGACAAACCTGGGAATAACTCAGAGCACTATTGGCCTTTGCATTCTCCATTCAACTATCTGTATAGCATGGAGCTCATTAATATTGATCAACATTCATTGTGTTCAAGAAGTAGTACCCTGAGCCTTCCACTCAGCACTTATTGTATTCATATTAGTTTGTTGCAGTTATTGTATTCGTATTAGTTTGTTGCACTTATTGTATTAGTTTGTTTCTGCACTGTACTTTTGCGCTGGTTTATGCTCTTAGATGCTTGTTTAAAAAAAGGAGTTTTTTAATTTATTATTAAGCGGACATTTTTAACACAAGAACCGGTCAGCGAGCGGTGAACAGCTGTGTTTGTGTGGCGTCACTTCCTTCTCTTCCTGCTATTTTTTAGTTTATTTATGTTATTTGAAACATTGCTATATGGAAATAAATGGAGATTTGCAATAAAATTCCCATAAACAGTCAACTAATGTACAGTAAACATGGTCAAACCGCCTAAGTGCATCTTTATAAATGTTAACATAAATGGTGTATTTTAGCGTATTTTTAAGACACTCAGTTGCATAATTATGATAATATAAAATGGACTGTACTTGTATAGCGCTTTTCTAGTCTTCCAACCCCTCAAAGCGCTTCACACATTTACCCATTCATAGACCACAGGAACACGAGAGCAATATGGGGTTAAGTGTCTTGCCCAAGGACACATCGACATGGACAAGTGGAGCCGATGATCCAACCGCCGATCCTCTGATTGAAGGACGACCGTGCTCCACCACTGAGCCACAGTCACCCTCATTATGCATACATCTTGGTTATAATGTTGATATGGCTTTTACAATTTTGATTACATACTATAAGAGAGGATAAAAATATAATTATTTGCATCCCTGACCCTAGCTTTCACATCAAGGAGAACAGAAATATTCATCTTAGCCATATAGTTGAGGAGCTATTCCTGATTAATTTTGGGCTTTTTGTTCTGAGGGATAACGCTAGGGCTTACCAGGTTACGGTCAATTCATACTTTCTTTCTTGGAGCCAGCATGGAGGGACAACAGGCACACACACATTAGACATCTGACTGAGTCTACATATTGCCGCTAGTCAGTTTTATCTTTTTGTTTTAGTTAGGTTTAGGCAACTAAGGGCCTTTTCACACCGGAAAGTCCGTACCACATTAAAAAAACAGTTTTCATTCAAAACACCGAACCAAAACATGAACCAAAACATGGTTCAGTTTGTTCTGGACCGAGAGCACCTCTTAACGTCAGACGCTTGGCTGTTTGCTGTGGACCTTGGTCCGAGTAGGTTTCACCCCTGTAATTTCGGTTCAGATCAAACAAAAAATTCTGAAAGTCCAGACCACACATGATAGGTGTGAAAGGGCTCGAAGATGACTTGGTTAAAGATAGGTGGAGATAGAATTCAGGATGTGAACCATGGCCTCAAAATCTTTTGTGACATTATAAGGACGAGCTACTTCTACCATTTCTTCTGAGAAAGTATTTGCAAGACCATAAAAAGTCACGTGTATTGTTAAAATGCTGTTGTTTTTCTGGTGACAGGACTTGATTTAACCCATATCAGATGTTTAAATGTACAAGAACATGATTTCTAATACAAAATATATTTGGATTGTCACTTGTTGCACAGGTGCAGCGCTACACACTCTGCATGGGAACCGTAGTTAGTCCCGACTATCTACTCACTTACCAAATTGACAGTGTAATGGTAGGAAAAGAGGGGGCTTTTAAAATAGAATGAAAGGCACGGACATGATCGGCACAAGCTGCTAATGAACAACCCAACAATGTATGGTCATACCATGCCATAGATACACTCCGGGTGCGCTGCACACCTCTCGCCACAAAAAACCCTGTTTCACCCAGTAAGTTGTCTTAAAAACTATTTTTAATTTCATCACTTTCTGGGCAAAAGCAGCCACCATGTTATGAAAAAACAGGACTCCCACCAGACCTGATATAATTGCCACAGGAGCAAGCTCCCGGTCCTAATTGCCACAGGACATAAAGCTTGGTTCAAGTACAAATACAATATGCACCTTCATCAGTGAGGTGACCAAGAAGCAAATGAGAACTCTAAAAGTATGAGGGTTCCTCTGTAGGGAAAGGAGAACCTGACAGCAGGGCATCCATCTCTGTGGCTCTCAGCAATCAGGCCTCTCCAATAGAGTGGTTAGATGGAGGTCACTCCTGAATAAAAGTCATATTAGAAGCCACTTCAAGTTTGCCAAAGAGCTCTGAAAGCAGTCTGAGAGCAGGAGGAAAAGATTCTCTGAGGTGATTGACAAACGTCTCGAGCAATAGGTCAGGTGAAAACAAGGCACCATTACTGTAGTAATGACGTTGGTCTGATGAAACATGGTGAGGCAGGATCTGGGAGCCATTGAGTGAAGCCAAATAAGAGAGCTCCTTACAAAAACCTGCTCCATTGAATCATTCACTTTCAGTTAATGTGTCTTTCTGTGTCTCTGCTAACTTCCACATATGTTTGGTTGAATCTACTGTATTTTCATTGAATTCAGAAGTGGGAGGGAGCAATGTATTGCCCAATAAATACAAGCTTACGGGGAGGGCCGGTGTTTTAGATGTCTCAAATAAAGCTTTTCTGGAAACGGCAAGAAACCTGCCTCTTAACTGAATTTGCATCATCATATGAGACCACAGCAGTGACATAAGGACAAAACCAAATTTGTTACTGAGAAAATTCTCTAAAAATCTATCTGCTAGTCTATCAGTGGAGACCTGCAGCGTACCGACAGAGCGAGGCAGCGGTCAATATGTGATGATGGCTGGATAATGATGGTGGCCAGCCTCTCTCTTAATCTGAGTATGAAGTAGACAGGGCTTTAATGAATTTCATTTCTCATGACTTTGGCACAAGGGACACAGGCAGAGATAAAGAGACATTTGGAGATGACACACACACTGACCGGTCTCTGAGGTCGTCCAGGCAGCGTTGGAGATGAACCTCACCAGCAGTTACCAGAACATGTTCTCCTGTTTCCTGAATCAGAACCTCAGCACAGGGATCTGCCTGGTTCAACAGACGCATCCCACGCACCAGCTTTGGCATCTCACCTAGCACACAAACACATAACCAATATGGTTTCATAAGTCTGAATTAGTAGTTTATTATACAACTGCATGTGAGGGAAATAGTGGGTAAAAAACAAAAGAATTACGAAGCCTAGTAAGGTTACTACTGTAAATACTATCCTGAGAATAAAAACTCAGAATAAAAACTGATTCCGATTCTGAGAATAAAAACTCAGGATAGTAGTTATAACATCATACATTTTTGAGAAAAAACATGAGCGCAAAAATGGGATTAAAAGTAACAATTAAAAAAAATTGTGTTTTTTTCAAGGAACTACATCGCTTCATCACACCACAGATGCCACCTGCAGTACATGAATGAATGAATGAATGAAATTTATTTATAGAGCACTTTTCACAGACATAACATCACAAAGTGCTTAACAGAGCAGTAAGCTAAAAGCATAAAAAACACAATGTGACCCTCGGGTCAATAAATTACAAAATAAAAAATAATAAAAAATAAAATTAAAATTAAAAACATTTTAAGAGCAGGTCTAGGACATGAGCCTAAAAAGGTGGGGTTTGAGCTGTTTTTTAAAAGTATTCACAGTATCTGCGAGGCGTAGAGTTGCAGGCAGAGCATTCCAGAGCCTCGGGGCCACTGCCTCATAGGCTCGGTCACCACGGGTCTTAAATCGTGTGCGTGGGACTGACAGAAGACCTAGAGCGTTTGACCTGAGAGTGCGGGCGGGTGAATAGGGGCGAAGTAGATCAGCTACATAAATCGGAGCCTGACCGTGAAGTGCTCTGTAAGTGATGGTGAGAATTTTGAAATGTATCCTAGATGCTACAGCACGTGTCAAACTCAAGGCCCGCGGGCCGAATCCGGCCCGCCACGTCATTTTATGTGGCCCGCGAATCCGCCAGCAAAGATCTTTAAAAAAAGATTTTTTTCTTTTTTTTTTTGGAAAAATAATTAAAAGTTAGACTTGAAAATAAAAGTATCCCCATGGTCGAAATTATGAGATAGAAAGTTGAAATTATGAGATAGCATGTTAGCATGATAGCACCGATATCACAACAGGTGGACAGGAGCGGCAACAGCCCGTAAAGCGGTTTTCCAACAATTGAAAAAGGTCGACAAATGATCCCAAAATGTCCACGAAGAGAAAAATGTATGCAAAGGGAAGAAAATGTAATGAAAGATGGGAAAGCGAATACATGTTTGTGCTTCAAGGAGAACAACGGGTCTGTCTTCTGTGTTATGAGGCGTGTCGGTGATGAAGGATACAATTCACGTCGGCATTTTGACACCAAACACTGAGCTAAATTTAGCCTCCAAGAAAAACATCAAACTGTCCAAGAATTAAAAGGCAGACTGCAATCACAGCAGAATATATTTACACAGCTACAGCCCAGTGCATGCTAAAGGTATGTGAGCAGAGCTCCGACCAGATACAGACTTTTACAAATGTCAGTTTATGAAGAAACACCATCGCAGACCGAGTTCATGAACTAGCAGCAATCTAACAACACAGCTAGCTAAGAGACGAGCAGGTACTTGTATTTTTAATTATCTGTTGATGAAAGCACAGACAACACGGATACAGCGCATCTATCCATGTTCATCAGACCTGACTCTCAGTGAGCAGCTCTTGGATGTAGCTGCCATGCACAGGATGACGACAGGGAGGAACATTAGTGATGCAGAGAGGTGACAAAAATAGCTTTGAACAAAGTTTATGTAATAACTTGTTTGATATTTGTCTTTGTTATTTTCTTTAATAGTTTGATCTTTGATAGAGTAATGTGGGTTTCTTAACCCTCAATTAAAATTATTTATGTTATAATAACAGAAATGTGTTTAAATATCATTTTTCATTTATATAACTGCATGTACAATATTTTTACACTTGAATAAACAATAATAAAATGCAGAGAGAGTTATTTAACAATATGTTAGGGAGAAGTTAGTTATACAGTCTTACATTTACAACCAGCCCTTTGAGGGCGACCGTGATGCTGATGTGGCCCAGAGTGGAAATGAGTTTGACACCCCTGTGCTACAGGGAGCCAGTGGAGAGATCGTAGTACGGGGGTGATGTGAGACCGTCGATTTGTCCTGGTGAGTAATCTGGCGGCAGCGTTTTGGATGACCTGCAGACTGTTAAGAGCAGATGCACTGAGTGATGTGAAAAGTGAGTTACAGTCGTCAATGCGAGAAGAGATAAATGTGTGTATGATCATCTCTAATTCAGGTGTTGAGACTACAGATCTTAGTTTACTGATATTTCTCAGATGGAAGAAACATGATCTGGACAGCTGCTTAACATGGGGGTCAAACGACATGCATCGATCAAAGAAAATCCCTAGATTGCGCAGGTTGCAATGGGCAGCTGAGGAGAGTGGACCAATACTCTGCCTGATCATGGGGACAAACTCATCTGGAGCAATAACTAGGACCTCTGTCTTAGTGTCGTTGAGTTGTAAGCAGTTTTCTGCCGTCCAGTCTCTGATGGCATTGACACAGTCCAGTCCAACATGAGTTGTCCAGTGCAATATACCTTCATTATATAAGTATGTACTCATGTACATGAAAGAACACAAAAATATGACAGCAAATTTCAACCAACAAGATGAAGAGGTCTACTTTAATAGTGTCAACACAAAAACCATCACAGACTTAAACTTCAAAACCTAAACTTCATTACAACAATCATAACATAGATGCCATGTGACCTCTGAATTTAATCCATCCTCAGCAATGGGAGCAGCAGGCTGCAGTGAAGGTTCAGTGTCTCACAGAAGGACATAGGAGCTGTGGATCCAACCGCCAAGTTCCTGGTTAAAGGACGACCTGCTCTATTTTGGTTCATGAATATGCAGCAGCACAAAGTCCAAAATGGCTGAGTGAAGTGGAAGATAGATTTAAAGGTGTGGTGATCAAGAAATACACTCTCAGCCAGTCACATGGCCATCTATAAGTCAATCAATCGACCCAACGCTATTTGAGTATACTGTCAAGAAGAGTTGAGCTCACAGAGAAAGCCGCCTTGGATACATGCATACACGTTCAGGGGAAAGACAGGATATAAAAGCATGAAGCATATACTCAGAAATCAATAGTTAAAGTGTATTCGAAAGATAAGGTTTATGATCATTATATAACAAATGTTTAAAGCATAGAGTGATTTAACAAATGTAAAAACTGATTATAATAATGTTCTGTGTACCGGAGCTGAGATGTGGAAAAAGTGTGTCACAGTGTGTCAGCAAACCGAGTGAGTCAGGAACAGATGTTTTTGGGTGTGGGTCGGAAAAACAGTCATGAGACATGGAATTCTGCTGCAAGAGATGACTCATACACCCGCGAGGGAAAGATCTGGTGCTTTCCGGAGACAAACGCACACACAAAAAGGTGGGATGAAGATCATGTGTTCAGAATAAGTGGGGGGGGGGGGAACAGATAGCCCAAATCAAGGATAAAAGGAGACGCTTGCAAGCCCCAAACTGGGATTTCTATACGAGCCGTCCAGACGCTCTGAGAAGAAGATACGGACGATTGCAACTGAAGTATTCGAGGACTTCGTCTCGGTTCACGGAAAGAAGACCGCTGTTCGTGGACAAAGAATTGAAAGACGGAGATTTTGCTCTCCCCACTGCTCGACTTTAACAACTGAACAACGGAGGAACACCGCCGCCCTAGAAAGACTTTGTACAGAGCCTTGTGGACTGTTGGCCAAACTCTGCTGCGAGAGCAGGAGGAGTCCGAGGGTCCGGCCGGACCATCGCTCATAACAACTCCAAAAGAACCTTTTCATCGCACCTTTGGAAATCCAGCTCCAACCGAGCTGTCTCGGCATCTAAATCCAATGAGTATAACCTAAGAAGAAAATTAAAGTAACGAATCAAGTGTAGTGACATTTTATGTGAGCTGTAGCTTAACCCTTGCAAACTAACTAAATATAACCTGCAATAAATATCTAATCTGCATTTAAAGTAAAATTCTCAAGTGCATTTATTTGCTCAAGTAGTAAAAGTTCCTCGTGGCAGTAAAAAGTTAAATCCATTGTATGTCTAACAACTGAGTTCTGTAAGGTTATCCTAGAGACCGAATCCACTTAACAATCCCTTACGGTTTTAGAAGTAATCCTAGCCGTTAAAACCTAAACCTGGCATTTACCAAGAGCACGTATCCAGAAGAGGGAAGCTGCCATAACCGACGCGACTGGTAGGAGCGCCCGGGGTCAGGGTGGCCCCTCGACCGAGTGCACTCAGACCGGAGGAAGCAGGGTAGACGTCGGGAGTAACGGCAGTTAGAAGAGCCAGGCGAGTTCCCTCGCAAGAACACCAGCTCGACAATCTTTTAATCGAGAGCTGAGTCAGTAAGTAGCCCCGTATCGGGCCAGAAGTACCCCAGGATCTAACAATACGTATAACAACATGAATGGTCTGATCATATAATTAAGTGGACAGTATGTGCACCATAATGCATTTCAATGATGAAACATGAACCACAAAAGAAAAAGTTGGAAAGGAGAAAAAACAGTCTATTGTTTGACCAGCGAATGTAGAACTTTCACATTGCTGGATGGATTATAAATAACACATACAAATACATAAATAAATGTTCTTCTCATTTCAAATAGACTGGAATAAAAATAAAGGCTGGATTAAAGAATAAATTATGTCACAAAATGAATTTTAGAAAAATTATTTTCACTGAAATGATCTGCAGCTTTACATTCAGTTCATTCAGTGTGAAGTGAAAAAGCCACAATATAATATTTTTTTCATCTTCTAAAAAGAGAAATTAGTGTGAGAAGAATTCACTTTTATGAGTCTGTCCAGTCAGAGTCTCTTTTGGTAATCGTCCTATGATTTGACTATCACAACTCTCACTACAATAGTCCTGCCCTGCTTTCTATCTCCTCGTCTCTCCCCCGTGTGTCACGGTATGTGTACATCTCACTCAAGTCAGGAAACTTGTCAGAATACCCATATTTGATTGGCTGAGCTGCATCACGTGATGTGATTCACACCGCATTGGTCGGTGTTTTTCCTGCACCGCTGAACAAGCGCCGTAAATGCTGGAATAATTCCGCTGCATAAAAAATGCCCTTCAAAATAAAATCGCAACATTTTTTTTTTTGTCAGTCAAAGGCCCGCGACCCACTGAAAACGGGTCCGAGACCCACTTTTGGGTCGCGACCCACCAGTTGAGAATCACTGATCTAAAGAAGCAGACGTGTGGGAATGTGATTTCCCGACAGTGAGCTTCATGACCAACGGTCTACACTGCTTTTACAGTGCGTTCTAGAACACTGAACAAAATGGCTAACTCTCAGAGCTGTTTACTAACTGTTGAACGAGGAACAGTTTTGATGCAAACAGCATTTAGAAGTTTCTCTCCTTGTTGTGAACACAGGATGCATTTTATTACCAGGAGTTCTGTCCCTGCAATGCCTGGCCCGTCTGTACATCAGGAGCATATCCAGTTTGTATAATGTCATCATTGGAGTCTACCAACGTGCACACTCACTGAGCTGCTGTCTACACACTTAAAAGCTGTTCGGTTTTGGAATGGCACATTATTAATATTTTATATTTGCACTCTTACCTTCTTTGTACTGGAACTGCTGCACAATAATTTCCCTCGGAATAAAGTTATTTACTGCGTATTCGATGAAGTAAAATAGACTTGAGCATGCTAATACATCACTGTACCACAGGAGAACATAACATGTAAATGGAAACCTGTTCTCATTCCCAACTCATCCAGTAACGTCACTTGGCCAGTGCTTCTCACTATATGTGGATTGTTAGATAACATGCTCATTAATGTATAGTTGTTAGTTTTAGATATTCGTTGAACAGATCATTATTATTGGAACATAATAAACTGTTATACTTTAAAGAGCAGCTGTCTGTGATTACTTTTTGCATGTATTGTGATAATAGCTGATATGTGGTCTGTTACTCGAACTCAGTGGCGGGCCGTGCATTTTATACCTAGGCCTTCACTGTTGTCCTGCAGCTGAAATACATGATGGCGTCAGAGATATTATCAGTTTCTAAGGCTGTAACTAAGTACGTATTAAATGTACGTACCTATGTACGTATTAAATGTACGTAATGTTCGGTACGAGACTTGCAATACGTTTGAATAGTACTAGAGCAGGGGTGCCCACACTTTTTCGTCTTGCGAGCTACTTTTAAAATGACCAAGTCAAAATGATCTACCTACATTAAAAATGCTGAATATCTATTTATTTATATATATACCGAGTATACTTTATATTTACAATATATATTGGCGTACCTTGCATAACTGCATGAACCCTTATGGCACAATATAATTCTGTACATTTTTGGTCATTACCTTACTCTGATGACTTGCACTGAATGGGATTGGCCAGAGTTGCATAGTCCAGACAGTAGCTGCTGGTAGCCCGCCTCAAGCAGACTTCAAATGATCATCAGTCATGGTGGAACGGTGTGTGGACTTAATGTTCTTCATGTGGGAAAAGGCTGACTCACATAAATGAGTAGAGCCGAATAATGCAGTCAGGAAGGTATCACATGTCCTCATGTTTGGGTTTTCCCTCTGTGAGAAAACTGTCCATGAGCCCTGGACTTCAGCTGAATGTCAGCTTGCAGTGTCAAAATCTCATCCTCCACTCCAAACGAGTTCAGGTGAAACAGCAAGTAAATCAACCTCAAGATCTTCCCGAAATGTGCAGCACATAAGTGTAGCAACTGGCTCGAGTAAAGCAAAGTCTCGAAAGCGTTTGTCAAACTCTGACAGACACTTGTCAATCTGCTCTGTAGCGCGCACTGTCAAGTTACGCACACGCCTTCATTGAGTCTCCAGTTCTGACGCGAGGTTTTGGAAGTTTCCCAAATCATGGCGCTACAGCTTTAGCTTCTTTAGTATAAATAAATTGGAAGGCTAACTAATTAGCTCGCCGGAGTTTTGCAGTAGCTCGCGCGGTTGACTGCGCATACGTGGTGACCCGTGTGTTAGAAAATCAAGTGGCAAATGCCATGCGGACATCAAATTTTTTTTTAATGGCATGCGATCTACCCGCACTACCTCCGCGATAGTCTGGTCGATCGCGATCGACGTATTGGGCACCCCTGTACTAGAGCATCTGGAAAATGCAGAAGCTTATATTCAGGAAAATATAATGTTTTCTGCGCTCATGGAGGACAGTGGTTCTCAGCTGGTCTGGCTGTGGGACCCACCAGCACTCCTTTATGACAAGTCGCGGCCCAAAGAGATAGTCTTATGATTTTACTTTCACAACTTGAGCATTGCACGTACTGCTCTGCAGTGTCTTTCCTCGTCTCAGCCCCCTGTGTCATGGTGCATCTCACTCAGTCAGAATGCCCATATTTGATTGGCTGAGCTGCATCACGTGATGTGATTCACTACCCGACATGCCTCTGCTGTTAAGTTTCACGATTGGTCAGTGGGCGAGCACGTGACTAATCACAGCGCACTCTACACCTCGCGGCAGACACTGAGCTGCACTAATGCTGACATCATTATAGGCCGGCGAGCAGGCTCTGATAAGTCAAGGAATACGCCCAACATGTCAAACTAAAGATCTGATTGGTTGAAGAATATGACAATCAACAATATCGTCCCCGTTCACTTAAACTGCAAATGGATGCAGGCCTCGGTCTGCAGACCTGGGTCTCTGTAAAGGGTTTTTAGGGAGAGTTTCTCCTTTTCCGATGCAAGGAGTCCTGGGACAGAGAATGTTGTATGTTGTACGGATTTGTGATTTTGGGCTATACAAATTATTTGAATTGAAATTGCATTGATTTTCACCCAGGAGACAGTTGTTCATGTCCGGTGAAAAATGAAAACATTGACATTTTGTTGCATCTGTCGTGAGCCACGTGGCTCACATGACTCGTTTGACACTTGTTAAGCCAAGCTCACACTTCTCCACTTTCAAAGGTGTCAGACCGCTGTACTGTTCACACTACAAATCCTGCTGTCTTCAATCAGGACTCTTGAAGTCATTGTGGTTTTCACACTACAACCTACAACCTGTTTGCCTGATGTCGATCAGTCACTGTGTTAAGTGTTGTGTTTATCCATGCAAACATCCAACACGTCCGTGATGCAAATGCAACACAACATGTTAGCCAGTGTCCGGCCGAGAGAGAGATTGTGTGTGACGATGAGTATGACGTCAGCAGTAAAGTTACAGCTGTGAACGTAGCAGTTCAGTGTGTGTAGTTTATTTATCGTAAGTAAATGCTACAACTCCTCAAGTACCGTGAGGAGACCCAAGCTAAGTACCATGTGTCCCGTGTCAGCCAGCTGATGATTAAAGTGAAATCTGTTATCCCGGAAGTTATCAGCTGTTCCGGCGCACTTATGGTGAGCTGACCTTTAAGGTGGACCAGCGCCATTCTTCTTTATGTGACAAGCTGCTCCGCTAGGTTTGCTCGGTTTATGATTTTTAATATAATTTTAACTGTTAATATTAACATCCCTACTGCAAAGCCTCCAGCCTCCAGGACCATCAGCACCGGTTCCCCCCAAGGCTGCATTCTTTCCCCTCTGCTCTTCTCCCTGTACATCAACAGCTGCACCTCCAGTCACCAGTCCGTCAAGCTCCTGAAGTTCGCGGATGACACCACCCTCATTGGACTCATCACTGGTGGGGATGAGTCCGCCTACAGGTGGGAGACTGACCATCTGGTGACGCTCTAAAGACAGTGGAGATGGTTGTGGATTTCAGGAAGAACACAGCCCCACCTGCCCCCATCACCCTGTGTGACACCCCCGTCAACGCAGTGGAGTCCTTCCGCTTCATATCCCAGGACCTCAAGTGGGAGCTTAACATCAGCTCCATCACCAGGAAGGCTCAGCAGAGGATGTACTTCTTGAGGCATTATCTGGAATGCGTCTGTATGCACCTTTAAGACGCTAGGCTCACATCTTTGAACAGTTCACACAAAGCACTTGAGCACTGAGTCAATGCGGATCAGCCTCTAATCTGGGTCTTTTGTTAGGGCGCTTCAAAAACTGTCAGCGAGTACATTGGTCAGTCAAGTTAACATCAACCACGCTCTTTTCATAAAACTCACTGAGTGGTTTTGTTGCCTAAACTGAACTTCCTATAAAGACAGAAGTTTATTTGAAACGCGCGTATATTGACAAGCCGTTTCTTACACGTCCAACTTGGATGCTAGAGGGGAACGTAGAGCATCACATTTTGAAGCTTAGGGCCACTGAGCAAGCAGCAATATTTGACACATTGGAGTGAGAATGTGTTGCATATGGGCACACTGTGATCAGTATGCACCTCTTCAAATAAATTAAATTATTAGTGTGGTGTACGTTGTCTACAGATGTTACCGATTCAATACATTATTCTAAGACCAAAAATACCCAAAATCTTTATGATATGAAATATGTAAAGTCAAAAGCTAAATCGGTTTGTGTGTGCCTCCCAAGACCTACTTGGATGTTTTGGTTCTATGGCAACCCGAACAATGGGTGTGGCCTCAAAGTTGAGTGGGATGAAGGGCGGACAGGCAGGGGAGGTTGACAGGGTGGCCGACTTCAAGACGCTCTCCTCCAGACCTCCGATACCTGAGAGGAGAGGAGAAGAACATCAACAGACTGCAACATCAAGGACACTCTGAGAGCACAGCCCTCCACTAAGGCTAAAGACCCTACTTCACATATCACAATGATAACATGGTGGAAAAGAATCCGTGTGTTCGCCCAACATTTGGAACAGCCCCAAATTGAATGCGTTCTTCTTTGGCGGTATTTGGGCCAGTAGTTTTTCAGTAAAAAAATCTGAACAATTAATAGAGATTACAATTCAAGTGTAAACCCTTTTAATACAATTGAACATTGAACACAAATTACAGTAAATAATGTTCATAGTATATAAACATAGAAATTAATTGAATAGGTCGGCCCCTCGATCCTTAAAGACTACTTTATTACTCTGTTGTATTTTGTTTAACTAAGCAACCAATCTACTTCCTGTTTACACCGGCACCCACCGCATGCCCAGTGTACGTGAATAATCATGTGATATTTGGTTTCAGGCGTTTTAGTGTGGACAGAGATCAACAATGCTGAAATGCCGCGTGGACGGAGATCGTTTTCGTAGTAGTGTTAGAGTTATAAATGCTGAGTCGCTTCATTCATTAGAATTCAGAGACTTGAAAGACAATGTGTTTATGGCAGTGGCGGGACGTGCATTTTATACCTGGGCTTTCACTGCTGTCCTGCAGCTGAAACATCTCCTCATGATGGCGCCACAGCTTAAATTGTAGGAAATATAATGTGTTCTGCGCTTACGTAGGAGACAACGGGCTGTGTGACCTCTGAACCGGAACAAAAAAAAATAGAAAACAGCTGAGGCCCCGCACTTCTAGGAGGCTAGGCTAAACTAGCTTAACAAACAATAACTCCACGCATGACGGTATGCTTCGTAATTAACGGACAATGCATACAGTCCAAATCTATATAATTAACACAATGACAACAACAAACTCACAAGAACCAGTCACATACATTCATATGACAACAGAGCATGAGAAATCAATCCAGCAACACTGCAGCGGAACACCTACACACTCGAGGGCCATTCAGACATTAGATGTAAAAAAACAAACGCAGTTGACTTACAAATGCTGTTCACTTAAAGACAAACTGCATGCTCCTTTCTTTGTTAACCAAGAGTTTAATCCAACGGTTAAATCCCAACTCACAAATCCGTTTCTCCTCCTCCTTCAGCCATTGAGTGTTAAAATAACAAAGCTAGGTAAAAAAAAAAATCAACACCCAGCAAAATGCAAAAAATGTCATAATTTCTTCCATATCTTTCAATTTGAACTCTTACTACTCCGACTAAGCTTTGCTGGCTACTTTAAGTTGCATTTCACGATAGTCACGTGCTCGCCTACTGACCAATCACAGCGCACACTGCACCTCACTGCAGAGCTGCACATGGAAACTGAGCTGCACGTAATGCTGACGTACTTGTAGGCCAGCTAGCAGGCTCTGACACGTCAAAGAATACGCCCAACATGTCGAACTAAAGATCTGATTGGTTGAAGACTATGGCAATCAACAATATGGTCCTCATTTACTTAAACTGCAAAGGGATTCACTTGTGAGTCTGCAGGCCTTGGGCCTCTCTTCTTACCTAGAGGCACAGAGGTGAAATCTGATTGGATAAGATAATGGGAAAAATATTTTTTAGTGCTGGGAAAGTTAACGCGTTAATTAATTAACGCAGACAATTATATTATCGTGCGTTAATGCAGTTTTTTTTATTTTTAAGCGGACATTTTTAACACAAAAACCGGGCAGCGAGCGGTGAACAGCTGTGTTTGTGTGGCGTCACTTCCTTCTGCTGCCGCTCCCCCCCCCCCCGGGTGACACGCCCGGTATGGAACCTCTCTCTCTCTCTCTCTCTCTCTCTCTCTCTCTCTCTCTCTCTCTCTCTCTAACATGACGTAGATAGGTTTGCAGTTTTCAAGGTGTATATTTCAAATTGCATCTCTTACACACATGAAGATACAGTTGTGAACACCAGCTGAATATCTATTATCAGAATCATTATAACTGTATTATAACTGCTACTGTGTAAAGGGAATACTGCTGTTAAAAAGAACCTTATTTGTTTAAAGTGTTTTCAAACCAAATGTTGTTGCACTTTTGTTCATATAGCAGTATTTTTAAAATAAAAGTGTGCAATACACTACTTTTGAATCATTATTGAACTTTGCGCATAACAATGCGATTAACCGCAAAAAATCATGCGATTAAAAATTGTAATCGTTGTCCAGCACTAATATTTTTATAAATTATAATACATGTAGTGTATTTAAGAAAAATGTGACCAAACATGTGACCAAACACCCGGATCATTTTCTCAGACAGGCACCCCCCAGAGTGCAGTTACTTTTTATTGTGTTGCTTAAATATCAAATTAATACAAAAGTGACCATTCATTTCAAATAATTCAGTTTACATATGGTCACATACAGTACTTGCATGAATTCTTATGTTACAAGCTCAAATTAAGTTACAAGGTTTTTGACCAGCGAATGACAAGTTACATGTTTTGGATAGCAAGCTATGCTAGTCTCCTCGGCAAACCCTTCCATCTATAATCACTATGGTACCATCAGCGCTAAATACGATGAAAAGGTACACTGCAGAGTTTGAACTGAGTTTGCAACCTAGGCCTAATGTGAAACCATTGTTTTTGAGCTCTTCCCTCAGAGAGAGAGGGCACAGTGAGCACCACGGCCCCGGGAGGCGGCGAGGTCCAGGTGAGGGCCGCTGTAAAGCTCAAGGTCGGTTGTGCATACACACTGTTTGTGAACGAGGCCCATTCTCTCCCCTGTCGATATCTTCTTCATTGACTTCTTAAAGCATGATACAGTTAATCATAAAATCTTACTTCCACAGTCTATAGATCTGTTGTTGCTGATGGTGCTCAGTGAAGCCAGCTTACCATTAGAATTCTGTACTGTCTTGCCACCCCATCAACACTTCAGCTGTTATACCCTATAACAGTATCATAGTACCGGTACATTACGTATCATTATTACTGACAAATCTTACACTCGTCATTGTTCTCTTAATCACACGGTTGGATGGAGATCCGTACAGCCATCTCATGTTATTTATTGATAAAGCTCTACTGGTGAGCATCGCTTTTGTCATTTAGGTCTAGTAACTACCTAACCTCAGATATTCCTCATGTACTAATGTTGGCAGAAGTGTTTTTAGCTACTAGCTTTTAAATGGAACAAACTGCAAGCTAGAGTCTTGCATTCCCTTTGGAGATTTTCAAGCTTCATAATCTAATGATTTTCTGTCTAGTGAGAAATCGTGAATGTTTTGCCGATTGTGTTCTTGTGAATGTTTCTTGTTCTCAGGAATGTCTTTGAAAAGCTTTCTGGAAGTATATTGACAATAAAAGATGTGAGAGGGCACAAAACAAAAGTTCAAGCAACTGCAGGCCGACCTTTAAAAGCGCACATGCAATATTTTGTAATAGCAGAATTAGATTTGAGCATGAGGAGCAAAACATCATTAGAGCCTGCAAGAAGAACTGTATAAAAACATTTAAGCATCATGATATTTAGCCTATTTTAAGCCATTATGGCAGTAATGAGTAACTTGTCGTGTTGACTTAAAAGTAGTTACTAGCTACATATCATAGAGGCCTTTGTTATAGCTTCTATTTCAGGTGTGATCTTCTGAACCAGATGTAGAGTTTTCATGAATAACTTCAAGATAATTATTAGAAACACAAGAAAAACATTTCTGAACAATGCATATTTTCACATCTGAGCTGGATGCTGCCTTCAGAATTCTTGTGAACTTGAAAGTGGGTGGTTGATTCAACAAACTATTGATCATAAAATGATGGACTGGGGCTACATTCAGAATGGTAGCATCAGAATAGGAGTTGCACAAATCCGACATACCAGAATGAATGAAGAAGGCAGCAGTAAGGGCATTGGTTGGATGGCAAGACTTTGGCTGACCATCCACATGCCACTAATCATCTATAATATAATAAAGTCTTTACTCAAGTTATTTGTTTAAAACATTGTATTACTGGCACTGTATATTACAGCACTGATGTACATGTTCTTCCCACCAATTTCCAGACACAATGAAAGACTTGTACTTTCACCCAGACAAATAAACTGTGATGTAATTTCTCAGCAAAATTAGTGGAGACATTTTTAAGAAGACAACTAAAAAGTATTGATATACTTCTGGATAGCGGGTTAAGCTGGATAACTGGCTCTCTAAAGTAGCAGGAGTTTTCCAGCTGGGATGGTTGACCCGAGGGCTGTTTGATCCCACAATAGGCTCTCCTGCTACATGTAGCTCCAAGTGGCCTGGTTTTGAATTCATCGTTTCTCAAGAGACTCTTTCTTTAGCCACTTTTCTTTTCAATGGGACTTTTCTCATTATGCCAGGACATATTAACTCTCAAGTCTGTACAATCTTAGATCGGATCTAGCTCGCACTCAGATCCGATCAGCCACTCCACATGCCGAGGTGGCCTGGCTTGCATTGAGTTCAGATCTCAGCAAGGTGTGGAGACAGCATGTCATGCCCTCATGTCAAGTTTCAGTGGTCTTCCCAGGCTGAGTTGGCATTCCAGAAGCTCCGGAGGAGTTCCATATTGGACGCTATATGCAACGATATACGCTCTCCCTCGGACACATCAAGCTTAACCCGTTTGCTTGCCTGTCCAGGAAGCTCTCAGCTGCAGAGAGGAGCTGCGATGTAGGAAACAGAGCTGCTGGCAGTTAAGGTGGCGTTGGAGGAGTGGCAGCTCTGGCTGGAGGGGGCCGATCAAACCATTCCTTGTGTGGACTGATCACAAGAATTTGGAGTATATCCACATAGCCAAGTCTCCCAACAGGCCCAAGTCATCCACTGGGCCGACACTTCCTGCCTCGCCTGCCGTCCAGCAGTTCGGCAGACCATGTGTTTTATTCAAAAGCTGTTCTGGTGGCGTGCCATAGAGAGGAAGGAGGGCGAGTCCCTGGTCAGGGCTACCGCCTTTGGAAGTTAACGCCCCCATTCAGACAGTTGTGGACAGATTTTCTAAAATGGTTCATTGAGTTACCCTGCCTAAGTTTCCCCCCGCCAAGGAAACGGCAGAGGTGATGTGCCATGTCTTTCGTCTCCATGGTTTCCCTAGGGGCGTGGTTTTGTCTCAGTTCTGGAAGGCGTTCTGCTCCTTTGCTAGGTGCCACCGTCTGGAGCTGGAGACAGGTCTGCGCTCATTTGGGTTGCGTATGCTCATAACTCTCTGCCATGCTCTGCTTATGGTCTCTCCTCGTTCCAGTGTGCTTATAGTTATCAGCCATTGCTGTTCCCAGATGTAGAGAGAGAGGTTGGTGTCCCCTCTGCCTAGATATGCCTAGATAGCCTAGATATGAGCATATTGTGAATGCATCAGTAAGTAGTAGTGAGGGAACTACACACATAAATAACACACAACTTATTATATTACCACTGCTGGACGATATGGCATAGAACATCATCATGTCACAGGTTATTTATAATGATATATGCCATTTTTCTCAAATAAAAACGAGACCACTAATGCCACATCATAAACATGTATCACGAACGAAACAGTTTTAAAACATGTGATGATTGGAATACTTGTTTAATACTGTGCTCTGAATTACACTGCTTTTTACAAGCATTCAGTTAGTGGCATCCTTAAAGTTCCTCTCCTTACACCAGTTAGTACAAACACTGCTGTGTAGTCGACCAAAAAATGGCTTGCGGATGTTGGCCTCCGCCAAACAGTCAGGTGGCATTTTAAATGTATGTCTGTCCGAAATTACATAATTTAAGTATTTGATCATATTTGACATTTGTGTGAAAATGTTATAACACAATTAATAATCGATACATTTTTGAGTTATGACCAAAATGTGTTTTGTGGGGAACAGTGACCTTTGACTGCCAAAATCTAATCAGCAGATTGTTTTATTGCGGTTATGTTCAAAAGCACGAATAAACGCATCCATACAAGTCTGAGGGAAGGTACCGGATCTTGAATGAATGAAACTTCATCCAGCTGTGGGCTGTCTGTGTCTCCACTTGGTCACTGAGATAGATAGCAGAGACAGATAGGTCAGATAGCAGCACACAGCAGAGGGACAGAGGAAACACAAACACACAGAACGATGTCACAACCTGTCCGGTGCTGCTTTGTATCGCTTTATATGAAGAGTGCCATGCCTCAAACCTCGGTACACCGAGGAGCGTGACAAGCGGGGGTGTCGGCCTGGGAAGGAGACCAGGCTGCACAAGCTGCTTATTGGCTGGGGGAACACAGCACAATAAGAAGGAAAGAGAGAGTACAGACAGAGGGCAGGGTCTCTGCAGATACAGATTCCACCACACACTTCGAGTGGGTCACAAGTGATGATTGAGATGGATTATTTTTAGGTAATTGTAGCTTGTTATATCTTTAAATTGGTTATTACTTTGACAATTGAATGACTCTGCATTAAGAAAATAAAACATGTATCAAAGCTTTCATCTGATGGCTTCTTATACTAATGTGTGTTCAAGTACATGAACCACAATAGTACAGTTTAGAAGTATGAAATATCTGCAAACGTAAAACAACTCAATGTACACATTAGATATTACCACATGAACAAGAATCTGTTAATGTATATCAGTGTTACTGACCATTTGATACTGCTACTGATAATTTGTTCCTGTCCCTCCTCTAGTGCTTATTCTGCTGTCTCCTGTTTCATTGTCTACTACAGTCCTCACGTTGTTCTCCACATCTGTAAAACACTGGTCCCTGGATCCCTGCGGTACTGTTGCAGTCAGCCTCTGCTCCTAAAACAAGTGAAGCATCCACTTTCACTCCTCACTCCCGTCATCTACCGGCTGTGTTAATGCTGCATGCCTGCAGCGATTGGCCCACACGAAGAATGAGGGCAGGCAGCCAGCAGTAACACAGCGTGAGAACACAGCATGAGAGGGAGCCATGAAGATACTCATTATGGCTGATTGCTCTGAGATATCAGTGATGCTGTGGGATGAAGTCAGCCAGGCCCTGAATCTGTCTGAGACCAGGTACGCTGAACAGAGGGGAAACAATGGAGGTGAGCAGAAAATAGGCCAAACCCTGTGGGGCTCTGCCGCCATGTTCTACAGCCATCTGCCTGCAGCCAACACCCGCGCACACACCCGCACACGCACACAGTTGGGTATCTATTTAGGCCGGCGACTTTCTAATTTTACACCGCTCAGAGCTGACCTGCCTCCAGCCTCTGGAGTTTTCTCCTACTGATCAGCAGATGGTTAACTCAGGACGACTTTGTGACAGACAAGTAAAATCACAAACACTCATTACCACTCCCATTGCCTAATCTACTATGACTACACATTTTACAAGTACCATAATTACTATCAGAACCACTGCATGACGGGGTGAGGCTGTGTGCAGACTTGATGTAGGACATGAAAACCCGGTTTTTTTTTTTTTTTCAAGTTTCCACACGAATTCACCTTGCAGGTTAAAGTCATTTTGAGATAATCGGCCTCGCCAACAAAAGACAGCCTTGTCAGAGTGTCTGCTGTGGAACCAAGTTAGAGCTCCCCTTGTAGGAGGCTCCACTAGGCAGACACTAGACAGCTAACACCTGGGCCACACCACCTACCTGAGCAGCGTGCGTGTGTGTTTGTGGGTGTGTGTGTGTGTCTGTGTGTGTAGTGGAACCTCTTGGTTTAATTCCATGGCTCACGTTAACAGGTTAGAATAGCCACAAAGCCAGGAGGAGGAGCAGCAGTGCTCAGAGAGTGGCTCCCTGTATCGCCTTCAGTTCCACATGACACGTGCAGTTTACAAAGATTGACAGAGAAAATCATCTCAATCATCATTCTCACTGTGTAGTATTGTGAAAAAAAGGCTGGTCCTCACTCGAATTTCAATTCTTAATTTTTATTTATAGAGGACTGCCTGCATCTTTTCTTTCCTCAAATATAAAACCAGGAGTGTTTAACTCCAGTACGTCTTGGATAAATACTGGACTTGGTGAGACTGCCTATGATTACTTTGCACCTACTAAATGCAATGAATTCCAAAAGATATTCAAACGTCAGTGTCTCATCCCACTGGCCGATTTTTTACTTCAAACGATCTCTGTGATTGTCTCTGATGCCGTTTGGTGCTGATGTCATCACTGGGGACCACTACTGTAGCAGGAACTACCACAGAGGAGGTTCAGAGAAAAACTGTGAACACATACAGGTCAAACACATTATATCATCTTTTCATCTTGTTGTGTTTCTACTCCAACACACTTCTGGGGAGACAAAATCAAGACAGACATTAAGCCTAACTGGGGGAATCACATGGGAGGATGTAAACTGTTGCTGATTTTGTATGAACTCTGCAAGAGAAGATCATGATGTGGAGTGACCGTAAAGGTTTTAAATTATGTTCTTTTCCTTTGCTCTGGCCACACATTTGCTGACAAAGACTAACTGACTCGTTAATGTGAGCTTCAAAGACCTGAGACTATGTTTGAGGAGAACAAATCTAGAGCAGCCAAGTTGAGAGAGAGACAGTGAAGGAGAAAGAAGGAGAGGAGAGGAGGGGGTTGTGAGGGAGGAGGACTGATGAGGTGGAGAATGTGTCACGGCCTCGGCTGGGACTGGAAACTGTGTCAAGGACGGCAGAGGAAGAGCCTGATGAAACGGGAGCATCAGGGAACGCCACACAATGCGCACAAGTAGGCTAGATGTGTAGCAATAGTGGCCCAATTCAGTTTCTCTTCACATCAAGGTCAATTCATTCAGCAGCAGCAGCTTACTCAACATCAGACAACACATGCATTATGCCTTAGAGACAAAACAAGACTCAATGTAGGGATTCTGAACTCCCTTTGCCAGCTTCCTCTCAAATCAAGACCAGCACTTATACATTAGTAATACAGGAACATTGTCTGGTAGTTCAGGGGAAAAACAATCATGGGTACCATTTTGGTACAGTATAAAGTAGAGATGAAAGTTGACAATTATGAGAGAAAGATTCATTTTTTAATTATGAATCCAGCCTCGGTGTCATTGTGAAACACGGCCACCGATGGCCATTCTGGAGCTTTGGAAATGACACCTGTCCATCAGGACTCTAACCATCATTCTTGACATCAACACTTGCCCACGTCAAGTAAACGGTGCTTTACAGCAAGTGGAACGCCTCGTGCAGTTGGTCGATGGTAGGTGAAAAATAAATGTGGTCTTCATTGGGCGCTGATAATCAGTAAAATATGCGATGAGGAGATCTGCATTAATGCTTTCTTGTCGCTGATCCCTGATAATTCTACATTGCACACAACAAATCGGCAGGAGGAGAGCTAGATAAGGTTAGCTGTTAGCTGTTAGCTGTTAGCTGTTAGCTGTTAGCAGCCGGGTGGCAGCACAGTCCTGCTGATAATGAGGCTAATGTGCGGAGGTTCCATTTAGTCAGATTATGATGTGCTCAAGACCCAAACAGTAAAAATGAGTTTTGGACAAAGGTACATTTTAAAATGATCATGATGTGTTCAAATGTAATCTTATAGAATGTAGTTTTTGGTAAGAAACTTGAATAAATCCAGTTGATTGAAGGAGATGTTTTAACATTCATATAAAACAGATATTAGAGATGAATTATGAGCTGTTTAACATCCAAACACTAGCTCTGAGCAGCTGATAATACATCATTAAAACTACTAATATCCCCCAAAAATGTTCAATCAAAGCAAATAGTTACATTCCAACCAGGTCATAAAACAGTCCCAACATGAACTGCTCCTTAAACCACGATCAGCCCAAGCAATGCAGTAGCTCTAATTAACGATGCAGGACATGTGCTCAGGTTGTTTCGGCATGTGTATGAACACATATATCATGTTCTCATTCAGAACGTCCACCATGTGTGTTTTGCTGCCTTCTTATGCATTTGTCCGTGTAAACTGTAGATGATGAGCACAGTGTTGAGGAGTGCGTTGATACTTTAATTCCATTTCCCAGTAATGTTTGGGTATTTTTTTAATCACACTGGATTTTATTCCCTGTGCTAATATAAACCTGGTGTGTAATTTCTCAGACAACCAGCTGCCAGTGCCTTCTTCAGGGGGGACCAACAGATCTGATGCTGGTCTCGTGTCCCTACTGTAGGTGGGACTCTTCTTTTCATTTTGAAGTCTTCATATGTCAATGTAACAGGGAAACCAAAAGCATCACTTTTGCCATAGTTGCCTGTCTCACAACTGAACTGCACCACCACACTCTCCTACCAAAGCTGTCGCCACAGGTGTTGCTTTTTCAGGGACTTATATCCCAAACATTCTGGTTTTTAAAACACAGTTGAACCAGCCGGTTCTCAGCCCCAGTGATACAGAAGGAACGCTTTAGTGTCTACATGAAACACACCGGGCTTTCATGAAAATACGATGTTAACTCATACACATCGTAGTTAGACGCTCAGAGAAAATGCTTCAGTGTAATAGGGGTGCAACGGAAACCTCACGGTTCGGTTCGGATCACGCTTCGGATCAAAGAAAAGGGGAGGAGACAAATATAACATTGCTTTCCATTTGTTAATTAAAGAACTTTAAGAATACTTAAAGAAAGAACTTTGGGCTATAGTCTTACATAAAAACATCTTCAAACAATATTGAAGATGTCCAATTTGAAACTAACAAGTAAAGTACAAGTAAATAACAAATAAAATTAAAACATTCAAGAATGCTAAATTATGTGAGTACTGTTTCAACTGAACTGAACTGCTCGGCAACAACTTGGGTCTATGTTTACTTCCTGGCAGGTTGTCATTCAAATACACTGCAATAATGTTTACCAAAGACTCTGTCAAGACTTTATCATCACATATCATCTTAATAATAAACAATTATCTTTTCTTCATCTGACTGGTCTCTCCTGATTGAACTATTGTTTAACTCCATCTGTGACATATTCCAAAACTCTCCAGAAACTGGACTGTTTTTTGTTACTGCTGTTTCTGAAGGTCCAGGTCTTATGTGCAATTTCTGTTTTTCCCCCTGCTACCAGTCTCTAGGCCAAAGCCATCTTGATCTATCTCCAAAGAAGAAAAACCTATACAACCAGGCTAAAGAATCACCAAAAGTCAGCATCAACTTTAACAGAACTCTCCAAGACACGGTGTCACTATTCATGATGAGACCTGCGTTGCACTGACATGAACCCAGCTGGCCTCTGCCATGTGGTTGATTTCAGTAAAATCATTCAGTCAGTGTTCTGCTAAAGATCTAGGTCACTAGTCACCGCTGGCAGCAGAGAGAGAGGCCTAATGCAAAACAAATGTTGAATCAATGTTGAATCAGCATCATTCTTCTTCCCTCCTCCCAGAGGACTGACTTGGAAGAATCGAGCTGTGGCCGAGTCTCCTCAGACAGCTGCTTCACATTAGGCACTGATGATGAGAATTTGATGTTGCCCACGTCTTCAACCCCTGTGACAAACTGCTCACCACCAAAAACCATCAAGGCAGCTGTGTACTCTCCCTCAGCTGCAATCACAGATAAATCCTGAAGCTGGTTGGGTGTATGCTACTAATGGAAACCAGTGAAGAGAATCAAACAAAGGACTGTGTTAAGGTAGTCTGAGAGAGAATCAGCCCCAATACATGCCATTCTGTCCTTTTTGGGAAATACTACACTAAACTGTTCAAAGATCTGCCAATTTATTGTTTATTTTTTATCAGCAAAGAAGCGAATTATGTTGAGGGATAAGCCGAGAGAAAAAGCGCCGGACATTTCAACACACATCTGGTCTGTTCTGAACTTCTAGAGGTGCTTCTTACTGCTCTGCTGCTCTCTGTATTGCAGTTTCATAGCAATGTATGCTACAAATAGTTGAACATGTCATTGAAAAACCATAAATGTTGTTAGATCAGCCTAAACAACAATCAAATGCCTAAAATGCAACTCAAACTAATCAAAACCTTCCCTTCACTGGAGCTAAAAGAAGCAGCCCATCTTCTGAAGAACAGACCCAGCCCAAAACGTTACTGCTATCCACACAGACCAAAGAACCACTTTGCTACATCACTATGTACTGTGAAGAGACCTGACCAAGGCGCCAACTCACTGATCCTCTAAAAGACACCATGAGTCAGACGGCACCGTGCTGTGATTGTTTATGAGACGTCACCGTAAATATGTGAGCTGGAGGCGTCTCAGCAGACTGTGATCTGATGTGGTTCAGCGAGAAAGAGAGTCAGATCTTTAGAGTTCGGAGTGTGCAGCCTAGTGCAGCACTATTATTTCATTAAGTGGAAATCTGTTATGCATTTAAAATGAACTTTTCCTTGAAAAGGAAGAATGCCTAAGGGAATGGTAATATGCAGCCTTTTGCTTTCTGAAGAGTTTTATTTTCTTTGTTGTTTAAGAAGGGGTTTTACATATCAGAGTTCAAGTTGAAGCAGCTTGGCTTGTGACGGTGTCAGCCAAAGATGGTGCCAGAAGAGAAGGAGGGGAAAAAGTGTTGTAAGACAGGAGCATGGAGAGCGACATGCAGCCGGGTCCAATCGACTGTAAGCACGGGAGCTAGAGCTGGGCGGTATACCGGTTCAACCCTCTCTTTTATTTGTCACAAATATTCAATTAATAAAAGACAATGGAAGTAAATTCATCTTTTTTTAAATTATGAATCATTACAAATATGCTGTTTTAAAAATAGCAGATAGTCACTGTGAGAAAAAAAAATCATGTATGAAAAAATGTTCGAGATGATCGTTTTATAATCGCATCGCAGCCCTCTGAATGGGAATGGAATCGTGAGGTGCCTAGAAATCCCCCCCTAGTCCGCAGTCTACTTTGGATAACATTGTCAGTGAAATAAATGTACTGTAATGTGTATAATCAATTACCCTGAACACATGAGAGCAGGTTTAAAAGAGCAGAAACACATGTGTGATAGTGGTAGTACAAGCATCAGTACTGATAAGAGTGTGGGACACGATATACACCATTTACAAATAAACTACATCAACAACAGGTGACATCACCACGGTTGTTCTAGATTTCTGTCTAAATGGTCTCAATAATATTTTTTGTTTTTCTGTACTGCAATTTCTTGTTACTTATCAGCCGCTGATACCAATATATTTGTTTCAATTGGCCAATATTATCGACAAAACAAAGAACGTTGTTTGATTTACTGCCTTTTCCACTATATGAGTGTGTTAAATGTCCAAACCACCTGTCTACCACAGAATGTTTGACAGAATAGATGGTCTTCGGTAAGGTGGTGTCAAATCAGTGTGCTATGGTGGATTAGTCTGTAGGACCACTGAATCTCCAATTCTGTGATTCAAGTAGGTATGCTGTTGTCATCAGTGTAGTAGAACTTTTTGACAATAAAGATTCGCTCATACTTCAGTACAGACACAGACAGCGGTGGACTTTGACAATAACAGTAACATACTGTAGGCAGCAGTGTTCCTCAAATCAGTAGTAGAACGTAAGATGGCAAGATCATGACAGCAAAAGTAACTCCTTCGCTCTTCGTTGGAGAACAATTTGTGTATTTCCTTAAAACAAATCCTAAAAATGTTGATCTCGCATAGCCTCTCTTCGAAAAAAGACATTGCAAGCACCATCAGCACACTCACCTGATTTCAACATCGCTACGCAGGTGAGATTACAAACTAAAGAGAGGAACAACAAATTGAATGCAATAACCAGAAAGAAGAAAGGGAATGTACTTACCCAGGACATTTCCTACAGGCACCTCCTCCAGCTCCTCTAGCTCTCTTCCCATCAGCAGGTAGAGGCTTTCCATGAAACAGCAGGACAGATGAGGCACCTCAGTCACACAGTCTGAAGCACTGACATCCTCTGGCAGCTGGCAGAGAGGAGACAAGCAATGAACATGAGGAGCAAAGAGGCTCACAAGGTAGCACTGGGATCACAATGCATGGACAGCTAGTAGATATATTTCTCTTGTTTATTGTATATTCTATGAATGTATGTACGAAGAGAGGAATGTGTAACCGGAGTCAAATTCCATTTATGTGCACCAATAAAGCTGATTCTGATTCTGAGATGTAATGATTTCGTGGCTCAGATGATCTGCGTGTATCAAAAATGCAGATGCTGTGATGTAGAGGTAATCGTTGCTTTGGCAGTAAGCACCACAGCTGCTGCTTTGTTGATGGAGCTCCATTTCCTCTTTGTGCTTTGCATCCTGGGACGGTTTGGTGACTCATCAGCCTTTTTGTGTTTGTATTAGAAGAGCCTTAGTGGGCTAATTGTGTGATTCAGCATGGTGTGGTAATTCCTGTGTTGTGAATACTTGGTAGCTCGAGCTTTATATGCCTGTCAGCCAACTTTGTTGCATACGTGACGACAATCCAGTCGTCTCAACTTGTAGGAAATTTAGGTTTAGAAGTGTGTTAAGAAACTAGAAAATGCATTTGCTGCTGAAAATGCGTTGGAATGCTGAAAGCTGAAATGAATCTCAAAAACATTGCTGAAAATAGATATCCAATTTAAAAAAAATTGCAAAAAGCTGAATAATTCAAAAAGTTGAAAGATTACAAATATGAAGTTATATCACCCCTCTCCTGAAAGAGCTGAACATTTTGATATTCGAACGGTTTCTGTAGCTTAAAAGAATTCCAGCAGTGGTGATATTTGTTGTAGTAGTAGTAGAAGTATTATTTGCAGTATAAGTATGAGTAGAATTTGAATAAGTACTAGTTGTAGCAGTAGTGATATTTGTAGTAGCAGTAGTAGTAGAAGTTGTCGTCGAAGTATTTGTAATTAGAAGAAGTAGTAGAAGTAGTCTTATCAGCAGTCGTACTAATAGCTGTAGTAGTATTAGTACTGGTTATTAGTACTGGTAGTAGCAGGAATAGCAGTATTAGCAGTTGTGGTATCAGTAATAATAGTAGTGGTAGTGGTAGTAATAGCAGTAGTGGTAGTAACAATATTTATGGTAGCAGTAATAGCAGTAGCAGTAGTAGTAATAGTAGCAACAGCAAAAGTTGTAGTAGTAGTGGTAATACTAGAAATATTAGCAGTAGTAGTAGTTGTCGCAGTATTAGTAAGAGCATTCATTATTTCAACAAAAAAAGCCTAATTTTGAGCGAAACGTTTAAATACAGTTAATCCATGAGGCTTTTATTTTGAAAGGGTGGGACTGGGTGGGGGAGGGAGGGGGAGAGGAGACATAATCATCGTGTTTGACACATAAACAGAGGTTATTAAATGACAGGCTTCATCACAAGCAGTTCAGTTAGAATTCACTCTCTGGGGCTTTTATTTTGAAATGGGGTGTGGGGTGTGGGGGAGAAGGGGAGAGGAGACAGAATCATAATGTGAGATAAACACAAACCGGTTATTAAATGACAGGCTCATCACAAGCATTTCAGTTAGGATTCATTCTGTGGGGCTTTTATTTTAAAATGGCGTGTGTGTGTGTGTGTGGGGGGGTCCTCTAAAAGTCTCTAAGACCTGAATGACTGTATGAGAAAGAGACAGACAGGGAGAGAGAAGAAATAATTAGTGACAGAGAGAGAGAGAGAAGAAATAATTTGTGAGAGAGAGAGAGAGAAGAAAGAATTTGTGAGAGAGAGAGAGAGAAGAAAGAATTTGTGAGAGAGAGAGAGAGAGAGAGAGAGAGAGAGAGAGAGAGAGAGAGAGAGAAGAAAGAATTGTTGGAATGCTTAACAGCATTCCAACAATGAGTGAGTGAGAGAGAGAGAGAGAAGAAAGAATGAGTGAGTGAGTGAGTGAGTGAGTGAGTGAGAGAGAGAGAGAGAGAGAGAGAAGAAAGAAAGAATGAGTGAGTGAGAGAGAGACACCTCTAAAGATCCCTAAGACCTGAATGACTGTATGAGAGACACAGAGAGAGGGAGAGGAGAGGAGTGTATGTGCGCTTGTGTCTGTGAGTCTGTGTGTTTATAAACATCACTAATTGGCTCAATCGCGAACACCTGTGTGCCTGAAGCCATTTGAAAATATTCTCCATAGAGATCCTATTGAAAAAATAAAAAGCTTAATAATTCAAAAAGTTTAAAGGTTAGAAATATAAAAAGTCATAGCACACCTCTGGTGAAAGAGCTGAACATTTTAATAGTTGAACGGTTTCTGTAGCTTAAAAAATGAAGGAGGAGAAGAGGGGCACGGAAGAAATAGAAGAAGTTGAATAAAGAAACAGGATAACAATAGTTGTTCTTAATTGTTGGAATGCTTAACAGCATTCCAACAATTAAGAAATCATAATTGGAAGTGTTTTGGAGTACATAGATAGAAGTGATATGTAGTTAGAAGTGTATCTTAGTATTTGTAGCAACGTTATATCTATGTTTGTGACACTTGTAAAGTTTTTGCCAAAAGTTGCAAATCCTTCTTTATATATGTGTTGGGAACTAAAGGAGCGTGTTTGGGTTATCAGCATTTAAGAAACTGAATTCTTGACATCAATAGAATTATTGATGTATGTAACAATTATTAATGATTATTAATATAAACGGGGCACCACCCTGCGAACAGGGACCAATAACCAAACGATAAAACTAAGTCTCATAATTAGTAGTCACTCATAATGTCAATAGTCTGCGTATGACTATACATTCAGTGACAGTGAAGGTTTTTAAGTTCGAGCACAGGCCACTACATACAGTCTTATCAAATACATATGCACAAGTAATCACAGACGACTGCTCCTGAAAGTATAACAGAGTTTATTGAATCAAAATAATAAATGATCAAATCAATTAATATTGCAACCAACAAACGTTATCATACAATTTTATATGCCTAAACTAAAGAATGAATAAAGTGGATGAGGGTGTATGTCTGTGTGTGTATGTGTATGTGTGTGTGTGGGTCTGTGGGTGAACAGGAAGGAGTCTTACAGCTACGCTAAAGACTACAAAGATGGCGGCGTCGAGTGACGCTGGCCAAAGGGGAGGGGCCTTAAGAACTACAGCTAGAAACTACAAAGATGGCGGAGTCGAGGGACCCGGACAAAATGGCAGAATGGGGCTGCTGTACGTAATTCACGTTTGCCTGGGCAGCACGTGATGTGAGGCGCTCGTTTGAACGAGGTTCCCCAGGGGTAGAATTAGGAGCTGTGTGTGTGTGTGTTTTTGTGAAAGGAGGAAAGAGAAAAAAGGTGGGGGCTCATGAATCAGACTTCTGCGCGCGGTGCGCGTTGTAGTGAGCCTGAGTTGGCTGGCTCTATCACGCATAAATATACCGCTGTCGTCTTGAGAACTGCCGGTAACTTATGCCGTGATAAACCACGCACCTCAGCTCACTCACCGAGTCGAGTTAATGAAAAGAGAACTTCCACACGGAGTGGAAGACAATGAATGAAATTAATCCCAAAGAAACAGTCATAGTTGATACACAAATACAGCGGAACTTCTCTGTTCCGTAATGATTGCGCAATATCTCGATATCACGCGACAGTAATTTAAACACACAAAAACACGGGAATATCAACATATAAATGGATGGCCTGAATTAAACTTAAGTTAATTTAAGCTAAGCTATGCCCAAATGCCAAGAATCTTACTTGTAGATGCTTCGTTGCAACGTTGGAGGGTTCGTGAGCAAAGTTGTCCTTTTTCTTCGAGAGAAAGGGGGGGGGGTGCTTCTCAGCGCGGCGTTGAGCTGGCGCTGTTTCGGTCTGTCGTGGCGTGGCTCGGCTGGAGCAAACGCAGACGTGATCTGTCCTCGCGGCAGGGAGGGTGATCTAATTTCGGCTGACGGCGTGGTCCGTGCGTCTTACCGGGAATCGTCGGTGAAGGAGGGAGGCGTTGTCGTCTTTCCTTCGCCGGAATGTGTGCACCAAAAGAAAAAGAAACAAAAAGCGCTGAACTGATCGCTGAAGCAGATTCGTTATCGCGGGCTGTTTCATCCAGCGAAATGGCTTGTCAGGGTTTGATGAGGGGAGAAGGGCAGTTGTTTCCTCGTGGCCAGCGTTGTGCTGGCGGGGAAAGTTGGTTCTTCTGTGGCCTGGACGGGGGGTGTCCGGGCGAAGAGAGCGGTTGTGTGCCTCCTAACTCAACCGAGGTCGAAGGGGGAAAAGCTGGTTCTTCTGTGGCCTGGACGGGGGTGTCCGAGCGAAGAGCCTTGTGTGCCTCCTGTTACCCCGGAGGGAGAGTTGGAAAAGCTATGAGGTGGGGGCAGCAGAGAGTTTTATAGAACAGTGGCCGAACCACAGGGGTCCTCGGGTCTCTTGGCTCTCGGCCAATGAGATTGCCGCGGTTACCATGGTTATTTGGGGGGGGGGAATTCACACCTGAGTGTGAAATCCCTTTGCTCTCCTCAAACTACAAGTCAGGATGAGACCTGTGCTTGAAACAGTGAAGGCCTGATTGTCTTTGTCCACAGCACATGTTTAAGCCACATGGTCAGAGCCCAACATCCCCCCTTTGTTCTGAAGAGCGAGATGTTGGCTTCGGTCTTTAGAGCAAACCAAGGGCTGGCATGTGCATCCATGTGGTGGGGAAACCTGAAGAGGTGAGACAGTCCAAGTGTTCCTGAGACCAAAAGCAGTGGTTAAAACAGGCAGTGTTCATTGTTCATAGAGTTCAAGGTTCATAGTGGTCAAGTTCATGGTGTTCAAGTTCAGAGTTCATTGGCATCTGGGCAGATGACTAAGGTGGCATCTGGGCAGATGACTTTAACTACTTCTACCTACATCTACTATCATACACAATTCAAATCATAGGTGAGCAAAACATTATTCCCAAATAATTCAATCGCTATTATGATGTTGTGATAATCTAGCATTGCGGCACAGTGTCAAAGAAAGTAACAACCCAAATAAACAAAACAAAAGACAAAAGAGAGAGAAGGAAAGAATAGAAAGACAAGAAGCAGGTGAGGGGCAAACAGTGGTTACTGGTTCAACTCCTAGACAGGACTGGAGTCCGTCGGCGGAGCAGTCGTAGGTTGGCTACGTGGTGTTATGAATAGGAGGGAATCCAGTTTAGTCTGTCGCTTCTGGATCTATTGGTACATGATATGTGCGTCTACCTCTCTCTAATCGGTAGATTTAGAGCGAGTCCTGTGTCTAAGTTTTAGAATCTATCGATATTGGAGTTGCGTTGCCAAGACTATAGGCCAGAGGTACCTGTGAGGGTTGCATAACAGTAGTGGTAGCAGATTTACAGATTTCTTAGCACGGCTAGTGTGACTAGCTAGGCTGGTCTCTCGCTGCTCCAGCTGTTGACAGCTGAGCCTTCTCGGATGAGGTCCTGGGTTAAATCTGACTGCTACGGCAGAGGTTATGTCCTCTTTGGTGACTTCTGGTAGAGTCTATAAAGCATGCAAAGGGTTCTCTATGAGAGTGGAGCATCAGTTTACAGTCGCAATGATTTGTCAGGTCATGCAACTGTTCTGGTTGAAGTAGGCTGTGTTAGCGGTTAGTGCATGTCTACAGGGTGAGTTGGAGCATGCAGTTAAACGTTAGTAGTCAATAGTAAGCTGCCATTCTGCCGGTTGGTTTCGGCACTGGCGAGATTAGAGTGTACTTCCTGTGAAGTGCATCTCTCTAAGTTTCTGTTGTCAGAGATCCCACCCCCCTCGCGCTGTTCAAGTGGCGAGGGCGGATATCCCCACGTTACCGTCAGCACTCAGGGAAACGTCGCGAACAGTTTCACTCTGGAGTGTGTCATGGCGGGCTGGTGATATCTCCCTCCCCCCACCCTCCTAATTAGAGATGGAGACAGGTCCGGCGCACAGGTCAAGTTCAGTTACCTACGGCACTGGCGACTTGACAGGCCCGGGAGATGACTCGGCTGAAAGAAGGCGGTGGCTTCGTTGAACAAGCTGGAGGTGGCTCATGCTGACAGAGCAGGAGAAGAAGGCTTATTTGACAAAAGATCTTACGAGCTAGGGTGCTCGAAGGGCGCTCGAAGGGCCTCTAAGGTTGTGGCACCCTAGAGGTGTATACGAAAAGGTGGGGGAACACATGAGGCTCGTTTCTGACCCGGAGTCGGGTAGAGCAAGAGTGTTATGACCCCCCAGTAAGACTGAAGAATATGTATAGATATATACATAACGGGCATTGCCTTTGCGAACAAGGTCGCCCAAGAAGGTTGAAGAACGAGGTGCGAAAATGGGAGTGGTCGTTTCCGGAAGTGTGCTGCGTTCTCTTCCCCCCCCCTACCACGTCGACTTGGCAGCAGGGGGAAAGGTCACTTGGCTGAGTCAGGTGGGCTGCGAGTCAGCGTTACCTGATGGGTTGCCCTTGAGGGCGTCTTTCACCCCCCTGGTTCCGTTGGTCTTTCGACCGCCAGGGTCGTCTGTTCCTCGGGGGTGACCAGGGCTCGCTAGGCCAAGTCCTCTCGTCGTCTTCCGACGCTAGGTCGGAGTCGCTCGACTGTTGGATGCCTAAGACTATGGCGGTGTCTTCGTACCGATTTGTCGGCCGTCCGCATGTCTTCCATGCAAGTTGCGCGTACTTCCTAATCTCTGGCATGGTGAGGTTACTCGTTCTGCAGTGCATAGTAACAGCGTATCTCACGTTGTCGTGGAGATTGTGCAAGAATAGCGACTTGAAGGCATGGTCTTCTTCTAGACCTGGGGCGTTACGTCCTTGGAAGTACGCAGATCTCAAGCGCCTGAAGTAGTCTCTCGGAGACTCTAGCCTTTCCTGGGAAATGGCAAAGGCGCCGAGGGTGGCAGAAGCTGGGTCGGTGTACAGGGAGTACTCCTCCCTAAGGGCGTGACAAAGGGATGAATAGCGGTCGCGGATGCTCGGCTGGAGCGTTTCAATGAAAGCGTGGACGCTTCGCGCAGTGGTTTTCCACACTAGCTTTAGCTTTCCGCGCGATGAGGGGCGCGATAGGTCGAGGAGGCAGTGATCGATCTCCCTAAGGTAGTCATCGATGCTCGAGTCGTGATTATCGGGATTAAAGCACTCTACGTCTTTTGCCAGAGACTCAATCTGTCGAGTGCGCAGGCCTCCAAGGTTGATGGGGCCTGGGCCGTCCGAGTCGTCTGAGTCTCCATACTCGCGATGGTGGTAACGACTATCATCCTCCCTCCCTGAGGGGGATGGGGTCAGTTCTTGTCGCGCGCGTGAACTGCGTGGAGGATTGCGTTCGCCTGAGGTGGTTTTGAAGCCACCTGGGCCGTCTAGGACCTGGTGTTGGTCCTCTCTCCTCCTGGTTGGGGAAAGCGTTTTCAAGAAATGCAAGGTGGTTCGGGTCTCGGGGAATGAGGGAGCCGAGACCAAGAAATGACTGGGCTGAAAGGCTCGATAGGGGGTAGCAATACCTACCGGGGTTGCTGGAACACCTTGAAGCGCTTTCAGTTTGTCACCACTCTCTGATGCTTTAGAGAGTTCTAGGTTGACCTCTCTGAGGTCACTGCGCAGGCTACTATTTTCTGACTGTAGGGCTCTACAGTCACGTGACAACTCCTGAACCTCTGTTCGGAGTGTCCAGATCTCGCGTTGCTGCTCGTCGCTCTGTGCCCGGGTTCGGGCAGCTTGCAGCTGCATTTTCTGATGGTAGATGAGCAGTATTTCGCCGATTACGTCCTGAATCAGGCGCTCTCTGTTACCTGCTGGGTTATTTACATAAGCCACCAGCTGCTCTAATTGCTCGTCGCATAGGACAGCAGTGTATTTTGCAAAGTACTCTCTTTCCTTTGCTGTGAGTCCGAGGACATCAGCCACCGCATCTCGTAATGCGGTGTCTTCTGGAGCTACAGCTCCAGGAATGGGGGATTTCTCGTCGCTCATTCTCTCTAATGAGTGCGACTCCCAATGGTTGTTAATTCCCTAGTGTTAGAACGGAAACTGTTAGTGTTTACGGTTCTCAGTGAAATGTCTAGTTCTGTAACTTAGGATTTCTACTGTTAGGTGTTAATTACTGTTAGTGTTACGGTTCATGCAGGCGCACAGTGAAATGTCTAGCTCTGTGGCTTACGTTTCTACTGTTGCTGCTCTGAGGTATCACTACTGCTTTGCAGCCAGAGGTGTGAAAATGCTAATGTGGTTTAGCACTTTGGGCCTGTGACAGCTGTGTGTAACTTCTTTGGAGGGATTTACGAAAACAAGCAAGGTATTACAAATAAACGATCAAATCTACTACACAGCTGGCTGTTAGTTTAAGAAATGAAACGAATAATTAAACCTGGAAACGAAATAAAATTTCGAGAAGGGAATTAAAGATTAAGATTAAAAATCTGGATTTAAAATCAAAAGTTTAATTACAATAAGACAAGATTTTGAAGATCAAAGCCTACCTATTTTGGGAAATAAGTTTCAGGAATTTGGATCATTCAAAAGAAGAAAAAAAATAATTTTTCGAAAAAAATATTTTTTTGGAAAATTAATTATTCAAAATTAATTATGGATTAATGTGCATATATACTGTAACAAAACTGGAATAACGTAGCCTCACACGGGGCACCATTATGTTGGGAACTAAAGGAGCGTGTTTGGGTTATCAGCATTTAAGAAACTGAATTCTTGACATCAATAGAATTATTGATGTATGTAACAATTATTAATGATTATTAATATAAACGGGGCACCACCCTGCGAACAGGGACCAATAACCAAACGATAAAACTAAGTCTCATAATTAGTAGTCACTCATAATGTCAATAGTCTGCGTATGACTATACATTCAGTGACAGTGAAGGTTTTTAAGTTCGAGCACAGGCCACTACATACAGTCTTATCAAATACATATGCACAAGTAATCACAGACGACTGCTCCTGAAAGTATAACAGAGTTTATTGAATCAAAATAATAAATGATCAAATCAATTAATATTGCAACCAACAAACGTTATCATACAATTTTATATGCCTAAACTAAAGAATGAATAAAGTGGATGAGGGTGTATGTCTGTGTGTGTATGTGTATGTGTGTGTGTGGGTCTGTGGGTGAACAGGAAGGAGTCTTACAGCTACGCTAAAGACTACAAAGATGGCGGCGTCGAGTGACGCTGGCCAAAGGGGAGGGGCCTTAAGAACTACAGCTAGAAACTACAAAGATGGCGGAGTCGAGGGACCCGGACAAAATGGCAGAATGGGGCTGCTGTACGTAATTCACGTTTGCCTGGGCAGCACGTGATGTGAGGCGCTCGTTTGAACGAGGTTCCCCAGGGGTAGAATTAGGAGCTGTGTGTGTGTGTGTTTTTGTGAAAGGAGGAAAGAGAAAAAAGGTGGGGGCTCATGAATCAGACTTCTGCGCGCGGTGCGCGTTGTAGTGAGCCTGAGTTGGCTGGCTCTATCACGCATAAATATACCGCTGTCGTCTTGAGAACTGCCGGTAACTTATGCCGTGATAAACCACGCACCTCAGCTCACTCACCGAGTCGAGTTAATGAAAAGAGAACTTCCACACGGAGTGGAAGACAATGAATGAAATTAATCCCAAAGAAACAGTCATAGTTGATACACAAATACAGCGGAACTTCTCTGTTCCGTAATGATTGCGCAATATCTCGATATCACGCGACAGTAATTTAAACACACAAAAACACGGGAATATCAACATATAAATGGATGGCCTGAATTAAACTTAAGTTAATTTAAGCTAAGCTATGCCCAAATGCCAAGAATCTTACTTGTAGATGCTTCGTTGCAACGTTGGAGGGTTCGTGAGCAAAGTTGTCCTTTTTCTTCGAGAGAAAGGGGGGGGGGTGCTTCTCAGCGCGGCGTTGAGCTGGCGCTGTTTCGGTCTGTCGTGGCGTGGCTCGGCTGGAGCAAACGCAGACGTGATCTGTCCTCGCGGCAGGGAGGGTGATCTAATTTCGGCTGACGGCGTGGTCCGTGCGTCTTACCGGGAATCGTCGGTGAAGGAGGGAGGCGTTGTCGTCTTTCCTTCGCCGGAATGTGTGCACCAAAAGAAAAAGAAACAAAAAGCGCTGAACTGATCGCTGAAGCAGATTCGTTATCGCGGGCTGTTTCATCCAGCGAAATGGCTTGTCAGGGTTTGATGAGGGGAGAAGGGCAGTTGTTTCCTCGTGGCCAGCGTTGTGCTGGCGGGGAAAGTTGGTTCTTCTGTGGCCTGGACGGGGGGTGTCCGGGCGAAGAGAGCGGTTGTGTGCCTCCTAACTCAACCGAGGTCGAAGGGGGAAAAGCTGGTTCTTCTGTGGCCTGGACGGGGGTGTCCGAGCGAAGAGCCTTGTGTGCCTCCTGTTACCCCGGAGGGAGAGTTGGAAAAGCTATGAGGTGGGGGCAGCAGAGAGTTTTATAGAACAGTGGCCGAACCACAGGGGTCCTCGGGTCTCTTGGCTCTCGGCCAATGAGATTGCCGCGGTTACCATGGTTATTTGGGGGGGGGGAATTCACACCTGAGTGTGAAATCCCTTTGCTCTCCTCAAACTACAAGTCAGGATGAGACCTGTGCTTGAAACAGTGAAGGCCTGATTGTCTTTGTCCACAGCACATGTTTAAGCCACATGGTCAGAGCCCAACATATGTTTATCATTGAAGTGTTAAGCCATAAAAGACAGTCATTGAATGTATTTAGAATAGTAAGGGACAGATAGATTTCTAGACAGGCAATTACTCGTCATGCCCGTGCGAGGGTCCTGCGAGAAGGAGGAGCCAGCTGGATTTAGCCAATAGGAACATTTTGGGATGTTTTTCAACTATGTAAGGCGGGGGAGAAAGAACTTCCGCCCTCTTGCTCCGGTTCCACTGTGTGGGTGTAACGCTTTCGGGGTGAGCGGGTCATATTCGATGTAACTGTAGATAATGTACTTCACTATGCGACTGTTTTAGCTTCAGAAGTATTAAATACTTTTTTTATAATTGAAACCAGCTGACTCTTTGGAAAGGCTGGTCTCCCACAGTTTAAGAGGCTCTCGAACTCCACAAACTCCAACTCCAGTCTGTCATCTAAAGTTGTAAACAATAGCTGGTGCAAAGAAGAGAAAGTATCATGGGAAGCTCAGAAATACAAGGTGGCCAAGGCGTACACTGATCCTCAAACCAGGAACACACAGCTGACCGCTCCCTCACATCCACCATCCATTGTTAACATGTCTGTCCGTCGCACATCTCCTGAGCTAGTTTGTGACAGTTTAATCTAGAAATATTTTTTTCTGGAGATATAAACTGCAAACACGTGATTCTTTGATTCGTTATTCATAATTGGAGAACTGATGTCATATCTGTTCTAAAAGAAAACTGCTGTGATTCCATTCTCTTTCATCAGCTCCCATGAAATTCTGTTGGTACTGCTCAAGTAGCATGCCTTAAACACCTCTGTTTGTTACAGTTAGGACTTCCAGACTGAACCATCCAAACAGTGTTGTTTACTCGTTGCCTTTTATCCAATGTGGAACACAAGGGAAACATGGTGCAGTACATGTAATGGGTTCTTGAGTTAAAACTGCAATTATTTAACTCACTGTAATAAAAAACGAATAATTAGTTAGTGTTAGGCTAGGGCAGTTTGTTATTTGCAATAAGATGCCTCTTTTCATCCTGTTCCTACTCGTTAGTCATTGTTTGTGACAAAAAAAGGTAATTCAGCTTAGCGCTCCAAGCTCATTATCGATTAATCTGGTAATTATCTTCTGAATTAATCGTTTATTCGTCTAGTCTATGAAATGGTCTCTAGTCCAAACTCTAAGATACATCAGCAGATGTATGAGACATGTGAGAAGCTGGAACCAGCATGAAGGACTGGACTATCAACACTACTATTCATTTGAAAGTCACTTCCAGTTTGTGTGTGAAGAGGCAGTGTTAGCAGACCAGAGCTCAAAGGCAGCAATGGATGATTTGGTTTTCCACCTGAACTACAGGTTTGAAACAAACTATGGAAAACCTACCGAATTCCTTAACAGAAGAGATATTTTGGGCCTGAAAAGTGAAGCAACTTAATATTTACAATAGACCTGTACATTCCACAGAGAGAAGTACTATAAAGGTTGATCTATAACTGTGTTTACCATGCTGAGGCCCTGGGCGGGGTCATACTTTGGTCCCAGAACAAATACTCTCTGTCCTTTCTTTACCACTCCGCTGTAGACCCGCGCAAAAGCTATGAAGGTCTGCTGCTCCACTTCCTCCTCTGGCTTTGATTCTTTCAGTGGCAGACTCTCCATCTTAGCTGACAGGGAGTCAAAAGATACACAGAAAGTGAGACTCAGTCACAAGGAACCATCTCACTTGTACATTATCTGATGCTGAATGCTCGATCTTCTTCCTCTTCTCAGGTCAACCTAAAATAAATATTTGTATATATATATATCAGTGGTGGGCCGTCAGGGCCAGCAAGGCCTTTTCTGCTGGCCTAAACAGAATCACAAAGTTATAGCTATTTTATAATTTTTCATAAATACACTACATGTATTGTAATTTATTATCTTCCATTATCTTATTTTCTCATTGCACAGTTACTGTCTTCCTCAGTTGCTCTGCTTCCAGTGCAGCTTGTTTTAAGTAGAGCTTTTATCCAATCAGATTTCACCTCTGTGTCTCTAGGTAAGAAGAGAGGCCCGAGGCCTGCAGACTGGTGGGGGGGGGGGGGGGGGGGCGGCAGCAGCAGCAGGAAGTGACGCCACACAAACACAGCTGTTCACCGCTCGCTGCCCGGTTCTTGTGTTAAAAATCTCCACTTAATAATAAAAATAAAAACTGCGTGAACGCGCGATAAAATAATTGTCTGCGTTAATTAATTAATGCGTTAACGCGATAATCATTTAAAAAAAATGCAATACATACTGAGCACAAATAGTGAAGAGATAGAACTGCTAAAGGGAATACTGCTGTTGAAAAGCACCTTATTGGTTTAACGTGTTTGCAAACCGAATGTTATTGCACTTTTGTTCATATAGCAGTACTTTTAAAATAAAAGTGCACAATACACTACTTTTGAATTCATGATTGAACTTTGCACATAATGCGTTTAATCGCAAAAAAAATGTCATCGTTGCCCAGCACTAATATATATATCAATCTATATATATATACACATAAAAGTGGTAAAAAATGGCACTTAATGAAAGGGTTAACATTCTGAAAAATGAATGAATGTTTGGTAGTTATGATCCGGACTGAAGATAATATCAATATATAATTTCATGGGAGTTTTTGGACTTTTTGTCCTTGAATGACATCAGAGCAACATGTACAGAGTGAGGCTCACGGGTTAAGAGTGAAACAATGTTAGCTGTGTTCTAAGATCGATCCATTTAATCATTAAAATCATTTCATGAAAAACATGAAAATGGAATTATCCAGTGAAACATCTGGCTGTGTTCGTTTTAGCTGGGTTTGACTAAGAGGGCTAATATGCCATGGATTCCATTCTGCCAATACCTGACTCTTTTGAGCATTTGATCCACCCTTTCCACACAGCTCTCTGTGAAATTCAATGATGTAACAAATAGAACAAACCGTCAACTACTTGCATAGTCAGTCAGAACCATTGCTACTCGTCTTTTGTTAAAGTGTGGTGCATTCATAGAAACAAAAAATAGATGAAAATTGAGGGAGAAAAATGAGAGTCAAGCTTACCTGTGTCAAGTGGTGCAGGTGGGCCTTCCTGTGGTGTCCTCTCGGAGGACATCCTGTCAGCATGTCTCTGTCTAGCCAGCTCCCTGCGCTGGGACATCTCCTCCTGGGACAGCGGCCTGAGAACACATGAACACACACACACACATAAAGTGAAGGCTGTAGTTGCTGCAGGTACCAGTGAGAAGGTGAAATACAATCCACGAGGTCCAGTTTGACCAATGGATTATTTTCGGTCTGAAGCCTTGTCCGATGCAGTTTGTGCTGGAGTCCTGAGTCTATGAGGCTTCATCGGGTGGCTCAGACTTTTCACGCAGTGCTAAAGTCAGCATTGGCCCGCTAACATTATGCTGATTCCAGGCTTCCCAGTATCACAGAGCTGGCAGACTGGCTGCTAAACAAGTTCACTTTCGAGGATCAGATCATGGAGACGAGATGTTCATTCTGGATTTGACCTGACTTCATTCAACTCACTCTTCATCTCTCATTAGGCACACCAACCCTGTGCTACCTGGAATGACAAGCCAGTCATGAAATAATATGTCAATCATCTAGGGGTGTCCCTGACAAACAACTTTCATTGTTCAATCTGATTGGCTAAGTCTTTTTTATCGTCGACTGATCGTTGCATCTTGTTGGTTTTTTTCTTGCTCATTGATCCCTGTCTGTTTAATCCTTATGTATCTAAAGAAAAATAGTAAAAACAACACGCATATTAGCCGAGTTACATGCGACTATCCCTCAGCCTCTGTTTCAGAATAATGGGCACCGGTGCTTGTTGTGTGTGTGTGTGCATGCGTGTGCATGCGTGTGTCTGTGCACATGTGCTGGTGTTGTGCTGTCCGTAGTACTGAAACAGTTATCCTTCTTGCTGTTTATGGTTGTAAATAGAACATTAATGTCATGGTATGAAGTGAAGGGATAGTCAACGAGAGAGCTGCTTCTATACATCTATATAAATATAAATATATATATATATAAATATATGTGGTGCTTTTATAGTTCTGTTCTTCTGTGAGAGAGAGTTCATGTGTGTTCTGTGAAAAAATGTGTCCTTTGATTTTGAAACAGTGCTGTCATGTTGTTATTTAGTCCTTCTACTTCGAGACTATCGTCAAGATGCAGCTCTGATGGTCCAGTAATGTAGATTTCATATTCACAAACAATAAGGAGATTGATTGAGAGCACGAGTAATTTTCATATTATATTAACAGTATTATTAATAGGCTGATATATATACCACAGTAGGCTATATACCATGATTTATTGGGAGAGACCAAGCCATTCTATGTTAAATCACACATTCAACACCCCCATATAGCCAGAATGGAATGATCCTTTGTTTCATACCCACAGATTTCTACCACTGTGATGATTCAACTGTGAGACAGTCGAATCAGGCTCTTTAGCTCCAATCATTGATAGTCAACTCTTCGAGGGTCACCCTTACAACCATTTGTCACAAAGTTCAGAAGTTTACCAACTACAATTTAACGCCCACTGTCTAAATCAGGGGTGTCAAACTCATTTCCACTCTGGGCCACATCAGCATCACGGTCGCCCTCAAAGGGCCGGTTGTAACTGTAAGACTGTATAACTGTAACTACTCCCTAACATATTGTTAAATAACTCTCTCTGCATTTGATTATTGTTTATTCAAGTGTAAAAATATTGTACATGCAGTTATATAAATGAAAAATTATATTTAAACACATTTCTGTTATTATAACATAAATCATTTTAATTTAGCGTTAAGAAACCCACATTACTCTATCAAAGATCAAACTATTAAAGAAACTAACAAAGACAAATATCAAACACAAGTTATTACATTAACTTTGTTCAAAGCTGTTTGTTCACCTCTCTGCATCACTAATGTTCCTCCCTGTCGTCGTCCTGTGCATGGCAGCTACATCCAAGAGCTGCTCACTGAGAGTCAGGTCTGATGAACATGGATAGATGATGTATCCGTGTTGTCTGTGCTTTCATCAACAGTTCATTACAAACACAAGTACCTGCTCGTCTCTTAGCTAGCTGTGTTGTTAGATTGCTGCTAGTTCATGAACTCGGTCTGCGATGGTGTTTCTTCACAAACTGACATTTGTAAAAGTCTGTATCTGGTCGGAGCACTGCTCACATACCTTCAGCATGCACTGGGCTGTAGCTGTGTGAATATATTCTGCTGTGATTGCAGTCTGCCTTTTAATTCTTGGACAGTTTGATGTTTTTTTGGAGGCTAAATTTAGCTCCGTGTTTGGTGTCAAAATGCCGACGTGAATTGTATCCTTCATCACCGACACGCCTCATAACACAGAAGACAGACCCGTTGTTCTCCTTGAAGCACAAACATGTATTCGCTTTCCCATCTTTCATTACATTTTCTTCCCTCTGCATCAATTTTTCTCTTCGTGGACATTTTGGGATTATTTGTCGATCTTTTTCAACTCAATCACTTGTTGGAAAACCGCTTTACGAGCTGTTCCCTCTCCTGTCCACCTGTTGTGATAGTTTTAATGGCGGTAAACAGACAACACCCTATCTCATAATTTCAACTTTCTATCTCATAATTTCGACTATGGGGATACTTTTATTTTCAAGTCTAACTTTTAATTTTTTTCCCAAAAATAAAATAAAAAAATCTTTTTTTGCTGGCGGATTCGCGGGCCACATAAAATAACGTGGCGGGCCGGGTTCGGCCCGCGGGCCTTTAGTTTGACATATGTGGTCTAAATGAACTGATGTGAGACCATGCATTCTATCAGCCTCCCTATACTGTACAACAGGAGTGTCACTGCCTCTCTGACCACAAACCATTTCTAAAACATGGACTCTGTTGCAAACAGATATGTGCCGCAGGGGAGCTGTAACAACAGAACACAGCAATATTTTGCTTCATGGCCTGATCCTTTCTATATGTGCCGTGTGGTCGGAGTGTTGTGTGTGTGTGTCTGTTTCCTCTTCAAAGAGACCACAGTGACGACAGCAACACAGCTGCCCACAAAAGGCCTGAGTGACGGCATCCAACACATGATGACAAACCACTTAAAAC